>NC_140631.1:19352975-20011309 GCF_057382275.1 Copadichromis virginalis | reverse complement strand
TTGAGCTGTTGGACAAATGGGCTCACGTTTCACTCTAGAATGCTTTGGTATACAGAGAAGTACGTGGCTGACTCAATGATTGCAAGGTGCCAAGATCCTGTGCCTACAAAACAAGCTCAAATGGTCATCCATCCACCACCGTGCCTCACAGCTGGCATAATGTAGTTTGATTTTATTTTTGTTTTTTTACAGGTTTACGAAATCTTTCTTTTGCTCGTGATGTTGAACGTGATCATTAAAATCTTAAAATTCATTCCAAAAATACCTGAAAACCAAAAAAGATCATCAATTCAATCCCAAGAGGAAACAGAAACCCAATGTTACAGCTAGTGTCTAAAAAAGAACTGCCAAAAACCTTTGTAACTTTATAAGCTGTCAGTTTGCATAAAATATTATCAACAAATACAAACCTGGTGATGTTCTATACAAGATTATATAATAAAGGAAATATCAGAGAAAGACAGATCATCTCCTCCTGGCATAATGTCCTTCAAAAGCAATTAAGCGTGTTTGAATCTATGCCCATGCATAAAAATTAATATTTAATGGCAGCTCAAAGCAACGCTGTTTTTTATGGCTATGACAGTAACATCAATATTGATCTACTGCAGCGGCATGTCTTCGAAGATTCCTCAGATTTTCCTGAAAACTCCTCTGAGCATTGCCAAATTGGTCAGAGGCCAATGAATTCATAAAGGAAATCGAGCAGTTGGACATATTAGGGCACACTGTCTCCAGAGAGCCTGACTTCCCCACTGCCTCAAGAGTAAATGAAAATGATGCTACAGCGAAGCAAGCAAGCAGAGGAGGGTGTTATTATTGGTTTTCAAAAATGGCATATGTTCAGGGGTTAAAGGGGAATGTAACGACCCAAAACAGAGTCCCGAGACACGCAGACCAGATGATCCTGTCTGCACACACCCTCTTCCCATCTCATGCCTGTGCTGTGTTCATGGTTCAGATGTTTTTGGCACTTCTGCACCCAAGTTAACACTACAGAAATTAAATGAGCATAATCTGAGCAATTTTTTAAAAGGTAATTTCAAATTCAGCGTTTGAAACAGCTCAGCAGACATGACACACAAACTCATCTCTGTTCTCCTTCTTAGAGGTCAACACAGAGTCTGAGATGGGGAATGATGTAAGAAAGAGAGAACGTGAGGGGAAGCCGAGAGATTGATTTTGAAGGTAAAGACTGCTCAGCAAGTGTGATTTGATAAACTAGCAATGTACATTAGGGCTGGGTATCGTCACTGATTTCTAGAATCGATTCGATTCCGATTCACAAGGTCCCAAATCGATTTGATCCACAATTCGATTCGGGGAAATTTTGCCTCAGACAGTCAGAAATATTATAATTCAGATCATGCATCAGTACATTTCCATATTTTTATATCTATAAAAAGAAAGCTGACACTTGCGAGACTTTATCAAAGGTGTGAGCGTCACAGCAGATGCCTTTGTGTCAAAGTAACTGAGGATAAAACACAGAAAAACATGAAGGTGATTTTCCTGGCCTGGGATTTAATAAAAATATTCTGCAGTAGATCAAAAATGAAAGAAAACCATTAATCAACATGTGAACATTACCTGATGCTGCGGAAGTGAAGCAGAGCAAAGTTACAGAGGTTTTAGAGACACAGCTGAGCGTTTTGCAATTTTGCATAATTTTAAAAAGTTTACATTTGTTCAGAAGCTTGTTGAACGGCAGAAATTAGGTTTTCTTTTCGGAAGTAGGTAAAAGGAAAATAACAGCGGCCGACAGCGCTGTAAACAACGGTAGACTTGTGCATAACAAGCAAGCGAATAATGCAGAAAACAGAGATTTTTAGATGGGAAACTGTTCTTGAAGTATACTGAGAAAGAGAGAGAGCTGTGCATGAAGTGTGATTTTATCGTGGTGGCAGCAAAACAATAAGAGGGAATTCATGACGATGTTTATGTGAAGTGTAGTTTGGATCTCCTTTTGCTGCTGGTTCAGTCAATATTGTTTGGAGAGAGATAAAAACCTGCAGCTTTTGAATCTAGCGCAAAAAGGGCGTAAACACAAAGCGCGGACCCGCCGACGGATCAGGATCAGCGAGCTGTCAGCTTTCAGCTCGTGTCCGTGCCGTCGGGTGAGAACGGCACATCTCACTGATTCTGATCCGTCGGCGGGTCCGCGCTTTGTGTTTACGTCTTTGTGCAGAATCCGTGTTCCTGCTCTCATTTACTGTTTTAGCTGTTTGGTGTTGTTGTTGAAATTTAGTGCGGTTTAACCTGAGATTCACGTTTCGGGCAAAATAAATTTATATTAAAAAATCGATTCAGGATTTTAATGAATCGATATCACGTAATCCAAGCTAGAATCGATTTTAATCAATAAATCGATAATCAAAACCCACCCCTAATGTACATGTCATGTGTTTTTTTAATCAGGTATTTGGATCTGTACATGATGTATTTTGAAAGCAAATTAAATGATAATAATTCAATTTGTATCCAGAGTTTATATTAGATACTTCAAAGTGGGTAGTTTGAAGTGTTGTGGTTCAATTTACAGTGATAAACTATGTTAGAAGGGTGCAGGGCAGAACTCTGGTATCGCTGCTAGATTAGGTCCTGAGTAGCATCAGAGACATAACAGAAGGAGGACACGGCACTTGATTCTGCAAAAATAAACATAAGATGCACAACAAAGATAAAAAATATACATTTTAGATAGTCCCATACAACATGGCAACGATTGTGCCACTTTGAGCTTATCAGCCAGAGCTGAGAGGCTCCTAACCCTGAACTGTCAGGCTGTCCATCAGTATATGTCAGAGCCAAGAAGCCCTTTACATGCCATATGAAAAACCAAGTTTTCACAGGGCTTTGTGCAGTCCTTGACATACTTGACATCCTCGTTTTAGAGAGAAGGGGCGGCATGTTTATGGCTTTAAAGCTTCAAAACTTTCTTTTTCACATGATGTTGAAATGTGATCAGTAAAATATTAAAATCCATTCCAAAACTGCCTGATAACCAAAACAAAGCAGTGTCCTTGTTTACAGAATGTCATAAAGGCTTTTACATAGGATTCACGATCTTTGTAGTCATGCATTGACTACATAGATATACTGTACAGTGTTATGCAGTACAGTCTGCACTTTATTGTTTCCTGTTTAGTTTTTATGAAGCATTAAACAGCATTAAAACTTGTCACCTTGTAAGCTGTTAGTTTGCAAAAAAAAAACATTAACATGTACTAACCTGGTGAAGCACCTTGAAGGCGACTATTGTTGGGACTGAATTGAATTGACGTGCTATACAAGACTCCGTAAGAAACAAAGTATCAGAGATAGACAGATCACCTACTTCTGACATAATGCCCTTCAAAAGCAATTAAGTCTGTTTGAATCAATGCCCACACATAAAAATTAATATTTAATTTAATAGCACCTCAAGGCAACGCTGTTTTTTATGGCTATGACAGTAACATCAATATTGATCTACTACAGCGGCATGTCTTCGAGATTCCCTAGATATCCTTGAAAACTGTTCTGGGCTTTACCAAGTTGGTCAGAGACCAATGAATTCATAAAGGAAAACGAGCAGTTGGACATACTAGGACACACTGTCTCCAGAGAGCCTCTTTTCCCCACCGCCTGGAGAGTACATCAACACGATTCTACAGCGAAGCAAGCAAACAGAGAAGGGTGTTATTATTGGTCTTCAAGAAATGGGATATGTTCAAGGCCAAGGGAGCTCAGAATTCAGAGGCAGACTGATTACAAACTTGGAAACATGCCCCTGCTTCATCTTTGAAGATGGGATTTTATAAATCTAAGACACAGAGCAAGGAGGGAGAAGTGTGAGCAAGTAGTGCCAAGATAGGCGATAGACTATCGGCATAAACATACAGAACATACATATGCAAATAAAAATAAGTAAGGAAGCTACATTATTCTGGAACTTCACTAAAGTAGCTTTGCATTATTCACAATTCAGGGTTATTGCCTTTTTTGTTAAAGGTTCTCTACAATCACTCTATTTCTACTGACATCCCTTATCTGGCTTGTGGCTTTTTAAGAAACTTACGAGTTCCTGTTCAGATTATCTACAATAAGTTTTAGGAGGCAGAGATCCCTGTCCGATGTGTTTGTCCCATACACCGCACTATTACGGAAACACTGGTTTCATTAACATTTGAACAACAACGCTGACTGGGAGCCATTAATCACTACAGGAGTCTCAGTCATGGTGGCCTATTAATACTCCATTCTTTGCAACACAAACACTGCAAACAACATTATGCACAAGAGTCCAAGTCTAAACACCGTGCAGCCGAAATAATAATAATCAAAAAACACTGAATAAAATATGTGAGATTAAGATTAACAGCAAGTGTTTGTATTACAAAAATCAAGTATGCACAACCACACTCCTCAGTAAGTAACTCACTATAAGTGTTTGCATTATTATAAATGAAGTTTAACTATTTTTAATTAATTAAATTATTTTGTAATAATGTGAGATAAATTACCCATTAGTTTTAAAGTCAGTGAGCATTAAACACATTTAAAATGGCAAAACATTTGAGGATGGGTTTGGGTTTTTTTGGACATACGTGAGTCCTTTACAGAATAATCTGATGTTTCACCTCCTTGTTCCACCTTTTGGGGCTAATGTTGTTAGTTCAACAATCAGTACAGCAATTTTCACACATGGCATTGTTGCTGTAATTCTTTATTAATCAGTGGCAGGTGTTCCCTTCACAGCTGGTTAACTCGAGCTGATGTGAAAGGCTGTCAGGCTTCATTGTCTGCCATTGGCTGTTCCAGTCAGCGCCATGGAGCTGACTTTCTGTATTCTTGCTCCATCACATAGTTACACCGAAGCTAACCGGCCACCTGCATGCTTTTGGGCTACAGAGGCCTCTTTATGGCCCCCGTTTACGCAGTTACAGTATCTGTTGGGGTTGCCTTTTTGTTGCTGTTGTCTTGTCTGTTGTCCGGACATGAAAGACACTTTAAAATAGAATATGTGAGAGATGTAACACTTGTTTATACATGCATTAGGGTTGCGTATTATCCAGATGAACAATATGATCACACAATTTTGACAAGAGCGTCGATATTTGTGCTCAGTCTAATTATAACAGTCTGAATTAAACTGGTGGATCAGTCAACATGATGGCATACATTAATGAATAGTTTAAGAGTAACTACTGTATGGGTGTATGATACTTGTGCTGGTTGCACTGGCTGTGTGTTAATATGGTGTGCTAGTATCACATATCGCATAGATAACTCCTGATTAAAACAGTGGTACAGCAAAACATATCCAATGACATGCACTCAACAACCACTTCGACTCCTTTTTGATGCAAATACCTAATCAGCTAATTACATGGCAGCAATCCAATGCATTTAGCCATGTAGACATGCACAAGACAACCTGCTGAATTTCAGGCGGGCTGGTCTGAGTATTTCAGAAACTGCTGATCTGCTGGGATTTTTCCACACAACCAACCCTGGGGTTTACAAAGAATGGTCCAAAAACGAGAAATTGTCCAGTGAGCGGCAGCGGGAAAGTGTGCTGAGCAAAAAATTTCTTATTGATATCAGAGGTCAGAGGAGAATGGCTAGACTGCTTCAATCTTGATAGGAAGGGAGCAGTAACTCAAATAACTGCTTGTTACAACCAGAGTATCTCTGAATTCACAACAACCTTGAAGCAGATGTGTAGCACCAGTAGAAGACTACACTGGCGCCGCTCCTATCTGCTAAGAACAGGAAAACAAGGCTATAATTTATACAGGCTCATCAAATTTTGACAATGGGGAATTAGAAAAACATTTTCTCCTGTGACATCTAGATTGTAGGGACAAAATTTGACATAAACACCATAAATGCATGGATCCAGTCTGCACCAACCAAGTGCAATGTTGTGGTGGTGTAAAGTTGTGGGGGATATTTACTCTTAAAACCAATTGAGTGTCATTTAAATGCCACAGCCTACTGCTGCTGCTGACCATGTCTATTCCTTTATGACCACAGTGTACTCATCTTCTGATGGCTGCTTTCAGCAGGATGAAATGTTATGCCAGAAAGTTCGTATAATCTCAAACTGTTTTTTTAAACATCACAATGGGTTCAATTCAATTCAATTTTGCCAAATCACAACAACAGTTGCCTCAAGCCGCTTTATATTGTACTGTAGATCATACAATAATAGATACAGAGAAAAAACCAACAATCATATGACCCCCTATGAACAAGCACTTTGGCGACAGTGGGAAGGAAAAACTCCCTTTTAACAGGAAGAAACCTCCGGCAGAACCAGGCTCAGGGAGGGGCGGCCATCTGCTGCAAGTTCACTGTACTCAAATGGCCTCCACACTCAACAGATCTCAGTCCAATAGAGCACCCAATAGACCCAAAGGTGGGTCCAATTTGGTATCAGGAAGTCATAACTAATGAAGTGGCCCTTGATTGTATGCTGCTAAAGTCCAACCAACAACCATAGCATCTGTGCTACACTGCAAGACTTTAAAATTGAAATATGTGCATTATATCGCTAAACACCCATTTTCAGTACTGTTCTATACACAATCGCATTATTAGTTTGAGCTCCCTTCAGCAGACAGTGTATGCCAGCGTATTTTTGTTTTTCCAAACCTCACTTTTCAAAATGTTATACTCTGAGAAAACACAACGGCCCGCGGAATGGTCGGAGATTCTGGCAGGTCGTTTTAACTCGACTGTGTTTCAATCTGTTTATAGCTTCATCGCAGTGAGGAAGGCGAGTGTGTTGTACAGAAATCACAACGACAACACTGTCATTGGGAGCTTGTACGCGTGCCGGTACCTGGCAGCAACTCTAAAGCTTTACTGGTGAAGCTGTTTATTTTGTCACAACAGTACTTGCTCGTCGCTGTCAGGAAACACAAATACTGCACAATCTGCACCAACGCATGAAGAACATATAGTCCTCTTTCCACGCGATGATGTCAGCCCCCTCACCCCGTCAGATACATTTCAGTTTGAGAAACTTCACAAAACAAGGCTACCTGAAAATAGGTTGTTTCTGAAATGTTGTGCACATCAAGCACACACTCTTCTTTTCTGCTTTACTGGGTCACAGGTAATTTGCCTTTTCACAGAACAGTGTGGCTTCGTAAAATGATTCCAGCACTCCCATTGCTCATTCCCCAAAACCTACATATTTTGCAGCTTATAAAGCACTAAAAATACAGTCTTCAGCCATCAAGTTGTGGTGCTGATGCAGCACGCAGGCATCGCTGGCTGTGTGAAGCACAAGCCTCCATGGAGGCAGCGTTTCCTCAGATGTATTTGAATAAGACATGATGCCAGTTTATTTTTGTAACATTCCCCACCCCAGACTGTTGGCAGGCAATGGAGTTGTGACTAAACCATCTTCCAGTTTCCATATCAGGCGAAAATGAATAAAATACAGAGTCTGTGTCACTGCAATTTAGTTCGAAATGAATCGAGTAAATCACATACCAATATACAGAGCATTAAGCAGAACGCTGCATTGTGAAGCACAGCAGTGGTGTACCAACGGGGGATGGATTCGTGGACGATGCACATCCAAACTAGAGTTCGCTGTATTATACTGGCACACTTTCCCTCTGCAGCAATTTCAGCCCCGGCTCTTTGATGTTAAATTATGAATAGATGTCACACAAGCAGAGTGCTCACTGAGGGTGTCTTTGGTAAAGCATTTCTGTAAGGCTTTTGACTCTTAGACTCTGTCCAAACTGCTTTAAACCTGGGTGACTGTCACTGAGTGTCAGTGGAAGAAGTATGGTGAAACCACAAAGAGGGAAGAAAATGTGGCATTGCTGTAGCATATTAACCAAAGTGATCTCATCTTCCAGGTGTGCACTTGCTGTTTCCTGACTCTGTGAGTGGACAAGACAGAGGAAGAGGAACAGGAAAAGGAAATGGTCGGCTGATGTGTCATGGAGGATGTCAACGCTAGGTAGCCCGTCTCGTCTCCAGTGTGGCTTTCCCAGCCGCGCAATGATCCAGTTCTAACTGTGGGTGAGCTCACTTTTTTCATTTGTTACACACTGCTCAAAAAACTGCAGGAGCACTTTTTAAATCTGAGTATAGCATCAAGCCAATTAAACGTCTGGGATACTGATCTAGTCAGATCTAGTCAAGTAGCAGAGGGGGTTGTTAATCGGTTTCAGCTTTTTTGGTGTTAATGACATTAACAATTGGTGCACTAGAGGGGAGACAATGGGACAACCCCCAAACAGGAATGGATTTTCAGCAGGAGGCCAATGACATTTTTTCCCTCCTTATCTTTTTGAACTGTTTTTTTTACTAGTTTTGCATCTAGCTGTCCCTACTGCTAGCATGAGGCGATATCTGGACCCTAAAGAGGTTACACAGATAGTCCAACTCCTCCAAGACAGCAGTATATCAATGTGTACCATCGCAAGAGGGTTTGCTGTCTCTTCTAGCAAGATCTCAAGAGACGGGCATTCCAGGAGACGGGCAGCTACTGGATAGTTACTGGATAGGGCTGTAGAAGGTCCATAAGCCATCAGTAAGACCAGTATCTACTCCTGAGGGTTTGACATCCTCTAGTGGACCCTGTGCTCACTGCCCAGCACTGTGATTGACATTTGCCACGGAATACCAGAACCAGTTTGGTGGTGGTTCGGTGATCAGTCTGCGGCGGGACGCACAGACCTCCCTAGCTTGCCTAAAGCACCCTGTGTGCAATTAGGTATCGGGATAAAACCCTTGGACCTATTGTCAAACCCTGCAGTGGTTCAGTGGTTCCTCCTGGGGCACAACTAGTGGAAATAGTATGCAGGCAGCCCCTGGAGGATTAAGGAATTGATACCATTGACTGCCCCCCACAGTCGCCTGACCAGTACCAATAGAAGACCTCTGGGGCATTATGTTTCAGTCTTTTCCAATGCTCACAGATTGCACCTCAGACTGTTCAGGAGCTCAGTCATGCCCTGGTCCAGATCTGGGACAAGATTTGTCATGATACCATCTGTGGTCTCAAATAAGGGCATGCCCTGGTGCTGTAAGGCATGTGTACAACCACGTGAAGCTCTACAAACTACTGAATACAATTTTGAATTTTTTGCAATGACATTTTGGCTAAATGGACTAGCCTGCTACAATGTTTGTTTCTTTTTGATTCCCAGGGTGTCCTTGAATTCAGCCCACTGCAGGTTGAAAATGTTCATTTACATCAAATCCTGTGAAATACTTTTGTTCCTAACACATTACCCAGACCATAACAGCATAGGTACCAGCACTGATGTATTTTTTTCCATTGATATCTGATGTGTTTTAAAAGTGTTCCTTTAAAAAAATTTTGAGCAGTGTAGTTGTATTAGTCATCAGACTCCTGGCAACAATATTTTTAAAGGCCTACCCAAATTTTTTGATCCTGGTCAATTTTCTAAAATAAGCACTATTTCTGAACCTGTAAAAAGAGATCATTAATGTTTTCTGTGGCTGTAGAGGAGCTTTGTTAAGTTGGAGAAAATCAGCCTGATGATGTTACAGTGGGGCAAAAAAGTATTTAGTCAGCCACCGATTGTGCAAATTCCCCCACCTAAAATGATGACAGAGGTCAGTAATTTGCACCAGAGGTACACTTCAACTGTGAGAGACAGAATGTGAAAAAAAAAAATCCATGAATCCACATGGTAAGATTTGTAAAGAATTTATTCGTAAATCAGGGTGGAAAATAAGTATTTGGTCACCTCAAACAAGGAAAATCTCTGGCTCTCACAGACCTGTAACGTCTTCTGTAAGAAGCTTTTCTGTCCCCCACTCGTTACCTGTATGAATGGCACCTGTTTGAACTCATCATCTGTATAAAAGACACCTGTCCACAGCCTCAAACAGTCAGACTCCAAACTCCGCCATGGCCAAGACCAAAGAGCTTTTGAAGGACACCAGGAAAAGTATTGTAGACCTGCACCAGACTGGGAAGAGTGAATCTACAATAGGCAAGCAGCTTGGTGTGAAAAAATCAACTGTGGGAGCAATCATCAGAAAATGGAAGACATACAAGACCACTGATAATCTCCCTCGATCTGGGGCTCCACGCAAGATCTCATCCCGTGGGGTCAAAATGATCATGAGAACGGTGAGCAAAGATCCCAGGACCACACGGGGGGACCTGGTGAATGACCTGCAGAGAGCTGGGACCAAAGTAACAAAGGTCACCATCAGTAACACACTACAACGGCAGGGAATCAAATCCTGCAGTGCCAGACGTGTTCCGCTGCTGAAGCCAGTGCATGTCCAGGCCCGTCTGAAGTTTGCCAGAGAGCACATGGATGATACAGCAGAGGATTGGGAGAATGTCATGTGGTCAGATGAAACCAAAGTAGAACTTTTTGGTATAAACTCAACTCGTCGTGTTTGGAGGAAGACGAATACTGAGTTGCATCCCAAGAACACCATACCTACTGTGAAGCATGGGGGTGGAAACATCATGCTATGGGGCTGTTTTTCTGCCAAGGGGACAGGACGACTGATCCGTGTTAAGGACAGAATGAATGGGGCCATGTATCGTGAGATTTTGAGCCAAAACCTCCTTCCATCAGTGAGAACTTTGAAGATGAAACGAGGCTGGGTCTTCCAACATGACAATGATCCAAAACACACCGCCCGGGCAACAAAGGAGTGGCTCCGTAAGAAGCATTTGAAAGTCCTGGAGTGGCCTAGCCAGTCTCCAGACCTCAACCCCATAGAAAATCTGTGGCGGGAGTTGAAAGTCCGTGTTTCTCGGCGACAGCCCCAAAACATCACTGCTCTCGAGAAGATCTGCATGGAGGAATGGGCCAAAATACCAGCTACTGTGTGTGCAAACCTGGTAGAGACCTATAGTAAATGTTTGACCTCTGTTATTGCCAACAAAGGTTATGTTACAAAGTATTGAGTTGTATTTTTGTTATTGACCAAATACTTATTTTCCACCCTGATTTACGAATAAATTCTTTACAAATCCTACCATGTGGATTCATGGATTTTTTTTTTCACATTCTGTCTCTCACAGTTGAAGTGTACCTCTGGTGCAAATTACTGACCTCTGTCATCATTTTAGGTGGGGGAACTTGCACAATTGGTGGCTGACTAAATACTTTTTTGCCCCACTGTATACAGTACAATTAGGGACTGTGTTACAAAAGATGTGCTGTAAAAAAAAAAGGAGGGAAAAAAAAGAAATGATGGATAATTTCCAGGCAAAAATGGGCTCTAAGAAAAGATATTAAAGTCTGGGTCTAACGTTCGATCAGGAGCTTAACACTTGAATTGAAGGTGAGCTGTGATGAATGTTGCTGTTGTCAACTTGTAACACTGCTCTACAATCACAGTTTTTGTGTAGTTCCAAAAATAGACTGGCCTTTGTTCCATGGAATGATTTGATCATTGTAAATCCGACATAGACAGAGACACTAAAATTTTGGAGGGCATCTAAGCGAGGCCAAGAAATCCATTCGACTTAAACGTAAACAGTAGCAGTAATGTTTGACTATTAGATGTCTTATATTGAGAAAGGATTTACATGATGAGTTTAATCACAAGCTTTTTCCTCTAGAGCAGAGATGTCAACTGCAATTATACGAGTTAAAGATGTAAAATTACAGAAATCTGTCATTTAATTACATTGATGTTGTATGAGTGGCTATGGGGAAGGTACTGATGTGATACCAAGTAACCACAGGGCTAGTATTGCCGATGCTAACACTGATGCTTATAACATATAAAGGCAGCTGTAGGAGAGAGCAGTGTGTCATGATTTATGAGATGAGTCATCAATTTGCAATTAAATTTGTTTTAATGACCACTAAATTCCTGTGAGTTTACTTTTCACAATAACGAGTTAACTCATTAAAATGCAGCTTTCAGCTTTTTGTGTATTTTGAAACTGTTTTTTTTTTTTCAGATCTGTAAATGTGGCTGACTGTTAAGGACTTTGGATCAGTTACTTTTGTTTAAATGTTCTATAGGATATAAATAAAACCGTAGTAACAGCCAACTTTAAAAGGCTCAGACATTTTTATAGACGATAGAAACATGTACCTAGTATCTAGATCCTAGTACCTAGTATCTACTGTATCTGATGCCAATACCAGTGTTGGTATCAATGTCATCGCTATTGAGATTGATCCACCTCCCTCTTCTTACTGTTCTTTCAGTATTTCTTAGTAATTTTCCTTTCTACTTAAAAAGAAATAAGTACATACAGATTATATCAGTAAGGAAGCTGATTAAATATTGACCGATAACTTATGGCAAAGGGATGGGATTAAATAAGTGTGTACTTCTTCTCACTCCTTTTCAATATGTAACTGAATCAGAACAGGTGAAGCAATATATAGCATTTTTTCTTCTTTTCTTTGATAAATGGACTTTGTATATTGTTTACATGATCGAAATAAATTAACAAACAAACATACAGACAGCTTTGCAGCGCACAATTCTTTTCCTGGCTAAAGAGCATGAGTAGAGTCTGTGTCAAAAGCGTTTATACCTAAGGCTTGGCCATTAATAGTGTATTTATTTACAAAGCAAACGAACATAATTGGCATATACAATTACATTAAGCCACAATATTCTGCCACCGTCCCCAGCAGTGGGAGCAGGATCGCTCTGGGAAATGCGATGACTTGTTCTCTCTCGTGTAAAGCTAAAATGAATGCGCTGAACACCTGTGCCCACATTATGGCTGTTTTAGTCTTTGTTTAATTGAGCAGATCACTTAATATCTGCATTTCCCACTTAGGGCTCAGCATAATACCACAAGCATTTTAAGTATAAGAGACAGACCCTGGGAGAGATGGGCAGGACTGCTGACCTTAAATTCAATGTAAATGGTCAATGAAGAACAGTAATAATAGAGGTATGAAATATAATGATGGAATACAAAACAGAAAGACTAAATAAAACTTTACATTTATGAAACATGACTTTATTTTTGTGGAGAAAATATTGATTCAATTAAGTGTTCATTCAGCACTTCTACACAAAATTCCTGTAAGACTTCGGACAAGCTGCTGAACAAAAATATAGCTGGAGGGAAGGAAATTGGTGTCATTCATGAATCACGATTGTTGTGCTTAAAATGTTAATTGAGAAAATTAGGTTTAAATGGTAGACGGTACTAACTACACAATGGTTTAATTGATCGTGTACTTACATTTGAGTTTGATTGGCTATACCCTGTGATGAAGAGCAACTATCCAATCAGACATTAGGAACCGTAACTAGACACTTGTTTCATTGCACTGAAACCACAACCTTTAGCTTTATGGTCTAAATTTGGTAGATGCCAGAAGTTATTTATTAATTTGTATTTAGTTTTATTTTTCTTTCTTTCTTTCTCTTTCTTTCTTTCTGTTTTAGAAGTTATTTAGATTAAAAAAAAAAGCATACATTTTCATCTAACATGGCTAATTTGGTTTCTAATCATCATCAACTATGAGTAAATCATACACAGAAACACATACATAGATATGTACTAGTTAATATAAATGACATACTAATAAAAAAACGTCCACTGGTAGGACTACTCACCAAAACTAGAGCAAGGGCTTCTTTGTCTGGTAAACTTAACCACACAGAAAGTCAGATAATTGCATTCAAATTGCTTCAAAACACACCAACAGTACAAACCAGGTTGAAGCATCCAATTTAGGGACTCGATTTATCCTTAGACAGATGATTACATGCTACAGACTCCTGTGCAACCATCCATATGTCAGTCATTAGCCAACCCCTTAATAATGTAAGCTTTAACCTCCTAAGACCTGAACTCTTCCACGGCATGCATTTTTAATTTCTCTTTGATATTTGGGCTGATTGGGGCCTGATGAATATTAAAACAACGAATTACCAGATTTTTTTTTTTTTTTTTTACCTAATTTTTGTTTCTAAGAAAAATGAGAGCCACATATGAGGATATTCGTTTAAAATTTGGATAGAACAGTAGCAGTATAATGTCCTCATAAGTGGATATCAGGCCCTTGTAGAGCAAAATTGAGTAATTTGTTCTAAATAACCCAAAATGTGATGTCCACATATGTGGACGCCAGGTCCTAGGAGGTTAAGTCTTGATCAAATTTGAAAGACTTTTCCCCCCTAATATTAATATTGTATTTTAAATGGAGAAGGGAAAAACAGCCCAACTAGCAACAATGTCCACTGGAACCCTGATACAGCATTAAAGTTTGTATAATGATAAAAATATAAGTAGGTGTAAATATAAAAATTTAAGACAGAAGAAATGACAAAACCAAACACAGCATACTAATGAACAGCATTCAAAAACAGCAGTACAGGATCTCTCAAATAGGTTGGCAAATGTGTTGCATCTGAGTCTCTCCAGATGCAACACATTTGCCATTTCTCCCATCCAAAGCTCAAATATAGTCTCATTTTCACTGCTGTAGCATGAACATTTTTGCAGTAACAATTCCAAACAGGATTGCAGTTTGTTCCTACTTTTTTGATTTCAGACTTTTAACTTGAGCCTGAAGTTCAAAGTAATTAATAGAGGAACTTCAGAATAATAGCCACTGTTTCAGTTAATGTCTGATTCCTTCCATGCTGAAATTGAAACTTTCAAAGAGATACAAGTCTGAACCAATGTTCTGGACTCAGAGGGAAAGGCACATTTGCAAAACAGTCATCCCACAGTCTGGTTACATCGCTTCCTGCCATTTGGCCTGTGAATACTTTCAGCACTGGGCATGAAGTCACCACCGTGTCTGCAGTGATAGCGCTGATGAGCTCACTGGGTTAGCAGGGGGCACAAGCTGTCAATGCATTGCCTCCTCCAATGGATTTGACCTTCCCTTTGTTGGTTACTGCTTAAAATCAGGCCCTATTTATTTATTTTAAATTCTGTGTAGGTAATACAGTAATCATGTTGTCTTTCACTTGAAAACTGTGAGAGCGTTATGCATTTGTGGCAAAATAGAATTCAAGATTGAACAACAGTAAGTAAGCTATTACTCAGTTTTAGTCACTGAAGGTTTTGCTTTGCAGAGAGCCAGTCAGGTCCATAAAGACAAAGTCCTTGAGTGTCTTAAATGCTATTTAAAAGCCAGTCAACAATAATAAAGGTCCTGCAAGTGTGATTTCCTTTTCTTCAAATAACTGAGATTAATCAAAAACAAATATGTTAGCTTGCTCTGGTGAAGGTTATAAGTCTAAGTTGGCTGGCTGACTTTTAATATCTGTTTGGGTTTTTTCTTTTCACGGTTCCCACCAGGTAATGCCGAGCCAAATAACCAATCCTGGAGATGCCGAAGAGAAGAGATATTCTTGCCATCGTGTTGATCGTGTTACCCTGGACTCTGCTCATCACCGTTTGGCACCAAAACGCTATTGCTCCACTCCTCGCCATCCGAAAGGGTACGCAGCACGCTGCACTCCACTGACGATATCGAACTTGAAGTGGGCCCTCGAACTTAACACCGTACTTCAAGTTTAGACAACAGGCTGTTCACACAGAGACACTTGAAAGCCATGACCATCAGCTTCATCGGAACTGAAAAGCACTTGTCCGGTCACTGCAAACCTCATCAGTCAGGGATGATTTTGCAGTGACGGATGAGTTGCATACCCACTCCATTTGGGAGTTATATTTATTCCATATACTCAGTTTGTCAGAATAAAACTGCTAAGCTGCAATTTTTCTTTTTTTGTTAGTAATAACTTGAACAGAGTTGCATATTATAAAACTAAATCCTTCTGCAGCTTATCCATTCACATAGCTTACAACATCAATCCATATCTTCTTGGTGTGACACAGTATCCAGTATAGAGTTTGTGTCAATCAAGCATTTGAGCCAAACCTTTGCCTGTTATAATTGGCTCAGTGTCATTGCAAATTAATTTCAGAGTCTGTTGGCAATTAAAAAGCATAAATGTGTCCTATTAATTAACTTCACCAGTGTCTGGTGCCTTCTCTGCAAACCAGAAAAGCAACAGTTTAAAATGTCAAGATTCCTGCAGAATAAACACACCCAAATTAAAGCAACAGCAAATCAATAGAGCAATCTGCTCTATTCCTGTAATCTCAGAAATGCACAAAGAGGGGTTAACAAGGAAAACAGGCTTATTCAAATGAGCTATGGGAGTCTGTACCGAACTTACACATGATTTGACTCAGCATGTTTTTGCAGGTTCTTCAAACCCTCTGAATAGAGTCTGATTAGCTCCTTAACGACTAAGGTAAATTAAAAAATAAAAATAAAAAGTTCCCCCCCAAAAAAAAAAAAATTGTACATAGTTAAGCAATTTTAATTTCTCATGGAATACACTAAAGATATAATAACTTTTTTAAATGACAATCTAACCAAGCTCTGTCCACAGGCTTCCTTTTGTGTTCCTTTAAAAGAGAAAAGCTAGAGATTTATTGGCAGCATGCTCACTGGCAGCCTCTGTTGAACATCTGGCCATCAGAAGATTGTGTTAATCTTTGTGCTGCAGAAAAAAATCCCCTTTTATGCCGGAGGTGCGACTAGAGCTCAAGAAGAAAAGTGAAAGATTGCCATGAGCTGTGGCACAATAGGAAGAAATGAGCAACCTTAATGACTCTGTAATCACATTCTGTCCATCATGACCAAACTATTCAGGCCAAAATATCACAGCCTTCACCGAGGGAGTCTACTCAAAATGCGTCAGCTGACTGATTCGCTGCGTTTTGTGCATTTCTAAAGAAGGTCAGATTTTTGAAAATGAGCCTCACCTTCCCACACATAAAATGGAAAATGATGTACTGCATTGACACAAGCTATAGACTTAGCACACAAACCTCAGTTTCTGCACTGATACGTGATGTAACACCTTAAGCACCATTCCAATTTTAGGTTGTGTTACCTAAAACATGCCCTAAAACCCACACAGGGTGTCTTATGAAAGCGTTTCCATGAGAAACCTTCACTTTGCTATTCTGTCTGTCTGACATACAGTATGCGTATGTGCAGCTCATGGATGCAAAGAAGATACCGACAAAAGCAACAGATTTTCAGTAGAGAAGACCTTGCAGATTTCTTGATGGCTTGATACAAGAGTTTGCACCTATGGCCTTTAACGAGAAATGGCAAAATCCAACATTATGTCATTGCTGTTTGACTCAAAAGCTTACAAACCTCACTGTAATAGCACACATGTGGATGTGGATGTTTAGGCCTCTCTGAAGTCAAATCCATTTGAACTGTGAACACTGGGTCTAGAGCAGGGATATCAAACTCAATTGATGGGCCACATACAACCCACTGTGATCTAAAGTGGGCCAGACCAGTCTTAGTGTAAAAAAGTTTAACTACCACTTGAACCCTGAGATATTTTAATATAAGAAGAAGAGCAATTTCAACAATACAGGGGGTGAGAGAGTCTGTGGTGGAAAAGGCATGTCTACCGCATTTACATACATGCCTTTTTTCTTCCTTTAAAAAGAAAAGCCCAAAGGCAACACCGGGGGAATAGCAGGGCTCATCCCTCCCTCGTCTTGCACTGTCTCTCTGTCCATCAGCTGTGTTATCCTCTCACGGTGCCTGCTTTCACTTTTTGCAGCCTGTCACCATCTAGTAAAAGAGATCTTTATCATTCCAGAGAGGCTTGCAGTTCGCCACCACCGGCTCTCAGGTACACTTTACCCCCATTGGGTTTAAGTCACCTGAGGCAAATATAGAAAAAGCAGCTCAAGGTTACACTAATGCCTTACATGTCTTCTTATCCCCACATCTACAGATGATGGCGTCGAGGGCAAGAGGGAGGCAGGTGGCCAGGCGCAGGACTCCAAGGAATACTGTGCCTCAGATAAGGACATTGTGGAGGTGGTGAGGACAGAGTATGTGTACACTCGGCCTCCGCCCTGGTCGGATGTGCTGCCCACAATCCACATCATCACCCCCACATATAGCCGGCCCGTTCAGAAAGCTGAGCTGACACGGCTAGCAAACACCTTCCTCCATGTCCCCAACCTGCACTGGATCTTGGTGGAGGATTCCCAAAGGAGAACGCCTCTTGTCACACGACTCCTCCGAGAAACGGGACTAAACTACACCCATCTCAATGTAGAGACACCCAGGAACTATAAGCTGCGAGGTGACACTCGGGATCCCAGAATTCCAAGAGGGACTATGCAGCGGAATCTGGCCTTGCGGTGGTTGAGGGAGACGTTCAACGCCAACAACAGCCAGCCGGGAATCGTCTACTTTGCTGATGATGATAACACATACAGCCTGGAGCTGTTTGAGGAGGTCAGTGGCTGAATTGTAATAAACATAACAAAGTTGAGGACACATTCACGTTGTTTGTGGGCAGGAATCAGAAAGCGTACAGCCCACACCCCCAGTATGAACACGAAGAGAACTTATAGTTTGAAAGCTAAGCAGAAACGCCAATCCAGCTTTAACTGTGTCCAAACTGCTGGTTGTCTCTGTGTACTCTGGCTTCCACCCACAGTCCAAACACATATACAGTGGAACCCCGACTTACGAAATTAATTCATTCTCGAGGATCTTTCATAAGTCGAAATTTTTCGCAAGCCGAAGCACCCATCGCGCCTTTTGAGTGAACAATAGGCTATAGGCTAATTGCTAACTGCAACAACAATACGTCGTTTAAGTGGAACAGCGAAATGCAAGTAGAAAAGCCAAAGGGGGTTGTCACATGATTCGGAAGGCATTGTAGGCATTCTGGGCTCAGCCAATCAGAGCCAGCGGATTTCATATACCGGGCATTTTGTCCTAACACGGGCAGAAATATTGCCGCTAAGTGCCTTCGTAACTGGAATTTTTCGGTAAATGGGGTATTCGTAAGTTGGGGTTCCACCGTAGTTAGTTCATGAATCTGAACTGTCCAAGAGTGTGAATGATTGCCTGTCTCTCTGTTTTTACTCCGAGACAGATTGGTCACCTGTCCAGGGTGTATCCCTGCCTCTCTCCATGAGATAGGCTTCATGATAACTCCATGAAGCTAACTGAGTAATTGTTCTTAAAAATATCAGTGCAAGTACATTTGCAGATGTAGGTTTTTGTTCAAACATACACTATGCATGTACTCAGATCAAAATGTGATATCATTTTAAAATCGTCCCTAATATTCATGTTTGGTGGGGCAGTCGCAGCACTTTCACCAACTTGGCAAATATGCTGCCAGCTCTTATCTAGTTATAAAAAAAAATCTGTTACTCTCAAGCTCCATTAATCTTTCAGATGCTCCACTTGAGTTTCTGAAACACTAACCACGTGCAGAGTTGATGATGGGTATTTCTGGGGGAATAAGAAAGGCCTTAAAGCTCAGAAGCCATTCAGCTATCAGAGGAATGACTGGAATTCTTAACAATGTATTAAAATCATTTTATGCACTGCATTAAAAATAACGGATTGCACCTTTAAATAGTTATGTGAGCAATATATTGTGTCTGTGCTTTTTGGCATACAATGTGTATTCTTTAGAGAAAAAGGACACTGGACATTTTTAAGTTCTATATAAAATAATTCTTGATATACTGCATGGAGTGCCATATATTATCTATCTGTGTTGTTATATACTCACCGTTACAGGAGAAGTGGTGAGGCGTGGGCGGATTTGAACCATAAATTCTTAGTTGAAGTACTTTAAACTCTTAACAAGCACAGTTGGTATCTGAAGCCAGTTGGGAGAAGTTTGGGCATGTAATTAGTACATCTCAGGCCATCCATCTTGACATCAGTTGAATTACCTGAGCGGACACGGTCTAGGTCCTCCGAGTATGTGCCTCAAGTCTTGTTAGTAGTGCCGACAGGAGCCGTAGTAAATGGAGCGCTGGTATTGACGGGGCCTGTCATTACCTTTCCCTGGGAATCAGCCAAAGCGCTTGGTCTCGCTCAAAGGCTCTCCATCACCTCCAATGGGCCTATTTATGGTCCAGAGTAATGGCCCCAAGGGGCACGGAGAGAGTCATGGAGAGGGAAAGGCAACACAGAAAAGAATAAACAAAAAAAAGAGGTGACAGTAAGATAGACAGGGCATGGAGAGTTGGCTATTACTGCAGTAAAGATGGCAAATGTTATTAAACAGGGACTCAACAGGTAGACACATGGGTGACCCCTTCACCATGAAAAAAATCGAAAAAAGCAGTGAATCATTTGCATTTACTAATTGGCAGCGCAATACTGCAATACACAAGTTGTACTTTGAAATGTTCTCCTGTCTTTTGCAAACTAATATTGTTAATGTCACTGAGATTTAGACTAACTAGACACTTTATTAGATACACATTGCTGGTGCTGGGTTACACCTCGTTTTGCCCTAATTGTTTGTGGCATAGATTCAATACTGGAAGCTTCCTCTGAGATTTTGTCATTTTCAACTGCACATCCACTTTTCGATGATCCATGCTTTCACCGGGCAATGTTTTTCCAATCTTCTAATCTTCTATTGTTCAACTGTAGTGAGACCATATGACCTGTGACACTCGGTGTGGTCTTATGCTGCTAATAACTGTTTGCTTGAAGGTTTTGATGTGTTGTGCATTCAGAAATGCTTTTCTGCACACCTGGATTGCGTGGTATCTGGTATATGTGGTATGGTATGTAAGTGGATATTTGAGTTAATGTTGTCTTCCTATCAGCTTGAAACAGTCTGGCTATTTTTCTCTGACCTTTGGCATCAACGAGACATTTTCAACTGCATCACACTGGTGTATTTTCTATTCTATGGACCATTTGCACTTTTGGAAAAGTTTGGAAAAATCCCAGCAGAACAACAGTTTGTAAAATACCCCAACCAACCTGTCTGTCACCAACAACTATGCCACCTTAATAGTCACTTTGGTCTACATGCCTACATGTACTGAGTTGCTACTGTGTAATTGGATGATTAGACCTTTTAGTCTACATTTAAATGCGGTGTTTCAAATATTAGTCAAACATACAAAAACAAGACACTAACCCAAAAAGCAGCAAGCATCCAAAAAGACAAGACATCACAAAAGACTACATCACAGATGACTGCCAAAAACGCTTGCATGCAGTTCTTTTAAAGCAGCAGGGAAAATGAATATCAACAAGCAGCAGCAATTCACCTCAGCAAGCTCAGACTGACACAGACACAGTACACTTCAGACACAATGCTCTGTGGCAGCAGGGTAAAGTCATTGTCATCAGCTGCTATAGAGGACACTGCCATTACTGCCACCGACACATAGCCGCTATCTGAATTCAATCTCAGTCTTTCATTCCAGCAGCAGTTACTTTGGCAGACTTTGGTGCATACAGACTGTTATTAAGAGCCTAGTTTTTAGGTCAAGGCTTAATGAAAACTTTATGAAAAATTCATGTACCACAGTAAAGACCTACATACAGTATATTATTGAGGCCTCATGAGATGTGCTTTATTCCCAAACTCCAAAAAAAGAGAAACCTATTTACTGTTTATCATGCTATTGTTAAGACTACTCCAATTTAGCTGTCAGGCAGGCTGTCGGCCACTTAAATCCAAGAGAAAGGAGCAAACCAGCAGTTTAACAGAGCTGGATGATATTGACAAAAATATAGCATCCAGACACATCAGTCTTATCATTATATTTGACTACTGGGGATTTGAAAAATGCATTTATTCTCACAACAAACAACCCAAATAATAAAGACATACTAAAAAAAATCTCTACGTTAGCATTTGAAGATCAGATAGAATGGTTGCTTATGCAAGCCAATGTGTCTCTTTGATTTTCTTTATTGTTGGTTGTGTAATTTGAATCCTATAATGAGGATAGATTTTCTAATGAAATGAACAGGATTCCAAAACCCAACCATGTACTATGTAGATTTAAGTATGCACATTTCTATTGTTTGGATCAAAGAAAGAAACAAAAAACAAAAGAACTTAATCCACAGACACTACCAGCTGCAGCAGTGGATGACCCTTCTGTTTCTGTTATCTTCTCTGCACCCTTAAGGATTGATTAATGCATCTGGATGCTTGCCTTCTTTTCTCTGCTAGAGTTTGGGGCTCTTGTTTTTTTTTTTCCCTGCTGTCAACAATTCTGCATTCAAACACGAAGCTTAAATGCACACATTGGCATCCAGTCACAAACTAAAACATCACTGAAGAGAAAAAAGAAAAGAAAAGCTGTATAGTTACATCAGATTCACCAGAATGAGGCGGGGTGGGGGTGACTTGGGGGTGGGGAGGGGGACTTGGTTGCATTTTCATTTGCTTGGCTGCCGGCTAAAGAGGGATTTGTGCTACTTTACTCCAGCTGATATTCCCAACAGAAGCAGCAGGCGTTCTCATTTTCACATGGTCTGTGTAGATGGGGAAAGTGACAAACCTCTTCACGCTGCCTGTAAAGAGCCTGATTCATTGCTTGTTTCCTATTGTTTTGAGTTATACTGTTAGGAAAGGGACGCAGGCAGGTATTTTTTGGGCAAGATGATGGATAACTTTACTTGTGGCCGGACTGTAAAAGTGTGAAAAAAACAAGCAAAAGTTGAGACTATCTTCAGGACAAAACAGCAGCTTTTAAGACTCAAACTCAGATGTTTATTAAGGAACAGCCTATTCTCACTCCTAAATCTTCACCCTGACCAGCTGATTAAATATAAAACGTGATAATGGTGCGCAGTAGGCGAAAAAACACCCTTTGCAGCTGCAACAAGCTTCCTCAACTGCTTCCGAAGCACTTCCTGATCTACAATAGTGACATCAGCTCGCTACATTTAACAACAGTTTCATGGCATCTGTTTCCATTATGGTCTACCTGACAACTCTGTGTGTTCGAGTGTGATATCAAAAGGTCCAGCGCAGGCATTGTTGTGAGATGATGTTGGGAGTGAACCCACCCCCTAAGCAGGAAAAGAAAAAAAATGAGCATGAAAATCCCTTCCATGCGTGAGTGAAGCCTCAAAGTTAAGATTCATTTATTAAGTGTAAACCGTGAAAGAATCAAGCAACAATTTGGTGACCGGAAACTACCAAATTTCTAAATGTTGTTTTCCCAACAAAACCCTGTTGATAAAAAGGCAGGATAATGTCATTTAATCTCAGCTTTGAGGCGAAGCCCATTAAGCGTAGCAAAGAATGCAACTCTCTGATACACAACAAGCTACAAAAATATACAGCCCCTCCCTATAAATTATCACTATCATATACGCACATGCATGTAAGCTTTTAATTTACAGAGCTCATTAAGATAGTACAGACAGCTCAAGCTTATCTGGGTGAGTCGAACAGTCATTTCCCCCGAAGCTCAAATCCAATCATTCCCATAAGCCCCCGGGCTGCTTCATGCTGTTCAAACCGCTTCTCTCTGGTCACCCAAGCTCTTCGCGCAGCAGCCCATCAGATCACACACCAACCTAACGCAGCAACTCATGCGCACTGCGATATTTGCATGTGATTTGCACAAAATCGCAATCTACAAATACACATTTAGACAAGTAAGCTTGGGTGGATATTTCAGCTCAATTGTGTTAATATAGTGCAATGTCGCAACAGCAGTCATTTCAGTGCCTGAGACATAAAGATCGTACAGCATTATAGAGGAAAGCCCACTGTTCCCGTGTGAGCAAGCGCTTGCTTGGGAGTGGAGAAGAGGGGGTCTTTATAACAAGAACAAACTTCAAGCAGAACCAGAGTCAGAGAGAGCAGCCATCTGCCAAACCCAAATTGGAAGCTTGTTCCTCAGGAGACGAGCCTGAGAGCTGAAGGCTCTACTTCCCATTCCACTTTTGACAACTATAGGAGCCACAAGCACGTCTGCACCCTGTATAAGAGTGAAGTGCTCTGTCGGGGTAATAATGCACTCTATAACGTCATTAAGATATGATGGGCTTGGTCCTTATGTGGAGACATATTTCATGTTCTGTTCTGACGGGGAGCATATGGTTATGGATATTGCCTCCATGTGTTCTCCTATCATCTATGCACGGAGGCGCTCTCTCTTACAGACACACACACACACCTTTATTTTAAATTTGGCCTTCCTATGGAGAGGCACCGGCATCATTATTTCTGCTGCATTGAGTTTGATTAAATGACTTTGCTGTTTCTAAACCTTCCTCTTCCCTCATTATAAAAATGTACCTTTTATGGCTGCAGCAGCTCTTTCTAGAATAGCGAAGACTCGCTGAGCAGCAGACAAAGAAGAGGGCAGCAAAATCGTTTGATGCTGGAAGATTAAAGGACGGGGGGGGGGGGGGGGGGTTAAAGAAAAAAAGAAGAAGAAGAAGAAAATGGTGGCTCTGCGCCTTAAAGAATTTCCTCAGTCATCCAGCTACCAGGGCCACTTGCTCTAATGGCTCTGCTACTTCAAGCCCTCTTGGCACTGCCCCGCGCTTACTCGCTTTAGATGCCTAATTATCTCATTGTAGGGCAGCTGTTGAATAGTGTGTGTGATCTGCCTTCATCTGACAGCATGTCAGCTTCGCAGGCCACAATAGCTTGGTCAATATTCTTTCAGAATGAATAGCAGCAGCAGCTCTAAAAAGCTTCTGTCCGTGCTCTGCTGTAAAGCCAGCAGCTAATGCTCAAATACTGTTTCGCTGTCATGTATGGTTTTTCAGTTGACTAATTTGCTGTCTTCCCTTGTCTGTTTCTTCCCCTCTCTCTCCTCTCGCTAGATGAGATCGACTCGGAAGGTTTCTGTGTGGCCTGTGGCTTTTGTGGGTGGCTTGAGGTACGAATCCCCCAAGGTCAATGCAGCCGGTAAGGTCTACGGCTGGAAGACGGTGTTTGACCCCCATCGGCCCTTTGCCATCGACATGGCTGGCTTTGCCATCAACCTGAGGCTCATCCTCTTCAAGCCACAGGCGTATTTTAAGCTTCGCGGGGTGAAGGGAGGTTACCAGGAGAGCAGCTTGCTCCGGGAGCTTGTCACACTCAACGACCTGGAGCCGAAAGCAGCCAATTGCACTAAGGTAATTTCCTTGATTTTTGGGGTTAGTTTTTCGCATGTTTACTGATGTTAAGCAGCTTGCCTTGAGCGGTTTGTATTTCAGGGATTTGCTTCACTGTTTGCTTCAAACAGTGAAGGCTCTCTGTCTTGTAGAATTAAAATCCTACAAGACAGAGAGCCTTAAACACCACTCTGCTTTTTTTTTTTCCATGTAAAGGGTCACAAGCTTTACAGGCTCGGAACCACATGATTTGAAATGTTGTGGAATAATGGTGTAACATAAAAAGCAAAATGGAAAAAACTCATGTAAAGGACCACAAACCTGTTATGATGTAAATGTACTTATCACAACTTACCAGAGCATTATAAAATAACGACACTAACGCTAAGCTGGCTTCATACTCCGTTTCTGATTCTAATGGGGACAGCAGTACAAAATATATTTGGTATCCAATTTTCAAGACTATAAAGTATCATGTGGCAGGGCGTGGTCTGTAGCGCCGCTGCTGGGAGGCTAACACACCAAAGCTGCCTCAGCTCATCACGCCTCCCCTGCATTTAAGTCTGTACTGGGTTTTGAGTTGTTGTTGTGTGTGTGTGTGTGTGTGTGTGTGTGTGTGTGTGTGTGTGTGTGTGTGCGCGTGCGTGCGGCTGGAGCTGAAAAGCTGCAGCCAAGGAATGTTACTGAGAACAGTAACCGAGAATAAAAGTGTAACAAAGTGAACCATGTGGTCAGGTCTGCCGTGCATCGTTTGCATACCAATCATGCAGTATTGTGCTTCCAAGGAGCTTCACATAGTGGGGGTTTTTCACTTTTTTGTAGCTATTGGTCAAGTGGTCATCACCAATAGTTCCCCAGGACTTCTGAACACTTTTAAAAGTTTTTCTTTTTTGTTTTGTTTTTTGTTCATTTTCAATCCTAATGATTTTCTTCAAGATTCTTTATTTGTCACATGCATAGTTATACGAGTACAACACACAGTGAAATGTAGCCTGACACACTCCTCAACTGTGCAAAAAGAGAGAACATATACAGGAGGACATTATGTGCCGTAAGTAGCATTATGTGCAGCAAGTAAGTGAATTATGTACATTAAGTGAATTAAATAAATAAGACAGTCTGGAAACTTTAAATTGAAAATATGAAAAATGTACATTGTGCGGGTGGGTGTTAAAGTGTCTAGTGCTGTAGTGAGGCTCAGAAGAGTCAGGCTGGGATGTGTTAAGAATAAGTCCTGTCTCAGTCACTTATGGATGCTTGTGGATGCTGGGGGGGTGGGGGGTGGTCCTCAGTTGTCGAAGGTGGTAAAGGCGCTGCCTAGCCTTGTTTTGGACTGGACCAGGTTTATGCCATTTGTGTGTCCGCTTGACTTCTATAGATTCAATACATTTTTTATATATATTGCTAACTCACAAAAACGATTACTGCAAGGCACTTTATATTGTAAGGTAAAGATGCTAATTATTATGGAGAAGATCCCAACAATCAGACAACCCCTATGTGAAAGCCATTGGTGACAGCAGGGAGGAAAAACTCCCTTTTAGCAGCGTCCAGGAGAACCAGGCCGAGGGGAGAAGGGAGGGAGGAAGGAGAGAAGACACACTGTGGAAGAGAGACAAATTTTAATAATATTTAATGATTAAATGCAAAGCGGTGTATAAACACAGACTGAAAAGAGGTGAGTGAAGAAACACTCATCAGTGCATCACGGGAATCCCCACTCCATAGAACCATTATGCCTGTGCATAACCCACCTTGACAAGTTTATATGTTTTTAAGTGCTGAATCATCCCACGACATGAATTTCACCAATCATTTAGACTAAGAAGAAAGAGCGGAAAGAAATCCACAATATGTTTTCTCGCAGCGTTAAAATCAAGCCCCCTGCTGAGCACCACGGTCGGCAACAAAGAGAATTATTATTAGTTTTCACAAGTTATGTAATAGTCATTTTTTTCCCTCTCTTTTAAAAATAAAAGCATTAGCAATGAGAGTGTGACTTTCTATAAATAATCGAGATCGTCAGAGAAGCTGTTCGTAACAACAAAACACAGAAAGTCTCCTTCATAAGAGAGGTCTTATTAATTATTAAAGAAAAAGTTTGACATTTTAGTGCACATGCTTACTTATATATGACATTTTAGAGCTGCTGTTTCTTTCCTTCCAGCCTTTGAGCTAAAGATAAGCCAACTGGCTCCTGGCTTTTGGATTTAGAATAAACAAACTTAATTGACTGAGCCCTCACCCCCAGTCCTCTCTCTGGGGAAAAGAAAAAAAATCCTAGTCCTCTTTGAGAGTCAGAAGGTGATGTATTTCATGAAAAAACTTGATGGTTTTCTAATGGTCAGAGTGTCTATAAGTTTAAGGCTCTTGCAAAAAAGTTGGAAATCATTGATTATATTTCCCAGGCTGCCCTCGTGCTCTCTTGCACATCCACACACACACTTGAGTCAGTAGCTTGAGGCTAACAGCAGCAGCAGCAACACAATTTTTTCTCAGTACCCGTTCCACCATTCCTGCTTATGGCCAGTGGTTTGGGTCACTTCACTCTCTCAGGGCAATGGGGAGTCAGCCAGAGGGCTTGAGCTAGCCAATATCCACACCACAACCACCCCCACACACGCGCACAAATAGACGCACACACACAAATACAGATACATGTAGAGAGAGCGAAAGAAGAGAAAGGAAGGGCCAGTTTTCTCCCCTGTTTTTCTCTGCCATTCAGAGGGCCAAATGAAAAGAGGGGATTCAGAGGAGGGCCGAGAGAACGGAATTGGAGTCGATGGAGAAGCGAGGACGTCGGGGTGTCACGCTGATTACAGATGAGTGCAGGGACGGACTGAAGGGCGGGAGCGAAAGGGTTAGGGGGAGACAAAAAAAAGATGGAAAATCGTGCTCGGGCATCTCTCTTCCTCATAATCTACCACTTCAGATGTAGGTTTGATAATTAACCCCCCCTGCGCACACATACAGACACACACACACCTGAGCAAAGTGGGAGTGGACTCCTGGCGTATCTCACACGAGCCCAATGCATAATTCATGACCAGCGCTGCGGCAAGATGAAAGGAGGAAGGGTTCCAGCACAGTGGAGAGGAGAGGAGGGGGGAGAACATGAGCTTGACACTTACAGTTTCTTCTCTCTCCCTGTTTTTCTTTTGCCGTCCTTTTCCTGGATGTTTGTATGCTCTCTGTGGGCATACAAATAGTACACCCGGAGGAAGTGTGCAAAGAGCTGCACCACAAAAACAAAGGAGCTTACACAAACTGTGGTGTGAAAACATTTTTTAAAACTAGGCTGTCATTCGGTGGTAGCCATTAACCCCATGGCAAGGAGAGAACTCTTTTACACAAGCTAAACTCAGAGGGCTTCATCATATTTGTAAGATAAAGCACTCCTGTGGTCTCCTGTCACTCCCTTCTAATGCAGGGTTCACACTCAAGTAGCTCTTTGCACATAGGTGGGGGGGCTGGAGCTATAAGGGAAATTGAATGTTTTTGAAGAAGATGAGGCGGAGTGGGAGCTGACCGGGGAGCAGACTGAATGGGTGCATTAAGGGAGCGGCATGTCACTAATGTTCCTGCTTGTTTATCTCCATGCTGTTTTTTTTCTCACCAGATACTCGTTTGGCACACGAGAACAGAGAAACCCGTCCTTGTAAACGAGGGAAAAAAGGGATTCACAGACCCCAATGTGGAGATCTGACTGCGTTCCCGCCACAGTAAGTCTGCGCTTACTGAGCCAAGAGTTGTTACTGAGCTCAACCTTTTGTTCACTGGCAAGCTTCATTTACAAATAAGGTGAATTTAGGAGGTTAGCATCACCTGATCTCGCCTGGTTAGCCTGTAAAAGGAGCATTTATCATTAATGTTTCCTGATACGCCATTCAGTCATTTTCAGTGCCCCTCTATTAAAGTCCAATTAGCTGCTGTCCATTGTTAAATGTCGCCAAGGAAATAAACAGGTTTACTGAGATTAAATTAAACCTTGGTGATCTTTTTTCAACCCGTCTTAATCCTTTCCATTGCAGGTGGCTGGCCTCTGAGCTGAGAAGGGAGAAAACGGCTAAGCTTCTCGATAAGTGCTCACATCTTAATCACGAGGAAAAGGAAAAAAAGGAGGTGGGGGGCATTTAAAGAGGGACTTAATCCTCTTGACTCAATCTGACATTTTTTGTTTAAAAAAATATGGACCAAAACAGTACATAATGTATTGTATTAAAGCACAGATTATAGCAAAAAGGCAGCAGATATTTGTCAGGTCTGCCACCGATGTGCAGAGGAGACAACAGCAAAGGAAGCCTCGCAGGGTTGGTGGGGTGGCAGGGGGGGCGGTGGTGAACAATGGCCCGCTGAGGACAGCCTAACAAAAGAGACAGCACAATACGAAGAAGGAAAAAAAAAGCATACAGACAGCGGATTCAGCCAAACAAGTGTTTTAAGAAATATCCACCTCAAATTTAAAAGAACAAAAAAAGAGGAAATAAAAGACAAATGGGGCTGGATCTGCACATCGTATCCCCCCCTGAGAAATTCCTCATGGATTTAAGGACACGGCCCACATCATCCGCCTGGATAAAAAAACAACACACAAGAAAAAAACACCACTCCGAGGAGAAAGACGCCTGATGTGGATTTTTCCTTTTTGAGCGAACGCAAACATAGACAGGGAAGGAAACTTCTTCATTTCGGTTTGCTTTAAGTTCATTTAACTGGTTTAGGCGTTTCACATGCACTTGGCTTGCTAGTTCAATACTACTGACTCTTGCCTACATTTACTCTGTCCATTTTATAGTCATCCATCATAACTCGTACACTTGAAGACAGACTGCAGTTGCACACGTACCCCTCTGTGCTTCGAAGCTGAACTGTACAAGTAAGCATCAGAAACCTAACACTCTCCCTAGCACTTAAAAACACACAAATGTTCCTCTGTGACGACATGTATAAATACTAATTGAATATGAGAAGAGTCAGAGGAGGGGTTTGACAGATGCATTGTAATTACTGTATTTCTATGTAAAGAAGAAGAAGAAAGAGTCCCTTTCCCTGGTAAATTCCTTAGAACGACACACAACAAGGCACAGGTTCACAATGGGTTCAACACATGGAAAGAGTAATAGCACATCAGCATCATTAACGTGGCAGATTCACAACCGCTGCCCTGACACCCCCCTCCAAATCTACCCTTGACTTCATCTGCTGTAACTTTGTGAGTTTTTTGCAATGCAGAAAAACTCAATGATTTAATATTTCCCTTTATCTGTGCACAAGCACACGCACATCTGCCCCGGACCTCATAAGTCTGCTGTGTATAGCCCCCCCCAAAAAAAGAAGGATGAAGCGGCATCAGAGCCTACACAGTTGGTTTTCACAAAGCCTGTCACTTCCTGTTAGCGCTAAAGAACCCCCCCCCCCCCCCAAACCCCAAAACATAGAGAATTATTATTATTAGTTATGGCCTCCACATATGAAATCAAATATTAAACCCAAGCCTAAAGTAACAGTGGGCTACAAGAAGAAAAGCACAATGAAAATCAGTGTTATTTTTGCTAAAGATCTGGCAGTGAGGTGATGTGTGTTAGCATCCATGGATGTCAAGAAATGGAGTCTCTGCTCCTCTGAACATTAGACATCAGTAGGTACGACGCTGCGCTGCTGAAAGTTATTCTGCATCTCGTATAATAGAGTCTCTCCTCTGCTTGATAAATCATCCATCTTAGACACAGCGGTGGCTCTCTTATCTGACGCTGGCCAGCAGAAGTAGCTGGAGATAATTCAAGAAAGAACTGAGCCTCTGTGCTGTTGCTAGATTATCTATGTCCTCCCCCCACCTCCTAAAAAGAAAAAAAGAAAAACGAAACAAAACACCCAGACCATCCTCCATAACCCAGCACACACAGCCAACTCAAAACACCCTACTGCCCCCATGAACACGTACAAGCCGCAGAACCCGTGTTATTGCAGATTTCACTTTGGATGCGATAAGATACACACGCAGACAAAGGCTGTTTGGTATCTCTAAAATAACACAGGCCGTTTCCACTGACTGCATGATATTACACCGCAGCCACGGAGAGATCGCTATCCTCCCATTATTTATTCAAAATCAAATTTAATATATTTATTTATATATTTATTTCAAGCTTGGATGTGCAATTCAGTCATGCCAGGGTTTTGCCCTTTAATCTGTATTTTCCAGTAAACAGCATGCACACATACACTACACTGTACACAGGGACGATTACACAGATCAATAACAGGTTGAAGGTGCCAGGAGGACCGTAGCACTGCTGCTGGCTGAGCTCTACTTGAGATGTGTTAAAAGTCAATGACAGAATCCATCTGAAAAGTTTGCTTTTTACGAGTGAAACAAAATGTTCCAAATGCTGCGTTTGTGCAGGCGAACAAATGCGATGTGGGGTACAGACGAGGCAGTGGTGAGTTCAGAACAATGATGCTGCGATGTCAGGACAGTTTAAATCAGGGGTGTCAAATATAAGGCCCAGGGACCAGAATTGACCTGCAAAGACTCCAGTCTGGAAAATGTGAATGACTGTATAGATTTTCATAGGTTTTGTGGCTTTTCCTGTTAATGAAGACCCCCCCCCATTTGTAGTATGCTAAAGTTATTAAGTAATAAATAAACAATTCATTGACAGAAATTTCCCATTTTCTCAGTATCTACTATATAAATTTGTCATTTAATAAAATATGTTTTGAATTAAAACTTTATATTTTATAATTACAGGCCAGTCTGGGCAATGAATTGTCAGAACTTTTCCAGTAATTATTAATATTTAGCACGTCATTTCACTGCTCCAGCCCATTTAAGATCAAAGTAGCTTCTTTGCGGCCCACGATGTGAAATGAATTTGACATCCCTGGTTTAAAAAGGCTTCAACGTCAGAGTGATGCTGTTTCAACTTTGCCCTTCATCTGATCCCAGCTGATGACGCATCAAGCAGTATGTGATACAGCATTAATCTGTTATAAAGTAACCGTCCTGCAATGTGCAGCAACATCAACACTGAAAGTCATTTAAAGAACATTACCCCTCTGAGGGCGTTTAAAAGGCACAATACACTTTACACACACGCATGCACACACACAGACACAAAGTCCTCCCTTTTCATCATCTCCACCGTCATCTTTCAGCCTCATGCGATTCACATTTTATGCATGTGACTCTTAAGGTTGTTTATTTGCCACAGCAATTCTGTCTCAGAGAAAGATGTTAGTTGAATCCAGATAAATAAATCACTGAGAACAACCTCACCTGGCTCTGTGTATTGTGTCCAGTGGATGCCTCTGTACTGTCTGTTGTACTGCATGTAATTTCCCCCTCAGAGTGAAGACGTTTAGGGCTCAAAGTCTGGATAAAAGTTTTGCTTTCATGCTATTGTTGTTGTAACCAGTGCATTTTTTGTGCTACTATATAAAATGGTTTTTGCCAAACTTTATGTCTACATACATCTTGCTTGTGTTTCCAGCTGTTTGTAAATCCATTGATTAGATCAAGTGTTGGACTTAATGCATCAGGTTACCTCGTTCAAATGAAGATTGAGACATTTTTCATAGTGCACATTTGAGGTATATGTTTTTTTATTTCCCCCCAAAAAATTATTAATTTAACACAAGTTAGTGGGCTCATACTGAGCTTTGAGGACAGAGACTAAGTATCGATCCAATACCAATATCAGCACTACCAAAACGATCAATATTTTGATCGATCCACCCACCTCTAATCGATCTAGAATGCATTGCTTTCCTGTAGTATGTCTTCAAAGAAAATCCCTGATGATGACCAGACACATGACAGGTTTTCATAAAAAGGAAAAGAGATTTTCAGAGACACTTTGTGTGCATGACCTATCCACAGAAGCACACAACATACCATCAGAAGGTATATTTGAAAATCAAACAGAGTCAATAAATAAATAAAACAATTTAAAGGTTTCCTCGGCCTTGGTTAGTGGCAGAGAGGTCAAACAACTCTTTATTCACACATTGTTGTTATACAGTCTGGATGCAAGCAATAAATTAAGTCTTTCAGAGGAAGAACATTTATTATAATCAAGTTCACTCTCCTTCCGTTTCTTGATCTCCAATTACGTTTCAGGGTTTAAGGTTAAATCTGTTAAGAAAATAAATAAAAACAAAGCTGCAAACACACAGTAATGAGGAACTGCTGTGAGGAAGTTGGTTACACAGCTGCATTGCTGATGTCGTGCTCACTGACGTGTCAGTCTTGAGTGTTTTTGAGTTGCAGAAAGGCGTCAGTGCAGCTTACAGCGGTCGTGTCCTCCCACGCTATCCTCCCATCCTCCTCCCTCTTCCTCTCTTAATCCACCCTTCCCTCTTGTTCTCCTCACTGGACATCAATAGTCATGCCATAGTCTGGGCTGCTGGCGAACTGGATCTTACCATCGGTTTCCTGCTCTTCAAACACTATGACCTATGACAAGTCAAAAACATTGCATACCGGCTTATTTGAGGTCATGAAAGTACAGTAAGTGTGGGTGTTTAAGAACTAATGTCAACATACGCACACTAAGAGAGGAGAAAACAGGGAGAAAGAGCAGAAATAAAGTTGCAGAGTTGAACAAAACAGATGACTGAAAACTGCAGCGTATGACCGCCAATATGTTTTGTCATATTAGTGGAGCTCATATAAAATAGCATGTGCATATTATATTATATTATATTATATTATAAATAGTGGAGAAAAATCTAAAAAATGTTGTAGAGAAGGGAGAAAAACTGCATAGAACTAAATAAATACACAGATAGCACACATTCACTGGCCACTATGTTATGGACGACTTGCTAGTATCAGGTTGGACCCCCTTTGCCTTCAAAACGGCCTGAATTATTCATGGCACAGATTCAAGATAGTGATGGAAACATTCCTGATTGATGTTGGTCCATGCTGACATGATAGGATGATGTGCTGCAGATTTGCCAGCTAAATCTTCATGATGTCAATAAACACATCCCAAAGATGCTCTACTGGACTAAGATCTGGTTACCGTGGAGCCCAGTTGAGAACAATAAACTCATTGTCACATTAAAGAAACCAGTCTGAGATTACCTGAGTTTTTTGAGATGGTGTATAATCCTGTTAGAAGCAGGCACCAAAGGATGGGTTCACTGTGGTAATAATAGGATGGCAACAATACTCAGGTAGGGCTGTGGCATTTAAACAATGCTCACTGTAAAAATATCCCCCACACCATGACGCCACCACCAGCAAATTGATACCACCACTGATACAAGACAGTGAGTCTTAAAGTTCTGACCCTGCCATGAATGCTGTGGCAGAAACCAGGACTTGGCAGAGCAGAAAACATTTTTCTAATCTTCTTCTATTTTTCAATTTTGTTGCATCTGTACAAACTGTAGCCCTTGTTTCTTGCTCTCAGCTAACAAGAGTGGGAGCCGGTGTGGTCATTTGGTGCTTTAACCGATCAGCTTCAATAAATGATGAACTGTCCTTTCAGAGATGCTCTTCTGCACGCCTCGATTGTTATGAGTGGTTATTCGAGTTTAGCGATTCTCCTCTGATGTCCTCTGATGTCCTGCATCAGAAAAGAAAACTACTGCTCACTGTATAATTGATCTTATTTTCAGACCATTCGCTGTAAACCCTACAGATGTTTGTGTGGAAAGATCACAGTGTAAGCGGTTTCTGATAAAAATTCAGATCAGCCTGTCTGGCACCGACAACCATGAAGTCACTTAAATCACCTTTTTCCCTCATTCTGACTCAGTTTCAACTGCACCAGGTCGTCTTCACTAGGTCTCTTGACTCTAGCTAAAGTGTGTAAAACAGATTTTCTAAACGGTAAGCACATGTGTTTCTGGAGAAGACACAGTACCTGGTTGTCACCCCTGTGAAGCCAGGGTCCTGGGACATAGAGAGTTTGCTGAGGACCAGTGGACCAGTAACGTCCCAGATTCTTGCCATTGATGAACACAACACCTTTGCTCCAACCCTGTGAACACAACCAGTTCCCCATTACAGTGCGTAACGATATTAAAATATTAAAAGAAAAAAACATGTTCCCGACTACCAATAGTAGGTGGACTTACTCATGCCTTACTGAACATCCTTTTCTCCTAAAAACCTCTTTAGAAATTGTCCGATCTCACTAGCAGAGTGAAAGAATAATATCATTGTGTAAATTTGCCCACTGAATTATAAACGAGTCAGCATGCAATCAAGCCATTTATCTGAGCATGTTTTACAGATGTGTATTAACTATGAAATAAAGACTAATTCATTAAATCAACATTCATGACAGTAATTAGAAAACCAAAAGTCAAAGTCGATTATCACTCCCCAAAATGAAATTCAGTGAAAAGCTGATCTCCTAACAGATGTCTGCTCTAAACTGAATTTCTAGCTTGATGTCAGAATTCGTAACAGATTAGAGGAGAGATCCCCCTGATAACACGGTGACGACAGCTTTAGATTGTTTATGTGAAACTTCTGTGTTTCTGTCATCTAGAAGAATCAAAACTCGAAATTCATGCAAAATAAACATCAAGAAAAAATACTTTTAAATTTGAATTTGTGTCAAAAAAAACAAACACCACTCAAATCTGTGAAGTTAGTGAGGATATCATTTCTAATGATGTTTTCCCATTTTGTACAATGGTGAAATCAACTGAATCACTCACAGGGAGTTTGATGAAGGTGTCTTGAGGTGAGCCGTTCACATAGAGTCTGCTGTGGAAAAACCCTGGGAAGGAGGGCTGATGGCGCATGGACATCCAGTGACCTGCACTCTCCAGTCTGTGAAGAATGAATAAAAAGTACAAATGTGAGTTATGTGATATAAATCTGACTTAAAAAAAATCACTTTTAGCAGGCCTGTTTGTCCGCCAGCAGCATATCACGTCCTTCATACAACATTTATTTTGCTAGCAGTGGAATATGCAGATGTATTTACACACTTCACTTTTTTAACAAGTAAGTGAATTCAAAAGGTTACAGTGATATAAGACCAGAATTTCTTCTCCGGGTAGGAATCTGCAGCTTTCATTGGTACAATGCTTTAGGACTTGACATTTTCAGCGCGGTGCTGAGGTAAGAAATTTTATTTTGAAGCTATACAGCGAGAAATACACTAGATTTGCAATTAAAATGTTACTAGGAAAAAATAAAGACCTCTAACAGGCTGACAGAGTAACCCTAGTGTTCATTAGCAATGAGAAAAACTAAATAAATAAATTGCAGTGTGGGGTACAAATGTGGAGCACAAATATGGCAATATGAGAGGGGATTCTAATAATGCAATCATGAGGGAAAAGCATTTGGTCCATGCAGAGTGCCACCTCCTGCAAAATGGCCTTTTAATGTTTGACTGTAGTGTTGTGCTTCCATGTATAGAAACCACCAGACCCGATGACCATAATGGCATTGATGGCACATTCAAGGTAGGTAGGTCATAGCATCAAAAAACTGCAAGCTGAACTCTCTGAAAATAACACAGATCACTTTCCACTGCAGAGCTATGTTCAGTTCTTGCATTTGTGTGGCCTGCCCTTGAAGGTAAAAGCCTCAAAGAACATTTCCAGAAAAACAGCAAACATACTGCAGTATTCAATGCCTGCTCTGTTTATCCATGCTAGTCCATTTCTACCCTCAGTGCCTCTTTGTCTTTGCAGTAATTTTGATGTTTTGGAGCTCTTGTAAGACCTAGGATGAAAAGGAAGGACACTCAGGACACAGGTATGAAGGGGATAAATTATCACCCAGCTCAGTTTATTCTTTAACAGAACATATTTATGCTCATTCAGCAGGTCTGCTAATTTATCCAGATAAAGCTTATGCTTATGCAAGAAGCCTGGAGAACTATTCTTGAAGACTACTTAAAGAATCTATAGAAAAACTTGTCTAAGAGAGTTCAGGCTGTGTCAAAGAATAAAGGTAGTCATACCAAATATTGACTTTTAAGCTTCTAACAAACTTCTAACAAAATATAAAGAAATCAGGGTTGGTGCAAGACTTTTACATAGTACTGTATGTTTTTAATGACATTTTGTTGTGTGTTCAACACTTATCTATGACATGGTTGTCCTTGGGCATGGAATTGGCATTTTATATATTGACTTGCCTTTAGAGCCACTAAGTGCTACTAACTCATTGGACCACCACATATTGGGTTAAAGTATTAAAAAGTACAGTTGATGTTTAAAGAGAGCAGAGTGAGGTGGGAACTCATTTTTGTGACTGACCCTCTTGGTTATGCATTTCTGCCAGTTCTTTTCTCGGTGTGCAAAATATAGGGAGGGAAATATTGAAATCAAGTGTGCAAATATATTTACTAACATTTCCTAAACACAATTTACTGCAAAGCGTGGCGATACTTAACTCCAAAAAAAGAATGTCTTATTCTTTGGTCCTGAAATGGTGCCAATTATTGCTGCACTTAGGAGCCACCTCAGAGGTGTAAGGGTCCGTGCTAGAAGAGAGAGACGCTTCTCCACTCGTGCCAATTTATTTGGAACATCGGACAAAGATGTGATTAAAAACATATCATTTACAAAGTTTGCTCAATGAACTCAGAGATGACCTGGAACCTCCAACCTGAAGGAGTCACAAGATACCAGTGACAACCAAACTTCCAGTTTTTGCCAGCAGATTCTTTTCAACATATTGCGAGTGCTATCTCACAACCTGCAACTGGTTCCAACAGGAAAGTACGGCAGGACGGCGAGAACAGAGGGATGACAATGTTGACTTTGAACCCTACAATTTAACCGTAGAATTTTGAACTTATCATTTCAGGACCATGGAAAGTGCAAGTAGTTTTCACAGTGCTCAGTGTGCCATTAAATCTGCAAACCTGTTGTTTTTACTAAACAAATCCATCTCTCAAACCCATCCCTTGCAGTTATTGGCAGATTTAACATGTCTTATTGAAATCAAGTGACTGTGTTTAGAAAACAGCACAACTTTTGTACATCACTTGTAAAACTAACCCCGCCTGTCAGCGTTATTTGGGGATTATGCTCACACTTTATTTTTGCCCCATTTAGTAAATCTGGCCCTTAATGCTTTTAACTGAAGATGTTTTTGATGGTTTTTTTGTTTTGCATTCTGGCATCATCTCCCCACTATCAGGATGGTGATAAGCAGGATTATTACTAAATGGATTGGATAAGAAAAGGCAAGTTTAAAGACGGGGAAACACAAACGTTGGTGGGGAAACTGAATAATAACTGACACATACAAACCTGTTTACAAAGGCAGGCTTCATATCCAGACTGTGAATATTGAAGTCTCGGAGGGTGTGCTCGTTTAGCAGAATATCGCCAACAAGACCTGAAAGGTGAGTCAAAGCTGCTTCAGTTTCTTTATGGATCTTAAAACAATGTTAATGAGTTTCTCTAAGGGTCTCAAATAAAAGGAAAAGATTTCAAGGCAAGACTCGTCTGACTGGAATGTCTGCAGAGCCATCTGTTTGTTAAACTGCTTGCACCTTTGCGCTGTTCATCCAGGGTTTTTCCATAATTCACTCTTCCACAGTTCTCCACCAGTAAGCCCAGAGTTCTTTTTCCCTTCAGTGGGAAAATACATAAAACATTAAGGGGCATTAATAGAAGAACAGCAGCATTAGCACACAAAAAAAATCCATTCAGTTGTTTTGATTTTAGCAACTCATCAAGGCTGATGTGTGTCTACTGTTTTCTGTAAGGCTCAAGGTGACTTTCTCATTTGTTAGGATAAACAGTTGTTTGAAAATTTGCTGTTGGCTTAATACTGGGACCCAGCTGCCAAAAAAAAACACCCAGCAGCATCCCCTGAAGCTTTCAGATGCTGCATTCTGTTAAATATTTACAACTTTATTCTTTTCAAACAGCCAACTGTGTCACATTTTCACAGAGAAGGACAGACAGACTCAAAAGTTACCTTCCCATCAGGTACAGCAAGTTCTTGCACCGTATAGTCCAAAACGCCTACAAAATGTTTATCCACAAAAACCTGGGGAAAAGAAGGAAAGTTGAACATAGATGTTTTTGTCTTTCACTGCATTCAATCTTTCCTGAGAACTGCCCACTAATACCAGACCAAATGGTCGCAGCCTTGACTTGTAATCCACAAGTACGCTGATCAGGAAATCGCAGCTTTCTAGGTCCAAATGTTGTCACAAAGACTGTGGATGGACTGTGTGTGTGTCTGTCTTCCTGTCCTTACCAGAGCTCTGTCTCTGACATTGTTCTGCGACTTGAGAGCTCCGCCACTGGTGATGGTGGTCTCATAGAGCGTGTAGCCATATGACTGACCATTGTTATTGTTCACGGGGAGATTCTCCATGTTCACCGGCCTCTCCGACTTGAAAGGCTACAAGATATGCATAAGACAGGTATTTTAACACACAGCATAAATACATATATATACAGTTTGTGTGAAATTCGGATTTTTAAAAATATGAATGAATAAAATACAAGATAACCTCTCTCAATACAGATTTGATAAGTCTTCCACTTGCAATATGACCTGATGTTAGTGTTTACCATTAACATTGGCGCTTTCCTATCTGCTGCTCTTTTATTCGGCAACAATCTCCTACCCTTGGGAGGCGCATTATCTACCTTTCACGAGACAATAACCACTCCCTGCTATGACACGATTAACCACATACCTCCAAATGCACAGATACAATATCAAGCTCAGACAACCCACTCAGCAGCTCTGGAGCGGCTGGAGAGAAAACATGCTTTTTAAACAAGGGTGTGCGGCTGGACAGGGGCACAGTAATTGCCGTCTCACAGGAAAGCAAATTATTGCGATGGGGAGTGAATAATTAATGTTGTAAGCAACTGCCAGACCTGCTACATCTGCTCTGAATATAAATGCCATTGAAGAACGAGGCGTAAATGGCTAAATTAGACTGGTAGACATGAAAATAAGCAGAAATGACAACACCACCTTAAAAGGTTGGTTGGTGTTTAACCTTAATTGTTTTCTTCTTCCTCCTCTTTAGCAAAGGGACATTTGTTTTTTTGTGCGTGTGTGTCGCATTCGGGCTTTTATTTCCACAACAATCTCTACAGTCATGAAGCTGCACACGGCTGATTTCTGCTGCTCCCCGAGCAGGCCGCCGGTGTAGTTAGGAGAAAATGTCTTGCTCCGAGCGCTGTTGTTCATTTTCTCGTTCAGACTTCTCACAATAGCAATTCACCAGAATCATTTAAAATTAGCCGGGACACGTGCCTTGTGTGATAATGCTTTGTTTTTGGATCATTTAAAAGATGAGACACAAAAAAATGCTCAACTAAAGATGCATATAAACAAACCCCAAAGAGCACAGATGATTAATTTGACAAACTATAGCTAAAGTTCCTTATCATTTATCTTTTTATTATTATCATTAGGAGTTAGAAAAGCCAGAAAAGTGGCTACAAAAGTTAACAAAGGTAACAACCAAAGGCTAACAGTAAATTGTCTGTGAGCTTGGTTGAATTTCTTATGTATTCTCTCTGTAAACAACCTTGCAGCTTTGCTACACCGTGCAGATGAGCGTTGCTTCGTGAGACGCTGTTATTGTTTATTAATGCGTTCCCCATATTTTGGCACTCGCACTGCGGCTGTAGCTTACCTTGTCAGTGAAGCGCAGACTGTCCCACAGAGAGATGTGCTGCTGGATGACAGCGGGCTGGTATGCTCTCCGCTCATGAACAGGGGGCAGTTCAGGGAGAGGCTGAGCTGTGAAAACAAGGTGGGAAAAATAAGCATAGCCTGCAGTTTGGCTCTCTGTCCTTATCCTCTATTCACCACAAGGAGCTTTATTCTTTAGGGAGCTTTTGTAATTATAAAAGGAGTTTGCCTGCCTGTCAGAATTATCTGGACATGTTCTATACAGACGGGCGACGAATGAAATTCAAGTCTCTCTTAAGAAATTAACAAATATGTGGACCCTCTCACTGTAGTGGTCAAGGATTCAGCTTCTTCCTTTAGTTTGTCAGCTATTAAGAACAATTTTGAATACTGCTGCAAATACAAAGAAGATCTGTTACATCTGGCATGTGAATGATACACTGAAATAGAGAAAAGGTTGCTGGACATCCTCCTAGATTATTAAACCACGACCTCGTACAAGACTTTCATTCTCCAGCCTTTAGATGCTGTCCCTGAAAAACTGTTTGAACCTCCTTGGATGAGCCACAAAAAGTCCTCAGCAGCATCCAGTTTGCATTCCAGTTTACAGTCTCTTTACAACGATTAGCAGTGGTTGCCCATGCCCTCTAACAGCTTTTAAAGGTGTTAAAGCACACAGTGGAAGAAGTTTCACATGGCCAAGTGGTAACAGCTGGAATAGCCAACACCTTTTCTCTAAATATCTCTCTCACTGCCTCAGCGGTGGATCAAATCTAACATAAGATGACTAAGAACACATACAGACACTAACTACAGACTTAAGGCCTGCCTTAAATTCAATAATTTAAGTGATTTAATGTACCGTTCTGTAAGTGTGTTCTGTTGTTTATAGCAGCGAAATAATACGAAATGCCCAAAGAATATAAAATCATAGGCTTGTTTTAAGAGCCATGAACCTTGACAGAGTTCGGGCAGTCAAAGGTAAATCTAAAAAAAAACCACTCCAGGAAAAAGACACAGCTCTGACACAATGTACATGATGACAACCAAACAATAAAAACATATCAAGTTGATCTAATTAAGGAATTAGGTCATGTGTTCGCAGCTGCCGAGAAGAACACAGAGCAGTTTCAGACTCTCATATCCGGGCCATTGCTCATGCTCAGCAGACTACAAACCATAAGGATGAATCACGCACAGGCAGCCTTTCAAACTATCTTCAATCACCACAGTGTTGAGCAAATTATTAGCTTGTGCTGAATTCAATCCCAGATTGCCGAAAGCTAGCCATAGCCACAGAACACTTGAGACTCCTGCACCCGACTGCAAAACCCTTGTTTTACAAAGAGGGAAAACTGCCTAACCAATAAACGTGACAGAAGGCCGAGGATGTAATTTTGAAGATGAGCAGTAATTGAGGGTCATTGACTTGGACACATTTCTGCCACACATGCACAAACCCTCAGACACACACACAAAAACATATCTGTAATCCATGCTTGTAATCATATGCAAAGTGATCCTGCTTTAGCCAACAGAGAACAGGTTCTACAAGGAGAATTTACTAAAGAGGGCGATGGAAGAAAAAGGAGGGAAAGAAGGAGCGATAGAAGATCTGGGAGCCCGTCTCGCCAGCAACGCACAACACTCACTGTGGTAGTGGCTGAATAAATTCCTCAGAAGATGGTACTTGTTGGTGTAATCCCCAGCCTCGGATAATGGAGCATCGTAATCTGAAAGATAATGCGCTATCAGAACATAGGCTCGGGAGGCAGAGAGGGAGGCAGAGATGCCTCTTACTGTGGCAGATGCTTTCACTGTGCGCCCCTATCAAACATCTCGAGGCAGCAGCGGGCCGAGACATATTGCACTTTATCTTGACAGAAAATGGAGGCTTTGTGAGGCAAAAAAGGTAAAAAGGCATTGGGAGAAATAAACACAAGTATGAGGGGCTGCTGAAGGTCAGAGGTGGCCTTGCCTACTGTGGAGCTTGTTTTTTTTAGAATTCTCCTCCTTTCTGAAGAACAAGGTCATTACAATGTTAAGTACCCTAGAGGAGGATATAAAACCCATTGTACCATCTTTAATTTACATTCCTGTGCATTTATTAGGTAATGAATTCATCTGTGTGCTCTGCATATTTATAAGTTTCAGGTCAGATGCTGCTGAGTAGAGATAGCACCATCTACAGACGTCTCAAACATCCTTATCATATTTTTTTATCTACCAAACAACCTCCCATTTGTTTCAATGTAACAAGCTGACAGAATGAGACTATGTTTCCAATGAGTTATTATCTACATGACGCATGCAAATTTTAGCCTATTGTTGTGCAAAATCCGTGGGCTTTGATAAGTGTCACTAATTACGAATATGTGCCTGTGTTGAATCCTTGCAGCAGGGGCAAGTTAAAGCCTGACCAGCCAGCCATGTATAACTTCATTTTCCTTCCAGCTCTAGCAGAGAGGTTTGTTTATTCAAATGTCAGGAAATACTGGCCAGTGTGCTTTAGAAGCTCATGAAAGACAAACTGATTCGTTCCACATACCGTAGCTTGTTACCATGGGTTCAGGTGCCGGTAGTCCAACAGCAAAGGCCCCACTCATGAAGCCAAAATTTGTCCCCCCGTGGAACATGTAAAGGTTGATGGACATGTCCAGCTTAAGGATTTCGGTCACCACAGGTATCATTTCTGTCGAGAAAACCAAAATAAGGTTTAATTTAGCTGAAAGTTTCCCATATGACCAATGAGTGAAGCAGGGAATAACAAACAGGACTTTAAGTCACAAAAGGGGAAAACAAATCCACACAGACTCGAATTTAATAAGCTAGAGCGGCTGTTTTAATACCCCTATTGCCCTCAGTGTCACTTTAACTGAAACACAAACCACAAATCCTATTACAGGAAACTATAATTTATTACGGGGCAATGCTCACACCCAAAAAATGGCCTATTTTCTTGCACAAATAAGCTTAATATATTTTGTAATGAACGTGGCTAAGAAGGTAATTAAGAATTTAAATTGAATTTTAGTAGTGTAACTGGACTGAGTTTAATGATTCTAATCAAGAGGCGTTAGCCTTTTTGAATAACAATCGGGCTAGGCGAGCAGTAGAGCTGGACTCGGCTGGTTTCATGGTGGCAGAACTCACTGTGACCAACTGCTGGGTGTGCTGCAGTCTGCAGAGCACTGAACTGTCAAGGACATGAATCCCCCTCTGAATATTTCAGTGTTCATTTCATTGCTGTGACAGTTTCTGCGTGGTGAGGGTTTTTCTTTCTCCCCATTTTCCTTTTCAGAGCATTTTTTTTTGTTAAGATGCGGATGGCTGCTAGGAATGACAAGAGCAAAAAGGAGGCTTGAGGCACTGCAATCTTTTCAAGAAATAAGATGTTTCCAAGAGCACTCAGGATGATGATGCCATAGTGTCTGACTGCCATTAATCTCAACAATTGTGAAATAGGTGCTATCATTTACGTCATGACTGTGCATTAGACTATAAATAACACACACAACAGCAGCATATGGAGCATGCTATACAGCTGATATGTGGGGTACAATTTAGAGTTAAAGAGAGAATTCTTAGATTAAAAGACATGAAGATTTGCTGTTTTATACAACCCTGTTAAACATACATACACATATATACATATACACACATATATACATGTATACACATATATATTTCTGTACATTTGTGTATATATATCAGCAAATAGCTAATATATCAGTCAGGCCTGGGTAAAATATAAATAATAATACAATGTAATGATTTTTTAACCAATATAAACCATTATTTAATTTAAAACAGTACAAAGATAAGATACGAAATGATGAAAATAAGAAACTGCATTGCTTTATGAAACTGTACTGCACAAACTTGTTTATCCCAAAATACATAGGAAAACTCCATTAGTATTTACTTTTTCTGCCACTATATACTTTTGCTCCATTGCAATTTAATCTATTTCTATTTTTTTTTATTCAAGTGCAACAATAAACCATTGTAATATGTACAAGTTACATTTAAATTAAATAAGTGAATTGCTATTTCTATACTTTTCCTGTGTTTGCTATAATTTCACATAAAAGTGTCAGAGATTGCAAATATAAAAAAGATTCCACAGGAATTTTGTCATTTTTGGCAAGGTCTCATTTGAAAAGAGATTTTAATTGCAAAGACAAAGATAAAATCAAAATTAAATAAATAAGTAAATGTCCTTTGCTCTTAAGCAGGCAGATATTGCATGAAACATGCATCACGTTATTTCTCATACAAAATACAAACCAGTATAGCAACACTATGGGAAACCCATGATGATGTCTTCCCACCAACAGAAATGTAGTGCACAACACTTGATCTGTATCAGTGTTTTTGTATCCGTTTATCTTTTGTGAGGCTGCAGGAAATACAGATGGGAACTCCTCCACCTCAGTTCAATAAAAATCAGTGAAGCATATCTTTGAACAATTCTGCAATTAAGAGCATGGTACACAGCCTCTGGTCTGTGATACTTGGCTTACAATCAACCAAGCATTAAAGCTATATAAATCTCTAACAAAGCCATCAAACAAGTAAGAAATGACCATATGCTAAGCTGTATACCCCAGCTGCACTGTGTGGGCTCAGCGCCTTCTTTGAAGAAACATGGCGTTAGACACTGTCTTACACTCAGCCTGAAGAAAGGCTCACACAGCTCCCATGGCAGTGAGTTTGTCCTTACACAGTCTTTCCTCTGGCATAGACACTGTTTTATACTCAGCTAAAAGGTTTGTCTTAAACCTCTCTTACCCTACGGCACTGTGACTCTGTCTTACTCTCAAGACAGCCTGTTTTACTTTCACTGATTTTGTAGTAGCTTGCAGCACCAAACCTGTCTTGCTCTTGCCTCAAATTATCCACCACTATCGACCGTCTGTAAAAAAAAAAAAAGTTTCACCCACAACAAAGAATCCATCTGCAGTAATCCTAACTTACGCTCATTCGAACCCCACACGCTCATCATGGATCCTGAATCTCTATTAAAGAAAACATGTTTTTTACATTTGTAAAAATAAAGCACGTCTTACCTTCAGCAGTGTAAACATGGTGGAGCCCGCCCCAGAGATCAAACCAGCCAGACCAGTACTCCATCACCATTTTAGGTTTCTGAGGCTAGTAAAGAAAACATGTTTTAGTGTAACTACTCAACCAGTAAAGCAACTGATAGTTTGAACCTTTCAAATCCCTTTCATAGAAAACAGTTTCAGTTTGTTTTACCAGGATTGTCTAATTCTTGCAGAGAGCAATGCTAACTAAGTGTGGTGATGAGTCTGATTATATCAGAAAACTCCAAAATCTATCAACATGAATTTAACTAATTTAGTGGCAAGAAAGACTTACTTGTATTTGTTCCAGATACTTGATTTCATCTGGGTCCAGTTTTTGAAAATTGATGGTTTCCAGAGCTGCAAACAAAAAAAAGACACATATTACGTTAAATAAGGCACAATATTAAACCACTCTTCAGAGAGGTATTAGTCATTCAACCATGAATTGGTAGTATCTGAATGAAACTAAATGATCCTTTAGTTGGTAAAGACAGGAAAGGCAGGAAATTGTTCTGATAAAAGACTGTGAACATACAATACTGCGCAAAAGTCTTGAGCTTAGCACTTAGCACTAATTGGAATCACTCAAGCATAAAAAAGGCACCTAACTCAAGGGAGATGTGTATACATGTAACAGAATACTTAGCAAAGAGAACATTTTAAATTGTATCTTTAGGCAATTTGTTACCAGCAGCCTGTTGTAGAAACACATAATTTGTTCCAATTTATTTAGCTGAATCTATGAAAACTGCCAAAGATAACAGTCTGAAAGGCATAAAACAGTATTTCTGCTCTAACAATGTGATTCCCAAAGAACAAACAGCCAAGAATTTGTCATATCTCAGCAAACAATTTTGAGGAAACTGGACAAGTGAATTATCTGCAGCTGTAGATAATCTTAAATCGAGTGTAGCTCCAGCGGTAGAGCACGTCATCCATTAATTAGAAGGTTAGTGGTTTGATCCCTGGCTGCTCCAGTTTGCATGCCAAAGTATTCCTGGATAGAAAGTTAGACAGAAAGCACTTGGGTGTAGCGGGGGAAATAAACGTTTGTATGAATAGGTAAAAGAGGCACGTTGCATAAAGTTCCCCGAGTGCTTGAGTAGAGTAGAAAACTGCTATAGAAGAACCTGTCCATTTAGCAGATTAACAGTATCCTTTAGAAAGTCGTCTCACTTCAAAGCTCATAACCTGCGAGATGCAGCTGACCTCTCAGGGGATCAATCTACTGTTCACCAAAACGTGATCAGAAATGGTCTCAGTGAAAGGGTGACTGTCAAGAAACCATTTGCAAGGATGAGAAACAGGGAGAAAAGGCTGAGCTCTGCCATATTACACGACAACAATTACCCTATCAGTCATGGACAAACCTCCCAAGCTCAACATTATTGAAGCAGTGTGAGATCATCTTGACAGAGAACAGAACAAAAGGCAGCTAACATTCAAAGAAGAGCTTTGAATGTCCTTCAAGAAATCTGGAGAATTATTCCTGAAGACTACTTCAAAAAAGCTTGTTTACAGGAGTCTATGAGTGTCTGTGTTGAAAAAAGAAGGTGGCCACAAACTGAAACTCTGTGTTAGCCTTTATTTTGTATTTCCACTAATGCTTGCACATAGTTTAATAAACTGTTTTTCCCATTTTTCTAACAAAATAGAAAGAAATGAGAGGTAGCTTGAGACTTTTGCACAGTACTTTTGAAAAATTATTAGAAATACATTTAAATACTTTAAGTGATTCTCAGAAGAAGGTTCAATATAACATACCCTGGTGGATGCTGCTTTCTAATTATATGAATACTACACACCGGAATATATCAGTAATACCAAGTATCAATCAAAATGCTTTAGCACTGCAGTAAAAACCAACAGTACATAATGGTTACTAATTAATGTGAATTCAAAAACATTTCTGGTATGACACTAAGATTTGGTTCTGCATTGTAGTTGTGCAACACTGGCGTGCACTTATTTCAGACGTTTTTGCCGTTGTGCATAAAAATGAGACACGCCAGCCAACATATTGTAGAATGTGTGTGTGATTGATTGGCCATTTGTGCATACAGCAGCTTGTTTGTCTGCCAGCCAATCTGACAATACCTCCTTTCACTCCTCCAAGCTTCAGCCCGTCCTTGTTGTCTGAGGTCAGCAGCAGCTCTGTGATACCCCTTGACAATAGCGCCTGTAAAGATCAGAGGGTGGGGGTATTATAGAGGAAACTAAACAAAACCAAAATTATATATTATATTTTTGAATATATATATATATATATATATATATATAGTAAATAAGTACAAACCTATTTATTGATAGTTCTTTATTAACTACCTCCTTACCTCCTTGATGAAGGGCATGTAATTTTCATCTGTAGCATAGGAGCCATATTCATTCTCCACTTGAACTGCTATAATCGGGCCACCCTTGGAGTACTGTGCAGCAATTAGCCATATATTAGGACATACAGTATGACTTGACACAAGTTCTTTCTCGTTCCTATCCTCAGCATAGTTAAAATGGAAAAAAAAAATTGAGATATGAAAGCTTTAGTGTTCAGTGATGCACGGAGCTGATAAAAAAAATAAGGCTGTGAACACAAGATAAGCAACTCAAGAGTGTCTGGTAACCACTGTAAGCCTTGCTAAAACTGTTTACCACGTTCTTAATGGCAGCCGGGCCCTGCACGGCATTTCAGGACGTTGTAATGAAAATATTGATGTAGCGATTGAGGTTATAAAAGTGTCATCATCTTACAATTGTTGTATCACATTGGAGTCATGATTGCTTTTTAAACTGTGTGCTTACTGAATTTAAAAGAAAATCTATTAAATTTGTATGTGACATCTGTTTGTTATTTCTCTTACACCATAGTACTTTGGTGTAAGTCATTTTTCTCAGCCCCCCTCGCAACTGGAACATTAATAAGCATGTTTCACTTATAAAGGTCAGGACCTCTACATTTTCAGTAAACTCATAGAAAACTACCTGATGTGGGACGACTTTCTTTATGACCTCATCAAAAAAGGAGTTGGCTGCATCGGTGAATCCAGAGTAGGTTGTTCTCAGTTTCATCTGGGGATCCCTTAGCAGCCAGCTGAAAAGAAATCACAGCGCAAAGTGTTGTGATGCGATTTCACTTTACGATTTTAAAGACAGCTGCACCAAGCTGACCTAAGAATGGCTACCGTCAAGCAGAGGAAGTCATGCTTTAGTGCATTTTTCTGTCCCTCTCGCTCAGATTTGACAATTATCAAATAATTACCTCAACCTCACATTCCCAAAAGGAAAATACTGCTCTAAAAATACTACCTTATTCCTGCCAGCAATTATCTGATTATCTGTCTGAATCTATCGTGATTACAGAAGTAAATCAATTCATCTTTCAGGGAGATGTGCCTGTCAGATTTAATTATGGCTGTCGCCAATATATCTCTAAAAGTCTGCTGGTAGTCCTCAGTGACTTTCATTCGAGTAACAGCAGTGGCAAACTTACATGGCGTACTGCATATTGCTGTTTATTCTTAATAAGCCTATGTGAGGCCCTGTTGTATTGCAGGTGCAAACCTGTAAGGTGGGTCTTACAAACAAACAAAACAAAACAAAATAAACAAAAAAAAAATATTTCCAGAAGAAATCAAGCAATTTTTGTCCTTGCACACTTAAAAAAAACTCAGATGACTTAATAATGAGGCAGTTCTTATATTTACTAAACAAATTTTGCCCTCTGCAAAGGAACCACTTGATAATAGAAGTTATAAAGTACTGTGCAAGAGTTTGTTTTGTTGGGAAAATGAAAAATGGCTGCAGCATTTAATTTAAACATCTACAAACATAAAAGGAAAGTCTTCAGGAGTAGTTCTTCATGCTTCTTGAAGGACATCCAAAACACTTATTTAGATGTTCTAGATGTTGTTCTGTTCTCTGTTAAGATATTGAGGTCTGGGCTACAGGGAAGGCCAATCCATGACTGACAGCGACTATGTGTTTGTTCATCAAGTTATGCTTTTACTGGATCAACAGTGTGTTTGAGATCATTTTCATGCTAACAAATGAAGCTGCAGGCAACCAGATACTGTCCAGATGGTGTTACACAGTGGATGAAAATCTGACAGTACTTTTCTCCGTGCATAATTTCATTCATTTGTGTCAAGATCTCCAACACTACTACTGGAAGAATGCAGCTTTACACCATGACAGAGCCTCCACTGTGTTTTGCAGATGACTGCTGACACTCACTGTTGCACCTCTCTCCCAACCTCCTTCATACATATTGATAACATTTTAACCAAAAATGTCATACTTGCATTCATCAATCCATCAGACCTGTTTGCCGACTGATTTTCAGTCCAGTTCTTGAGCAATTTGGCTAGCCTCGGTTTTTTCTCTACATTTCCCTTCCTAACGAATGGCTTCCTGTCAGCAACTGTTCCACTGAGACCATTTCTAATGAGGCTAATAGTTCTTTGAAATCACCTGTAAAACAACTCACAATGAAATACTATTCCATGCCTGTGAAAGTGCCTAAAAATACAATTTAAAATTGGTTCTTTGGTAAATTCTTTGTTATGAGTAAACACAACACTAGTCCATCAATTGAGCTATGGGCATTTTTACGCTTGAATCATTGAACTGAATCATTTAAACAAGCAGAAAAACTAAACAAAAAACATTCCTCTGAAAATGGTCAGGTACAAGAACTGCAGTGAAAATTAGTGAATGTCAATCTAAAACAATTCTCAACGCTCTTCTAAAAGTCTGGAGAACTATTGTTTAAGATCATTTTAAATATTACGAGGAAGTCTGCTTCCTTGGAGGCAAAATATAAAGAAATGATTTTGCACAGCACTGTAATCAAGTTAAACTGCTTAGCAATCTACTAGCTGTTTTACGCATCAGATTCCAGAGTAACTAATGCTTTAAGGCACTTACAAATTATGTATAAATATACAGTAACACTTGATTGCATATCTAAAATCTTTACCTGGGTAGTCCCCCTAAGTCCCACTCAGCACAGATGTAAGGCCCTGGTCGCAGAATCACCCAGAGGCCCAAGCTGGCTGAAAGACGTAGGTAGGCTCTAAGGAACGGATGTAAAATGAGCTGTCAGTGGGGGCCATTTATTATGAATAAAAGTCAATAAAGTATTTAAATGAATAATATATTTTCTCACTGTAAAATATTTTTCTTAACCTTCATCGTGTACTTTGAAAACAAAAAACAGATTTAACAGGTCAATGACATTATAATTAATAACTCAATCACTGACAGACAAAGTTCACTAATTGATTTAAAACATTTCTTATAACCTCAAATCACTCAAGGCTGGCAAACTCAAGTCTTTAGCAATATAACAGTGCCATCTGCAGGCGATCTTCTGAATTCCCTGAAAGCCTTCCCCTGCCTTCAGTCCTTACTCTAAATCTAGCTGATCCTCAAACTTGAAGACCCCCCGCTCTGGCTCGTGCAGGTTCCAAGGAACATATCTGAAAAAAGAAATTAAACTTTTTTAAATGCATACGTGTGCATTATTATGTGCATTATTTCAGCCGCAAACTCCTTACAGAAGTATGGGCAATGAATTTTCCGCTATGTGTTCAGACAGTCTTGAGTTGTAGTAGCTTACGTAGTCAGAGTATTAAGGCCACAGGCCTTCATCTTCAGCAGCCGGTCCTCCCAGTAAGCTCTTGGGACACGGAAGTAATGAATGGAGCCTCCCAAGATGAGGAAAGGTTTTCTCTCCAGAGTGAACTGAGAAGAGTTGGCTCTCAGGCCCTCCACACGGTTCATTCTTCTTGTTTCAGGGTGGTTCCTAAGAGGCAAAACTTTGAGACTGTGAAAGAACTCGCTGAACAAGAAAAGGAAAACTGCTAATATTTAAAATCTGTTGCAAGTTCGCGGAAATCTCCCTTACTGAAGCGCAGAGGTAATAGGTAGCTTGTATATCTTATCGTGGTGAGCATAAAAGGAAAGCCACACCTTTAGGGGTCAATGGTTAGTGTAAGCACTATATTGAAATACTGAGATTGTCTTTTGTCAGCTTGCAATAAAATGCTTATGGCTGATTATCTTGAGTTTGATTTTGAGTTCTGATCACTACTAGATTCACGAACCAGTTCTCTCATGTTTTACTGCGTCACCCTTGTTTTTACACTATTTAAAACCTATATTAATTTAAAAAATAGTACAACGGCAACATTGTATTATGTTTGGGTGGGAGGAGGGGAGGGTTGCATCAGTGTTACATCATCATAATTTCTTTTAGTAATTTAGTAAATGTCTGCAAACATTTAGTTTTTGCAGGTCTTGAAGGTCTTGGTTACTATATAACTTCAGCTGCTTCAGAGCTAATTTGTTATACTTTTAAATTCGTTATATTTTTAATGTGTTTAGTGGATATTTCCCCGCAGAATCATGCTGCTGTAATACGGCCAAAATGTCAAATACAAAATTATACAAAATTCCTCCATTTGAACAAAAGCAAAACAGAAATGATTCTACTTGGGCAACCCAAACGCATTAGACGGGTAAGACAGCACCACTGGACTCTTAGCCTCTTCCTGTCATCTGGTTGCAATGAACCTTGGTGTGATTCTTGACTGTGCATTAACATTTGATAAACTAATTAGCTGTTTTGTTAAGACATGCTTCGTTCAATCAGGTGAAGGCCTACCTCGCGCCACCTGACTTTGATTGTGTAATTTACCAGTTTATTACCTCTTGTCTCGATTATTGTAACTCTTTATATGTTGGCTCTAATCTTATTTCGTCATCTTCAAGTCGTTCAAAATGTAATGTGATGACATTACACCTGTACTGGTGTCCTTTACACGGGCGTGCAGTCCCTTTCAGGATCCAGTTTAAAATTTTATACTTGTTTTTAAGCGTCTCAGTGGTTTGATGCCTTTACTTAACATAACTTTTAAAACCCTAACAGAGCACTGAGGTCTAGAACCATCTGCTCTAGGACATTTCTAGATCCAGGCTTAAAAGCAGAGGCTACATAAATAAACTTTGACTTGACTTGACAAAATGTGGCATTGTCCTCGTGGAGGCTTTCCCAAACGAATATGTTGATTTGAATGGCAGATTATCACTTGGTTACCGGTGCCTTTGCAAGTGTGCAGGTTACCTATGGTTTGTGTAAGATTGTGAAAGCTTGTTTTTAAACTGGTTTCAAACAAGTTGGACAGTACCTCTTCTTTTTTATTGCAGAGGAAAGTGTCTATGTCATCTAAAAAGAATTTAAACAGTCAGCACATGTTTTCACCTCAGTCCATCTGAATTGAGCTCTGGCCCAGAGGACATCTTAAGGTTTCTGGAGGTGTTTTTGTTCATGTTTATCTTCCATTTGCACATGCAATGATAAACAGTGTTTCTCTGTTTCTGAGTTAAGTTTTTTATGCAGTGTTGCCTGAATGCCCAGAGATCACGTCCATTCAGCACTGGTTATCTGCATTTCCTCTTACATGTAGCTATTTCTCCTTATTGTGTTTAATCTTTTAGTGATGCTCAGATGATGAAATCCCCGCATGCTCGTATTGGAAATCTAGACGGACAAATGCTATTCTTCAGTTATTAAACTATTTTCTCTCATAACCTTTCAGAGAGTGGTGAACTTAGCCTCTCTGTGATGTTCTTATCGTCACTTTTCATACCTACTATTTCTACTGGCCTGTTGCAGGGTTATCTAAGCAGCAGTTACATGCCTAATTTACATTTTACATAGCATCCCAACCTTACTGAAAAAAGCTGAATATATTTCAGCTGAATAACATCACACAAGTTTTACCTTATCCGGTTTTTTTTCCACATACTACAGTCTAAGAATAATAATTTTAATGTAAATCTCCAGCGTTTTGTTTTGTTTTGTTTTTTTAATTCTCCAGGACTAGGCTTGAGTATAAAATGTGTGTGGGAAAAGTGGGCCAGTGAAAGACAAGTAGCTGTTACGTAGACACGTAGAGTCTAACAGGTGAGCCAGATACGCGTTCACAGGTGCCCTGGTCAGTCGCTGTGTAGCTGAGTTGAATACGGACCAGTAGCTCCAAGCACGATTCGTGGAGCTTAACAATCACAAACTGTAAACATTTCACGTATCAGTGTGCGAGATGTCTTCACGCACATAACTCTTAGTAAAAGTTAGTGACCGGTAAAAACAGCGCTGTATCAGTGTTTGCCTTACCTTGTAAAGCGATACATAATTATTCCCGCGGCAGCGACGCAAAGTAGAAGAAAATATCGTTGCTTCAAGGATAGACGAAGACCAATCACTGAGCTTTCCATTGGTATCAACAATACATTAATGACAGCACGCTGAACCTTATTGTGTTAACGCCTATTAAAAGCCATATTTCCACAATTTAGTCTTCCGAGTCTCCTTCCAGCATGGAGCCTGACAGACGAGTCTTCTCAACTAAGGATATTGCTAGCTTAACGTAGTTTCGTGAAACCTGTGAAGAATTGAATGATACCGCCAGCATTCGTACTTCCGGAATTAATTATTAAAAACTAATGAATTCGCTATGGGTAATTCAAGTATTTTTTCTGATCGCGCTACAAAATAAAGCTTCTTATTCCCATGAGAAGCGAGCGTCCGAGTCCGAAAAGTCCAATGAAATAGTGATGGGTCGGTCGCGAACGAAATGGCTCTTAGAGCCGGATCTGTGAAGTGAACGTTGCGAGCCGTGGGGTTTTATTTTTCTTTCTCCTGCCCTCTCTTTCACTTTTTTTGCTTCACGCTGCAAGTCACCCTTGTGTTTGCACTGAGCAGAGACGGCAAACAGAGCCTTGCGTTTGCGTCCCTCCCCCCTGAGCTGAGGGGGCGGGTGGTAGTTACACTTGCAACAGCAGTAGCACACAACAAGAGCAGGAGGGAGAGGGAAAAAAAGGCAGCCGGGAGCAACAACAAGAGACAACACCGTCACACTGGAAAGGTACAGTAAAGAAAATGAGTAACACCAAGAAAAGAAGCAAAGTCTGGAACCATTTCAGTCTTATTGACAACACAAAGGCAGAGTGTAGAGTCTGCAAGAAAAGGATATAATATAGAGCCGGCTCCAAAAACAACATGCACAGGCACCTAAGAAATGTCCACCCATCAGTGCAATGGGAAGATAAAACGCAGTCAGTTGAGTGTGACATTAATATTTCTCAGTGACAACCTTTCCCTTAATTAAAGATCTGGGCGTTCTTCCCCCCCATATTCTATTGTGTTGTGGTTTGCAGTGTTTTGTGTTGTTTCACTTTAAATTTGTTTAAAAGGAAAAAGCTGAAAATTTAACTACTTAAAAGTTTAAATGTATGAAATGTAAATAGTTGTTTTTTGTATTTTATAATTTATTTATTACAGTTTATGTGGAGTGAATAAATAAAAGTATGTCTAAAGTGGCCACTAGAGACAAAGCACATACAAAACTCCAAAACACAACACAAGTGCTCCAGGATGCTAGGGGCCGTGTTGAGCTTTTGTTACCTAGTGGCTACACAAGCCAGCAAGTACTAACAATCGGATTGGGTGTGTGGTAGCAACAGGTAAATTAATTTTTCTTTAATTATTTGAATATATATAAAAAAAAAAACACCCAGCACGCCCCTGCGGGCGGTTTATCCTTCAAGCTCGGGTCCTCTACCAGAGGCCTGGGAGCTTGAGGGTCCTGCACAGTATCTTAGCTGTTCCCAGGACTGCGCTCTTCTGGACAGAGATCTCCGATGTTATTCCCGGGATCTGCTGGAGCCACTTGCCTAGCTTGGGAGTCACCGCACCTAGTGCTCCGATTACCACGGGGACCACCATTACCTTCACCCTCCACATCCTCTCGAGCTCTTCTCTGAGCCCTTGGTATTTCTCCAGCTTCTCGTGTTCCTTCTTCCTGATATTGCTGTCATTCGGAACCGCTACATCGATCACTACGGCCGTCTTCTTCTGTTTGTCTACCACCACCAGAGGTGGGACCAAGTCATTGTTTTGCAAGTCTCAAGTAAGTCTCAAGTCTTTATCCTCAAGTCTCAAGTCAAGTCTCAAGTAATGTCAGGCAAGTCAGAGTCGAGTCTCAAGTCACTGGTGTAAAAGTCCGAGTCAAGTCACAAGTCTGAAACTTTGAATTTCAAGTCCTTTCGAGTCTTTAAAAAAAAAAAAACACGAAAAAATAATGTTGCAGTTATATGCTAAATGTAAATATTAGACCATGTAATTTTAAAATCTGTGTTTTTCTCAACACATGACAAAATAGTGAACTTAGAAAATATACACAAATTGTGAAATTGCACCTCTTTAAAATGCAGCTCAATTAAACCTAGCTCCAAGAATAATTTTCACCGACAGTTCTGAGATAAGCTGCATGTTATTCTTGGATGCGGTTGTAGGACCAGCTTTAAAATCGCATGACAAAAATATCATACACATTAAAAAAAACTGCATCACCAACGTAGCCTGGACAACATTTGCTAGTTAGATGAAGTCAGCTATCTCATCGTAGCATATTTATTAGGGGTGCAACGATACACAAAATTCACGGTTCGGTTCGATACTTTGGTGTCACGGTTCGATATTTTTTCGATACAAAAAAAATGTTCATGCCTTTTTAATTTGTCATTTATTAAAATTATAAATATATATTTTAACTCAAAAGTACAGTTTTTAAATTTAACCCTAACCCTTGTGCGTGTTTTTTATTTTGACAGCGAATGCGCACCTGCGGACCACTTATGTGCACCCCTGGTTATTTAGCTCGTCATATTGCAGCCACAGAAATTCTTTTGTCCATGAAACCATAAAGCTGCACTTTCTTTTTGCCTTATAGTCTGATTTGTCATAACTTCTCCGTTTTGTGGTAAGCTTTTCTTTGGCTGTCACTTCTTCACCCTGACCTGTCTTATTTGGCTCAGCAGAACTAAAATATATATACTGCTGCTTTTACACACACACTCACATGACGGTCAGCGATTCTCTGCGCGATCAACCTCTCACATGTTTAAGCTGCGGGAGATTTCACTTGTCATGTTTGCATAGTAAGCTAACGATTAATAAGACGATGTCAGAGGAATTGGTGCGCAAATTATCATCACTCACAGATCAGTGCTGTCGCTCTCTATACACAGTTCGCACGATTGCAAAGTGAAAGCAAAAAAACAAGCGCAAATTCAAACGCGACTTCAATATGTCACATATTGACAGTGGCTCACCGATGCCAATGACATAATTACCCAGCTACATTTCTGAAAGAATGCAAAAGCATTGACATATATTTTTCCTTCCTACAATAGCCCGACGGGCAGGGAAGAGATAGATTTTGGTAGCCCGACTGAAAAAAATCGCTAGCTCCGGGACGTCGGGCTAGCGATATTGCGAGCCCTGTATCTGATTGAGGAATCACTCATCTTTGGAAAAGAGAGTTTATTACAGAGAAATGGCTCTTTCCAAAATAAAAGCTATACTATCCGCTTCTTCTGGGCTATATTCTCAGCAGCATAAGGAGAATCATGTGCTAACAGCTGTCTAAATGACTCGGCTAAAGTTAGTAGCATGCTTGTTGTTTTGGTCTTTGCACTAGGATGATGTCGGAGTAAATGTGCAGTCATATGTGTTCCCACTAGTGCTTTCAGGTTAATCTCGTTGAAATGACCTTAACGCCACAACACTGCAAATCTCCGTTAACGAGCTACCGCCGATCGCCCCGTGTGTGGGGCTAGACGGCCAACACGTTAACGAGCTAACTGCGCTAACACACTAGTTCCCACCCATGTAATTGAGCATTGCATGGCACATCCAACATACTGTTTTACTTTAGTCCATGACTCGCTTACCTTCAGGGTCATACGTCACATGAAAACCAAAATAATTCCAAACGCCAGATCTGAATGAGGGTGGGGGAGGTCCATGTGTCTTGCTAGCTTGCCCTGCACGCTTCCTTCTGACTATGCTGTCTGTGTTGAGCGCTCAGTGGATCTGCGCTCGACAGTGCAGCCTAGGCGGAGTAGTCGAACGCAGATTCACTGAGCGCTCAACACAGACAGCATCATCGGAAGGAAAGTTGATAAAATAAATTACAAATGTTGTATTGTTCGATACATATGCGTACCGAACCGAAAGCACTGTATCGAACGGTTCAATATCGATACGAATATCGTTGCACCCCTAATATTTATATGCATATTTATAATCATACGCTTCTTGGAGTGAGCGCATACACTCATGAAGTTTAGTAACTTCAGGTCACTGCAACAAGCCCAGGTACAGTTTACCGACGGATGGGTACAGGACCTTGAAATGCACCGTGTAGAATGAAAGACCATCGTACGTATCATAAGTTTACCAGTCTCACAAATTGTCGTCATAAATACACATTCCTTAACCGTTTATTAATAGGACCTTTGAGCTCAACGGTAATTAATTAGTAGTGGAAATAATTTCTGGTAGCATCACAGAAATGTAGCAGTGACAATAATACTGTATGCTGTAATCGTACTGGGCAATTAGTGATACAAAAAACCTGTTTTATCCTTTGAAGAAAAGTATGTTTTTGTCAATGTACCATAATAACAGAAGCGAAACGCAATATTGTGTCAGGACAATTCACTATTTATGCACAATAAATAAAGAAGCATAGCGCGACAATTTCTGTTCAGCGCCAGACTTGCTTGTAACCTATATCACTAATTATGTTGTGAAAATGACGTATTAACTACTAAAAAACACTGACCTTCGTGTAAATGCTTGGAGCAGACTAACCTGTGAGCTGGAGTGTTCTGGGACGTTATATTTGATCTTTGAATGGCTGAAATCCAGGCCATCCGTCGCGTCTTTGTTACTTCGGAAACATGGCTTGAACAATTTCTCTTCAACGACGTAATCCGATAACAACCGATCTCTTTACTCGTCGGCTACATATATATATATATATATATATATATATATATATATATACATATATATATACATATATATATACATATATATATATATATATGTGTGTGTGTGTGTGTCCCTATTCTGGTATTTTAAAGAGTACTTAGCGTAAATATTAAGCAACCTAACTAATAGGGTTCCAACTCCCAGCAACAACAAAAATAAATAAATAAAAAATAGGGAACCACCCCTCACGCGCCACCTCATGATGCTTAATCGACGTAATCAACCTTAATTTGATGCAGTGTGAAAAAAAATGCACAGAAATACTAAATAGATTCAACATCTTTCTTCAACAAAATTGCAGACTGCACAGATGGTACCTTCCCAAAGGAAAAAGTACTATAGCTTACTAGGGTATATATATTAGACTTAATAGTCACTATATACAGTAATTGACTTCTATTCGTTTTACATCAAATTAAAACTTTGGGTGTCAGATAATTATTTATTAAAAGCTAGACATTTTAAATGAGAATAAGAAAGAAAAGTATGTCTTTGTGCCCCCTTTTCCCAGTTAATGCCCTATCGGCCCCCCTGGCTAAACTTTGCTAGATCCGCCCCTGCACAGTTACCAGCGTCAGCTACTTAGAAAACGATCCTGGTGTAGAAAGCAATATTAAATAAATTCTAACAACAGCTTATCAAGCTTAAACGTGCTGCTGTTGTTCAGCCGCTGGTTTCCTCTTTCTGGTGCAAAGTGGGCCAAAAACAAACAAGAAAGACGGACTCGCTACAGAAAAGCCGATCAGCTGATCATTTAAGCAGTTTCACGATTGAAGTAGCAGCCGGAGAGCAAGAGGCAGTCGCTTGTTAAGCTTAACGTGGGAATGCTTTACAAACATTCAGAGATGGACTTACACACTTGCTTTACTTCTCTCGGGGATAACTTTGTCGGAGATGAAATGCCAGGTTGCTAGCGAAGCTCCAAATGCTATCCAGACCACCGACAGGTCCGGCATGCCACAGCCGCTCTATCACGTGATGCATACTGCTCCGACGTGCTAACGTTCTGAGGTGAGTTACGGCATGTTGCAAGTTTTGTGAGGTGCTTTCGTGATATTTAATGGATCGGATTACATTTTTTATTTTTCTCCGATATCCGATCCAGTAATTTAGGTCAGTATCGGACCGATACCGATACGTAATATCGGATCGGTCCATCTCTAATTTATATATAAACATATATATAAAGAAAACCACTTTTTTTACATTACTAATTCCTTTTGTGCATAATTTTATATTGTTGTCCATAATTAGTTAATTAAAGCAACAAAACAACCTGAAGATCCAGTTGGGAGCCAAAAGAACCGACTCTTTTTAGTGAGCCGAAGGAGCCGGTTCTCTAAAAAGATCCGGAAATCCCATCACTACAATGAAACGCGACAACTACGGTAGATACTTAGGGACCACCAAAAAGTTCACCTGCTCATTGAAAACGGAGAGCACTCTAAATTCTTGTAAATAATTTATTGAATGACAGATTTTTTTAAAATGGGATCTACAGACAGACCCTTGTCTTTTTAGTGGCTGACTTTGTCTTGTGTGTTATTTTAATGAATAAATAAATAAAAATCCATGTTATTGGCAGGAAAGCAATCAATCCAGAATGCTATTTAATGAGGTGTAATAAATATGTGTAAACCTGATTAAACAGGCAAATAAGGGGGAAAGGGAATGTTCCCGAATTTTTACATTTTTTTCATTATTGCTTTGTTTGGTGAAGATACATTTGAAGCTATAGAAATTACAACAGCAGCTAACTTTATTGATTGACACAATGCTATAAAATTACTTTACATTAGAATAACAAAACAAAACATAATTTTGCTTTTTAGGATATACACACCAGCAGTAAGCCCAGCTGTTAGCGTTACAGTTTTTCAGGTGCCACTTTCAGGGCTGCTAAAGATCCAAGAGTCTTTCCAGCTGGTGTCTTGCAATGGCCTGTGTGCTCAGGGTTGAGGGAACAGCCACCTGTCACCCTTTGGTCTCTTTCACAGTTTGAATGGCCTGATTCCACCTTGTGTGCACTGGGATGTGGCCTCGCCATAGCTGCCCTTGCAGAAGCACACAAAACCACTTCTCCTGTCCATATGGTTAGAGAGGTACTTCCACTCTTTAAGAATGTGTGATGGTGCTGGCGGGTGTAATCAAATGCCTAGAAAATACTTCAGAATATGTCAATCAGCCATTAAACTCCTACTCCTATGTTCCTGTTTGTGCGCTTATAAAAAGGTAAATAATTGTGAACAGCCCCTAACCTCATAATGCAAATTTTCATTCACAGGGAGCTTCTTGTTCTTTTCTTGTTACAAGCACCGTGGATGAACCAGAAGTCTCAACAAAGGTACTCCACCTGCCTTCGCTGGTCATACTTTAAGTTATGTTTGTAACCGCAATTACACTGAACAGTTGAACTGATTGAACAATTAGTTGTTCAATAAAGTTGAACCTTTAGCATTTCCTACCAAGTACACTTTGTTAATGTGACGTTGTTCCGTTTGCCCTCTAAACCGAGAAAAACAAAACATGTAAAAACTGAGCAAAGAAATATGAAGAGACCAACATTACTGTGTACAGTGTGATTTCTGTTTTCTGTAAGGCAGTGCTTCACTGACAAAGACTAAGGGGTAGCGAGAGAGTGAGAGAGAGAGAACTATTATATTTTTGTTCTAAAACAACAATAGTTTCCCTTATCCACAGTGTTTGAGGCCTCCCAGCACCATCCACCCCTTCCACGAATGCACTCTGGTAAGCTCAGCTTCAAGCCACAGCACTGACAGTGTTTTTGATGTAGCTGGCAGTTTCAACTTTCATGTTAAGTCTTGGTAAGGTTTTCCATTTACTCTACCTAAAATGTATGCGTTATTTGTGCAGTCTGCAGGTACTACAATGTTTTAAATGCATCATTTGTTACTGTAATGTCATGCTAAAATGTTTCAAATGCTTTGACACAGCTTAAAAACACCATAATCCAGCATGCAATACCTGCTTTAAAAAAATGAACTTTTTTCTGTTAGATTATATGTTAGTGATTTTTTTCCCCCTCAGACATCACCTTGATGTGAGAAGAATGAGTCGTTTAGAGGGACTGAAGGCCAACTCGTCTCAGTTTACTCTAGAAGGAGAGCCTTTCCGCATCCTGGGAGGCTCTGTCCATTACTTCCGTGTCCCCAGAGCCTACTGGGAGGACAGGCTGCTGAAGATGAAGGCCTGTGGTCTCAATACACTCACAACGTACGTTCCCAGTGCACATTCTGTACGCCTTAAATCACAAGTATCTGTTCTTTTGGTGAAGTAAGCCAAATAGAAACCAGTTTAGGGTCTATGTGGAAGGCCTGTTGAACATTTCTCCTCCTTATACACTGTACTATTGCTGATGATACAAAGAATATATTCTTTGCTGCTTTATTTTTCAGATATGTGCCATGGAACCTCCATGAGCCTGAGAGGGGAACATTTAATTTTCAGGATCAGCTGGACCTTAAGTAAGTTTCCCACCTAAATGTGTTACTTTTTTTTTTTTTTTTAAGACATACAAAGTATTTATTTCTGAAAAGAGCATGAAGCATCTGTGCCTGTCTCAGGGCCTATGTCAGTTTGGCAGCACAGCTGGGTCTCTGGGTTATACTGCGTCCTGGACCTTACATCTGCGCTGAATGGGACTTGGGCGGGTTGCCTAGGTAGTATCATCTTCCCATCAATTTGAAGCTGTTCCATAAATACGCAGTATACCACACCGTGTCTTCTCTCTTGTTCCTCTTTTTTTTCTCTAGCTGGTTGCTACAAGATGAAGAGATGCAGTTGAGGACAACTTATCCTGGATTCGTAAATGCTGTCAACTTGTACTTTGACAAGCTCATCTCAGTTATCAAGCCTCTGATGGTAAGTCCAGGTGGCTGTTTTCTCACTACATTTTAAGCCAAAAGAATAACTAGAGTTTTCTCTGTTTGGTTTTGTTTTTTAGTTTGAAGGAGGCGGCCCGATCATTGCAGTCCAGGTTGAGAATGAATACGGCTCATTTGCAAAAGATGACAAATATATGCCATTTATAAAGAATGTGTGTATTATTGCCAATTTTAATCATTAAAATGGTTTGTGACATTGCAGCATGATGGATTCCTGCACCCTTCGTTGTCTTTTTTGCTGTAGTGTCTCCAGTCCAGAGGGATCAAAGAGCTTCTGATGACTTCAGACAACTGGGAAGGCTTAAGATGTGGAGGGGTGGAAGGAGGTAATAACACTGATAAACCTTGAGCTAAAGAAAGATACAAACAATCGTTGTCTGTGTCCTTTGTTCGCTTTTTACTTTATGGTTTTGTCTTTGTTATTGGATCGTGTTTGAGAATGTGACATCTTGCTTATTTCAGCTCTAAAAACAATAAACCTTCAGAGACTCTCATTTGGAGCCATCCAACATTTGGCTGACATACAGGTAAGTGATGGTCAACGATGATCTGCGATTGTCATGACAGGTTGACATTTCAATCTGAAAGACATTTAAGTCAACTGAGAAATACTTTGGGGATTTTTATTATGAATTGATGGTAATGTTTTATTCAGCCTGTGACAGTGAGGAGCAAGATAGAGCCTACTTAATACACGTGTTCTGTTGTGTAGCCCCAGAAACCTCTAATGGTAATGGAGTACTGGTCTGGATGGTTTGATGTCTGGGGAGAACATCATCACGTGTTCCACGCCGAGGGTTTGCAAATTTTTTTTTTAAGTCACACAATTTTTCCAAGCATATGTTCATTTTATGACAAGATTCAAAGTGACAAGTGTTTATTTATTTGAAATGTTTAGGCAGATTGTAAATATGCACTTTAAAACTCCATATATTGCTGCTTGTTGGTCTTTGTGTGTTATGTCGTCACACACTGCTACAGTGGAAAATCTGTGCTGCCCTTTATGACAGACATGCTGGCTGTGGTGTCCGAGATCTTGGATCGAGGCGTTTCCATTAATCTGTACATGTTTCATGGCGGAACCAGCTTTGGCTTCATGAACGGCGCAATGGACTTTGGCGCCTACAAATCTCAGGTCACCAGTTACGGTAGGGTGGGATTAACCTTAGACCCCAGAGCCCAGAGATCAAAGCACAAAGAAGTGTTTTACATGTTTGAGGGATATCTTTTCCAGCAGTGACACATTACAACAGTCCTTGCAGCCATTCACTGGCTACCTGTTAGTTTTAGAATTGAGTTTAAGATTTTTATTGCTGATTTTTAAAGCCCTACACGACCTGGTCCCTTCATTTATATTGTATTTATTTTTCACTTTTTACTTTTCCTATTTTTTGCCCCTGGTATTCTTTAATATTACTGCATATTATTCTCGCTTTGTTTTGAAAAGTGCTGCATAAATGCAAGCACTCTTACAAGAAAACTTTTACTTCTTGATTGTAAATAAGAACTACTTCAAACAGAGCAAAATAACTTTGGGAGAAATTTATCTGAAGTGGACTTTTTTGTTTTAATTTGACCCCTGTTAAATCTGTTAACGTGGAAGGGGCATGGTTTATGTACTATAATACAGCTTGTTAGCTGTGGTTTAAATCAATGCAGAAAACACAGACAACATAACGGCTCTCCAAAAATAAAACCAAAATTTTGCTCGTTTAAATGTTTAATATCTTTTCATTTTAAAAAGTCAGCGGTCTCAATGGTTTCTTGGCAGATTATGATGCTCCCCTATCTGAAGCTGGGGACTGCACTCCAAAATATCACCACCTGAGGAATTTATTCAGCCAGTACCACTGTAAGTTCTTCTTAAGGATCCATATTTATTTTAATTTATGAAAAACAATGTAAATCTACTAAAATGTCTAACTCAGGCATGACTGAATGTTTTTGCGAACTCACAGCTGAGCCTCTTCCTGGAGTGCCCTCTTCTCCGGAAAGGAAAGCTTACAGCCCTGCTTTTATCCAGCAACACCTGTCACTGTGGGACATCTTGCAATTCAGCGACAAGGTGAGCTGCAGATGGCAAGCGCCCATCTGGTAGAGTTGATAGTATAACTGACAAAACTAGATCAGAGCAGATAAATATGGGGTCCCTGGTGGAAGGAGAGCAAACATGGTACAATGAGTATCAAACAGACATGACGCTGCTGTTATCAGCATGTGTGTCTTTGTGCAGCAATCTGGCAACTTGCTGCTTATATGCTTAAGACAGATGTCTCACAACTTGCAGTTAGGTTTGACCTTACTTCTCCTTTAGCTATGTTTCTTCCCCTTTCTGAATGTGATTCAGGTAGTCTTTCATGAGCACTTGTGAAAGCTTACATTAAGAAACTGTAATTTTCAAGCCACAACACTACTCCTGTTTTTTCCCCATGTGTTGTGATGCAGCAAGAGATCTGATCAAATTGCATTATGTTTCAAATTCTTAAATTTTTCTTAATGTTTTACCATTTACTTGATTTTACCTCCCATTTCTCCAGCCGCACAAGTCAGACAAGCCAGTGAACATGGAGAATCTCCCTGTGAACAATAACAATGGTCAGTCATATGGTTATACACTGTATGAAACCACTATCACTGGTGGAGGCGCCCTAAACTCCAGGAACAACATTAGAGACAGAGCAGTGGTAAGAGCATACCAGTGATAAAGTAACCACAGATCCAAAATACAGCATAATTATACACTGCCTGTGTGACTTTTCAATCTTTTCCAGGTTTTTGTGAACAGGGAGTGTGTTGGTTGTTTGGACTATAAGACTCATGAGGTTGCACTCCCTGATGGAAAGGTGCTGATCATTTTTTCTGTATCTACTCTGAAATTTACAAAGTGATACTTAAATTAAGGATTAGGGTTAATATGCTTAATCATCCCATTTTACCCCCAAATTTGTCTTTGGAGTGAAGTTACAAAACACAATAGTGCCATTAGTTAATTGGGCCGTAAACTCTCTTTGCACACTATGATTTACTCCCACAGTCCATAGACGTGTGTGTTAGGACTTGGAATATTCATAGACTCAAAGAAAATTGTACATAGTCATCTTTTATTTATACTCAACATTTAAAGCACTAATTTTTTGTATATCAAAGGGGGAGAGGACATTAAGCTTCCTTGTGGAGAACTGTGGAAGAGTGAATTATGGGAAAGCTCTGGATGAACAGCGCAAAGGTATTCCACATGTTGCTGTGTGTTTTTTACATAGCTATATCAAAGTGACTGCTTCAGTCTTTTGACAAAATGTCATTCAGAAAGTTTTACAATTTAAATTCAGCAAATTTTCATACTGATAATAATACTTCTGCTGTCAGATTGCATAGCTGCATGGACTTTCAGGCCAGGGCACATATTTTTTAAGCTTAAGTCCTAAAAGATGTTCTATGCTTACTGCTTTATTTTTATTTATTTTTTTTGCCTTTGTTTTGTATGAAGAAAAAGTAAATAAAATCCAGAGTAAGTATCTGGTTAGACATCCACATTTGTGGATAGTGCTAGTAAAATAAAAGTATTCATTTCCTAATGAGGTTGGAAGGACACACGTTTTTTTTCCTGCATGCACTATTAAACCTATCAGTTGCAATCAAGACTAGTTATTTTTTACATGTGTATATATATATATATATAAGTCATTTAAAGTAACGTATAAACGACATAACTGTAAGGAATATTCAGTTTATAATTCAAATTACAGGTATTGTGGGAGACATTGTGTTGAACAACACCCCACTGAGAGGATTTTCCATCTCCTGCTTTGATATGAAGCCCAGCTTTATAAAAAGGTCTGTTATCTGGATTAAAACGTCTTTCTTGCCAAAATCGTACAGTGTTTAGAATGGCAGGTTTCTAAGTGTACCTTTTCATTGTCTATGTTAAAGGGAAGATTCAATCAAAAATTGCTCGAGTCTCCTTGTATAGATTCAATGTGCACTTTGATAACAGTATGTGTTTTGTGGCTCTTGTTTTAGATTAACAAATTCAGGCCAATGGAAAACTGACTTCAAGTCACATTGTATCCCCGGGTTTTTCCAGGCCAGGCTCTGTGTCGATGGCCCTCCCAAAGACACCTTTGTCAGCCTTCGTGTGAGTATAACAGTTTGTGTGGAAAACATTAACTAACCAGCAAGTAAGCTAGAGGGTTTTTTCTTTAAAAAAAAACAATACATGCTGTATTGGCTGGCTGGCTAGTTTCTGTTTGTTGATAGTGTATTTATCCACAGAGTTGGGGTAAAGGCATTATATTTGTCAATGGGCAGAACCTTGGACGTTATTGGTTTATTGGCCCCCAGCATTTCCTTTATCTCCCAGCACCTTGGCTTAGAAGTGGAGAGAATGAGGTACCTGTGTAATATCAAAAGATGGAACATGAATTATAAGTGTAACTTGTAACTAAAGAACCTTAGTTAATTTATGTTTATTTTTCTGCTCTCTTTCAGATTATTGTCTTTGAGGAACAACGGGTGCATGATAAACTACTGTTTGCTGAAAATCCTGATTATGGAAAGGTTATCGATGTGTACAAACTTCCTTTCTGCACACTGCTGTGAACATGCTGTAAAACAACAAACTAACTTTAACACATACACACAGACAAAGACAACCATGCGCTTTCATTAAAAGACTGATAGATTCATTATGTTAATACTGTCTAGCCTATAAAATCTATTGTAAATATTTTCATTCAAATTATAAAATCTTGCATTTTGTTTTGTTTCCTTTACTATGCAATCTGCTGATTTCACTCGACTTATTATTTAACATGCATCTTGCTCTCACTACAAATAATGCAGTTTGAACCCATTTTACACATCTTGAACCTTTGACTGTGTAAAGTCCCTGATTTGACCAGAGCAGGAGTGTCAAACTCATTTCATGTTGTGGCTCATGCAGCACACTTGGATCTTAAATGGGCTGGATCAGTGAAAATCCCCTTTCTGTCGTTGTATAGAAGTTTAACTACACATTTAAAATCCCCGAGAAGTGCAATTTCAACAGTATGTCTCAGCTTTTCGACATGATACATTATAGCCGATGAAAGAAATCTGTTAACACAAATAATTAAATGGCTAAAATTATACTTTTTTGCCTTTTCACTGTGAACCCGTTGTAAAAATTGAATTCTATAGCAGAGAATTAAAAAAAAAAGAAAAACAAGATTTTTTTTCTGTCATTTGTTTATTTATCTGTTACTGCAATGGGAAGGTCTATGTCTCACGTTTGACACACCTGAACTAGAGACCGTCCTTGGCTTGAACAGCGCCCTCACATTCACTAAAGACGGAAATAAATCTGTACCTTGACAATAAAGGTACAATGTTTGCCATACATGTGAGCATACGATTAAATACACAGCAACTAATGAAGACACAAGTGTAACTTTTATTGCGTTCATGGCTACAGAAAAATAATAACAACTGGAAAAGAAAATCCCCGTGTATACCCCATAAATAAATGCTGTGAACTTTAGCAGCAGTCATATATTTTGAAAATTACTAAACGGAAGTACCCTATATCCTTTACAGGCGGCTTTACCATCAACTGTCACATTTCTTTCTGTGTCGGCGCAGGTGTAAAGTAAGGGTACCTGGTCGTTTCAAGTTGTAGACGACCAAATGTCCTTCAGAGCCTCGGAGTAACTTAAAATTTTATAACTTCTGAGTGAATGTAGTTGCACGTGTACGCCTTTGAAATGGGTGTATAGCAGTTGTAGAAGAAGCTCCATAGTTTATTAGCCTAGCTTGAACCGGTGAGCTGCTGAACCGGTAGCTCCATAGATTTTGATATAATAAGTTTAGCTTATTTACCGTAGTGTCTTTTCAGAAATTGGGATTTGCTTCCGCATTCTAGCATGGAGCCTTTTGGAGTCGTCGGCATTGTTCTCGGATCCTTTACAAGCCTGGTGCTGGGTGGGCTACTGTTTGCAGCCTACAAACTTGGCATACTCTACCAATTGTTCCACAAAGTAGGTATTTTAAAAAAAGTCAACACCGTAATCTGTGTGCTTTCTGTGCTATCCTTCGTTATGCACTCTGTTTTCAGTCATTGCATAATCTGTGGCCACTTAAAAAAAAAAAAGTCTTCTACAGGCAGTCAGTGTTGAAGCGTAAGCTGGACTCTATTCACGTAAACTTTGACCAGCCTTGTGGTTTTCCAGCACAAAGGTTATCAGATCCCCGCGGCTCCACATCAACACTGCAGCCCTGAACAATATGCGGTTGTTGCATAATAGGAAACGACAGTGGGGTGAAAAGGAGTGTGACAGGTGGCCCTACAGAGCACAGTCAGCTCTTTATATTAGACAGCGGTTTTATTTTAGTTTGCACGATTGTTTATGTGGTTACAACAGCCACGATCTTGTCTGCAGTAACCTAATTCTGTCCCTCTTTACTTATTCCAGACTGACACAAAGAGCTCCAAGCACGGTGGCGACATTGTGGCAGAGGTCCTCCATGCCCATGGGGTCAAGTACATTTTCACTCTTGTGGGTGGGCATATTTCACCTATCCTGGTGGCTTGCGAGAAGATGGGGATCCGGATTGTGGACACTAGGCACGAGGCCACTGCAGTCTTCGCTGCTGATGCTGTGGCAAGACTTTCAGGTGCAGGTTTAGATTGCGTGAAAATGCATCTCCAGTGATACGACTCATTCTTAATGCAGGCGTTCCACCTCCTGCAGACATTATGATTTATCAAGCAAAGGTGCATCTAACAGCATTCTTAGAGGCTAAAAGGAGTTAACACTTCCTTGAAACAATGGCTTGGTTTAGATGTTATTAAGGTGGCATGAATAATAATTTAAAAACCTGCTAAAAACCTGACCTGATCACTTGATTTTGGTTTGATCATGAACAAAGTGTCTTTCAACATTATGTGTCTTACTGTCCTAGTTTGCATTACCTGGACAGTATCAGATCCCCATGGCTATCAGAAGATGGGTTTTTTTTTCACAATTTTGGTCTCTGTTCAGATGTTGTTACACCCCTATTACCCCCCAGTTGAGAAATTCACATTATTACTGCACCAAAACGAATAGAGGGATTCAAATAAATTAATGCAGAAGTAAAACATAACTTATAGCAACAATACTACACAGCAATGGAACAAAAATGTACACTACACAAGGTAGAGATAAATGTAGGTGCACCTTAGTAATAGCTCTGACAGCAAGCTGTTATGCTTGTTTCTGCTTCAGGTACGGTTGGTGTAGCCGCTGTGACGGCTGGCCCAGGCCTCACTAACACAGTGACCGCAGTGAAGAATGCTCAGATGGCTGAATCTCCTTTGCTGCTCATTGGAGGAGCTGCTGGCACGCTACTCCAGGTGGAGTGGATTCAGATATTATTAATGCCACCACAATATTAATGTGCATGCAGAGTAAAACGACAGGCAAAAAAAAGCATTCTTCAGTGTTTATCAATTGTGTTTGCGGAACAGGGCAGAGGAGCACTGCAAGATATCGACCAGATGTCTCTCTTCAAGCCTTTGTGTAAGTTCTGCACCTCCATCAGGACTGTCAGAGAAATTGTGCCTACGGTCAAGAAGGCGTTGGCCATTGCTCAGTCAGGAACGCCTGGTCCTGTTTTCATAGAGTTCCCCATTGACACGCTCTACCCCTTCCACCTGGTGTCTAAGGAGTTTGTTGTTAAGAACCCTCCCAAAGGCCTGATGGGAAGAATTGTCTCATGGTATGTTGTTTTTGCACTGCATGCTACTGTTTGGGTTATTTATAATGTTTGCATCTTTTATAATATCATAATTTGGGAATTTCTTTCCTCATTATTCTTCCCTAATCAGAAGTGTGTTCATATGTTCTGAATTATTTGATTTTTGTGGTCTGCTTTCTTCAAAGGTACCTTCATAACCACCTCATGAATCTCTTTGCTGGAGCCTGGGAGCCCAGGGATATGTCTCCACTTCCCGTTCACATCCCTCAAGCCACAGACAATCAGGTAAGTCTTGTAGTAAATGTTCGTCAATACGTAAATGCTCTGGCCATTGGAGATTGACAGCATTTTTAAACATTTTTTTCGATGCATGCCAGATCCAAAAGTGCCTAGAGCTGGTGAGTCGAGCCAAGAAACCTGTTATTGTGCTGGGTAGCCAAGCAACACTACCCCCAACACCAGTGGATAACATCAGGTAAAAGATGAGTCACGTGTCCTTTTATTTTTCTGCCACTCTTTGTTGTTTGGTGTTGATACTGGAAGTGTTTGTTAAAATGTGTTAAACTATTCCTGTGGTGAGCCTTAAGCAAATTTTTCTTCAGTCTTCAAATATCAGTGAAATTATATTTTGGTATTTTTACTTGGATGTTACATCTGGTCAAAATGGTTTCCCCCTTTTTAAAAAATGTTTTTATTTATTTCATTTATTTGTTTATTTTAAACAGGAAGGCTTTGGAGGATCTGGGCATCCCCTGCTTTCTCGGGGGTATGTGTCGTGGCTTGCTGGGTAAAGACAGCCCCATCCACATCCGACAAAACAGACGAGATGCTCTGAAGGAAGCCGATGTGGTAGTCCTGGCAGGTCAGGCAAACATTGTTTCCTTTTTATTCCATAATGATAAAAAGAGAAATAACATTTTGAGACCAACCTATTTAATATTAATATTATAATCTAAAGAAAATTGTGCAGGATAACTGTGTTTCAAAATATGTCGGAGTAAATATTTAACAAAGTTCCACGATGGATCAGTGTTATTGATTGCATTTTTAATTTTTCAGTAATTCTTTTGCATCTTTTTTTCTCCTTCTGGATTTAATTTATTCTGGAAGTATGTGTTGCGATACAGAGAGAGGTTAAACTGTGTTTTTTACATAGTGTGTATAGCTGCAGGCTCACCACGATCCCTGGAGAAATATTGACTTTTGTGCACCGTGTTTACAGGCACTGTGTGTGACTTCCGGCTGAGTTACGGCAGAACTCTCAGCAGACGCAGCAAGATCATCGCTGTCAACAGAGACAAGACACAGCTGCTAAAAAACTCAGACATGTTCTGGAAACCAACTATAGCAATTCAGGGTATGTTTGCCCCCTGATTTCATGCTAGCTTTAAAGGAAGGAAAGATTCAAAAATCTTTAGATAATCATAAAATATTGTACATGTGGTGCATATAAATATAAGCATACTCCTGATTTTTTTTTTTCTTTAGAGTTGGACCTAAGAATAAATACATTAATTCAACAACTGCAAAAAAAAAACCCAAAACTGTATGTTGTATTTTCAGGTGATGCTGGATCATTTTTAGTGCGACTTTCCGAAGGGCTGAAGGGCCATCGCTGTCCAGAGGAATGGCCTCAGAGCCTCAAAGCAGGGGATGCGACCAAAGAAGCTGCAAACAAGTAAGCAGTGGGGTTGTGTTAAAGTATGCATTGCAAAATCTTCTATCTGTAACCATCACAAAAGCTAACATGTTGCTTTTTTAAAATTTATTTATTTTTTATTTCAGGGCTAAAGCTGAGGAGAAGACTGAATACCACTTAAATCCCTTGAAAGCCCTCCATTGTGTGGATGAGCTGATGGCTGAGGACAGCGTCATTGTTGCAGATGGAGGAGATTTTGTAGGAAGTGCCGCTTACATAATGAAACCAAGAGGACCTCTGTGTTGGCTCGATCCAGGTAGGATGCTGCTGACAAAGCAAATAGTTTAATTAAAACAATGAAATATTTTGGTTGTTTAAACCAAGAGCTTTATAAGTAAAACAAAAATCCATAGTGCACAAGTTTTGGCTGGATGATAACTATATTCTGAGTTAGTTGCAATCATGATGTTTTAATCTTGCTCTTCATTCCTTTCCTATAGGAGCCTTTGGGACTCTGGGAGTTGGAGGTGGTTTTGCTTTGGGGGCTAAACTGTGCCGGCCTGAATCTGAGGTATGTCTGGGGAGCTTTGCCTGATCATCTGATGATCAGTTTAAAAAATCATTGACGTTTTAAAAACAAAAGCTATGTTGTGTTTGTTTCAGGTGTGGATAGTCTATGGTGATGGCTCCTTAGGATACAGTATTGCAGAGTTTGACACATTCACTAGACACAAGGTAAAATCACACACAATCCTATTTAGATTACATGTATGTAATCTATGGAAGCAAGGTAGCTAACAGTAGTCAGTTAGGATCAGTGCACATGTGGTCTAGAGAAAGATCTAATGATCAAAACCAAATGAAAATAATGCAAGTGTTAGCTACTGGTGTGTACGGCCTTAAACATCACAGACTCAGTTCTTGTGTCATACAATGGAAAGATGCACTACATAATATGTTTTCATACTTGCTGTATGACCGCTATGGACCACTGACACGACAGCTTATTTAAGCATTCATTTTTTTGTGTGTGCATATTTTTCTGCTGATGTCTTTTGATAATGCATGCTCTGCTTTTCACACCTCAGACACCAGTGATAGCTCTGGTGGGAAATGATGCGTGCTGGAGTCAGATATCCAGAGAGCAGGTTCCTATGCTCGGCAGCAACGTGGCATGCGGCCTTGCATATACAGGTAGATTTATAATGTTCATGTTCGTGCTGTGATTGGTTGTAGAATACACTCAGTGATGTCTGGGCATATGTTAAAAGGTAAATTCTCTTCTTTTTGCAGACTATCACATCGTGGCAGATGGCTACGGTGGTAAGGGCTACCTTATAGGCTCTGAAAATGAAGAAAAGTTAAATGATATCGTCAGACAAGCTCAGAGGGATGCCCGGGAGGGCAAGGCTGCACTTATCAATGTTCTGATAGGGAAGACCAATTTTAGAGATGGCTCTATTTCGATATAGAATATCTGTGTAATACAGTAACCATGCATTATTTATCCTTTAACTCTGGCTACCCTGATGGACTCTTAATATCTAGGTTTGTGCAGGATTCTTTTAGTGTGACCTGGATCCAATCTCTGCTAGTGCACTTAAAGCCATAATTCACTCTGATAAATCACCTTTTAGTGTGCCGAGCTCTCTTGGATCACTTATTATTTCCTCCATCAGACTAGCAATGAATTCATAGCAAATCCACTATATATCAGTTATGACTGTTATCCTCCCTGTTGTGATACAGATATTTAGCATTAAGTTTCACTTAAAACATAGCTCCATACCTGCCAGCCTAGACAACGATACAGTCTGTGCTTAGAATTTTCAGAGAATAGCTGCTGCATTTTTTTTAAAGGGGGGTAAAAGGGAATGTTAAGGGATTATTCCTGTTTGGAAATTTTGTGGTTCAGTTTTTGACGGTTAAACAGCCGATTACAACTTTTGCAAATAAACAGTGAATGAAATCACTCGTGTGAGAGAGAGCATTAGCTACCAGTATGCCTTTTTCTCCTGTTCTGACATGAACACATAGCCTTTTTATGTGGACACAAGGCATCTTAGAACTGTATGTAGTTCATAATTTATAATTTAGGAAATCACTTTGTAGAATGGGGAAAACATTTTGTTTTTGAATGTTGATAACTGACTAACGGTATGCCTTCATAACGTTTGATTGTATCTTCAAAATGCATTGCCATGAAGAGACTGAAAACGTGTCTGCTGATTCGATTATATGTCTAAACAATATTTGATACTAACTTGTTTGCAGTGATATGGGCTAAGCCTGTACACAGTTTGGATTGCACTATTATCGTAAGATATTTACTCACCAGGTGAACACATCAGTTATTACACTCCTGTATGTACTGTTGTCTTGTTTGGCACATTGTGTGTTGAAATTTTAATCATAAAATGTTAATTTGGATTGATTCTGAAATAAATTTTTAAGAAAGGAGGTAATGTGAGTTTTTTATTTATTTACTTATTTATGTAAAACTGATTTAGATGTTTTAGGTGGCATGTTTACAGAAGTTTGTAATGACAGCAAGCATTCATTATCTCTGCATCACCCATCAACAAAGCCTTTACTCAACGCATAAACATCTCTGTACTTTTTGTATTTTCGCAACATCAACACAAACCAGTTTAAAAACGCTAAAGATTCGAATCGTGCTTATCGTAACAGGTGACTTTTGCCCCAAATTCTTCTCTAGGTGCAGTTAGTATTTCAACCGGGAGATGGCAGTGCAGTAGTGGTATTGTTAAAGTCTGTGCTGACGTGTTGTTTAGCATACGTTATAAAACAATGTAAATGTAGAATTTAGCGTCAGTTTTGAAGACCACCGCAGTCTTTATAACTGAGAATAATTTCATAAAAATTAATAAAGAAATTTAATTTACAAAAAAGTAATAAAAAGTAAAGTTGCACCTGATAGCGTCATTATTTATTTTGGTGATGTTTAATCACAAGACTTTGAACACAAACTGATTCATCTCGGGACATTACACATCTATTTCCACGTATATATGACGTCAGTAGAAAGACGAATTCACATGCTTTATTGTCCCTAAAAGGTAAAATCTGCACAAATAAATAAATCAATAGAAATTATTTCTTAGTATTAACTCGAGATTCTCTATAACATCTGTATAGAGTACAGAGACGTCTTGCCTAGCTGGACGTAACACGGGAAGAAAAGCTCAGAAAATCTGCTGCTTTCAAATGCTCTTTGTAAATCTCCCCTTTGTGGGTTTGAATTTTAAAGCAGGTCCATTTGTTGGTTTTTTTTCCTTAAATAAAACTTGTTACTATACCTGGGCTGCCGTGGAGGTCAGAAATCTATTTGTACATTACCGTGTCGATATAACTATCAAAGCATAGTATATTTAAAAAATGAAATTGCCCTAATCTTTGGTTTGAAACAAAGTAGAGCCTCACCTATCTTGCATTTTAAAAAAAAGAAAAAACTCAACACCTCTGTAGACTGGGTGCTTTTTTCGACACGTTTAGCCGATAGCTACAACGATGCGTGAGTTGATCTGTGTGCCTCGCATCAATAAAGACTGCGGAGCCATTCGCTCAGCACATGAAGGCATCATATGACCCGGTGCACTTCTCAGCAGGCGGCGACTTCAACGGTACCGCTGAAGTTAAGAGAGTGACAATGTGTAGAAAAGCGGTGTGAGCCGGTAACGTTTGTGCTGTTTGCGCTGCTCCGAAGAATAAGTGACATAAGTTTTATCTAGAAGGACTGGTTTATATCGGATAGCGGATTTAAATGCTCTACAATCATCATGACAAGTAAACAGGAGGCTAAATCAGGATTTTAAAAACACCTAGAAGGTAACTCGGCTCAGAACATCAGGGAAGTTAACGTTTTAACTGTAGCTAACTGACGTCGCCAGTTCGTTACATTTTTAGGTTGTTTAGTAAAAGACACTGTCTATACTGTAACTTTACCGGGTTGGCTTAAACACCACTGAAAACCTAAAAGCTTCGAATTCAGATCAGTTTCCGAGCTATTTCACTTTACAAAGGACTAACTTTCGCCTGGTTCGCATTAAGAGGATTTCCACTTTAACCGAAGTAAACAGTGGGCATTACCATACCGGTACCAAGGTGAGTAAGCTATCAATACTGAACAATGTACCGTAGCATTAGCTGTTAAATGACGCCGTAACACGTAATCGATTGTATGTAATGTCACCGAAGTTGTGTCTTCAGAAATTAATGTTGTCATGACGAACTGCCATAGGTTAATTAGTAATTACTACTAATTACTCATGGTTTGATATTGAACTGGTGGAGCTTTGAATTAAAGCTGGAGTTATAAAAAGAGAACAAGTTACATGTTCTTGTTATCTAGTTAATGACTAGCTTATGTCATACTCCTACTTTCCAGGTACAGTAGCTTTACTGAAGGTTTGAGGTAAGGTGTGCTTGCAGGAGGAAATGAATAAGTAATTTACTGTTTGCAGAGCAGAACAGGGACATGCGGAACAAGAACAAAGGCAGGCTACATTGATTGACATACCTCCCCCCTTTTTTGACAGGTATTTTCTACTGCTCTGGTAGGATTCAGTGTAATTAGATTCTTCAGAAAGCTTCACACACCACTCCCATTTAGGGTCCAGACTTGTTTTGTTGTGTTTTGCTTGGTTAACTAGTCACTCCCTAAACATACTGCACAGAGGCTCTTAATTGATCATGTTTTCATTACAGGAGCTGAATGGCCTCTGTTGTAGCAGTGAAAACTGAGAAGCGGCCTGCAGTGGATTCTCAGGATGCAGACTCCAATGCTAAAAAGCCCAGGTAAGCTCAGATGCTGCTTTAGAGCCAGCTGCACGCTATAACTATAACTAATTCATCAACAGGGCTGATTAAAATCTTTTCTTTTCTTTTTTTTTGAGTTCCTAATTTTTGCGGGCCCTACATAAAAGGTATGGTTTAGTGTCCGACTGCATGTTAGTGGGCTTGAAAATAGTTTGTTTAACCTTCATGCTGTCGGAAGGATTTGGGAAGTACCATCTTGGGAACCATCGTCACTCAATCTCTGCCTACCCCAAAGGAAACTGCTGCCCAGTCTGAAGACTAAGCGAGCCCCCGAGCTTGTCCTGGTGATTGGTACGGGGGTAAGCTCTGCAGTGGCCCCTCAGGTCCCTGCTCTCCGCTCCTGGAAGGGCCTCATCCAGGCCTTGCTCGATGCAGCCAATGACTTTGACCTACTGGAGGAAGAGGAAAATCGGCGGTTCCAGAAGCACATGCAGGAAGACAAGAATTTGGTGCATGTGGCCCATGACCTCATTCAGAAACTTTCCCCGGTAAGCCTGCTTGAGCCTTTCCTCTTCGGCTTTCTTTCCTACACCTCCCTGTTGCATGCACACTAACACATGTTAGACAGACTGGCAGCTTAGTGTGCTTTCCCCAGCTGGAGACATTTTGTTTCAGCTTCTGTGGCTTGACATAAGAGATCATAAGAGGTTAAAACCTCTATAGCCTATAACATAAGGTTTAATGTGGATTGTTGTTTTTTTTTAAAAACCCCACAAAAGTCACTACAGGCAAACATTTATTCAGTCATTTTGAAATTATTTGCATATGTAATAGAACAAGCTATGTTCACTGCCTCCAGGTGCTTTATATTGGAACAGTTTTGACTTTTAAAATGTTTAGTTAAGTAGTGCCAGTTTGGAAGTGCATCCATGTTTTTTTTATTTTGACTTTTGATTTGTTCCCGTTTTTAATGTTAGTAATAACTTCTGTGTCAGAATGCAGAAATGAAAGCAGAAGTTTGACTTGATATATGAAACTTCTGGATTAATACTAGAGGGGTATATGCCACGTTAGAATAAAGGAAATCTCACAGGTGACGGGAAGGTAGAGAGTAAAGGATACAAATGTATCTGCAACAAGCTAATATGCTGTTTAAAAGGGAAAAAACCCCACAGCTTACAATCATTTCTAAATACAAACATTATATATGTTATATACAAAAAGAGAGTAGGATAAAGATAAAAGCATATAAATAAGATTCAGAAATGCTGCTGCAGTATCTCCAGTATAACATGGGTGTCTTGCACATCTGTCACACTCCACACACCATTTATGTTTTGGAGCAAACCACACTTTCTTCATTGAAAGTCTTTCTTAGTTTAACAGCTCAATGTCAAACCACATTCTGCACATAATGCAACTGCTTCTTAGTAAGAGCCTGAATGTTAAACTGAACTTCCAGCAGCCCAGACCGGTCGCCCTTGTAAAAAAATATTTTGCTAGCAAGGCTACAAATTAAAAAAAATGTGACAAGATCTTCCCTGACCTGTTGAGTGGGAAGTATTTTCCTTTCAAAATTGCTTTGAGTAGAAAAGAATCAGTCCATTTACCCTTTACAGTGATGACTGATGAAAGCATAATATTTTGAGATATGTAAAACATCAAAGGTAAATATCATAGGTTAATAACACCTGAAATGTTATGATGAGCCAATCAAGGTTACCCAAGCTGTCAGGAATTCCCTTTACCTGACCACCTAATCATAACAGTAACCTTACGAGCTTTCACAGGCTCAGTGACACACTGCACAGAAGAGGTGTGGTACTGCCAGAATGCAGTGATGTCCTGACAAAAATGACACAGTCTAAGTGCATGTTCTATATGTGTTTATCTCTGAAAAGGGTGTGGCAGTTAAGATAAAGGAGAGGAGGCTGAAGATAAAGGTGAATTCATCTGTTTGAGGAGGACTGAGACTCAGCTGGAGCTCAGGATTTATCCAAAGTAGAGTCACATTATTCTAAATTATTCAACCGTATAAACCTGACATTTGTGTGTAACCGCCAGCGTGTACTATGTGTAGAAGAACACAAAACATTTACAGTCAGATCCTGAGCCCTCTTGTGTGTTTTTGAAGACGGTTACTGTGCCATGTGTCTAAATGCAGCGCATTGCTATCATTTTTTCCCACAGGCTGTGTGAGGCTGCAGGTGAGAAAACAATGTTTAGTTTATTTATTTTTTTAACCAAACCACGGCTCGCTGGACTCATTAGTTTGCTAGATTGATAGATTTACATGTGACTCAGTTCTCTTACTATTGAACCAGTCTGCTCTGGAGCTGGGCTGGCAGATGGAAGACTTAATACCGTTTGCCTCCTGTGTTAGTCATGTTTCATCGCACCTTTGACATTGATAAAACACGCTTTGTTTCAGCCCTCAGCCTGTTGTAACAAAGGGAACAAACAGCGCTTTTATGGCTTTATCCATCGTGTTTATTTCAATCCACAGTCGTGCAGACACCAGCCCACTCCCGTTGGCCACAGACACAGCCGGGTCTAACATGCTGAGGAAAAAAAACAAGCACAGAATAATGTGAACCAGCAGTCCCCCACTCCCACCCCCACAGCCCAGATTTCACATTCAAGCAGAGTTAAAGTCTAGTGCAAGCACACAGTAATGTATAGTCTGTATGAGTGTTAAATGCCTATAGGCATTTAATTCACAAAAACCTATGTGCAAATACTTCTCTTGGTGAAGAGAAGCACACATGCTAGCACTAGAGCTAGGTAGATGTACACTGTAGTTTTACTCTGCTCTGGGCTAACAGAGCAACTGCTGTACAGTGCTTTAGACAGAACTCAGCAGCTGTGTAATAGTGTCAGAGACCTCCAATAACATAAGACAGAGACAGTTTAACCCACTTTCATGGATTTGTGTATTCGTAGGGTGGCTGCGGTCTGTAATGGGGGTAATCCAAAGTTAAAACCTAAAGAGACTGTCTAGGCCTGAAACCCTTGGCAGTGAAGAGGCTAATTACAAGTGTGCTGACCAAAGGTTTGGCTCAATTCAGGGAAGACGTGTAATTTTGATAGTTGTTTAGACCATAATCTGAGATGTTTAATCTTCAATTTGTATTACAATGACTACTTAAAACAAATCATAGTATTTTGTAAAAAAAAATTTTTCCACTGAACTCTCTCTTACTGTGCTCCTGAAAAATTAAAGTGTGAGTGTTTTTGTTTGTAAAGCTGCTAAGTGCATTATAAAAAATTAGGATTAGAATTACAAGACAGAGTTGGTCTCGAGTGCTTTAGTTGGTTATTACGTAAGTCCTGACCAGAGACAGGCCAAGGACACGGCGGTCAGGATGGGTGCTGTAGACGCTGGATGTGGATAATGAGTTTCTTCCTGTGGAAAGGACTCCTGCTGTTTAGCCCATTAGAGCTGTAATCTGTGAGAGTCCGCGGAGTATTTCCTTGTCCTAGGATCACAGTGGTCAGTGCATTTCTGAATTGTCTTTTAGCTATTCTTAGCAGCCCAGTTCCCCCACCTCCACCTTTTTTTTTTTCTTTTTTTTTTAAACTAAAAGCTTCACCAGGTGAGGATGAGGTTTAAGTCATAGTCTGTAATCTCTAAATAGACTTAAGCGAAGTCTATTAGTTACTAGAAGAAGTAAGTGAATGTGCCTTAGACAGTTTTTTCCAGCTATCTCATTCTTCGGCGCCACCTAAGTTTCACTTAAATTATCGTGAAGGGCTGTGCCAAGGAGAGGCATTTTAACGACAAGTTTAAATCCTTTGTTATGCCTGAATCACATGGCTGCATTAGTAAGGTGCGCTCAAGTTTGGTCTAAAATGCTCATTTAGCAGTTGCAACTAGACACAGGTCTCCAAACCTACTACATCTTGAAGTAAAAGCCCCAACTGGGCAAAAAACTATCCACTAATAACAACGTGCTTTTCCTTTTTCTTTCTTTTTAAACAGAGAACAGGTAATGTAAGGTCCACGTTCTTCAAGGACTGCCTGTACGAAGTGTTTGATGATTTGGAGTGTAAGATGGAGCACGCAGGGAAACACTTACTGCGGTCAGTGCTGCAGTTAATGGAGAGCGGCGCACTCGTTCTCACTACCAACTTCGACAACCTGCTGGAAATTTATGCAGCCCATCAGGGCACCAAGCTGGAGTCTTTGGACCTGACAGATGAGAAGAAGGTAAATATTACTTGAAATGTGATTGATTGATCTTTCTTGCTGCAATAGATGCCGTCAGCTGTTTGGGGGTTTTTTGTCTTTTTTTTTTTTTTTCTCAAATGAGGGCAAAGGTCCCCAACATCATGTGATACCACGAGCACTTTGGAAGGTTTGTAGGTATGACTCCCTAAAATTCAGACAAAATAAATGACAACTTGAAATCTTGCTTAAACTTTGCCCCGAGCACTGTCTTGTGCTCTGGTTACATTTATGACACCGGCTTCCACTGAAGTTCCCCGTTGGCCGGTTTAGGAGAAAAAATAAACGAGGCTTTTGACCTGAAAGAGCCCTTTCTGTCAGGCAGGTGGAGGAAAGTTTAACTTCCATTTTTAATCATTGAACAATATTTGATTTTTGGCTTTAAAGTGGGCTGAAGAGGAAGCACATGTTTTTCTAGTACAAAACGTTTCTTTTAAGTACCAAATAAGTTTTCTGCAAATTCTCAGCTGCCCATCATTTATGTCCCAGCACATTTAAACTTAGCTGAGTGGTTTCTTAAAGAGAACACAAGTTTGCCAGAGTGAGCAGAGATTTCTGAGAGACCCGTTACTTTGCCTCTCAGTCCTGGTATTTATGCCTCATCTCCATCAGGGCGAATATCCTCTCACTGCTGCTCAGTGATTGCGCTCCATTCCCAGCCAGAACAGGATTTTGTGCAATGGACTGTTAAGTGTGCACTCGTGTGTGCTTGTGTGTCTAGGTGCTGGAGTGGGCTCAGGAGAAACGGAGGTTAAGTGTTCTGCATATCCACGGTGTTTACACCAACCCCAGTGGTATCGTACTGCACCCTGCTGGCTATCAGAATGTATTGAGGAACACTGAGGTTATGGTAGGCACTAACGTTCACTGCTTTCTGCCCCCTTTTTGGCTTAAGATGTAAACATTTATATGTGTACATCTTAATGATTTACAATTTTCCTCTGGACGTGCACTAGTTTATTTGAAAGGTTCTCCTGTGAATGAAATAATACAGCTTTATCACTGGGTGTTTTTTGCAGCGTGAGATTCAGAAGTTGTACGAGACCAAATCCTTTGTCTTTCTGGGCTGCGGCCGCACAGTAGACGACACAACCTTCCAGGCTCTGTTCTTGGAGGCGGTTAAACACAAGTCGGACCTCGAGCACTTCATGCTCGTGCGGCGAGAGGATGTGGGAGAGTTCAAGAAGCTGCGCGACAACATGCTTGACAAGGGCATCAAGGTCATCTCCTATGGAGACGAGTACGCTGACCTGCCTGAGTACTTTGAGAGGCTGGCCAATGAGATCTGCAACCGTGACGTGTCCACCAATGGCTGGGGTAAGCAGAATGAATTGGAACACATTAGCCTGCCTTTGAATGATCTGCATTAAAGGGGCCATCACATTTACAAATTTTTTTATTATTTTAGCACTGGGGCTCTATAAAAGAGCTTTCAGTTTATCACAAGATGAGAAATAAGGACAGGAAAGAGGTCATGGATGTTCTTTCTTTGTCAGTATCTATCAAAAATCTATCATAAATGTGGGCTCTTTGTGAAGCACTTTGTGATCTTTTTATCTAGAAAGGTGCTATACAAATAAAATTTTACTTGCTTACTCTTTGCACGTTGTCTCTTTTCAATGTGTATCCGCAGGATCCCCGTCGCAGAACGGAGAGGAACAGCAGATCGGTATTAACACACAGAAAAGCCTCCTTCAAGGTTAAGACTGAACTCGTCTCTTTGGCTCGGAGCTGCGGCCTCTCGCTAAAGACATTTTCAGACTAAACGTCCTGTTCAGAACTGTTTTCTGACTGTATGCTGGTAGAAAATCCAAGTCTGTCTTGAATTTTAGTTACAAAAAAAAAAAAAAAAAAAAAAAAATACTGGTATTTTTTTCCACAAACTGGTGTGGCAGTATTAACAATTGTCAGTGGCATCATTTCAGTAGATGTTCTTTGACTTTTTTTTTAAGCTTTTCAGACAATTCCTTCCACTTCTTTTCAACCCCATACTCTTGACAGATGCATTTTCTTCCACAGCTTTACTCACAGATCAAGTCTGATTTTGTTGAATACATTTAGGAATCTATGGGGAACCTTAATTACATCATTATTTTTCAGATTCCCTTCTCATTCCGTTTTTAACTAAAAGGGAAAAAAGTTTGCCTGGCATCCCCTACTATACTGGATTTAAATGTTGCTGGAACATCCACTTTGTGGGAAGCATCCGGGTAACTGAATGGGATGTTCCCCTTTCAGTTCGACAGAAACACTACATGTGAATCCACAGTAGTTAAACATGCTGTTATGCTGAATTTTCAACATACAGTAAATACGCATTGAGCTTAATGCACAACCCCTGCTCTCGATTTTAAGTCTTGTGTGAATAGATTGAATCAGTCATGCTCATCCCACAACCTGGAAAACTTGATTTGCACACTGCTTGGTGGGGAAAGGGACGAGTTACTGTAACGACTGTCGTAAAAACGTACATTCAGATGTTTTCATATCAGAGCGGTTCCCGGCAGTAGCAACCTCTTTGCCACTCTTGTGCTAAAAATAAAGAAAAAAAATAGTTCTTTAAAAGCCCCTTTTTGTACTTTTAATACTTGCATGTGTTTTCTGATGTAGTATTTATAATAATAAGCACCATTTTCAAAATAAAGCTTTTGGTATTCCATCTGTCCTTTCGTACATGCATCTCTAACACAAAGTACAACGAGCGCCACTTTAGAGGCTGTCATAGCATATAGCAGCTTTATTTAGAAACTTTTACATTCTCATAAATTATCTCAAATTTTCTTTATAGTTCTCATATTGCACTACCACATTTTAAAGGGGGGCCGAAATGTTTAAAACTTCAATTTTCTCTTACAAATGATGAATGAATCAGAGGGGGAAATAAGTCAAAGGGCCACAGAACTTTAATTGACCACTAAGAAGTGTAGTCTGACATCTATGGACACCTGTAAGAACAAGAAAAACCTAAACTTACAAATGGATTTCTGCTTTTCATCCACTATAAACTGGGGAATCAAAGTCTTCATGTTGTAATGGCAATGAATTAACTGTGTGTTATATAGGTGAGGAACTCTGGGAGATGACTTTTAGATCATAACTGTTAATTTGCTCAGGAAATCTTGATGCACTGCCCTGTCGACCTTGATTTTTCTATGCCGTGATTTTCTTCTTGTTGAACACAAAAAAACATCTAACCTGATAAGTGCTGGTATTCACACCCACCCTATTGTAAATCATAAACTGTCTTCCCCACTAGACTAGTGGGGCTGCTCCTTCTTCTTCTTCTGCAAAGCCATGAAATTAGTGGGTAAGTATCCACATTATTGAAGTGTTAACTGAGAAGACAGGAGACAGACAGGCACTGTGGTCACTAACCTTTCCTCAGGCACAGGCAGCTGCTGAAATGTCACATCCAGCAAACACGCACTACCTGACCTCATTTAGATGAAAGAAATCTGACTGACAAATGCCAGGTAGGGAGCTTTTTTCTTTTCCAAGCTTTTACTGTGTAAACCAGTAAACCGATAGCACAGCCTAGGTCCAGTCAGCAATTATATCATTTGAATGAGACTTCACCGTTTCGGAACACAAGCTGATCTGAGGTACTTTCTAAATTTGGCCCAAATGTTTAAAAATAATACAAAGGGAGGCTCCTCTGGCTTTGATGCAACACGTTCTGTCTTTTCAAATGCACACTTGTCCTTTTACTGGAAGAATAACATCCTGCGTGAGACATTTAGTTCATTCATTTGATTCCAAAAGCAGGGGGCGCAGGGCAGCAGCATGGAAACGTGGGCTATAGCGGGGCTGGAACATCTTGTGGCAGTGTGGCAAAGGCTTCTCGGCAATGATGAATAAACCAGAAGAACATGCGGCCAACTTAAGCCTTCATCAGGGCGCTGACCACAGCACGGGCGTTGAGGCTGCGCAGGTCATTGTAGGTCTGCCCCGTGCCCACAAACACAATAGGCTGGCCTGTGATGTAAGTCATGGAGATGGCAGCACCAACCTGTATAGAAGGAAGGATGACGAATGAGAAATAATGCAAATTATTCACAAGGCAGAAAGCAGCTGCAAACTAATTACCAAACTGCATTCAAATATTCTCTAAATCACAGAAATGAGATGGCCCCAATGGTAAAGTGATCAGAATAAAATACCTTGTCATCAATAGTGTCAAACTTGGTGAGAACAATTCCATCAATGAGGCGAGGCTTGTCAGACATGGAGTGGTCTGCCAGAGCCTGATTAAACTTCACCTATGGACATGAAGCAAAAGCAGAGTTGTTCAGGTACAAACTGCTGAGGAAAGAGTTCACATGTAAATCTCCAACCTAATGCTGTCTAGAGGCAGGGGTGTAACAAAACAGCAGCTTAATGCAATAGCACTGCCCTCTGCTGGACAATTGAATACATAGAATTTTTTTTTAACCTAACCAAGTTCTTTTTTAGTAGCGTTAGACACTGACTGAAAGCTCTAGCAGCTGATCGCATGACTCATACAGATATGAACTAACTGTTGTATTACTTCAAATTGAAAATGAACTAATTATTACATCTTATATGTACAAAAAAAATATTTCAACTTTCTGAGTGATCTTACCAGCTGATCAACTGCCTCGTTGCCCACCAGAGCCTCCCCAACAAACAGCACTAGGTCAGGCATGTTGACTGCTATAAGCTTGGCCAGCGCTGTCATTAGGGGGGCGTTGTCCTGCATACGTCCAGCAGTGTCCACCAGCACCACATCAAACGCCTGGTTGCGGGCTACAGGGATCAAAAGTGGAAAGGTGAACAAGTGATACTGAAATGGGTGCAATGCTAATATTAAAAGTGCCACATCCCTTCTTTACAGCTAAGGTACAACACACTGTGCTGTGTGGCATCAACCAGCAACCCCTTACTAATGCCACAGTAGATTTTTGTTTTTTTTTTTACCATAGGCAATGGCCTCCATAGCAATTCCAGCAGCATCCTTCCCGTAACCTTTCTCATAAAGCTGGACTACAGGTCGTCCACCGTGCTTCTCGGGGGGATGCAGAGAGTTCAGGCGGCGCTGGTGAGTGCGGAGTTGCTCCACGGCACCAGCACGAAATGTGTCACAGGCTGCGATCAGCACAGTGAAACCATTCTCTATCAGCCAGAAGGAGATCTAGACCAAGGGAAAGGAAAGTTTACCTTTACAAGGACACGGTAAATTACTCAAATTACCAACAAGCAGAAAAATTTCAATGTCAATTCACCTTTGCCAGGTTGGTGGACTTTCCCACTCCATTGACACCACAAAATGTGATGACAAAAGGTCTTCGCTGGCTCTGTGCTTCCATGACATCTCTCAGAATATCCACTCTTCGCTTGGGTTGCAGGATCTGCACCAGTGAGTCTTGCAGGGCCTGCTTTACTGTTGAGGCCACAGCTACACACACACACACACACACACACACACACACACACACACACACACACACACGGCGTTACCCATATGTGCTAGTGCACAACATCATTTACAGATGTAGTGTATTTAATATAATTACACCATAAAGTAACATAGTACCACAATTCATAATTACAATGAATAAAAGAAATGAATAAGTTGGAATTGCCAGTTAAGGCCAAGTATGTGAATCAAGTCAAGGGGGTCATACTGTTACAGCATTCATATCATCAGAGTTATTTTTTTAACAACAAGAGTTGCAGTTAATTGACTTTACTTATCAGTATGAGAGGCTCTGACATACACTTCATGTTTAAAATGGATTACTGTAATTTTATTACTCTTCCCAGCATGCGGACTGGTGCACTCAGAGGAAGAAGGAATATAAACATGATCCTTAAACCATACTATAAATTACAAATCAATACTTTGCTATGTATATAATGTGTACTTACTGGTGAATGTGCCCATGACTTTGCCCTCCAGTTTTTTGGCTACAGAGTCACACAGCTGGGAGGCAATGTCGGCTGCTACATTCTTTGCTGTGTGATCAGAAAGGAGGACAATGAATACCAGACAACGAATACCAGGCTATCATGCCTTCTGCAGCTGACTTCATACCGATCAGGTGGTCCTTCATCTTCTCCAACACTGGTTCCATATCCTCCCGGGTTAAACTCTTGGAGCCCACCAGGCCCTTCAGCATCCCAAACAAACCTCCACCCTTTTTGGAACTGAAAACGAAAGAAAGAAATGCACAAATTATAGTTTAGACAACATTAAAAATGTTATTCCTGATACTCTAAAACTAATATTTCATACCTTGGCTTGCTTGTTTCTCTGATGACCACTTCCTCATCCTCTTCCTCCATCTCCTCTTCATCACTGGACTCGTATTCCACAGACAGCAAGTCTCCCTTCATGGAGGCTGGCTGCATTTCCTGAAAAACAAACGAGGAACTAAGTATGTGGCATCTCGTCACTTATTTTAATCACATTAATCTAACTGCAGATGTCTTAGGGATCTAGGTGGTTAGATTAAAGACCACTAAATACCGGATCAAATTGTGCTTCCAGGTTCTGTTCGGCACCATTTGGAGAACCATTTCCATTCTTGTCGCTGTAGTCCAGATCCCTGGTGCTGCTGCCTCCATTGTTCCAAACACGATTTTGTTTCCCCTTTGGCTTCTGAGGCTTTGGCGACTTACTGTGAGAACGAGATCAGAATAAAAAAAAATTAAAAAAAATGAGTGTCTCAACATGCTTTGCACACGAGGAGGAAAGAAAATAATCAATTATCATCATCAAACCATGGCTCTAACACAACACAGCAGACAGTCACACACACAAGTAACACTTAATATAAGTTTTGGGGAAAAGAAAAATGAATGAATTTTAAATAATAAGGAAACAATTAAAAATAATAAACTTGGGATTCAGGACAGATTGATAATGACATCAAGATGTGTCTTTAAAACACACATCGCTCTTGGCCTGCTCTCTCTTTTACATGGAAGTATCAGCTGCTTTACCTGGGTTTTTCAGAAGCTCCTGGCCTGTGCTTACGGAAGAATTCCTCTCTGTTCTTTTGCAAGATCTCCTCAGCAGTCAGGCTCTGGTTACCATTCTCCACCATCTTCTGGCCAGAGGCTGAGGCCTTGTCTTGATCCCCTTTGGCAGGCTGAGCTGCAGGAGCTGGAAAGGATTAGAGTGAACTGAGTTTGAAATCACGTTACCCTTACCCATTTAGAGTTTGCTTTTTATAACCGAAAGAGAGCACTTACCCTCCTTTTTGGCATTTTTATTCTTCTTGCCACCCTGTTCCTTGCCTTTGTCCCCACCCTTTGTCTCAATCATTGACTTCACAGTTTTTTGAGATTTCCCAGATTGCTCAAAGGTCCGCATCCCGGCAGGGCCTCGAGCTTTACTGCTCTCCTCCGCCACACTTTTGATAAACAATTAATATATGTCAACATAGGTAATAACAAAAAGAAACTGTCAGGGATGCATCTTTCACTTTTTCTAAGTTAATAAAACAAACATACAACAAAACTATTAAATCTCACAGCTTTTTGATCATATTTCTTATGTGGCATGTAAAACAAATATTTACAAACATATTTTGGCCATTATCAAGACAGACTTGAGTTTGATTGCTGCTAAAATAAAATTTGAATTGGCTTTATGTTCCCAAATATAAAGCAAAGGAGTTCAAGTATTTATGAAGGATGGAAAGATAGAGTGCAAGTTGGGCAGATAGTTTGATGCAGCCTCAGCAGTAACGCGGGCAAGTACGCAAACGTCCAAGTGGACCCTCATGTTAGCCATCTGATGACGAAAACTGTGTCAGTGGGACCCAAGCGAACTCTAGCAGACTTGTGGAAAGTATAATCCCTGCCTATAGGGTGAAAAAGAGTGACAAGCTGTGACATCTGCGGGGGTCTCAGAGTAGAGCTGCTGCTGCTCCTGCATGTTAAAAGCTGCTGAGATGATTCAGGCATCTGGTTAGGATCTCGTCTGGGCGCCTCCCTTTGGTGGTTTTCTGGGCATGGAAGGAGACTCTAAGGTAGACTCAGAACCCGCTGGAGAGATTTATATCTTGTGCAATCGCCCAAGAACTGAAAAGTGTGGCTGGGAAGAATCACATCTGGAATGCCCTGCTTACCCTGCTGCCACCACAATCTGAATTTGGATTACCGGAAGACAATGAATGAATTGGCTTTATATTACTAATAACATTATTTGCACATTTCCATGCCTACCTACAGACATTGGCCTGTGTGTTGTTTGGTACCTAAGTGTTTATTATGGAAATTATTTTGTTTCTTTACCTGAGAAGCACTTTGAAGTCATTCTCAAACTCAAAGCTGTTGTTGAGCAGCTTTAAAGCTCCCTTCTGCTCCAGCTCATTCTTATAGCGATCCCTAAAGCGAAGCTGGACGTCATTTATAAACTTGTCCACATATGTCAGCGTCAGGATCTTTTGAAAACCCACCTAGAGATGCACAGGTGAAACGAGAAAAAGGTAATGATCATAAACACATATAAAACACAAACACCTATCCCCACCTGATTTTTTTTTTAAATTCATTCAATACTTATATGAACGACTTACCACAAAAATCAACTCAAACTCGTTGTCGAGCTTGTATTTAAGACTCAAGCCCCCATGACTAAACGAACTGTTCCCACTTCGCTCCTGAAAAAAAAAAGAACATCAACAGCATGTAAACGGGAGCTTTTGCTACTGCAGCTATCGCTGTGTGTGTTTTCAACCACCTAAATTACGTCACTATAGCACAGGAAATATTAAACTTATATATGAATGAGTGGTATGCGGGGGGGCACACAGCCCAGAAGAAGCTTATTTAGTTGATCGCTACGCCATAAGCTAGTGCTAGCATGAGCTACCCGCTAGTGCTAGCATTAGCTGGCCCCTTGTTACAGAGAGCTGGATAAAAAGACAACAGCCACAAGCAGCTAGCCGTGAGGCTCACCTGAAGGATCACCGAGCGGATCAAAGCGTTGACCGGCCCCGTGAAGGATTCAGTGACACCGGCTCCCTGAAAACACCACAACACTATCCCCCCTTTGCTGAAGATGGTGAAGAAGTCTAGCATCTTCTAAGCACGTACCTGGTTTAAATAAAAACACAGACAGATATGTGGATAAAAGCGAAAGAGAGCCCTGGGTTTATAAAATACAGTGTCGTTTTAACGGCTCCTGCCTGCCATTCAGAACACGAACTCTTACCGGATAATACTTAAACTGATAATAAATGCCCCAGGAGTGAAACCCACTACCAGTGAAAAAACTGTTTTAGACACGTCAGAGGCACGATCAGGAAGTGATGTTGACTTCCGGCATTTTTTTTTTTTTTGCTGAGGTTTGCGCTTGCGCAGTGTTCATTTCAATGAACCGGTAGTGTTTTCCTGTCTATTTTACCAGTACCAATGCCAATATTTTTACCAGTTACCTGTAAAAATAATTTGTATTGGGCCTGTCTCTTTAGGTCAACTTCTGTTGTTTAAATGTGTTATAGGCTATAAAAATAACTAAATAAATACATTAATGAATAAATTAATACATGATTTATTCATTAATGTGATTTTTATCATAATAATAATAATAATAATAATAATAATAAAAAAAAGGACACGTTGAGATATATTTTTTCATTCCCAAAATATAATTTATCTAAAGCAATTAAGTGGGTTATATACTAAACTTAGAGGTTACAAACAACATAACACTAGCGTCAATCCCATACCAACGACAGCACTGGTATAATACCAGCGATCCACCCATCTCTTATGTATCTGGGGGGATGTTCTCTGGAGCAAAGTGGAATGAAAGCCAGTAGAAGCAAGACAGATTACATGTCCGAATGAGAATGAGGCGAGTGTAACTGTGAAGCTGTAGGAATAGAGGTACTGAAGGCAGATGAGTTCTAATTCCTGGGGTCAACCATCTAAAACAACAGACAGTGCATAAGAGAGGTCAAGAAAAGTACAGGAAATGTGGAATGGGTGGAGACAAGTGTCAGTGGAGATTTGTGGCAAGAGGATTTCAGCAAGCGAGGAAAGTAAAGGTTTGTAAATTGGAAGTGAGACCTGCTATGATGTATGGTTTGGAGATGGGGGTACTGACAAAAAGTTGATGTTAAGACTTTCATTGGGCGTGACCAGGGCGGACAGGATTAGAAATGAGTTCATCAGAGGAACAGCTCAGGCTGGAAGCTTTGGAGACAATGTGAAAAAAAGCTAGGCTGAGGTAGTTTGGACATATACAGAGATAGTGGAGGTAAGAGCTGAAATGGAGGCAGATGAACCAACCTGCCATTTATTAAAAATGTAATAAAAACAAGCATATATATATATATATATATATATATATAAATAAATTCCCTGCTCACCCCCTTCAAGCTCAGGTCCTCTATCAGAGGCCTGGGAGCTTGAGGGTCCTGCGCAGTATCTTAGCTGTTCCTAGGACTGCGCTCTTCTGGACAGAGATCCCCGTATAATTGGTCTAATCCCTGCCTATAGGGTGAAAAAGAGTGACAAGCTGTGACATCTGCATGTCTGTCTCTCTGTCTCTCTCTCTGTCTCTGTCTCTCTCTCTCTCTCTCTATATATATATATATATATATATATATATATATATATATATATATATATATATATATATAAGGGGTGCAACGATACACAAAATTCACGGTTCGGTTCGATACTTTGGTGTCACGGTTCGATATTTTTTCGATACAAAAAAAATGTTCATGCCTTTTTAATTTGTCATTTATTAAAATTATAAATATATATTTTAACTCAAAAGTACAGTTTTTAAATTTAACCCTAACCCTTGTGCGTGTTTTTTATTTTGACAGCGAATGCGCACCTGCAGACCACTTATGTGCAGCCCTGGTTATTTAGCTCATCATATTGCAGCCACAGAAATTATTTTGTCCATGAAACCATAAAGCTGCACTTTCTTTTTGCCTTATAGTCTGATTTGTCATAACTTCTCCGTTTTGTGGTAAGCTTTTCTTTGGCTGTCACTTCTTCACCCTGACCTGTCTTATTTGGCTCAGCAGAACTGAAATGCTTTTACACACGCACTCACATAAGCTCAGCGATTCTCTGCGCGATCAACCTCTCACATGTTTAAGCTGCGGGAGATTTCACTTGTCATGTTTGCATAGTAAGCTAACGATTAATAAGACGATGTCAGAGGAATTGGTGCACAAATTATCATCACTCACAGATCAGTGCTGTCGCTCTCTATACACAGTTCACACGATTGCAAAGTGAAAGCAAAAAAACAAGTGCAAATTCAAACGCGACTTCAATATGTCACATATTGACAGTGGCTCACCGATGCCAATGACATAATTACCCAGCTACATTTCCGAAAGAATGCAAAAGCATTGACATATATTTTTCCTACAATAGCCCGACGGGCAGGGCAGAGATAGATTTTGGTAGCCCGACTGAAAAAATCGCTAGCTCCGGGATGTCGGGCTAGCGATATTGCAAGCCCTGTATCTGATTGAGGAATCACTCATCTTTGGAAAAGAGAGTTTATTACAGAGAAATGTCTCTTTCCAAAATAAAAGCTATACTATCCGCTTCTTCTGGGCTATATCTCAGCAGCATAAGGAGAATCATGTGCTAACAGCTGTCTAAATGACTTGGCTAAAGTTAGTAGCATGCTTGCTTTTTTTTGTCTGCTTCCACTTGTCTTTGCACTACGATGATGTCAGCGTAAATGTGCAGTCATATTCGTTGTGTTCCCGCTAGTGCTTTCAGGTTAATCTCGTTGAAATGACCTTAACGCCACAACATGGCAAATCTCCGTTAACGAGCTACGGCCAACACGTTAACGAGCTAACTGCGCTAACACACTAGTTCACACCAATGTAATTGAGCATTGCATGGCACATCCAACATACTGTTTTACTTTAGTCCATGACTCGCTTACCTTCAGGGTCATACGTCACATGAAAACCAAAATAATTCCAAACGCCAGATCTGAATGAGGGTCAATTTGCCTGTTGCAAGGAGAGCTTAACTTCTGTCTCGCTAGCTTGCCCTTTGCTCTTCCTTCTGACTATGCTGTCTGTGTTGAGCGCTCAGTGGATCTGCGCTCGACAGTGCAGCCTAGGCGGAGTAGTCGAACACAGATTCACTGAGCGCTCAACACAGACAGCATCGTCAGAAGGAAAATTGATAAAATAAATTACAAATGTTGTATTGTTCGATACATATGCCTACCGAACCGAAAGCACTGTATCGAACGGTTCAATATCGATACGAATATCGTTGCACCCCTAATATATATATATATATATATATATATATATATATATATATATATATATATATATATATATATATATATATATATATATATATATGAACAACTGATGGTACAGACAAGCAGACATACGACAAAAAGAGAAACAAAAAAAGTAAATATGAAACCACCAAGAGGAAACAGCTGGGTTAAGTTAACCAGCAAAAATTCCCCTACAGTTCCCTGAGTACTCAGTATAAGCTACTACCTAAAGAGAAATTTCAGGTAAATAATTGTGTTATTTGATAGTAATAATATAGGCCGAAGACAGGACAATTAAAATCTAAGCTAATCTAAGTCCAATTAAAGAAAAAGTCCTCAAATTAAGGTCCAGAAGTATTATTGTTTTATAATATTTTCGGTTATTACAAAGTAACACATAATTCAATATAATATATATTGAGGTAGCCTAATAGTTGTATCAGTGTCTGTATGTAGTCAAACAACAGGCTCTCAAATAAAAGAAAAAACATCCAGTTAAATAATACTTTGCACTATGCTTATTATTTCACCATGAACTCGAGAATTCTATAATAATAGAATAATAATAAAATTGAACAATGTTCTTTTACATTCAAAATTAAAATAAATGAGCTTTTGTCATAAAAAATGTTTCATTTAAAAAGGGAAAGAGAAGTTTCTTCATCTTCTTTATCCTCAGTCACATCAAGAATTATTAAGAACAGCTTTTACCGACCGCTTTTCTCTCTCTGTTGCTTTTACTTTTGTCTTTGGACTTCTGCGTTTCATCTCCTCTCAGACTTCTCTGTTTGCACACACACGTGTTCGCAGGGTTGCACTGAAGAAACTAAATGATTGGCTGAGTAGCTTCATGTGTGATGAGTTACAATGCACGTGATTGGTCTGTATGTTTCCTATGTGCATACATGTAGTACTACAAACTGTACTGTAAATATACAAGAAAACTGTTTCTCTACAGGTTCTAGGGCCTAGGAAATTATATGCTGTTGATGGCGATAGAAATTAAACCTTCACCCATTTCCCAGTTTAACACAGTGTAGTAAAAATACTAAATAGACAAGATAGTGCTGGCTCATCCTTTTTATCTGTCTTTCTTCTCCTTATTCTTTATCTCTTCTATCTATCAGTGTGGGTGTTTGTGAGATACCAACACTTGTGATTCAGTCCATCACACTACTTTTTTTTTTTGGCCTTACCTGTTTTCGCTGTTTCCAGATTCCTGGATCTCCTGATGTGCATAACTAATAAAGAGAGTTTTATCTGTGGAGATAAATTTTCTGGATTTGGAAAAATTGTGAGTAATACAAAATTTTTGCTGATTTTCACATTAGGTGTGAACTTGACCAGATTTCAACAAAAATTAAATCAGGTGGAACTGTTATTGGTATCTACCATCAAAGAAAAAAAAAAGAGAAAATAATGAAAATAATGGATGCTAGACTGCTAACAGACAGACAGAACTGATTACAAACTCCATTTCCAGGGGAGATTAACCAAACCAAAGCAACTATTTTACTGACTGAAACTCTGAAACATGTATAGATGTGTAATGATGAGTTACTTTGCTTTTTAAAATCTTTAAAATCTTTTTTCTTTTTAGTTTTTACTGGCTAGCTATTACCATATTTTTTCAGTTACTTTAAATGATTAGAGAATTCATGTTCTGGGACTTGAGACAACCCAAAAATGCCAATATCCTTAAAGTGTAACAAAAGGTGGCATAGCAGAAGGGAAAAAAGTGTGAAAGCTCATGCCTCTGAGGGGCAAAAAAGTACATGGTATCATTTTGCAGTGGTTGCTATGCGGGCAGATGCACGAAACCCGCCCACCTCTGGTGCACTCATATGGACCCTGCTACTCAAATTTTAATAGACCAATTATACTGAAATTTTCCCACACTTCAAAAATGCTGAAATGTGGGAAAAGCCCAAATGAGGGTTCCCCCCCACCACAATTAACATAGTACAGGACTTTTTTTCATAAATAACGTGTGTGTGTTGGGGGGGGGGCGGTTGAGGCTTACTGTCACCCCAAACTTCCTCTTGTTTAAATATATAACAGTGGTTTTATTAACTTCCTTCATGGTGAAGCTGGAAATGCAAACCATAGTAACACATGGATTACAGAAATAGATTTGTGGACATGGTTAGGCCTATTAACATTTCCCACCTTGTCTTCATGCTTCCCACTTCATTTTGTTCTTTATGAGATCAGTTTTTTCTATCATATTGTTTAAAAAAAAGCAAAATATTTTTTTTTGACAAATGTCAGTTTACAGCGATGAATAAGGTGATCAGTGAAGTCTGACAGTTTTTGCATTTGAAATTCGACTGCACATGCTGAGACATCCCTTCCAGCAGTCTCTAACTTCCTCATTTTATGGTGATATCAGTGACTCTCTCTTTGCTGCTATTGTGTGAGTTAGCTTTTCGGCTACAGCCTCGGGTTGCGATGTTTTTAAAGAGTGGAGAAATTGGATTTTTAGAAGCTCCCACCGATGGAATTCAACACTATCTATTTATCTATCACTATCTATATCTATTTGTCAGAAGTACTTTGGATACGATTTGAACAACCATGACGACCTCAGCAACATGCACGGTAAGTAAAAAGTTCTGGTCACTTCTTTCAGTGTAAATCTGATCAGAATCCTTTTGAGGATTTGTTTGTGCACGTGTGACAAAAATATCTACTGTTATTCACACGATTTTTCATAAGTTGTGTGGAATGTCAGGAAATCTTTATACTTAAAAAGAAAAACAAATCGACCTTAAAATCTTTTTGTTTCCTTTAGGTTGGTTCCAGAAACTCTTGAAATCGAGAGGATCTTTATCAAAGCAACACAATAAAGAAGCCACAAAAGGTTCAGTGTCTTCTGTTAGTGGTGCATTAACATCATCCTCATCTACATTACCATCGTGCTCTTCGTCGTCGCTGTCATCATCACCCGGGGGGACCCCCTCGAAACCACGGCAGCTCCCTACTGTTCTCAGTTGTGAGTTGAGATGGAAAAGAAAGTATGACCTATTTGTTTGTCACAGCAGCGCCCAAAGTGACATTGAAGAGGCCACACGCCTGGTCTCCTTCCTTGAGGATTCGCCCCGCAGCCTCAGATGCTTTCTGTGGCAGAGGGACGCCTGTCCAGGAGGTGCAGTTTGCACCGAGTTTTGTCAGGCAGTGGAGAACAGTCACTTACGAGCTCTGCTTATCACTCCTAATTTTGTTCAGGATGATTGGTGTAATTATATGATGCACCAGGTACTGACAGAGGGACCCATGTCCAATAGGATGATTCCTCTGCTTCACAGCCTGTCCCACTCTCAGTACCCTAAGGAGCTGAAGTTCTACTACTACATTGACCTGAGCAGGAACCCCATCCAAGCCTATACGCTTGTCAACAGGACGGTACTCCAGTGTAAGTAATGAGAAGAGAGTGATATGAACACGAGCTGAGATCAGTCATGCCATGTTTAAAATGATATTTGTTTAAATCAGCTGGGAATCACAGACTGATTTAACACATCACAAATCAAAGTGATGTGCTGTGATAAACTCCTCATCCTGATTCTCATACTTAAATGTTTCAGATCATCAAATATTAGATAAAGATAATCCAAATTAATAGAAAATACAATTCTTAAGTGATTCTGTCATTTATCAAAGGTACAGCGATGACCTTTTCTAGGTTATTATTTAGAAAAAATGTTCTCCTCATAAATATATATTGATTAGTGTTTGACTACAGCTTCTAAAAGATTGATGCGTTTTCATAAACTTCAAATGAATTTATTTAAAATGCACAGGAGCGTGCTCAAGTTTGTGGAAGCCTTCATGTTTGTTTTACCCAACACTTTACTTGTAAATCTTCTTTTATATCCAACTAGCAAAAAAAGAGAAAAGAAATAAAAGGGTCATCTGCATGAATCAGTTCTCTGGGTGAGATAATATCTTTAAAAACATTCCTTTGTTCTTTCTTCAGACCTGGAGGACCTGGTTAAAAAAGAGGTGACTCATAATTTCCAGATGAGTGGCTCTAGCAGTGGATTAGATGGAGCAGACAGCTCAAAAGAAGACAAGCTGATGTCCCAGCACAGCCCTGCTGGGACTGCTATTCCACTGGAAGTGATGCGAAAGAGCCATAAACACTTTAGTGGCATTTCCTGTGATCATCAGCAGCAGCAATTAAAGAATATGACGCAGGAAGGGAGAAACTTAGCTACTGACTGACCTCCGTTTTAGTGTTCCTTTTATCACAGCGTGCGGTTATTGCTTTTTTAACACTGGATATGTGGCAGAACAATAAAAATGATCAGCATGGGAATTCAATTTTCCTGTCACAGCTTGTGAACTATAGTGTGAGTGCGCAAGATATTTAAATGTAAACATTAAAGGCGTTTGTGTTTGTAGTCTCAGCTTTGTAATGAGAGGAGGTTGTCTTTTCCACTAGGTGGTGTATTCTACTGCAAATTCCAACAATAGAGAGTACCAGTGAGGAAACATGAATGGGTCATATCATGAGGTCTGTGTGTGGGTTGTGTATGAGAAAGGGAAATACCCACCCATTACAAACTGCTGACAGTGGTATGACATTTGAACTGATAACACAGGGAATGTAATTCCTTTTTAGGAAAAAAAAAACACACTTCTTTCTTCATTTTAAATTAAATATTTCTTTAGACTTATCATCTTTTGCTGTTAGTATTTCTGCCAACCTGCCAACCATTGTTTCTTGTTTGGAATTGCAGTGCATGGGTGTATTTGAACGTGTGTTGTCCAGACTGTATCTTCCTGACACTTGGACAGTGTCAGACAGCACCAGGTCCGGTCCAACTATAACTAATGAATAAATAGTTGAAACAAAGTCTGATCAAGTTGAAAATTTGTTGTGAACCCCTATCGTCCTTCCAAGGGAGCTTTCACTTCTCCTTGGCAGACTTCACTATTCATTAAGCATAGTAACAAACAACAGGTTTTAGATAGCTGACATTAAGTTTAGTCCACTCATCGTGGAATATGAAGTATTCACAGTATCAAGTGGAGAACAATGTGTGATGTTTTTTTTTTTTTTTCCCAAAAAGCAGACAGGGCTTATATTCCCTTTACAAGGAATCGTTTGCACTGAAGATGTACTACTGTGTTCTGTTCCTCACTCTTCCCCAACCTCCTAAACAACAGCAGACATTTAGCGCTGCAAACAGAGATCCCTTATAATCGGCTATTTCGTGCCAAGCCAACGTTGCAACATAAAAATTGAGACTAATCTCTAAAAGGAACAGATGTTCTATGAAGCCTTTGTTGTTACCAAATCCTTGAGCATGCGCATGTGTACACACACACACACACACACACACACATTCAGATGTAGTTATGTGAATGGCTGTTAACGTCAGACAAAACACGTGTCACATTTCACATACGTAATGTAAAAAGCAAGCTAAACTAACGAACTGTGGCCCTATAAATGGTCTGATCACGATTGCTAATGAATGCCAGCAAATTGCAGAATGTAAGCTGAATTCTGTTTTCTCATGCTGTGCTCTGCTGTGCCGTGTTAGCTAACGTTAAGGCACAGCATTGTTGGACTTGGACATGAATTCTCAATTAATGTGAGAATTTAATCAAGCTGTTTATCAGAGAGGAAGCATATTTGAGCGCTAGCCTAACATTAGCTGCCATAATGTTAGCTTATAGCCACCTGTTGCTGTTTAGCTGCTTCATTGTCAGGATTCCAGATGTCTAATCTTCTGACACTAAGTAATTGTGACAATATTCTGAATACATAAGCATTTTAATGTATCCTTTTGTGTGTAAGAGCCCTGACTTCGGTTCAGGTAATGGCACTTGAAGCGAGTAGTATATTTATGAGTACAGTATTCTTTTTTTTTTTCAGCTCAGGAGGCAGAGCAGATCATCTACCAATCGGTTGGTGGTTTGATCCCTGCCTGCTCCTGTCTACATGCCAAATATCATTGGGCAAGATAATAAACCGAAGTAGCTCTGTGATGCATCCATCAGGGTATGAATGTGTGTGAATGTTAGATAGCAAGCAGTTCTGCATAGAAATAGTGCTTGTACAACTGGCTGTGAATAGGTGAATTAAGCATGTTGTTTATAAAGCACCTTGCTTCAGGACAGTATAAATGTTCCATATATCAATCAGTGTTAGACTAAAATCTGCCAAAATATAAAAGGTTTCCTTTGTTTATAAAGACAAAACATGATTTGATTAGATTGACATGTGACACTGCAAGGCAGTGGTTTATATTGTTGCCTCACAGATATGTGTACTCTGTGTTCTAATCCACTAGACCTATTTTAGGCTCACTAAAATTTGACAGCTTAAAATAGGATCATATTTGCCTGTGTGTTCTTACTGGGAGTGTGCATGGTTTCACTGTGCCTTTGTGAGTTTATAGGTGCGATTGTGAGTGGAAACAGTTATCTGTGTTAGCCCCACACAGGATGTACCCCACCTCTTTCATGATTAGAGCTGGGATAGATTCAACATGTCATATCCCTCACCTCGAACTGACCTTGAATTGGGTAAGTGGAAGGAAATGTTTTTGGTTTTCGATGAATAATACTGATAAATGACTAAAATGCTCATCCACTTGTCTAAAGACTAAAACTGAAAACAGTGACTGTGGTTTGGTGTGGAAAAGCCCCCGAACATGCAAGTTGAGTGTCATCATCCCACAAATTTCAACACCAAGAAAGATGTAAAGGAGAGCGCAGAGTTTAGGTCTCTTAATAGCAAGCAGTGTGTTTTAGATCACTATCGTTGGGAGAGCGTTGAGCTTTAAGTCCCCTTGGTGGTCTGTACAGTGTGCGGTGGCACTGACCTGGATCTTTCTGCCTGTGATGAGTGAGTTCAGCTGGCTGTGCTACAGCGATGAAGCAGCTGGGTTACAGATAAACATTTTCGTGGTTTCAGTGAGACTGGTGAGCATACTGAGCCATAAGAAATGAGAATCACTTACAGTACAGTAGCTTTATAGACAAAATAAAAGACGGAAGTCTTTCCTTCCTTACCATTGTTGCCAAGATGCCTGCTCAAAGGGGGAAGGGGGACGTATGATTTTTGGAGTTTACTGTGGAGTCTTTACCACCATGAGGCAACTGTTGTGATTTGATGCTACATAAAAAATGTTATTGAATTGAATTAAAGCCACATAATAAACACCGTTATTCATTAACTTATCTGCCACTGTGTTTTTTTAATTGTTTTACCAGCAGCATTAAGTTTATAACATGAACATCTAGTTTTATTGCACTTTGGCCTATTTCTGTGTTTATGATTTCACTATACCCTCTCCCCAGTGTGAAACAAGGAAGAAAGATAAAGCTTCTTTGCAGCTACTTCTTCTACATAACATTTAAAAGTCTAATTCAGGATCCCGTTTGCTATTGTATTCTTGGGCATTGTTGGGAAAATAATTCTGACATCCACTTAAGAAAGACTGCACACAATCTATCTTATACTGAGTCAGACATGATTAATGACGAGCTAAACTTGATGATGGAACTGGACAAATAAAGTCGTAAAGGAGCGACGCTTTCGTTTAAAGAACCCAATGAATGTTCGTTGCCAAGAGATATAGAAGATGTTCAGACTGTGGTTTCTCAAATCTACATAATTAAACATCTATGTTCTAAAATCAAACAAAGAATTATGAGTTTTCTAAGGAAAAACTAGTATAAACCAACCAGTAACCGTCGTGGGGCGACCGTGGTTTGTGGGGCGACTGTGGTTCAGGGGGTTGGGAAGCTCATCTTGTAACTGGAAGGTTACTGGTTTGATCCTCTGCTCTGTCTGTCTTGGTCTTTGTGTCCTTGGGCAAAACACTTCACCTACCGATGGCGTGATATGGCAGCCTCGCTTCTGTCAGTTTGCCCCAGGGCAGCTGTGGCTACGACTATAGCTTGCCTCCACCAGTGTGTGAATGCAAGAGTGAATGAATAGCGGAATTGTAAAGCGCTTTGAGTGTTTCGAAAAGCGCTATATAAATGCAATCCATTATTATTAACCCAACAGAAGCGCTGATCTTTTCTTTTTTATGTTTTAGTCTGTTACTTATGGCAGACTACACCATGCTGTTACTTACAGATAAAAAATATGTCTCTCTAAATGTTGGTACCTGTACAAAAAATGTAAAGACGAGTTCATCAGGTACCCTTCAACAGTAACTCCATCTAATTCACCCCACAGGCGGGATCAACCTGTATAGAATATATGAGGCTATTTCAGCTTCTTTTGGTGAGAGTGAGAATCAAATGTCCTACTACTTGAACAAAACAATTTCAAAAGATAGTGGCTGTCATTGTATTATGTAATATTTCCCCAGTATTTGCTTGGTATCTCTTTCAAGGAAACAACAAATATCTGGCATCAGATCTTTGACTCATCTGAGTTATGTCTAGCTGATATAAGATTATTTGTGTTACTAATTAACTTATTTCCAGATGTTGTTGTGAGAACAAGAAGCGCAGAGGAAGGGACATTGCAACATAAGAAACATTATTTGTCTTGCCACAGAGTAACCTCCCTTGTAGACTCTGTATCTGGGTGTGTCTTTTGTCGCTACTAAACAACTTCCTAGGAATACATGGTACAAGGGATAGGTTATTTCAAATCCATGATCACATCATAAATGACTGGAAAATCATTCTCCATGAATGATTACCATTACGAACTCTAGCTTCTGCCAGTACAGTTTCACGTGAAATTGTATTTCATATCACAAAGTAGTTAACAATGTCTCATAAAAAGTGTGTTTATAACTGTGTGCAGTGTGCGTCAGCATAGAGGGTTGGAAATATTGAATTGAATCATTGGGCATTCATGAATCCGTGGTATTTGGATGTGTCTGAAACTGCCTGGATTAATGCTCATTATTAATGAACTGCAAAGGCAGCCAAGACTCAAAACTTTCCACTGACACGCTCCTGATTGTGTTAAAAAAAGAAACAAGACGATGCTCACTGAAAGCAGAAATGTAGGCTTAAGGACAAAGCTTGACACAAACTGGTGTTTCTTGCTCTGATAGTAAAGATGGGAAAAGTGAACTGAAATTTAAGTTTGGTCAGAATACACTATTATGTAGTGTGACTGAGAGCAACATGCTAATTATCCAAAACCAAGAGTTAATGTTTGACAGATCAAAGTAAAACTCATTATGATTTGATGAGACATCTATAGAATAAGCTAAGCTAAGCTAAGCTAAGCTAAGCTAAGATAAGATAAGACTTTATTGATCCCACGACGGGGAAATTTTTTGCGTTACAGATATCAGAAGGAAATACAAAAATACAAAAAAGTACAATCAATGAAAAAAAAGGTAAGATAATACACTGTATACAATGGTAGCATACACAGTATGTGATGATGGATATGGTTGGAAATATGCAAGACATAAACTATATAGCTTGACATAGAATAGAATAGCCTTTATTGTCATTGTACAGAGTACAACGAAATTGGAGTGCCACTCCCTTGGTGCAAGTTTCAATAATAAATATAAATGTTTTTGTTTGTTTTTGTTTGTTTTTTTTGCCTGTCCCGTTTGGCTCTTTTGCCATCAGAATTGTTGTCTAAAGGCAAAGAAAGATGCCCAACGGATTTACTTTACCAAATTGACCATCCCAGCCTTGCCATAATGGTCCATTTGATTCACCTTTTATTGTTTATTTTATTTTCACTTACTGAATATAGGACAGACTTGACTGGGGGAAAGAAGGGGAGAAAGAAAGAGGGAAAGAGAAACAGCTGAGAAGAGGGACGGGGGAGAAGGGCAAAAACCAAAAACCAACAGAATGAGCAGAAAAAGAAAAAAAGAAGAAAAAAAGAAAAAAAATGCATATATCAATCACCTGGGTCACCTGCTGAGAAAGAAAAAAGAAAACAAGCAGAAGAGAACAAGAGTAATAGAATAAACAACATCACAATGATATATGGGAATATGACAGTAAATACTAAATATTAAACATTATTGTGCAGCACATAAGATCAACAGAATAAATATAAATGTAAAATATAAAAAGTACAAAAAAAACAATCGTAAGTACTCAAACAATAGTACAATATATACAGGATAGCAGCATTAATATAATGACAGTATGAATAGCAGCATAATATAATGACAGTGACGGTATGGAATAGGTTCAATTGTTTTTGTGCTTATTTACTATGTTGGTAGCTCTGGGAAAGAAGCTATCCCTGAATCTGTTTGTCTTGGTTTTATGTGATCTGTACCGTCGGCCTGACGGTAATAGTTCAAACAGTTGGTTGCTGGGGTGAGAGTGGTCCTTGATGATATTGCCAGCTCTGCTGAGGTACCGAGAGTTTGCAGTGACCCCCAGGCTGGGCAGAGAGCAGCCAGTGATCTTCTGGGCTGTGTTGATGACCCTCTGCAGTACTTTCCTGTCCGCAGCTGAGCACCCTGCATACCATGTTGTTATGCCGTACGTTAGGATGCTCTCTATGGTGGCTCTGTAAAATGTCACCAGCAGCCTCTCCTCCAGGTTGTTCTTCCTGAGCACTCTCAGAAAGTGGAGACGCTGCTGGGCCTTTTTAACCACCGCCGTGGTATTTGCAGTCCAGGAGAGGTCATCAGAGATCTGCACGCCCAGAAACCTCATGGAGTGTACCCTCTCCACACAGTTCCCGTGAATGTAAAGTGGGGCCGGGTCTGCTCTGCCCTTCCTGAAGTCCAAGATAAGTTCTTTAGCTTTCGTGGTGTTCAGTTGGAGGTTGTTAACTGAACACCACTCAGTCAGTCTGTTGACCTCATCTCTGTAGTCCGACTCATCCCCCCTTGAGATGAGTCCAACCACTGTGGTGTCATCCGCGAACTTTATGATGGTGTTTGAGAGATGGGTAGGGGAGCAGTCGGATGTGTAGAGCGTAAACAGGAGGGGACTCAAAACACATCCTTGTGGAGACCCGGTGCTGAGTGTGATGGTGCTGGACAGGTGGGGGCCGAGTCTGACAGACTGTGGTCTATTTGTCAGGAAGTCCTTGATCCAGAGGCAGATGGGGGTGGAGAGTCCCAGGTGAGACAGTTTCTGGACCAGGATCTCCAGGATGATATGATTGAATGCTGAGCTGTGAAGTCCAGAAAGAGCATTCTCACATAGCTTCCTCGGTGCTCCAGGTGACTCAGCGCAGTGTGGAGCGCTATGGTGATAGCGTCCTCGGTGGATCGATTTGTCCTGTAGGCAAATTGGTGGGGGTCCAGAGTGGGAGGCAGACCGGCCCTGATGTGCTGACAGACCAGTCTCTCAAAGCACTTCATCACTACAGGCGTAAGTGCAACAGGCCTGTAGTCATTTGGGCTGGCCACAGCTGTCTTCTTGGCGATGGGGATGATGGTGGAGGTTTTGAGGCAGGGCGGGACGGTGTTTGATGACAAGGAAAGGTTGAAGATTTTAGTGAAGACTCCGGTCAGTTTGTCAGCACATGCTCTGAGAACCTAGCTATTGTACCACTACTATTCCTATGTATAGACATGTACACACTAAATATACATATGTATACATATACATACATATATACCTTCACATGTCCATACACATGGAAGGTCCATTATGCATGAAGTGGTGACCGTGGATGTTCACACAGTGTCCAGTGACTTATGACATCGTGAATGAGGAGTTATAGAGTCTAACTGCTGTTAGGATGAATGATCTGCGAAAGCGCTCCTTCCTGCAGCGAAGGTGTTTCAGTCTCTGACTAAAGGAGCTGCTCAGCCCACTCACATACTCATGCAGTGGGTGATGTGGGTTGATCATGATGGATGTCAGCTTTACTAACATCCTCCTCTCGCCAACCACCTCCACAGACTCCAGGGGACATCCCAGCACGGAGCTAGACCTCGGCACCAGTTTGTCAATCCTGCTCCTGTCCCTGTCCGTGCATCCACTCCCCCAGCAGGCCACTGCATAGAAAAGGGCAGATGCTACCACAGTGTCATAGAATGTCCTTAACAGAGTCCTGCAGACTCCGAAGGACCTCAGTCTCCTCAGCAGGTGGAGTCGACTCTGGCCCTTCTTATACAGGACGTCTGCATTTGTAGTCCAGTCCAGTTTATTGTTGAGGTGAACACCCAGGTACTTATAAGAGTCCACTATCTCAATGTGGACTCTTATGTGCACATGAGCAAAGTTTTGATGTTGGAGCCTACTTTTACCTCGGTAATTCAATTTTTTGTAAACTACCTGATAGTCTATCTAGTGCATTTATAGCACCTATTTTCTTTTAAAATTCGTTCCTAAAAGACTGCGCAAAGAATCAGTGCCATTAATTAATTATTGAGAGACTCTCTCTACTTGTAAGGTTAGGCTTTCATAGGGTTCATCATTAGAGCTGGATTAGGTGACCCTGAACCATCCCTTAGTTACACTGTAATAAGTTTCAGCCGGTGGGAAATTCCCATGATGCACTGAGCACCTTTTTCAGCCATTTCCTTAAACCTTCTGTGTGCGTATACATCAATAATGCAATTAATCATTATACATAATTAAATATTGATCCTCCCTGAGCCTGCTGTGGGAGGTTTGTCCTAAGAGGGAGCTCTTCTTCCCCACTGTCGCCAAACGCTTGCTTATTGTAGGGTCTTGACAGCATAAAGTGCCTTGTGGCAGCTGTTGTTGTGAATTAGCCCTATCAATAAAAGTGAAATATCTCCGAAGACAAATGAGTTGAATATTTGTGAAGAATTTAACTCTACCGAAAGCAGCTATCCTTTGTAATTTACGTTTTTTTTTACATTTTCAATATTTCAAGAAAAGAAAAAAAAAACAGCTCAGAATTCACTTCATGTGTCAGCTGCATTTAGAGTTTTCTTTTTGTTTTTTTTTAATCTCAGCCAGCTGCAAAGCCTTTCCAGATGTTGCTCCGTCTGCAATATAGTCCAGTTTGAGCCGGATTTATGAGGCATAGGTCAAATGATCGTGATGAGCTGTAGATTTTGAACGGGGCACTTTGAGAAGTCCTGCTTGCTGCTACGCCCGTACACAAGTTTTAACTTGCCCGGTTTTCGCAGTCAGTGAAACCTCTCTAGCGGCCAGTGCGCATACCCCACATTGCGCATGCGTTGCTGCACAGTGTGTGTGTGTGTGGGGGGAGGGGGGGAAGAAGGGGTGTCCGCTGTTAAAAGCGCTATGTTAACCGCTATGTCAGAGCGACTTCATAGCAGGCAGAAGAGATAAACTCTGTGGTATTGCGCGTCCGCTGGAGCGTTACATCGTCACATGAGCGTTAACGCCCTCATTGCTTCTGTCGGCGTGCCTTAGCGGTGGGCTGACAGGGTTTGTTGGTTTCAAATGCACGGAATGGCACCAAAAGCAACGTGAACTTGGTTGCAGTTCTGAACAGAGTCGCTCCCCGCCGATTTAACGTCATCTGTCCGACAGCGCTGCTGGTAAGTGAGGCCGTTTAGGCCCCCCTTTTGGGCAAGCGAGCTATGTGTGTGTATTTGTGTGAATTTTGTTAGTCTTAAAAATACCCCAGACCTATTGGAGCCGAGTTATTATGGATCACAAGATTTAATTTGGCTGGCACAAGTCATCTCTGTGTGATGCTGTCCTTTTAGTGCTGGCAGCACGCTAGATGTAGACAGGAAACCCTTGAGTGCACGAGAATGACATGTCTCACATATATTCCCTGCAATCAGTGACATTGAATCTAACTTGAAATGGAATTTAAGTTTGGCAAGTATATCAAGAGCCCGGATTCTTGGTGGAAAAAACAAAAGCAGGCAGCGACAGATATACTTTTGGTCGGAGCTGATAAATTCAGATCGTGGAGATCGACGTCTCCTGATTATCTGCCTCCCTGTTTGAGCTTGTTTTAGACGTGTAGCTCCACAGTAATATTACAGCCATGCAAACTTTCAAAGCAAAGTCGTAGTGTGTGTTTTTTTGTTCTTGTCTGTTTCACTCATTGATGACACGTAATCTTTTTTTTAGATGCGAATGCCTGTTTTGTCCTTTGTGGTGATCACTCTGGTCACTTAGTCATTGACTGGGACAACAAACAGACTTTTGTGATGATCAGCGTGATCAAAGTCCTATTGACCTATTTTTTGGGTTGCTGATGTGAAGAGGCCGCTTGTGGATTTTGGATCAGTAGCAAAAAAGAAGAACACACTGGAAAATATTTTAAGAATCGGCATTAATATAAGAGCAATTAGCACGACTGTGTTGAACTGGAAGATGTAAGTAAGTAAGAACGTAAAATAGATTCTTATAACACTTTTCAAACAGCATGCAACAAATAAATATACAAATACAAAAAGACAACGGTAATATCCGCTGGTTGAGAGCAGGCCTAAACAAATACTGTAAGTCTTGAGCTTCCCCGTTTAAAAGAGCCGCTCATGATGACTCAAGTAGAGTACAAATTCTCCTGAAATCTTAACATCAGAATATCAGTCTGCATTAGAGTTGCACACCTCTCTTTTGACGACATCCTTGTTCCCACTTGCTGTTGTCCAGGGCAGTAAATGTCATGCTGTAAAAGTTGCAATGATGAATGAATGAATGATTGAAAGACGCTTTTGAAGATGTACCTGCATTCATACTCCTTAATATTTGCCATAATAACCTTGGACTCTAAGGTTTATTATACACTTATATGGGATTTTACGAACTAAATTCCCTTGGAGCTTGCGTCATGTTGAGCTACACACCTTTGCAACTTCTGTGACTAAGAGAACAGGCGAGAGTAGCTTTAAATGGATTACTAATCCATTCCTGTTACACTTCCCTTTTTCATTTTTTCCCTGTTCTGTTTCCTTGGTAGTTTAGGCATGGCTGAACTTTAGATCAGGATGGCTGTGGAGTCTCCAATGTCAACCATCTGAAAGAGTATGTAGGATTAGATGGGAATGGAAAATGTATTTACAAAGCATATTTTATTATATGCAAACTCAAAGTGCAGTGTCCTTTTTCTGTGTTTAGTCTCCTTCATGGCAGTGACTTTAGTTTTTTCTTCTTCTACAGATATCATATATAATCGAGATTAATGATATGTAGTGTGTGGCAACTTGAAGGTAATCATTAAATATGGTCTCTGCAGTACTGACTCATTTCTGCTTGAATCAATTAGCTGGGCTCAAAGCTGGGCTCAAAAAATATTATAAACACACATCTGTCCCCAAAACATTGATGTCAGGCAAACCTAATCATTCCCTGACCCTGCAAGCACACTGGAAAGCTTGAGGAGCTTTTCACAGATTTTATTTTATTTTTTATTCACAACGGAACAAAATGAAGCTGGGATGGAACTGGGAAAAGCCTGTGTAAGCAGTGCCCACAGGACTCTTGTGTACTTTGGTCAATTGCGCGTTAGATATGTCTCTGTTAAAAAAGCCGTACCAGAGACGATAGAGAAGGACGTTCGCAGAACACTTGTTTTACTTTGGGTTTTTTTTTTTTAATGTTGCTTCTTTATTCCAGTGGTTGTAGGAGAAACATCAGATTAAATACCTCATTAATTACAGCATATCTTGGTTCGCTTTCAGATCGAATATTTTCCATTTACTCCTCAACACTCAGATTAAGTCTCCCACGTTGCCCTTCCAAACACTGTACACTATCCCAGGGTCAACACACGAAAAACGTAAACAAATCAGACATGAATTTAGAGCTCCGAGCTTATGAAATTTTGTAAGTCATTCTTATGCAAGTCTAAATGAAGGCCTACTTTTACGCAGCTGCTTCCTTTTGTCTGATCTGGTATCTCTTTACCTTCTTGATGGAATTAATTTTGTTGTTTGTGTACGACACTTAGTAGCCATGTCACCATGGAAATCCTTTTTTTTTTTGTATACGTGCAGAAGGGTGCAGCGTGCAGATGCCTTCATGTCTGTTCTTCACACGGTGGAGATAATATGTGTAGATAATTGCCTGCAGATGTCAAACTGTGTAGTGAATGAGAGATTGGATGGTCAATGAGGCTGGAAATGGACAGCTGCTGCCAGAAATAAAACTTAAACAAATTGGATCTTTTAATAAAACAATAAAAACCTAATTCATTTCCAAAAGTACACACACAAACACACGCACACACATACATGGTGTTTACAGCATATCGATTACTCTAATTTTGAGCAATGTGTCAGTTTTTTCGTGTCATAACCCATAATTGTTTTTTTTTTCTGTGTGAGGAAGTTAAGAAGACTGTCTTGTGGCATCGTTAAGTACTGCAAATTTGTATTTTGTATAATTAAGATTTGATTTCCTCGATGTGAGCCATCATGCAGCCTTGAAGAAGTTCCTGTTATGGAGGTACTTCCTCATGTTCCAAGAGTACAACACACTGACAAACATGGGAAAACACCCAAGTATTTACTTCCAATATTCCTTTATGCCATTGCTGTTATAGCAACAGATTGAAACTGAATACTTTAGGTCTTTTGAAACATGTTGCCACTTGAAACAACTAGAAAAAAAGATGTACACAGCAAAATCTCCAGTGTTAAATTAACACTGGAGAGTAGGGCTGGGCGATATGACCCAAAATTCATATCTCGATATTTTTTAGCTGGATGGCGATATAAGATATATATCTCGATTTTTTTTTTAAGCCATAAAGTAAGAACAAAAAGAGAGTTCTTAGTCAAAGCTGTGTCCCAGATGTCACACAGGCACTTTTATTAACATACAGCACAGATGTACATGAAAAATTACTCAAAATTAAATTATGAGCATTCATTAAATAATAATGCTCCATAAATAAAAGAAAACAAGGTTGTTTTTGTGCTAAACAAAGAGCTCACAATTGTGCAGTCAAAATGTAAACTAAAAGACGCTGAGCGTAATAACAAAGACAGACAGATTTCACAGCTGCTCTGTTCCCAAGTTTTACTGTGTGACTGATAGCCTGGAGTTTGAAATCCGCTTCATAACCACGTCTCTTACAGGTGCCATTTATGGTCCTTATACACACACAATACGGTAATATTACGTTGATGCACAGTACATATCACTCCGCGAAGCTCCTCGGTAGCCATAATGCGCCGACAATCTATCAAGCGGTGCAGCTCCGTAGCTTACCAAAGTCGTACTCAAACATTTTTGACAGATTGCTGAGCGCCGTGTACCACATAAAATCAGTTCGCGGCCATCAAGCACAACCAGAATTCATACATAAGGCGCGCTATCAACTTTTGAGAGAATGAAAGGATTTTAGGGTTAGCGCTGTTAGCTCGTTAGCATGTTTAGCTCGTTAGCACGTTGACGCCGTCCAGCCCCACGCATGGGGCGATGCGCAGTAACTCGTTAACGGAGATTTGCCGTGTCCGTCTTGTCGCTGCCTGCATGTGAAGCGATGGGGGAGGAGGGGGAGTTGTCTTCAGTGAAGGCGAGGCGGAGTAACGTTGCGTAGAGACAAAAGTGGACGAAAGAGAGGCAAACTTGCGGCTCCACAACTATAATTATAACGTAACATAGACTATATCGATATAAAGGATATTGTCACATCTTATATCTCGTATAAAAATATATCGATATGTTTTAAAAACTCGATATATCGCCCAGCTCTACTGGAGAGTGTCTATATGGGTCCACACCTCTGAGTGTTAAATACAACACTGTTGAGTGTTAAATTAACACTTTTGACAGTGTTATATGTTTAAAAGTAACCTAGTCAGTTTTGAAGATTAACAATGGCTAACACTGAGCAGTGCTGATTTTCTAACGCTGGAAAATAACTCAAAATGTTAGAAATATTCCAGTGTTAGAAAATCAGCACTGTTCCTTGGGTGTTCGTCTTGTAATCGGAAGGTTGCCGGTTCGAGCCCTGGCTCGGACAGTCTCGGTCGTTGTGTCCTTGGGCAAGACACTCCATCTACCGCCTACTGGTGATGGCCAGAGGGGCCGATGGCGCGATATGGCAGCCTCGCCTCTGTCAGTCTGCCTCAGGGCAGCTGTGGCTACAACTGTAGCTTGCCTTCACCAGTGTATGAATGTGAGAGTGAATGAATAGTGGTATTATAAAGCACTTTGAGGGGTCCTGAAAAGCGCTATATAAATGCAATCCATTACGGTATTATTAGAGGTTGAGGGAAACAACCTGTTATTTGAAAAGGATTTTAGAGGAAAAAGGCCATTTTGGACAATTTTTTATCTTCCCGCTGACCGTGTTGGTCCCATAATTACCATAAATATTGCGTCAGGGAGGCCTGGTATTCAAGAATTACTGTTAAATTGTCCATTTCGCATAATATATAGTTACAATTTACTGTCTTGTAATTTATGCATATGATTAGGTCTAGCAGCCAAGCTACTGAAATTGAAACTTTAAAATGGAAGCTTGCAACTCTTTAATTTTGGGTTTGCCTAACAATGTGCCAACCTAGGGCGTCACCAGCTGGAGGGGTGGCAAAGAGGAGGAAGATGAAGAAATGTTTTATTTTCTTTCCTGCATATATTCTCTAGTCTGTTACTAATATTCACTGAATCTCATATATTTTTTAAAGACTTTGCTCAAGCTGCTGTAAACATAAAATCAAGGGAGTGTATGGAGAGGCTAGAGAGGCTATGTTTACAAGGCTATAAGAGCTGACTCTCACATAATAATTTTTACAAGCACAGGGGAGATGATAAAAATTTGAGGCAACAATGGTAACCATGAAAACAGAGCCACCACAGGAAAGGGCAACAAAGATCTCAGTGATTCTTGAGGGACAAAACATGTCCGCCAGATAAAACCCAATTTTGGGGTAAAAAATATGCATATAAGTGTTAACTCAACTGACTAAAAGACAAACCAAGGCAATGAGTATAAAACAAAAGTATGATTTTGCATTTTATCATACATATATATTTATTTTTAATGGTACAATACATTACCAGTACCTTAAAAATCCATTGTCCAGAAGCAGGTGTGATAATATTAAAATACAGAAAAAAAACTAAAAGTTATGTAAAATTAAACATCATGGCTCTCGTCACGAAGTATTTAAGTCAATAACTTATATAATATCAAAATATGCAATTGAAAATTTGTTTTTACATATTTTTTAAGTGATTAAAATTGTGTCCAGAGTTTTTGTCAACACCATCAGATTTTTTTAAAAGTACAAAAAAATCAGGAATTATTGTGGGTAGCTTACACTCTGAGGACCCCTTTACCACTTCCTGTTTGATACACATGCCATGAGGTCACTGCTGTGATAAGTTTTTTAAATTTTTATTTCATTTATGGCATACCTTTCTGTAACAACAATGCGTCAACACCAAAGTCGATGAAATGCAAGATTTAATTTTTTTTTTTTGTAAAAAAAGCTTCATTTAGGTGGATTGTAGAGGTCATAAGCAACTGATGAAAAACAAGATGGCTTCTGTCAGAAAAAGATGTGTTATGAGAGAAAGTAGGGTATTTTGTCAGCACCATCGGATGTCAACACCATCAGGATTTTTGTCTGACGGTGTTGACCCTTTTTCTAATGGTGTTGACAAATGCCACAAAAGTGTGCTATTCATCAATTAAATTAAGTTATTTTTTATTAATATTTCAGTCATATTACTTCCTGTGTATTTTACTGATATTTCTGCTTTACAGGTGTGTCGAATATTATCGAATTTGCCTTATCTTGAATCTCATTGTTTATGTATACATTATTAATCCTGTAGGAAAATGCTTAGTCCTCTGCATTTAACCCACTCACTCAGTGATGCAGTAGGCAGCTACAAATCCAGGATAACCGCTGTTCTTTGGATTTGAACGCCCAACCTTCCGATTATGTGGCGTCTACTGAGCTATCTCTGCCCCGAGAGCTGGGCCCTGTTTCAGGAAGCCGGTTTAGAAAACTCAGAGTGAAAAATGATACGCAGGGTTGAGTAACCCCGAACTGTCCAACTCGGAATATTCGGTTTCAGAAAGGCTGATAACAAGTAGTTCAGTCAACGCAGCATATGCCGATAACATGCAAATTCCGCGGAAAAAAGTAACACAGCCACAGCTGCAAAAGAAAGTGAGCATGCATGGCAAAACATAGCCGACAGAGTCAATGCGTGAGTGTTAATTTAAACATTGATCTAGGGATTTCCACCCATTTAACACGTTATTTTATCATATGTTATTTTATCATATGTTATTTTATTTGTTATTTTATACATTTTATTTTGTGACGTGATGTGAGCGCAGGTGCAACCCAACAGGCCCCAAACGTTCCTGGCAGCAAGTAAAAATGAAATATAAAAATATAGTCCAAACAGGTAAGGTGTAATTGTATTATGAGCCATAGTGCTTGGTCTGTTTGTCCGATGTAAATCAATTGCAGTTAGAGGCTACATTAATTTTCTGTCTGTAAGCACTTATTGAAATTATCTGAGCACATTACAAGTACATATTTGCTTACTCTGTATGCTCAAATGTGACCCGTTATAGCCAACAGAAAAAAAGCGGAGGCCCGAAAAACAGGTGGGGGTCCTCCACCACCACCACCACCACTCACAGAGGCTGAGCAGTTGGCCCTCAGCCAAAACAGTGGGCGCCCTGTGGCCGAAGGCATCTCTGCGGGGACATCCTCTGAGTCAATAACCCCGCAAGACACAAGTGCCTACATAGGGGGTAAATTCAAAATAATACATGATGTGCATACATCCTTTCTTCACAGTCACCTTTGCAGTGCGACTCATTCATTTGATAAACTCTTTACCATAATGGATTATTTTGTAGTGAAGTTATTTTCCTACTGATTTTGCCTTCCCTCAGTCTTGGTTGTCTTTGAGAGCATAATGACAATGAAGTGTAAGGTGATTGGTATGTTTGTTAATTGCCATTTGGTCCCTTGTAAGTTATAAGTGACCTGTATAAACCTCATATTCTATCAGTTGATGGTGATGGTGTACTGCATCTGGTGCAGCCTCCTGTTGAGCCAGACCAACATGCAGTTGTGAGTAATACTCCACAGATTATATGAGTTTACAGTAGAACAGCAATGTTGTTTATTTCTTTACTACAGGAAAATAATGAAGAAACATTGACAGCTGTTACAGAGGAGGAAGCAACAGAGACACTTTATGAGGTTTACATCTTTTAATACTTTGTGTACAGAAAATACAGGTGACCAATAAAGCCAGTTGAACAAAAAATCTGTTTATTCTTCTTTCAACATGTTGAGGTGATGGGTCAAAGGAAATGATTGTGACATATGGTGTCTCTGACTGCTCTTCCATCTTGTATGTCCGTGGGAGGGTCAGGATGTTCATGGTTTGGATCACTGCTGTTTGGTTCAGAAGGACAGTGTTCTCCTCTAATTGTGGCAATGTTGTGAAGAATCACACATGCCACAATAATGTCACATGCCCTTTCTGGGGTGACCCTGAGTCTTTGCAGGCACTGGAACCGGGCCTTAAGCATTCCGATAGTCATTTCAACTCTGGCTCTTGTCCTGCAATTAGCCAGATTATATCGCTGCTGTGGGCCCGGTTCAGGGTCAGAGTAAGGGGTAAGCAAATAGGGTAAACATGGATACCCCCTATCACCAAGCAAGTAGCCAGTGAACTCTCCTAAGACAGAAGGATACACTTCAGTTCAAATGTCCCTGAAGCAATTGGTCTTTATATATTTTAAAGTATTTTCAACTCACCATGTCCAAATTTTGTGCTCAGTGTACATTCACGGAATATTTGTGAGTCATGGACAGAGCCTGGCCACTTGGCTTCCACATTTGTGATAATGTTGGCAGCATCACATATGATCTTCACAGTGCAGAGAACACAAATTAGCATCCATTACTATGATGAAATAATTTGTTAGTTTGAAATGCTACAGGGAACTATGTACCTGTACATTAATGCTGTGGAAAGACTTCCTGTTCACATAGTCTCCTTCATTTACTGAAGGAGCAATGATTGGAATGTGAGTACCATCTATACAGCCAATCACGCCTGGGAACCCTGAAAATAAATGTAAAATTTAAGTAGTAGTTCAAGTATCACCACATCATAAATTAAGTTTTGGTCATCCTGATACCTGCAATTTTGTGGCATCCCTCTTTGATGAATCTTGTGGGTCTATGACCGGGGAACACCACAAACGTGTACAGGAGACGTTTCAGTGCAACTGTAACATTCCTGACTGCCCGACAGACGGTAGCCTTGGAAACGTGCTCAGCGTCACCAATATTATACAGAAAGCTCCCGTTTGCAAAAAACCGAAGTGCAATACAAATAATATGTACAGAACTGAGAGCATGTCCGCGATGTGTCACATGCGTAATATATGGCCTGAGGATGTTATCCAAATAAATTATAGATTGTGCTGAGAAACGGTAACGTTCGCACAGACAATCATCAGGAAATGATAAAATGTCCAAACGCGCTCTGATCACTCTCTCCCGGCGGAGAGCTCTGCGGAGAATTTGGGCTTCACGATCTACTGGCTCTTCAAGGAAGGGACACGCCATGTCTGACACTTCCTACTGTCAGGTTTCCGACAAAGGGGCGGAGACAGTCAGGGTTAGTTGTAGTAAACCTGCTAGGGGGCAGGTTAGCTTCACGGCGTGTGTCGTCATAGTGTCTCACTCAGGCTTCAGCTGAACTCGCTTTGTGAAACCGAAAACCCAGAGTTTTCGTTAACTCAGGGTATACTTACTCAGTTTTTCCACTAAACCGGCTTCCTGAAACAGGGCCCTGGGGCCTGTTCTTCGTACCTCGCTAAGTAAGTTAGCTGGATTAGATTGTTGACGATTTTGCGTGATCCTGGATCGTTCGGTTCCCCGAAGCTCATCCGGGACTTGCTGTCATAGCAACAGAGCCGTAAGCGTAAACCTGCTCTGGAGCAGGTTTACTTTATGTAAACAGGATTAGATCGCGGCCACGCAGGTATGTCCGCTTCATTTATACGAAAGCAACAGCGATATTCCACCACTGTTTCACCATAAATAAATAACATCAATGTAACTAAAGATAATGCAGCACTTGATCCTTTTATTGATGTCACACAGATACATACAGGTCATTTCCTAAAAAAGGGAAATGTACTATTAACATTCTATTACATGTATGTGATTATTACAGATGTAATTCATATTTCAGAGTAGTAATTGTAAATTACTTCGTGTAATCAAGATGAGAGACCACGGCTATAAAAGCGAAGGTGGATTTGGGAAGCCTGTCGCAGCCATGTCCTGTCCGTATACGCGAGCAGCCCATTGCGGAAGGTGCAAGATTGATAAGGAGAGTCCTCAGAATTCAGCGTATATTACAGGATAGACAGGATCCTTTAGCTCAGCGCGACAGTGTGCTCATTGAGAGATATCGATATTCCCGTGAGGGTATTATTTACATAACCAACTTGTTGACGAGGGGGTGCAGGACCACCACCTGTCTTTTTTTCCTCTGCCCTTTTCTTGGTTGCTGTTATGAACAAACTAACAGAGTATTACAGGCCAGTATTACCTTGCCAAGAGACGAAAAGCAATCTAAGAGATAAATATTACCATTCTGTAGAATACTCCTGTATTCCACTTTTACTTGTTCCCATGTTCTTGTGGGTCCTGTTGTGGCTCTAATGTGAAAGGGGATATAATATAACATATTATAATATAATATAATGCCATATGATATTGGACAATATAGTGTCATATGATAGATCTACCCTACCGCCTACTGGTGTTGGCCAGAGGGGCCGATGGCGCGATATGGCAGCCTGGCTACAACCGTAGCTGCCTCCACCAGTGTGTGAATGTGGGAGTGAATGAATAGTGGTATCGTAAAGCGCTTTGGGTGCCTTGGAAAGCGCTATATGAACCCAATCCATTATTATTAGTATTATTATTAAATTACCTACGAGTTTGATTTGTCAGCAACTTTCTGCCAGCCCTCTCTCCTTGCTTCTGCAGCCTTTGCAGTTTTCTCTTGCGTTTTAATTAAACTCTGAAACTCCTGAAATCCCTCACTCATGAGTTCTTGCTCTGCTGCCGGAAAATACCGAGCGCGCCCCTTCGACATTTTCGCCGACCAATCAGCGGGTTGCCGATCAATGTTTCTACTATCGATGCGTAGCCCCTTTTACGACACCCAGTGATGTCACATTACTGCATCCAGCTGTACTAATCGTCAACAGCAGGCGTGTTCGGGGAACCGGATTAGCGAGCTCACGGTTAGCGCGATGGTTTGGTCTTGGATGTGTCATTTGATCTTGGATGTAGTAAGCGACGTACGAAGAACAGGCCCTTGGTCTTTAAGTGATGATGTCGACTTTTGTTTTTCTCCCTCCCTCACGCTCACACACACACAGCGGGAGGGGCGGTCCCACACGTTTTCCCTGCAGCAAGGACTACACCGCCCATGAGGCTACAGTCTTAAAGGGCCATGCCTGTAACACTATGCTGTCATTTAAATCATTTTTCGTATAACAATTTTAAAAAAATATTTCTTCACATCAATATGCGGCCGCAAATAGAGGTGATGTGGGCCACAAATGGTCTGCGGGCCGCGAGTTTGAGGCCCCTGGTTTAGAGCAGGGCGATATGGCCAAAAATATTTATCACGATATATATTTGAAAATTTGCGATAACGATATAACTGACAATATAATTGATGCGAGACAAAATACAACTCCACAACATTACTAGCGCAAAAAGACAACCTTCCATTTATTTTCACTTAAACAAGAAGCTGGTTTTTATGTACATTAAAGCTTTATAAAAATGTAACAATGCAAATGCAAATTCCTTGCTGAAAGTTTAACCAAAAGGCATTTCCAGTAGAAATGGGCTGACATATCCTGAGCATAACTATGTATAATATCCACTGAAGTTAAAAAGAGGTGCTTTGCAACATTAAACTGCAGTGTGCAGTACGTATTTTTTGGTGCACGGGATTATAACGCACATTAAGCGAAACAAAGCAGTCAGATAAATCAAACTTTATTAAACTCATTCTTCTTGCTTCCTCCACTTCTGTACCATTGATTCATTAATGTTGAATTCTCTGGCAGCTGCTCTATTCCCATGTTGTTGCAGTATATTAATGACTAACCTTGTATTGTGGATGGATTATCTTAGTTGTTCTCCTGACTGAAGTTTGGTCCGTTTACAGCATCCTGCCATGCGATTGCATTTGTCTCTAACCATGAGGAACCTTCGCGTTAACTTTTATAAGTGGAAAAGTGTTAGTGTTCGTCCTCCAGCTTCACTGTTTATGTTATGCTAACATAGCTGTGTCGCCAGCGATCACGTAGCACATCATTATATACCAGCTAGCCCAACTTCAGTAACCCTACAAACGTCACTGCTGTTTAGTTTCCTGTCTTCATTTATGTTGGAAGTGATAGCAGAGCTGTACATTTGAATTTTTTCAGAAATCTCTGTCAGAACATGCTATATCATGCTTAGGTAACTAGCGAAACTAGCGAGCTAACTTCCGCTAGCTTCCTGCTAACTTCTAACTTCGTTAAATGTAATAAATTTTGTTTTCATGGATGCCTGGAAGTTAAACTTCATAGTTACACCTGGTAAAGCAGCAATGCTGATCGTTTTATTAAAGATGAAAGAATTTAGACAGTTTTGAACACTCAGTGATGCTGCAGTGTTCGTTTGACCTGAAGTATACGGAGTTTAGGACCCAGATTACTCCAAGACTTAAGAGCATCTTAGTCCGACAAATACGACAATAACGATAGCCGCTTGCATGTTCTGCAAAAACATGTGCTTTGTCGTGTATCTGACGGACAAACACCAAACCAGTTCCACATCACTGAAGTTGCACCATTTTTACAAACCAATTCTGGTTCATCTGTTTCACTCAACAATCGGCCATGTGCGTATGAAAACAAAGGCACTGCGCATGCGCGTTTTACTCATATTCTATCGCGATATTTCATTTTCCTATCGTTGCCTAACATTATACCGGTATTACTGTGAACGGTATAATATGGCCCAGCCCTACCCTGGTTTATGTTACGCTAACATAGCTGTGTCGCTAGCGATCAACTAGCACATCATTATATACCAGCTAGTCCAACTTCAGTAACCTGACAAAAGTCACTGCTGTTTAGTTTTCTGTCTTCATTTATGTTGGAATGTAGGTGGAAACCAGCTAGCTAACTTCTAACTCAGCCACACTGATCGTTTTATTAAAGATGAAAGAATTTAGATAGTTTGTAACTCGCAGTGATGCTGCTGAGTTCCTTTGACTTTGGGATATGCAGCGGAGTTTGGACCTGGAAACGGCTAATGACATCAGACTTAAAGACCGGATAGCATTTCTATTGCTTAATACATAATTGTGTTGTGAATATTGATCCTTAATCTGTATAAATGCATATGGTTCAGAAAAATTATAGTAATTACAAAATGGTACATTTCAGGCTAGAATGGCTAAGGGGAACCTGTCAGTAATGGAATGAAAGAGGAGGAGCAGGGAGTATCAAAAAAGGAGAAAAAAAATTAACAGCCACCCTGAGTTGAAGGAAGAGTTTTTCATAAAGGAAAGGCACAAAAGCCCTGTACTTCTCCAGCAAAAACCATAAATTATTAAAAAATGTTACACCTGGGAGATTGGACCAAAACTTGGTGAGACAGCCAAACTTTGTACAACAATTATATTTAAATATATTTTTGAAAAATCAAAAAATATATTTTAGAAAATTAAAGCCTGTTTTGTCCCTAATCTCAGGAATCACTGATCTACTGTACATTCTGAAATTATGATAATGTCACTGATGTGGCAACTTAGCCAATCCAGACAATTTGATATTTTATCATCTATCACTCAAAATGCTTACTCTACAGTGAGCATAAAAGACCCTTAAGTATGCTTATTGCTGCCAGAGGTATACAGATAGCGTGCTTCTAGCTGTTTGTAGGAGTCTTTCCTCAGGGTGTTTTAAAATACTTGTTGACTTTTGTGGATTCCAACTATTGCATTAAAAACTGTTGCTCTCTGTTTTTTGCCTAACAGTTTGACACGACATGATGGTAAAATGACAATATTTATTTTAATTGTCAGATCCAGTTACATTATGTAAGTTTACTGTAGTTATTGTGATCTGTTTGCTAAAGTATGAAAATGACAAACCCAATTGAATCTGCCCGGGGTACAAGGATATCATGGTGATGTCTGTACGAAGACATGTTCTCACACTGGTTCAAAATGAATGAACAGGGCAAACACGAGTGAGTGAAATTACCATTGATCATATTCTTACTCACAAGGCCTGTAACACAGTAATATAAAAATAATAATGGATTGCATTTATATAGCGCTTTTCTAGACACTCAAAGCGCTTTACAGTTCCACTATTCATTCACTCTCACATTCACACACTGGTGGAGGCAAACCACAGCTGTAGCCACAGCTGCCCTGGGGCAGACTGACAGAAGCAAGGCTGCCATATCGCACCATCGGCCCCTCAGGCCAACACCAGTAGGCGGTAGGGTGAAGTGTCTTGCCCAAGGACACAACGACCAGGACAGACAGACCCGGGGATCAAACCGGCAACCTTCTGGTTACAAGATGAGCTTCCCAACCCCTTGAATACCTTAACTAACCTTAAATACAGAGCACATATGTTGCAGTTATCTTAACCAGTGATCACATTAGCTTAAGTATTAATGATAAGTATTGCTTTGCCAGCCCTGACTTTCCTTGAGAATTTTGGTGGAAACAGTTTAAACCAATACATCACTGACAACAAATTTCCCATGGAGTACTGTTGCTGGAATTACTTCCCCTGTGCTTTTCCGTGGTAGCTGCCTGACTCATCTATAATCACTGCAGTCTGTGACTGGCCTCTTAAGTGGTCTGTCTGGATTTCTTTCCTGATCCATGATTAGACTTACAGTGATACTTTAAGGAGCATCTGTGGTGAAGGGCATTTCTGATAGGACTAAACCTTCATCTGCTCTGTTTGCCCTTAACATCCTGTGGAAGTTTTATTTCAGTACCAGTCAGCCTATTTCTCCACTCTGCCATCGCTCCACCCTTCCTCTAGACTGTATCTCACGCAGACAGCTATTGTGCATCTATAGTTCATTCATCCCACAGCAATACAGTAATTTGCTATCCATGTTTCTTATTTAGTTTGCTTACTTTCTCTTCATAGCTGGAATTTTGACATGGTTCTTTAGTTAGTTTGGAGATGAGGAGAAAAGGATATCAAAGTTAATATGTTTACTGTGCAGGCTTTCTCTGTTTGCCTTTATATGACTGATCGCAGTTTCATTTTACTGCAGGGAAAATCCCAGACTGATTACATAGGAACAACTGAGGACCCAGCCTTTTGAAATGAAAGAAGAAAAAGGTAAGATGTCCTGTTTGTTTGTTTTAAACCACTGGTTGGTTCCTGAGGAGCTTTGTTTCATTTAGTGATCAGTGTGCAAGTGTTAATAAAGACGTTTGTTAGGAGAATGTGTAATTATGGTGCATTAAAAAGTCTTAAAACGGTCTTGCATACCCAACCAAATTTCTGTTAATGTTCCGTACAGCAGTATTTCCATTTTTGAATGTAGAAGTGTGAAAAATGTCACTGTATCACTGAAAATGTCACTTAAGTGGCAATTTAGCTGATCTGGACAATTTGATCTCAAGAAATTATCAATAAAAATGTTTCATTTGCGGTGAGCACAAAAGTAGCATGATTCTAGCTGTTTGTAGGAGTTTTTAAGAGAGTTTTGTGGATTTTTTAAGATTGCACAAAAGCTGTACGTCTCTGTTTTGAGCACCAGAACATACCATTAGCCAGAACATAACAGTAAATCACAATATGTATTCCATCCTCTTGTAGTGGCGGGTGAGGCTCCAGTAATGCTCACTACCCACAGCAGTTGCTTGCGGCAAGATACGTTGCAGTTGCCGTGTCAGATAGTGATGTAGCTGGCCTGAATGCTCTTGATGGTGCTTGTGTAGGATGTGGTGAGGTTGGGAGAAGGGAAGCTTCCTTCCTTCAGCTGTATCACAAAGTTCACTCTCTGCTGAGATATCTTTGATAAGGAGTTCTTCAGTTATGTGCAAGGAAGTTGGTGGTCCAAACCATCTCCACAGCAGAGCCGTTGATGATGAGCGAGGGTGGGATGTATGCTGACTCATCATTGCTGCTTATCATGTCCTGCACAGTTGTGTCATCAGCGTACTTCATGATGTGGTTGAGGTTGTGTGACTTAGCACAGTCATGAGTCAGCAGAGTGAAAAGCAGAGGTGTTAACACACGGCCCTGTGGAGCGCTCTGTCAGAAAGTCCACAGTGAACGTAACACATAGGGCTCTTACAGTTACAGTTATCTCCTCTCTGTCTGCGATGTCAACAGCAAAAACTCAGGAATGGCATCACATAAACATCAGGTTAATCAGCTTAGTAGGATAGTGCAGAGCCCAAAAGTGTGAGGTTGTGAGTTGAAAGCTTTAGTTTGTCTCCTTTTATGCTAAAACAATTCTTGAACTTTGTATTGCTAGAAAGTCTAACAGTGACATCCGGGCAGTGTTTAGGAAGTACTTCGATCTGACATCATTGTAATGTCTGCAAGATCTGTTCAATTTTAACTCTTAAGTCTTTTTTTTTTAAACTATGGCTCGACTGCCAAACAAACTGTTGAAATAGTTGCAGGGTTAGCAAAGGAAACGGGGAAGCAGCTTTTAGTTCATGTCTGAACTAACAAATCAATTTGTTCAGAGAGTAACTGAGTTTATTTAAGTGAAACATCTGAAGCAAACAAATGGCTCCACAACAGTCCAGCACAACAATGAGTACAAGCGTAGAACATGTTCATCCTGTAATTCTGTGGACAGCAGGAGACCACAGTGAGGTGGAGAGGAGAAAACAAAATAACTGTGTTTTATCAAAGAAAATACAGTTGCGTTACAAGCGTGCGCCTGTCCACATTCTTCAGTTCTTTTGTGTTTTCCTGAACAATAACACAGGATCTGGAGCTGGATAGGAAGCTGGCTTCATATCCACACACACACACACACACACACACACACACACACACACACACACACACACACACACACACACACGGCGTTACCCATATATAACTCGTCCCTGATTCAGTTGGCAGCAGCATTATATTAAATTTCATGTTGGGAGATAACCATTTTTTTTACTGTAGGTGCCCTGACTGGCCTACAGTCTATTCCAGAAGTACAATCTGCAGAGCAACCCTGTGGTAGTGTTAAGAAATTTGTACCAGTATTATATTACTGTTAATGTAGCAAATGCATGTGCACTCATGTGTATCCTAAAATAGACGTTCTGCTTTGCACTCCTTCCGCTGATTCTGAAGCATGGGCAGGCATGCTAAACTGTTTCTGAAGGACTCTGGCTTCTGTCACAAATCAGATAATAGATAAGATGTGCATTACTGAACCAAGCACAAAGTGCTAAAAATGACACTATATCCTTTCGTTCAGTGACCAGTTTATTATGAATCCGACATGGTCCAATTATAGTTTTTACTAGTTTTGTATACTTTCTTATCTTGGTTGTGTGCTTCAAGTCATTGTCCTATTGCAAAATGAACCTTTATCACACTCTGAGATCCAGAGCACTGTAGAGCAGGTTATCATCAAGGATGTCTCTGTACATTGTTGCATTCATTTTTCCATTTACCCCCACTATTGTCCTAGTTCCTGGTGCTGCAAAACATCCCCAGAGCATGATGCTATGCTTTACTGTAGGGATGGCATTTCCGCAGTGATGAACGGTGCCTGGTTTTCCCCAGACCCGAGCATTCTCTTTCCTAGCGTGTGACATACCGGCAATTTGTCATGTCCCGAGGCATCTCATAGCAATGCGAAAGGTACCCTTTGGCGTCCTTATGATACGCTCCAGATTCTCAGTTGAATCCAATAGAATGCTGCTCGCAGCGGTAACACACGCTCCAGCCCTTACCCTAACCTTAACCCTAACCATAACCTTAACCCAGTCAGATAGTGTTTTCCAAAGCAATTCATGATCAGAGAGTAAAACACATTTGCATGTATAGATTCATTCCAAACGGCTCTCATGCCTCTGAATGCGTAACATCCTGACGATTTATCTTATCGCATGGGTATGTGACGAGTTGGGATGAGAACATGTTGTCTAGACATGATGCTTGGCATCCAGACCAAAGACTTTAATCTTTGTTTCATCAAACCAAAGAATTTTGTTTCTCGTGGTCTGAAAGTCCTTCAGATGCCTTTTAATAAAAGTATAAAAAAAATTGTAAAAATGCTTAACTGTATAACTTTCAGAACTGCTTGGAGAGTGGTGAGAATGACGTTTCTGATGTAAGAAATTACATCTAAACATTACTAAAGCAACTGAGAAAAAATGCAAGGAAATAAAGTATCTACAGTTCTGACTGACAAAAGTACAAGCTGTTTTGATGAGTTGTGAGATTCAAGTAAGAAATGCATCAGCATAATTACAAATATATTTAGTTGTGAAGTATATGTAGATAAAAATAATGAGAAATGCAATTGAGTGGGGAGAAAAGTGTTTCTGATTTGAGAACTGCATTAAGAGTAGTGAGACAACTTCTGGATGTGAGAACTGCATCAAAGTGATTGACGTTATGTAATTTTTCACAGCCTCTTCTTTGGTTTTAGGCAAGGCAAGGCAAGGCAAGTTTATTTGTATAGCACAATTCAACAACAAGGTGATTCAAAGTGCTTTACAGAGACATTAGAAACAAGAACAAATAAAAAGCATGATTTAAAATTGAATAAAACAAGCAAATAAACTAACTAACTAATTAACAAACAAACAAACAACAGTATATAAAATCAAAACAGATAAAATCAGAACAGTAGATAAAATCAGTAGTTAAATGTAAGTTTTGAAATTTAAGCTTAAAGTGTGGATTTGGTGCTTTATTCAAATGCAGCTGAGAACAGGTGAGTCTTCAACCTGGATTTAAATAAACTGAGTGTTTCAGCTGATCTGAGGCTTTCTGGGAGTTTGTTCCAGATATAAGGAGCATAAAAGCTGAATGCAGCTTCTCCGTGTCTGGTTCTGACTCTGGGAACTGATAAAAGACCGGATCCAGATGACCTGAGGGATCTGGATGGTTCATACTGGGTCAGGAGGTCACTGATGTATTTTGGTCCTAAACCATTCAGAGCTTTATAGGCCAGCATCAGAACTTTAAAGTCTATCCTCTGACGGACAGGCAGCCAGTGTAAGGACCTCAGAGCTGGACTGATGTGGTCCACTTTTTTGGTCTTAGTGAGGACTCGAGCAGCAGAGTTCTGAATGAGCTGTAGTTGTCTGACTGATTTTTTAGGTAGACCTGTAAAGATGCTGTTACAGTAATCAAGCCTACTAAAGATGAATGCATGGACTAGTTTTTCCAGGTCCTGTTGAGACATCAGATCTTTTATCCTTGATATATTCTTGAGGTGATAGTAAGCTGACTTTGTTATTGTCTTAATGTGTTTTTCTAAGTTTAGGTCTGCATCCATCACTACACCCAAATTTCTCGCCTGGTTTGTGGTTTTTAGATGTATAGATTGAAGTTCTCTGGTGACCTGTAATCGTTTTTCTTTGGCGCCAAAGACTATTACCTCAGTTTTGTTTTTGTTTAGCTGGAGAAAATTGTGGCACAACCAGTCATTGATTTCCTCAATGCATTTACCAAGAGCCTGTACAGGGCCTCGGTCTCCTGGTGACATTGTGATATATATTTGTGTGTCATCTGCATAGCTGTGATAGTTTATTTTGTTGTTGTTTATAATCTGTGCCAGTGGGAGCATGTAGATGTTAAACAGAAGGGGTCCCAAGATGGAACCTTGGGGAACTCCACATGTGATAGATACTTGTCTGCTCAGATGTGAAGTTACCTATTGATACAAAGTATTTCCTGTTTTCTAAGTATGTTTTGAACCAGTTTAGTACAGTTCCTGAAAGACCTGTCCAGTTCTCCAGTCGTTTGAGTAATATGTTGTGGTCAACTGTATCAAATGCTGCACTGAGATCCAGTAAAACTAGGACTGACATTTTTCCACTGTCTGTATTCAGACATATGTCATTAAACACTTTTGTCAGAGCGGTTTCAGTGCTGTGGTTCTGTCTAAAACCTGACTGGAAGGCATCGTAGCAATTATTCTGTTTTAAGAAGTAACTGAGCTGTTGGGAAACTGCTTTTTCAATGATCTTACTTAAAAACGGGAGATTTGAGATCGGCCTGTAGTTGTTCATTTGTGTCTTGTCAAGATTGTCCTTTTTCAGTATAGGTTTGATTACAGCAGTTTTTAGTGATTCTGGAAACACACCTGATAATAAAGAAAAGTTGACGATCTGTAACAGGTCTGACTCTAAAGTCTTTGAGACCTTTTTGAAAAAACTTGTTGGCAGGACATCTAAACAGCAGGAGGAGGAGTTCAGTTGACCTAAGATGTCCTCCAGGTCTTTGCTGTTAATAGGTTGAAACTGTTTCATGGTGTTTAAACAGTTTTTTGGTGGACACAGTACATATCCTGGATCTGCTGTTGATGTACCAATTGCTTGTCTAATTTTTTGGATTTTTTCAGTGAAGAATTTGGCAAAGTCATTGCAGGCCATGGTCGAATGAAGTTCAGCTGCCACTGACACAGGAGGGTTTGTTAGCCTGTCAACTGTAGAAAATAAGACCCGAGCATTATGGCTGTTTTTAGTGATGATGTCAGAGAAGTAGGACCTCCTTGCATTCCTCAGTTGTAAATTATAATTGTGAAGTTTCTCTTTATAAATGTCATAATGAACCTGGAGGTTTGTTTTTCTCCATCTGCGCTCAGCTTTCCTACACTCTCTTTTTTCATTTTTCACCAGTGTGGAGTTTCTCCATGGAGACTTTTTCCTTCCAGAGATAACCTTCACCTTAATGGGAGCAATAGTGTCCATTACATTTAACATGTTAGCATTGAAGCTATTGACGAGCTCATTGACTGACCCTCTGGGCAGGTCTGGTGTTAATGGGAAGACCTGGTTAAAAATTGCACTACTGTGTTCAGTTATACACCGTTTTGTGATCACTGTTGTTGATATATTTATGTGGGCTGAGATTTTACTTTCAAAGAAAACACAGTAATGATCAGACACGCCCACATCAGACACAGTAACCTTTGAAATGCTCAGGCCTTTGGAGATCAGTAGGTCAAGAGTGTGTCCTCTGTTATGTGTGGCCTCTGTTACATGCTGAGTCAGCCCAAAGTTGCCCAGAGTGTTACTCAGGTCTTTAGTCCCTTTGTCCTGAGGGTTGTCCACATGAATGTTAAAATCCCCAGCAATAATTACACAGTCAAAATCAACACAGATCACAGACAGCAGTTCACTGAGGTCATTAAAAAAGTCTGTGCAGTATTTGGGAGGCCTGTAAACATTAAGAAACACAACTTTGGATGGGGCCTTCAGCTGTAAAGCCACATATTCAAAAGACTGAAAACTTCCAGGAGATAGCTGCTTACATTGAAATGATTCATTAAATAAGACAGCAACCCCTCCTCCTCTCCTGCTCGCCCTGACCTCACTGATAAAACTGTATTTAGGAGGGGTCGTCTCGATGAGAACAGCTCCACTGTTACTTTGGTCCAACCAAGTTTCAGTTAAAAACATAAAATCAAGGCTGTGCTCAGTGATTAAATCATTAATTAAAAATGTTTTCCCAGCTAGAGATCTAATGTTTAATAAAGCCAACTTAAGTGTTTTAGAGGTATTACTTGTCCCCTCATGTTTGGGAGCAGTCTGTGGCACACAAGGTATGTTTACTATGTTTAAAGATCTTTTAGAGTGCAGCTCTCTGTGTTTTGACCAGGCCACATGTCTCCTGTCACCTAAAAGTACAGAAATTTTAAAACCTTCTAGTAAACAGGGTCCCAGCTTCTCCTGGGAAAAGTCATCACTGCCATAATCCTCACAGCCCGGACCCTTCACACATCACGCATCAGACTGCGGAGACAGGGCATGAAGAGGAACTAAGGGGGGCGAGGCTGGGCAATGTGACTTCGATTGCTCTGTTGAGGGTGGGGCTCGATGGCGAACCTTTGGCCGCTCTGGTGGGGGGTTTATGGGGGACAAAAAGGGATTGGGACGGGGGGTAGATCTGAGCCCAGCATTGACCCGCTCCATCATCTCCTCAGTGAATTTCAGGTGTGGGGAGGAGGGAGAAAGGGAGGGGGAGGAGGGTGATGGCCTGTCAGGAGTTTGGGGGACTGGGGAAGGTCGTGGTCCCTTGTCCTGGTCGTTGGTGTTGTTGAGAGAGTTGGAGGCAAATAGGGACCCCTCTTCTTGCCTTAGATGTCTCTCCTTTCTGAGGCTCTTCCTCAGATGCCATGGATGTCTCTCCTTTCTGAGGCTCTTCCCGGGTGGGGGCAAATGGAGCTCCTCCTCAAGGTTTCTGCTGGGCTTTGTCTGTTCTTATCAAAACCTTTGTAACTCCTACATCCATACAGTACATACAGGTCATTTTGGTCTTTCACCCTAAACCTCTTGGTGGTTCACTTTGTTCTAGACTGAAAACTAAAACAGATTATGAGCTTTGAGCTTGTGAACTACGGAATGCACTATTAGAGTTATTAAAGTTTTATATTTTCTAACGAGTCTTTCAAAGGTCTAATTTTATACTTATTTTAGTGAATTAAAATGGTTTTTTTGTGATTAGTTTTTAGTTTAGTTTCAGCTAATTACAATAACCTTGTGCACTACTAATACATTTGAAATCTCTGGACTTTATTGAAAGTTTTAAAGAGCGCTTCAAGGCTTATTTGTATAGGTTTGCTTTTAGCTAGTGCACACTGTTGTGTGTTTTAATTTTAACTTAGAGTATTTTTAGCTGTTGCTTGTAGTTGTGAAACGCGTTGTGATCCTTCTTTTTTTAAATGCTTTGAACACATTTACATATGTGTGCAAAATGCTCTACATCTTAGTTTTCATGTCATTTGACTTTCAGATCACATTTTCAGTTGTTTTTTGTTTTGTTTTTTTACAGTAAAGGCAGTGTCATATGTGCAAATATTTGAGCTTTCTTATTCCTGTACCTACTATCAGGGTGACCACATATTGTGAAGTCATGAGAGGCTCAGCGAGCATGTGAAGATGTCCCAGAAGGCAACTAAAAGTAAGCCTTTTTGCTGTCTGTGATTGTTATTTTTTTTTTTTTGATGCTGTTGTTGTATTTTCATTGCATTTTTTTAACTTATTGTCTTAAGATCTTTTTTATGATTTTCTCTGTGTGAACAGCAAATTTGAGGATTGGGATTTTTAACATGCCCTAAATTCACTGTTGTTTAATGTGAGATACTGAGAGGTCAAACTGGACTTCTTGAATATTGTAGAACTTATCAGTACTATCACTTATCATCAGAACAATTTGGTTACCAGTGAGTCTTTGTCAAACAGTAACCATAATTCTGTTTAAGCCAGCATACAGATCGTGTTAGTTAAAGCAGTCCAGGCCTTGTTATTTGAATGATTCAACAGGTCTGCCAGTAATCAGGCCTGAGTGTGTTTAGTGAAACTGAACTCAGCTTTACAAAAAAACTGTTTAATCACAGTTAATTCATGATTTAACAAGGGGGCAGGGTTAATTACTTTTTCACACAAGACCAGATAGGTTTTGATAACTTTTTTCACTTAAAAACTACATTTTGTTTTGACTCAGCTTATCTTATATTATCTAATATTACCGTTTGTTTAATTATCTGAAACATATAAGTGTGTGACAAATATGCAAAAAAATAGGGAATTTAAGACGGGGGGGAAACACTTTTTCGAACCACTGTAAAATGTTACCAAAGGCTGTTGCTGGCTTTTCTCTTTACACTTTAAAAACTTTAGCGTTAAATGAATTTTGTAGCAATTTCCATGTATTCCGTGTATAATTTATTGCATGTATTTTTGCACATAAACCACTCATAACACTACAACGTATTCTTTTAAACTTGCATCAGGCTAAGTCAGGCTAAGTATATTTATCTGTTTTCAAACACCGTGCAGCACTTACTGGCTGTAATTTATTATTGAATGGAGTCCTTATCTAACTGTCAGAAAGACAGTGGTTAAAATTACCTTCCAAACTCTCTTTTTAATGGTCCTTGGGTTTATTGTTCAATGCCTTGTTATAGATGAAGCTTAAAATATTTAATCACACCTTAAATTGCCCCAAACTTCCCGCTATTAGTCCAGTTAGCAGGAAAAAACCTTTATTTACTGTACAGTGTAGCTTTACCACTGAACCTGATGAGAAGAAAGTCCAAGCACAGCAATCTTTGGAGCAGGGGTAGGCAACCTTTTTGATGGCGAGTGCCATTTAAAATTTCCTCAGAAGTCAGTGTACCATATGATTGTATTAGCAATAAATTTAATAATGCTCTATATTAACAGTTACACACTATATAGAACCACTTTATAGAATTATATTTGTTTGCAGATGTTGGCAGCTATCAGCGAATAGTTATCAGCTATTTTGAAACAAAAAAAGACACTTTTTATCCATAACAAGAACTCTATAACAGCAAATTAACTGTACAACAAAAAATACAAATGCTATTTATGGTCTCCTCACAACAATGATAAGAAAAATAAACTGGGCCAATATGGCATGTTTGTTAATACACATATTAATCTGATCTCTGGTCTCCCACTCAGAGACACAGGTCTCCGAGTGTCCAGCATTCAGACAGCTACCCGAGGACACTCATTAGAGATGGACCGATCCAATATTACGTATCGGTATCGGTCCGATACTGACGTAAATTACTGGATCGGATATCGGAGAGAAATAAAAAATGTAATCCGATCCATTAAATATCAAAAAAGCACCTCACAAAACTTGCGACACGGCGTAACTCGGCCCATAACCGTTGCACTTCGGAGCAGTGTGCTCACATGATAGAGCGGCTGTGTGTATTTGGAGCCTCACTACCAAACTCAGAGGAAGTTATCCAAGAGAGAAGTTAAGCAAGTGTGTAAGTTCATCTCTGAATGTTTGTAAAGCATTCCTGCGTTAAGCTTAACAACCAATATATGGAGCGACTGCCTCTCTCTCCTTCTCTCTCCTGCTGCTACTTCAAACGTGAAACTGATTAATGATCAGCTGATCGGCTTTCCTGTCGCGACTCCGTCTCTCTTGTTTGTTTTTGGCACACATTCGTGCCAGAAAGAGGAAACCAGCAGCTGAACAACAGCAGCACGTTTAAGCTTGATAAGCTGTTGTTAGAATTTATTTAATATTACTTTCTACACCAGGATCTTTTTCTACGTAGCTGACGGCTGGTAACTGTGCAGGGGCGGATCTAGCAAAGTTTAGCCAGGGGGGCCGATAGGGCATTAACTGGGAAAATGGGGCACAAAGACATACTTTTCTTTCTTATTCTCATTTAAAATGTGTAGCTTTTAATAAATAATTATCCGAATCTTACACCCAAAGTTTTAATCTGATGTAAAATGTATAGAAGTCCATTACTGTATATAGTAACTGTTAAGTCTAATATACCCTAGTAAGCTATAGTACTTTTTCCTTTGGGAAGATACCATCTGTGCAGTCTGCAGTTCTGTTGAAGAAAGATGTTGAATCTATTTAATTATTCTTGAAAAATAATTTAATTCTGTGCATTTTTGTTTTCACACTGCATCAAATTAAAGTTGATTACGTTGATTAAGCATCATGAGGTGGAGGGTGGGGGGTGGTTTCCTTTTTTTTTTTTGCTGGGAGTTTGCAACCCTATTAGTTAGGTTGCTTAATATTTCTGCTAAGTGCTCTTTAAAATACCAGAATAGGAAGGATTGTGTAGGTTTAAGTTTATTAGATTTATCAGTATTGCTGAACTATGAAATATTTTGGATGCAGTGTATTTTTTACATACAGGTATAACGGAATAGCTTTAGTGTTGTTGTTTATTTAAACTTGAGTATGAACTTATAAAAAATGCAGCAAGATATTAAAAAACAGTTTTATTGATTAAAAAATACACTATATCGGATTCATATCGGTATTGGCAGATATACAAATTTATGATATCGGTAGCCGACATAAAAAAGTGGTATCGTGCCATCTCTAACACTCATGTGAGAGAAAATCTGCTCACACAGATATGTGGAGCCAAATACTGTCAATAAGGCCTCTGCAATGTTGTGAAGACAGTTAAACTTGTCAGGTAGTGATGTCCAGCTGGTGAAAATGCAAGCTCCATGAACACGCACAGCTGTGGATTCCAGCTGCTTCGATGTTGCATTAACTGGTATTAACTCAGCCAGTTAATGCGAGACAAATCCAGCTGCTCATTAAAGATTTCTGGTTTGATCAGAAAAGAAAACATTGGTCCATACACCTGAAAGTCCCAAAAACGCATTGTGTCTCGAGTCTACGGATGTATCCGTGTATTTCCATGGTGCTGACGCTGCGCTGAGCGGACAGCTCCTCAGTTTCCTCTTTCTGGCGCAAAGTGGGCGATAAACAAACAAGAGAGAAAAGCCAATCAGCTGATCATTGATCAGTTTCATGATTAAAGTAGCAACAGGAGAGAGAGAATGAGAGAAGAGGCAGCTGTGCAGCGTAAAGACAGAATAACTCCACCTTTGTGTCTTTTTCCATTCTAGCTGAAGTCCGGGACAAACTGCGTCCCTTCTCAGCTCAACACGAAATGCGTAATAATTTCTCTGAATGCGGGACAGTTGGCAACTCTACTAACTAACCTTATAAATAAAATAAAGTTCACTATCAGTAACATCATAGCACCCACCCAGCTGTATAGAAACTCCGTCATGCTAGCTAGCACGCAGTACGAGTTATTGTAACTGACTGTAAAAAGTCAGCACAATGAAAATAAACTCCACCTAAACTTGGTTTATATCTGACCCAGATGGACTGTAGTCATAACTTCTTACCTGAAGTTCAGTTCACACTCAGACCAGTGGCCGCCTCGGGTTTCTCCTCCTCCTGCCTCCCCTCTCCCTCGTCCACCTGCCAGCCTTCACCACTTGTTAATTTTACTGAATCTGTGGAAGCTACGCCATAGCCACCACCAAACAACTGAGTTATTTTTACACACCGGCCAGCAACTGGCCAATCCACCACCTTTCATTTATACCGTTACAAAAAAAAAATCATCGGCCCACCGAGCAAATGCCTGGTATGCCTGATGGCCAGTCCAGCTATGGTCGTGCCATCAGTTAACCCTTCACGTGACACAGTTGGCACGCGTGCCTAGGGTTGCCGACCCCTGCTTTAGAGTAATTTCATGGAGATGTTGTTAAAAAAAAAAGAAAAAGAAAACTTTTGATGCTCCCAAATGCACATTAACATAAGTCCAGTATATCAAATGATACTCATATACAACCCTCATTCCATACATGTGCTATGTAAAATTTAAATAAAAAGAGAATGCAATGAACCCATATTTCATTCACAATAGAACATAGAAAACATATTGAATGTTGAAACTTAGAAATTTGCCATTTTATGAACAAAATAAGTCATTTTGAATTTGGTGGCAGCAGCACGTTCAAAAAAGTTGGGTAACAGCTGTGTTTACCACTGTGTAGTATCCTTGTTTCTCTTCTTCTTTGACTTCGTTGTATTTTTGGTTTCATGATGTATCAACTGTTTTCAGTTGATGAAAGGTTTGGAGTGCTGTTCAGCACATGGTCAAAGGAGCTTGCAAAGAAAAGCGTCTGGACTTCTTTAAGTTACTTGAAGACGTTTCACCTCTCATCCGAGAAGCTTCTTCAGTTCTAAGGTCAAATGGTGGGGAGTCCCTGATTTAAACCTAGTGGGAGTGTCCCCCCGCAGAGGGACAAAAGGACCCCCTGATGATCCTCTAATCGCCTGAGCCAAGGTGTGAAACTGGGTGTGGGTCCCAATCAGCCAGGGTTTCGGGTGAGCTCATTGTGAAACCTGGCCCCACCTTATCATGCGAATTCCTGAGGTCAGATGGCCCAGGGTGTGAGTGGGCGTTAAGGCGTCTGGGGAGGTAACTCAAAACTGGATTATAGATGGCAGACACCGCCTCTGTTCAAAGATGGTCGCTCACAGTGGACATAGATGGCTTCTTTCACTCCTCTTTCAAACCATCTGTCCTCTCTGTCCAAAATTTGAACATTGACATCCTCAAAAGGGGATGCCAATGTTCACATGTTTGACCTTAGAACTGAAGAAGCTTCTCGGATGAGAGGTGAAATGTCTTCAAGCAACTTAAAGAAGTCCAGACTCTTTTCTTTGCAAGCTCCTTTGACTACAATGACCTGGATGACTGAGAACCTTCACAGACATACTGTTCAGCACATGTACTTTTCTGCTATGAAACTGTTGTAACAGAGGTGGTATGTGGTTTAGCATCGTCTTGCTAAAATATGTGCAACCTTTCCTGAAAGACACATTTTCTGGATTGGAGCATATGTTGATCTTAAACCTGTATTTACACTTTCAAATTTCAGAAATGTTTGTAGACAGATTTGTTTGCAGATTGATGAACCTCTGCCCAGCTTTACTTCTGTCAAACTGCCTCTCTAAGGTGCTCTTGTTATTCCCAATCATGTAACTAACATGTAGTCAACTAACCAAATTAGTTGCAAAATGTTCCCCTAGCTGTTTCTTTTTAGCACCACTGACTTTTTGAGCCCTTTGTTGCCATCGTTTTCTAATATTTTTCATGAAAAAGTAGAATATCTCAGTTTAAACATTTGTTATGTGTTCTGTTGTGAATAAAATATGTGTTTATGAGATTTGCAAGTTTTTTCAGTGTATTTAAAGAATTCAAACCATTTTTGAGAACATCGTATCGTAATTTGTGATCTTCACTCTTTGCTGTTAAAAATAAATCCTAGCAGATGGACAGTTTCCTATAAGCCTTTGCATTTGTCTTAATTTAGAAAGTGATATTTGAATGAAAATCAGTTTCATTGGCATTGCCCGTACACCTGTTTCAAAATGGCACGTCAGAAAAAGCAAACATCATAATTTGCATAGAAGAAGACTGAGCATTGTCTCTCAGGTGACTCTACTTTTATACCCTGATATGTTTGCTTCTGTTTTTGTCTTTGTCTGCTCCAGTATGGTGGCCTAGGCTTCTCCCAGTTCTCCTGTTCTTCGTCACCTTTGTCATGTTCTACTGTTCGTATGCCTTGATTCAGAGGTAATCTCACACAAAGACACACTCTAACACAAACATGTCTTTCTTTCTTTCTTTCTTTCTTTCTTTCTTTCTTTCTTTCTTTCTTAATTTCTCTGGTATTGAGTCACAGAATCACAGTAATACCCATTTCGCAGGATTTCTGGCCAGCGCTGAGTCACTAAAATCTGAGAAGACAGCCTATTCACAAAGTGGTCTGAGCTGCTAGTCAACCAAAGCCTCACACATAGCAATTTTTGCACTTTTTTGAGCATTTTGGACTAAATTACTGGCACTTTCCATTTTCACTGATTCAGCAGTAGTTTTCATGCCATCTGTGGCAACTGTCTTTCAGCTATGGAGGCACCAGCAAGTCTCCCAGCAGTAGCAAGTCGCTGTGTGGTGGCTGGCTAACCCAGAAGAAATGGGAGAGCCTTAACTTTAAGTGAGTAATGGCATGTCTGTGTGTTCTTTTTTCTTTTTTTCTTTTTTTTGGGGAAACTGACTTATTAAAGGAGTGGTGTATAGCAGTGTTTTTATTTGAACATAAAGTGCCGAGTTCCTTGAAACTGGACTGCTCTGTACCAGTCATGACAGAAAAGCATATTTTACAGAGAAGAAGAGTTATGTTTAAAAGAAGAGTTTCCATCTAAATAATGGTTACAGTAAGTTTCAGTCATTCCAGTGGAATGTCTTGATAAAAAGCCAGAGAGGGGGAGTTAATGTGAAAAACTAATTTTGGCTAACAATGTCTTCATGACATATACATATTTTTTTTATAACTTGATAATGTCTAGCCCGTTTTGTTAACTAATCCCTGTTTCACATTCTCTAACATGCTCACAGTTATCTATCTTTTAGTCTCTTTATCAGTTTATCGACCTGTATATTTACTCACCTTTATTCTTGGCTCTGCTCTATTAGTAAAAGGGAATGTGTGGTTTGGCCAAACCTCATCCAAGGTCACTGTTTATTTATTTAGCCCAGTCGACCTTCCACCGCCTGCCCTTTAACATTTTCAACAGTTAAGATGTGTAGCTGAAAAAGAGTTCAGTTCAGAGTTACCAGTCCGTTGTTCTTGGATTTTTAACATGAGTCAGTCACAGGGAAGCCTGCGAGGCAGTTACAATGACATTTCTCTAATTAGACTCCCTGCCCGGAGATTTATCCTGATCTCCTACAGAGGGCTAGCTGGCACACAAGAGTAATAAATGCCTGAGAGACTTACTGTCAAAGACAGTAGGTTATAAACAGCTGGAGTGAGTGAGCACAGAAGAGCAACTGTTTCACATATTACAACCTGCCACATTTGTCTCACTCCACAGGCTCTGTGAGTATTATTGTTTTCTTTCCCCTCTCCATGGCGAGGGAATGTCAGCGGAGAATTTTAATGAAGGAAATTGCTATTGAATGGCATCATATAAATAGGTGATTTTCTTATAACGAGGTTGGCTTACCTGCTTAATGGGTACCAGAACATTTGGTAACGCTAGTGCATCAGTTAAGATTACAAAGCAGTTTTTTTTCTTTTTTATGTGCTAGCTTGAACACTGTACTGCTTGGCAGAACAGATGGTATTGTCTATTGTGTGGGTTGATTATTTTAGACAAAAAACTTGAAGCAGTTTTCTTTGCTCTCCCGGCCACAAAGCCTCTGGCAGCATAACTCATCTGTACACTGAAACTGTGTGGTATCATCTTATAAACCCTGCTTTGACATTTCTCATGCAGCATTAGCAGACGGACGCAGCTCTTTATGAAAATGGAGGATTTCTTTTGGCGGCAGCATCTGTCAGATCTGGCATTACCTTATGGCATTAAGGGCAGTGGTATGTTGACCTTGCATTTTAAATTAATCCCCACTCTTCCCACTCACTTTTAGCAAATTTGTCTCATTTTGACTGGGACCAGGACTGGGGATTAAATAGATGACATCTTAAACTGTTAATACAGCTGAAACCCAGGACTGTAGCTTTTTCACCAATTCAAGCTCTGTGTTCGGCGTGAACTTTTGAACTTCTCCATTTCTCACTTTTCATCCCAGAGCTGCTGCTACTGAAAGTGCTTGCTGTAACTACAAATTATCACGTGCCAGCCAACATTGAAAAGTAAGTTTGAGCACACTTTAGCAAACTTGGCCAACAGTAGTAAAGCGAATTAGTTTAATATTGCAATCATGGATAACGATTTGCTTTTTTAGACCATCTTACAATTTATTTATTTACAAGAATATTAATCTGCACTTTTCTAATTATTCTAAATATTCTTAACTATTTAAAAATTTTTCAGTATCCTGCTCTGTTTACCAATTCAAGCCATCATGCTCAAAATAGAGTAGGCCAAGATCGGTGCCAACAAATACACACTATGCAGTCCTGTGAAAAACACCCTATGATTCAACAGCTTGTGGCGCCGCCTTTAGCAGCAATAACTTGAAATCTGTCACATCGTTGTGGAGGAATTTTGGTCCATTTTTCTTTACAACATGGAGGTTTGCAGGCACTGGTTTTTGCCAAATGTAGCACTCTGCATTATGGCCAAACATCTCCACGTTGTTCTCGTCTGCCCATAGGATTGTTCCAGAGCTCCTGTGGTTGTTTAAATGCAGCTTTGCAAACCTAAGCTGTGCTGCCACGTTCTTTTTAGAAAGACGAGGCCTTCTCTTGGCAAACGTTCCAAACAAGCCACACTTGTTCCATCTTTTTTTAATTGTGCTGTCATGAACTTTAACGTTTAACATGCTAACTGTGGCCTTGTACTTGATTTTTAACATGGTTGCAAAGAGTTCTGTGAAAACGCTCTCTGTAACTGTTCCCTATAACTGTTCCCTATGTCCTCGCGTGCTGTTCCAGTAGTGATGATAGGTTTTTGCCTCCAGAGAGCCATTTTGTTTGTAACTGAACAAAACATGTTCATTTTAAGACCGATGAGAAACCTTGATAAAGAAAAATTTGCCACATTTAATTCATAATGTGAACCTGTGTTGTTTTTCTCCACAGCCTTGAGTGCAGAACTTGTGTAGTCATAGGTAATGGCTTTGCCATTAAAAACAGCTCCCTGGGAAGCATCATCAATAAATACGATGTGGTCATTCGGTAAGCAATAATCATACTCCACACAACAGTGAAATCATTTTTCCTGATTATGGTATTAAAATGAAATGATATGCTCTACTGTGCAATAATAGTGGGGTTAAAGTGTGTTTGAAAGTGTCTGCCATATATTTAAATCCAATTATTTAGATGGATGCTTGGATTTAAAATGTTCAAAGTTGCAAACAATGAAGTCAGTATATGGCTTAAATGTCTTTAAGCCAGAAGCTCAGACTTCAGACTGCTCTAAATAGTTGATTGCTGACAGTCTTCAGCCCCTCAGCCTGAAAGGCTTGGGGTAATGTCATCACCTCGCCTGGTGGACAGCCAGGTTGGGTGGATACCCAAGTTTGCGAGCGCAATAACTCGTGAATTAAGGGATGTAGGACTTTCAAATATGGGTGCATGTACAAGCAGGTTGAGGGATAGAGCTGTTGGCGATATCATTAGTGAGGTCATCTACACTTTTTGTTGTAGGGATTGAAACCCAACCAACCTGCTGTTCTGCCCTTCTGTTTATCAAGCACAGCCAATCAGAAAAAATCATGTCCAAGGTTGATTTAAAAGGAGAGCAGTTAAACTTCCATGTTTCAAGGCAGTTAGGACTCATTGCTATTGCATTTTAAAAAAGAGAATGTGTTGATTTCTTTTACCCTCAGCCTCTCTAAATAGGGTTTAATTCACTTAGCTGTAGACTGTATAAGCATGTGACTCTGACACAGAGCCGTCCTCTCAGGCTAAGTTTGGGTCAAATCAGGTTCTTTAAAAGCAGAAAAGAAAGCATTGAGTTTACTCAGGGACAAAGGCATCTAGCAGATCTGACTCTACAGCCTTGGAATGAGCGACCGCATTCTGAGTTTTTTTAAGCCTCTTTCAAACAGCCAGAATTAGGCCTGGCAGCAATGCACCCCCCCCCCCCGAACCCCCCTCTTTCCCTCCCCTCACGTCTCTCGCTCTCTTCTAATTATTTTCCAGCCAAGTCAGGTTATTGACACTCAGAATTCAATGCATGCCTGAGATTTTGACGTCATCTGGCTTTTTTCCTGCCATGGAAACACTGCTTGACTTCTTAAAAGCCTGTTGAGAATTAAGTTCTCAAAGTGCTTGCTAATAATTTAATGTTCTCAGTCTGTGCTATTGAATTTGTCAACTATAGAGTTATATTGTATTTTTTTGTTAAGTGATGAAACACAGATGTTTTTTTATTTCACAGAGTGAACAAGGTTTCGAATTTCAGGCTGTGTACAGCGTAGAGTGAGTTAGTCATCCTGTTCTGAGGCAACTTTTTAACTTTTATTAATTTTTCCCCCCCAGCTCTTAATCGTGTGATAGATAATATCTGTCAGTAGACGACATATCTGGGTGCAACTTTACACATACACCAAAATTTATGCTGCTGCAACTTCTTAGTATTCATAAGACTGATTGCGGTGTGACATGTTGGTAAATCGTGTTTTATTTGCCATCACAGAAGTGCGTTTTCTCCAGTTTTATTTTTACAGTGATTGCATCTCTGCTGAGTAAACCTTGACCAGAAAAAGAGTGTTGCAAGTTGTCCTTGTTGCACATTAATGTGTCAGAAACTAAAGAGATGGTCATGGACTATCTGTGCAATAAAGGATGTAGCTGTTGAGTTTGTGCATCAGCATAAAGTTCTGTAAAAAAAACATATGCATACTTGAGTTCATTGCACCACCCCTCCCCTGCAGCTCAGCCAGGGACCACAACTCTGCCACATGTACTTATTCAGGTTGTCCGTGTATAGTTTATTGATCTGCAACATGTAAGTGTGAAAAATCTGCAAAAACACAAGAAATCAAGAATTGTCAACTTCGGGCTGAAGGACCCATGAGCTTATGTGATTTACAAGAATTGTTACTCCTCTTAGAGTATTATCAGATTTCAGTGAACATTGCATGCAAAGATCACCTAATGGATCTTTACCTAAACTATGCTCAAGGCCGAGGTCATGTTACCTCCAGTGTCTTTAAGCATGCGATCAGACCTTAAATCATTTATGTAAAAACTGAATCGGTTGAAGCCCCAGGTCTTGTATGGAAGCCCCAGGTCTTGTAGCTTGGCCACCAGTCCTTCCACACAAACTGGTGGCCAAGCTACAAGACCTGGGGCTTCCAGACAGCACCTGCATGTGGATCAACAGCTTCCTCTCGGGCCGTAGACAGAGAGTCAGAGTTGGCCATCACACATCCTCAGCCCTGAGTCTCAGCACTGGCTCACCCCAGGGCTGTGTGCTCAGTCCACTGCTCTACTCTCTCTACACACACGACTGCACTCCTCGCCACCACAGCAACATCTTTGTGAAATTTGCAGATGACACCACAGTGGTGGGGCTCATTTCCAAGGGAGACGAGTCTACGTACAGAGACGAGGTGGAGCAGCTGACGTCATGGTGTAAGGCCAATAACCTCCTCCTCAACACTTCAAAAACCAAAGAACTCATAATAGACTTCAGAAGGAAAAAGGCAGAGATCCAACCACTATTCATAAATGGGGACTGTGTAGAAAGGGTGGCAAGCTTCCGCTTCCTGGGAGTCAATATAGAGGAGAACCTTTCCTGGAGTGTGAACACCTCCGAGCTGCTGAAAAAGGCCCAACAGAGACTGTACTTCCTGAGAATTCTCAGGAGGAATAACATCACACAGAGACTGCTGGTGTCCTTCTACAGAGCCACCATTGAGAGTGTTCTAACTTACTGCATATGCATCTGGTACACTAGCTGCACAGGGGCTCAGAGGAAAGCACTCCAAGGGATCATTAACACCGCCCAAAAGATCACTGGCTGCCCTCTCCCCACACTGGAAGTTCTACACAATGCCCACTGTTTTAAAAAGGCCCAAAACATCATAAAAGACACCTCACATCCTGGCCACTCCCTGTTCGAACTGTTGCCCTCAGGCAGACGGTACAGGGCAATCAGAGCAAGGACTAATAGACTCAAACACAGCTGTTATCCAACTGCAATAACACATCTGAATACTACAAAAAAATGTCCATCACGCCACTCTTGTGTTAATCTATGCACGGTCTGAAGCATGTGTGTGGGATGTATGTGAATGTTTTACTGTTATATCTTATTAGTATTTTAAGTATTCTATCTATTTTATTTATTGAATTTTATTGTTTTATTTATATTTTGATATTGCTAGGGATGATGCAATGATCGGGGACCATTCTTCATTTCGTTGTTCTCATGACAATGACAATAAAGTTTTCTGATCTGATCTGATGAAGCTCTGAGAGGCTAGCTGCAGGTGGGGAGTGCAGTATTTCACGATCCACTGAATAATGGTTATTCAATGCTCATTTACATCAACTTTTTTCTAATTGCAAAAATTGAAATCCTGACTAAAACAGCTCTGAAAATCCTTTTTTAAATTTCTTTACATATTTTATTCCTGCCTCAGGTTGAATGATGCCCCGGTAAGAGGCTATGAGGAAGACGTGGGGAACAAGACCACCATGAGGTTCTTCTACCCTGAGTCAGCCTTCTACAACCCTGGACTGGACAATGAGCCTGACACCCTTATGGTCCTGGTGCCTTTCAAACAGCAAGATCTACGGTGGCTCAAAGAGATCCTCTACAATGAGAAGAGGGTACTGGATGTGTGTGAGAATGCACTCTCCCACATGCAAACACAGACTCTCTTACGCACACACAGTCATCTCCCTTTCTTTCGTTCTTTCCTCTCTCTGCCTCAACTGAACACATTCTCTTTACTTTTCAAGCTTGTCTGTCTTGCATATCAGGAACAACTACTTAAGAGGTTCCACTTGAGCAGTACCAGCACTCTCCAGAGTTAAATGTTGTTTCCATTGCAGGCATCGTTCACTCCGTATCCCACGGCACCTCCGGCCTCCTGCTGCTAATAGTTGCAGGGTCATTACCCGCTAATTTGCACATCGATTTAGTGTCCTCCAAACATGGAGATTTACATGCGTCTCTCCTTGCATGCATCCATTCTGCCAAATAAAGGGCAATTCGTGGCCGTTTTCACTCTCAGTCTGTAAACACCCTGTCTGTTTTTTTGTCTTTGCCAGGTCAGGAAAGGCTTTTGGAAGCCCCCTCCTCAAATTTGGTTGGGTGATGCCAGTAAAGTTAGAGTGCTGGACCCACACTTCTTGCATCAGACTGCAGTCAAGCTGCTAAAGATCAATTTTCACCCCAAGAGCAAACAGGTGAGTGATCACTTTCACTTAAGTGTTTTTTGTTTGGTTTTTTTGCAGTCGTGACTATGCGTGATCTCAATTTGTGGTAGTAGAAGTTTCAGTGCAGATCGAAACCAAACTGTCTTTATTCCTTATTCAAATCAGTCCCATTTCTTACTTAATCATAAGTTTTTGCTCTGTAATTGTGGTGGGGATGTTGCAATACCAAGAATTTCTGGCATCCTCTGCAGCAGACTTTTCTTCCTCTTCTGTGCTCTTTTTCCTATGTTTCTGTTCTTCTTTTCTGGCCTTTCACTGCTTCCCACATGAATGTTAACAAGGGTGGACGGAGCCTCTGCTGATTAGGCACTGCTCCTCAGAATGATCCGTCATGACCTTTGTGGTAAACAGTTTATTGTAAGAGGCGTTTCTGCTGAAATCTAGTTGGTGATTACTGTGAATTTGGTGACAATTAGCTTCTGCTTGGCGTCCTGGTATCTCACTGTAAGATAACTGTCTCATGTCTTTAACGATAAATCGGTGGTTCCCTGGGAAATAATTGGCTTATTTCATTTTTTGGGGATAAGAAAAGCCAAAATATTGTTTTCTTATTGTATGTCTTTAAAGGTAAAAGGCAGTTCCCAGTGTGCTTATCTGTGATGCGGATTATTGCTTTTGTACTGTGGCCTTCACTAACTTTTAACTCGATTTTAATGTTTAGTTGGTTTTCACTGAGCATATCCTTTGACATTTTAAAGTAGAAGGCAAATGAAACGCAAGATGGCTGAATCAAAACACGAAAAGTAAAAGTGAAAGCATTGCTCTAAACCCATAAACTCGAGGAAAAACAGCAGTTGCGCAATGAAGATCCAGAGTGCATGACATTTCTTTTTTTTCCCCTGCTGATCAGATTTTGAAACACCACGAGATCCCTCTTGGACTGAAACTGGTGTATTACAGCATTTTTTATTGGCCCATAGCATCTCATCTTCCAAGTGTGGCTTTCTGTGTGTTTGGTGGGGATCGTCGTCGATGTGGATCTTCAGCCAAGTTTTGTTTTGGTTCTGCTTGTTCCCACTGAGACCTTTTTGTCAAAGACTTGACAATGGGTGTAACCATTTCAGATTGCGGTATAAACACAGTTGGTTCACTGCAAGACGAGAGTGAGGAGCGGGAAGGCAGAGATCCTGCAGGCAATCAGCGGGCTCACTCGACAGGAGCTCTGTACCATCTGTGCAGCTTGTACGGGAATGGCTGGGGGGCAGCAGTAGGAGAGGTGGGATGAAGTGGTGGGAGAACTGGGGCCTGCAGGCAGTAAAGTTTTCAAGTAACACCTGAATTATGTTTATTCGGGGCTGTAAGCATGACATTTTTTACACATTACTGAACACGATGGAAATGTGCATCTGGCACGCCCTCACTCTGTGTTGTTGTTGGATACACTTTTTCTCATTTTGGAACTCCTGTGCTTTGGCATCATCAGTTTCCCTCAGGTTACCGATTATGCTCTGTGCAGCGGCAAAAACTCTGTTTCAGATTCTTGACAAGGCTACTCAAACAAATTGTTATCTCTGTTGCTATAACCAACTGCACATTTGTTTAGACACACATTTTGCAAAAAATTAACCCTGAGGGTACAAAAGCTCAACGACTCACGCAAATGAACACTTACTGTCATCTACATGCCGGTGTGTTGTGTGTAGGCTTTCTTTTAAACATCTCCTGAAAAAGGCAGAAGTAGAGTTATCAGCACACATTGAGGAGCTGTGCTGATCATTCACTGAGTACCAGATGCCAGCCTGACCTGTTGCTAAACTATAAAAAAAAACACACTTGAGCCCTACTGTACCTCTGAATAAACTTTTAAAATAGCACTTCCCCTGAGGTTTCACACTTCAACGTGGGTTTCAAAAACCTCCACTGAGACAAAGTCCACACCAGCCCAGATAAATTTGAAAACGGCGTTTTCATCTGAAACTGAAAGCAACAGCTAGTTTCACAGGCTGTGCTGCCAGATCTGTTATTCAAATATAGATGTGTGGCATCACTGAAATATCAGAATCTTAGCTAAAGCTCACAAAACCCTTTCCATGACCACCAAACACAGCTAAAACAACAAATCTGACAGCATGTACACGGACAATGTCTCTGTTGAAAGCACAGATCTCACCGAGTCCAAAAGTGCAAGTTTCATCACGACCCAACCAAAAATTCACTAAGCCAGCAGCAAAAGGAGACCAAAATTTCGCTTCAAGTGTGACAAACATTAGCATCAGTTCTGTCTTACCTGTGCTGTATTGTTACCAAAAAAATCCACTTTGATGCAATCACATTTCCTGCACAGCTCCATTTCGCAGTGTGTTTCAACAGCAGTTTCCTGTCATAAATTCCTACTTTCTGCCTTATTTGATTCTTTACGCGCGGACGCATTACGCACCAGTCCATAATTTTTTAGAGTATGTTTATTGATTTGTTTTGCGAAATTGACCTCCAGCAAGAAAGCCAAATTTCTGCTTTTCAATGCTGAAGAAATATCAGCTCTCACAGATGGTGCCAAATTTTTTTAATTTGCAAAATCAAACCTCTGTAACTTTGCTCTGTTTCACTTCAGCAGCATTGATCTTTCCACGGGTAATGTCCATCTGTTGACTCATGGTTTTCTTCAGTTTTTGATCTACTGCAGCACAGGTTCATGCTGTAAAAGACACACAAAAAATTAGGCCAAGAAAAAAAATCTGTGTTCCATCCTCAGTTACTTTGACACAATGACGTCTGTTGTGATACTTACACCTGTGATGTGATTAAGGCTCACTTATATGTTAACTTTATTTTGATATCAGGATGGTTTACACAGAGTTTTTTCCAAAACAAGAGGTTGCAGATGCTGTGTTGACATTTCACTAAATAAGTTTAAATACTTTTTCATTGTTAACATTTGATGAGGAACAGTGGGGTGTTAACTTTTTCTGACTCCTGAAGGGAGGCACGCCAGAAAAAAAGTTTGAGATCTATTGGTTTTGACATTCAGTAAGCCCCGTAACTAGAAAAGAACATACTGGAAGTAGGCTAATATAAACACCGGTGCATTTACCGATGGAGCATTGCACAGGAAAAAAACACAAAACACAGATGATGATTTGGAAAGATGAAGAATAAAAGGTTTTTGTTAAAGTGGGTTTTAATTTGAAAAGTGAATGAGAGTTTCTTTTGTCTTCAGGTCATATGGAAATAATTCTTCTTCTTGCCTATGTGAGCACGCGTAATCATAATCAGTCATATAGGGAGTGGCAAACAGCACAGGGGAATTTCTGTGGACAGAAAGAGCCAGCCAGGAATAACACAACAAACATGTCTCCTCTCATTAAATCTCACATTACCTTGAGTTCTAGTTTTTCCTTAAAGAAGCAAAAATAAAATATCAGCCGGAAGGTTTTGCTTCCTGCATGTTCTTTTGTCATTGTTTTTAGGCAGAAGCCAATTAAGGAATGTGACATGCACAAAATGTGAAGAGAAATGTATATCACCGCTGTTTGTGGGCTGTTTTTCCCTCGGGATATACAGGAAAAATTGTAGTGTGGAATCGAATTGTAGGAATTAGTCTGTGTCCTCTTTACAGACGTAGTCCACCTGGATTTCATCACACCAGACCAGCTTTCAGCCAAATCTTGAGTTTTTTATGTCTCTGTAACTAACTTGCAGCCACACTAAAACCTTTGCAGGTTAGTGTATGTGCACCTGTACATTAGTGATAAGGCCAGCATTTTCACTTGCAGGACTACGTATGTATCTGTCACAATGACTTTAGACAATAAACTCATCCTTTACCATGGCACACCCATTTTTACTCTGCTTACATGGTGCACCCATGCTTACTCTGCATATGTCCACTTTTTTTTAACAACATAATTGCTAACCATACCATTAAGTCATGGCAGAGGCTTTATATGTGTAGTAACCATCAATTTTTCACACACCTTTCCTTTCCTTCCTCTCGATTACTGTGAAAAAGACTAATTTACTGTAATCGAGGGGAAGGAAAGGAAAGGCAGAGGGCTTAAATGCTTTGAATCACTGTGTTTGAAAAAGCAGCTGTACTTTGCTTGAGAACAGCAGTCTCAGAGCTGCAAATGAATTTCAAAATAAAATGTCAAAATACTCAAGTTTTTCTGTTTTTAAGAGTTTAAGTTAATTGTTGTGCACAACGTTTAAATTCTGTTGGAACAGTAGGTGGTTGAAATAAAAAGCATAGAAACAAAACTGTGTTTGCATAAGCCATGTGGGTGAGGTTATGAGAGCGAATACTGCAGATAGAAATGCTTGTGCAAATGAACCGCATATAAAGCTGCAGTTTTCCTCTATCGCCATCTAGTGGTGAAATGAGGGGCTTCTTTTAGGGTTTCAGTTCCAAAGCCATCTGGAGATTGTTTTTACATCATAAGCTCTTTTGCACAACCAGCAAAGCTCAGCATGTACATTTTTAAGTAACTCTCCTTCTATAAAGTTAATTTGATTTATACAAACCTTTTTTTGTTTATTGTTTTTTTTTTTTATCTGTTTTTACTCAGGTGTGCAAGGTAAAAATCTTTCAGTTCTTTATTTGGGGGTATCTACTAATATTTGCTAATTTTAGAAATAATAAATCATGAAAACAAGAAGAAGTGCAGTGGGCTGTCATGATCTCTTGCTTGTTGCAGATCCCAGTGCATCCCACCACGGGTATACTTGCCATTTTTGTTGCTCTCAACTACTGTGACGTGGTCCACGTTGCTGGATTCGGATACCCTCGCTCAAAGAGCCAACAGCAGCAGCAGCCGATCCATTACTATGGATATGCCACCATGAAGTCTATGAAGGTGCGCGGCCACCTGTAGTGATGTACTTTTTGTTTTAACACGCTCACTGGCAAAGCTTCATATTCCTTGAATACTAATGCTCCTCCACTCTGTTACAGAATTCTTACCACGACCTTAATCATGAAGCTGAAGCCTTAAAAAGACTGGAGGATTCGGGAGCCATTCTCTACCTGCATCCACATTTATGATACAGATCCATCTCCATTTTTCGTGGGGTCATCTGTCTCAGCTCTTAATGTGCCTTCTGTGGTTGGATATTTGATTTTTTCTGAACGTGACAATCCTGGCACCTTATGTGTGTTTTTTTCCTAAAGTGAAATAATAGAGCGATTTAACCGCTTTTCAAATGTTTTTCTTTGGCGATGTGGTTCAGCATTTTTTTCTAAAGAATCTTCAACTCTGTAGATAAAGAAATTAATTAATAAAATTCTGAAATAGAAAAAATGTTGGGCATCAATGCAAAGTGTAGCGACCCAGCTGTTTGTGACAAGATAGCTGCAGTAAACTGGTTTCATCAGTAGATGTCCAGTCTTGGTGCTTGTTGTTTTTCGGTTCTTGTGATGAACTGAGTTGATGGAATGAAAACATCTGACATGCGCAGTTTTCACTTGTCTGGACTTTTCACGTATATCGTTAAGATGTAAGCCTGATGCGAGTGGTTTATCGAGTTTAGAATGAAATTTGTTAATTCTTTTGAACTCTGATTCTTTATCTTTAAAGTATGGAACTGTGTTCAAGTTAATGTTTTTTTAAAAAAATCTAATGACAATTTTGCTCATTTGTTATACTTTGACTACGGTGATTGTTTCATTATTTATTTCATGGTTTTTTTTCAGATACAAATGGTACCACTGGATATTTTGTAATGTACAGAATAAAATACATTCGTAAATTAAAGGTGATCAAAACTGATCATAATTGATTTTACTGTTGCTTTGCCCTTTCTTAATGTTTTATTTTATTTGAATATTGCTGTTGTTACCACTAGATGGCAGTATGTCTCCATTGCATGCATAATATACAGTATATCCAGTCTACTGCACTGCACATGGTGCAATCATGCAGCAGCCCCCCCCACCCCACGTGCCCCAAAGTGCCTGGATTAATGGAAACACTAAACCTAGCATTAGTGCATGTGCTAGTGAACGTGTGCGGTATGAACGTCTGGGAAACCAAAAACCTAAAAACTTGGAAGGACTAAGATACAATTGCTGCAGGTGACATGCCAGCGATGATGGTCTGCTCTCTGTAGACACCAAACCTTCTATTAATGTTAACGTGAATGGAGCCTGGCCCTTGGCGCTTGAGCTGTGCTCATTCACAGAGTGGTACATCCTCAGCAGTGACAGTGACTGCCTCATCTGCTTATGTCAGTTTAATGGCAGACATATGCTGCGTTTTCAATTACCCCAGCAAATGCTGTGATACAGCCACTGCTACAACTTTGACTAATAGTAAAAGCACACTCACACTGTAGTTTCTCCAGATGTGAATGTGGTCTGTGGAGCTAGAGCGATATCACACCTGAGTGTAGTGTTGTGCCTTCTGAGCAGCAATGCAGACATTCTCCTGAAGGTCACACTGGAAGCGGGATACCTTTAAGCTGCAAATATGATTTACTGCGCCTGCATAATAGCAGAACCCACCACATGACCATGAATGGATACTACAAACTCGGTATATTTGCTGTGTGGCTCACGTCCACATGTTTTGCCTGCATATCACCCGTAAGGAGGACAGTCCTTTTTTTCAATAGAGTAGAAACAAACGTCATACACCCCTTACACTCAAATTGACAGTTGCTAACTGACACATTTGCAAATGAATCTAAAAGCAAAAACACATTTACAGTATAATCAGATTTGACTCATCCATTGTTTTGTGGATGGCTTTAACTTGCAAGGTAAACAAACATCTACCACCGGCTCATTTCATATGTGCACTGTTGCCATAATTAAGAACATCCTGTCTCAGGATGATGCAGAAAAACTAGTCTGTGCATTTATGTATTTTATGCTAGACTGCTCTCATTCCTTACAATTGGGTTTTCCTAAAAGCTCACTGAAAAGCTTGATCCAAAATGCTAATGCATGAGTACAAACAGGAACAAGAAAGGGAGGTTATATTTGTCTAACATTAGCTTCTCTTCGACTTCAGTAAATTTAGAATTCAGTTTAAAATTCTCTATTCTCACATATAAAACCTTGAATGATCAGGCCCCATTATATCTTAAAAAAACTCATAGAGCACTTCTCTGTCAGACAGCGTGCTTGCGGTTCTTAGTTACCAAAAGAAGAATGGGAGACAGACTCCTGTCCTGTGGAGCATGCTCACAGTTTGGGTTTTGGAGACAGACATCTTCTTTACTTTCAAAATTAAAGTTAAAACTTTCCTCTTCTTATAAAACTTTTATCAGCAATTTATCAGCTGACCCTGAATCATCCCTTAGCTTCCATGGTTCCATGATCACGATGCTTTTACATTCCAGTATGTCAACAACCATTCTCCTCTCTCTTCTGTAGTTTTCCTTGTGAATGGTGCTACTTGCTGTTTGTTATCTCCCTTTGCTCCACTTTTTTTTTTTTAAATCTCCTCTTTCCTCCCTCTGTCCAACTACTTGTGACAGATGGCTACCCTTTCCTGAGCTCAGGACTTTGAGTGTTTAAAGGAAGCCCTTCTTTCCCATCAGTGACAAGTGTTTTTCCTCATAGGTTATCATCAGAAGTTACAGAGTGAATAGAGCACATCATCCTTCATCCTTCACCCTTAGATTTGCTCAAACCAACTCACATTCATGATTGTTTACATAATTACACACCATATGTTTAATCTCAAATGCAGAAGAACTTTTTCACATGTAACTGCTTCACATGGATCTGTTTATTTTGAGAATAAACAGATATCTGTTTGAATTAATGCTTTTCACAGAATTTCAGAGTTCATTAAAGAATGAACCCCATCACACTCGATGGGGTATGCATGCTTACACAACAGGGGGTTACATAACTGAACAAGGTTTGTGTGACTCCTTGTGTGCGGGCTGTTTATATGACAGCTGCAAATCAGGTCAGACTTTTCATGAGACTGTATACGATGAACACTTTTAAACATCCGGTGCCACAGTGTATTACACATACAGTGAGTTAGTAAACTTTTTTGCATGACGTAAACTCCTAACCCTGTTACTAATGACACTGCGCCGCACCAACTGAGCCCTGCAAGCTCACCTGTGCATGTAATGTTGACCTAATGAACCCAAAAGTTGTACTAAACTAACAAAATGCATGTACAATGCACAGCTTTGAACTTTCATGCAGACTCCCAGGACATCTTGATCACAAATGCATTAACTTGTAGTTCACAATGCATCTGTTTCGGAATAAAGACGCGGTGGGGGATGATTGCTATGCCACTGTCTAAGCACGGTCTCATACAGGCCAACGCGCTGACAGTGTGGTTATTACCATATATCTCATTACACCATCTGCTCAAGTCACTGTGCTTTCAGCCTGCACAAGCAACATCTTACTTTAGCGCAGTTGTTTTCTAATTAGATGTCCTTAAACAAAAAATTTTGCACATGCTGCACACTAGCAGTATAACACAAATTGTTTTTTTTTTTTTTTACATTTTAGAAGTAAGCAATGTGATTAAAAAAAAAAAACAAGAGAGAGAGAAAAGCAGATTTTAGTGTTTTATGCTTGTGAGTTTTAAGGGTTGGAAATTTGTACCAAACTATAAAAAACACACTAGACTTAATGTGAGGTACATAGTAGCCTACTGAAGACTCCTATGGCCTACATTTTTCTCAGCATTGTTGCAAAATGAACGCACACACAAAAAAGAAGAAAAAAAAAACACTGCAGAACTCTAATTCTTACTTGTGTATTGCATATTTAGTGTGGGATGGTATAACCTGCGATATGTCGTCTATATTCTATTTATTATATGGACTGTTAAGGGGAAAGGAAAATGAAGTATTTGTCAAAAAGTCACTTGAAAATGACGTTAACCATTTAAAGCTCTCTGCACAGCTGACCATGAAAAAAGATGAAATGAAGCTTGTGTGTAATTTCAGTAAGGAAGATTTACCATCGCTCATCTGCATCCTGGGTATTTGGCTGCTTTTCTGTTCTTTACATGACTTTACATGACTACTGCTTTTCTACTCTGTCAATACTGACACCAGTGTTTTACTGTCTGTTGAACAGCAGGTATCACTACCAAGAAAAAAAATGGAGTTCAGCAGTATGTGATATTTTCCTTTTTTTCCTATTTCACAAACAGTAAGGCACAGCATCGATGCACAATGTGTCTGTGTGAGGAGGCCAGTGGACCGTTAAAGTGGGAAGAGGTGGAAGATGTACAGTATGTAGCTGGCTACCTAGTGAGAGGGCATCTGGCTTGGCTTGGTGATCCTGTAACACCCCCACAGCCCGGAGAGCTGCCGTGAGTCAGGTGCTCAAACATTACACTACCATGGGAACTGCGAGAATGAGCAGGAAATAAGACGAGTGAGGTAGAAAAAAAAAAAAGATAAGCAGCTTTTCTACAGCATCAGTTTTGCTATTTGTTCATCTTTTTTCAAAAAGCTCCATTTCCTGTTTTCAAATGACCCCAAACCAACTGATTTCCCTTCCTACAGAAAGGCAATGCACAGTTTTCTTAGGTAACTGACAACAACAGATCTCAAAAATTGCAAACAGACTGAGAAAGCGATAAAAAAAAATAGAAATAGACTCATTCACAACACTTTATGCTAAGTGTTTCCTTGTATCTGCTGCACAGCCCGAAAGGTCAGCCAGCTCAGCTGATTTAAAGGCTAACACGGTGTCATTGTTTCCTAACAGGCAGCCAGAAAGAGCATTTTATGTTCGTGCCTCTTTTGTTTTTATCTCATTATAAATTATGCAATAGTATGAGTTCAGTGCAAAAGCTCTGCAGATAAGCAAGTTTGAAAGAAAATAAATTCATGGATGGTAAAATATCTGTGAAGGTCATCTTGTACTCCAAAGAGCTGATCATGCACTGATCAGCTGCGGGATATTAGGATTTTTTTTGTTGTTGCACAAAACACATTTAGGTCTTTTTTTTAAAAAACTATTTTAATACTTTGTATATTCAATGTGTATTACATATAAACATAACTGAGGAGGTTTCATGATAATATCCTGTTGTGAAATGTTTTCACTATAAAATTGGGTGACCATATTTTGATTTCCAAAAAGGAGGACACTTTGCCCAGTCATGAAGAACTTTAATAATACTGTTTGCTTAAAGAAAATCTTAACATATTTAAACGATGCCTCTCTGTGCGGTTAATGAAAAAAATGTGATATAGGCTTTTACAAGTCAACAAGGGGAAAAAAAATAACTTCAAAACCTCTGGAATTAAATAATGGTACAGAAATAAGGCCTCAACTGTATGAGAAAAATTACCAGTACCGGTATGGTACGGGGGAATTTTTTTTTCGCAGTTTGTCTGAAAAGCTGCAGTTGTGCTTTGGCATCTTTTAAACATCACTAGGCGCTGCTGCACGCTATCTGTCCCGTCTGTGAGCGCAGAACAACCACTCACAAAGCAGCTGCTCGGGGATGAAGTCACACATATGGGTCCACTGTACGAAAATCCAGACATTTTCATTAATCTCGAAAATCCCCCCGGACGCCCCGGACAGAACGTGAAAAGTGGACATGTCCGGGGAAAAGAGGATGGTTGGTCACCCTACTATAAAAGGTCATTGGGGCAACGCTAATAGAATTTTTCATCGATTTAAAAAAGAAAAATGTTGTTCTTCAATGTGACATCTCTAATGGAAGGATGTCAAGCTCATATACAGCCCACTTTGATTTTAAGGGGGGTGAGCTATTGCTATTAAAAAAAGCTGTTAAACATATAAAAATAAAGTTAAAAGTCCAGTTTATGCCCCCTTTACCATTTTTCTAAAGCAATCCAGTGAGCCAGATCACAGTCTTTGCCCCCCCCCCCCCCCCCCCCCCCCCTCCATAAGGGGGTCGTATGTTTGACACCCCCTTAATGTATATTAATGGACTTTTACTTTTTAAATTTGCACCTGAGATACAAATAATAATCACGTATCTACAGCTTTTCCTAGGAAAATGAATCAGCTCCAGTACCTTCTTCTAAAAAGGCCAACAGCTGAAAGCTGGAAGATATTACATGTGCACTGCTTAAGAACACACAATGGTTTATATAATATATCTAGAAAAAATACACAGTGTTTGTTCTTTTCACAAGATCTTGCTTCTCAGATTTGTGTATTGGCGTGACGAGGCAAAATAAACCCGTAGGCTCAGCCATCTCTGCTTCAGCAGGGAAATAGTCGGAATGTGGCTCGGATATACACAGTTGTAAGATGGTTATCTTATATGATGGCTTTGTCTTAGATCATTTTACAAGTAATGGAACATTAACCATAAATAACAAGAAACTATTTAGGCAACAGATAAAATAAATAAACATCGCCTGTCTCGTTCTAAAACTTGGCTGAATAGGCAGAATAGGGCAAGTAAGGCAGCCCCTATGTGTCTTTAAACAACTGCCAGAATAGGCTTTTTTCTGAATGACCTTCACATCCAAACTGTGTGTTTGGATGCACCAGTGTGCTCTGGCTCCATTTCCATGTTTTCTATGTTATCCCAATCTGCACATTGAGTGTGGCTTCAGCAATCCTGTTCTCCTGTTATTGTGCCAAAGAAGGTGGAGTTTTTATCCTGGCACCACTCTGTCTGACAGTCTGCTGGTACATCTGTCTGCTGGTCCCGGAGCACTGAAGGCATCAGGGTGTGCTTCTCGTCCATAACGTAGGACCTATTTTGTTTCATCAGACAGAGCCTCACATGTGCTGCATGACCTGAAAGCTGCAGCGGGCAACCTTGCACTGCAGTGGCAGAGTAGAGTGGGAATATTTTTGGGGTGAGTGCTCTGAGTACTCACCCCCTCCAATACTGAAAATCTAAAAAGTGCATGAACAGAATGCGAAACAGAATGCAGCCTGTACTGTTAATCTATCCTTTAACTCTATTTCAAATCTTTTGCATATTTCAATGATGGTTAGTATTCAGCTATTCCTGTGGCTATTTATGGCATGCCCCACATTTGCTGAGCAAATATTAGCAGTTCAGAGTTTAAAATATGCACCAACGACAAAAGCGAAGGCAGATGGAAGCTCTGCTCTCCTAAGGCAGCTGAAGAACTTGGGTAATGCTATCAGTTACAGTAACAACCAAACTTGCAGCAAACATCAGAGAAATGAGAAAAAAGAAGAGTCCAGAGCTAACCCGTGGAGAGTAAAAACAACAGACGCTCTTGTGATGGTACAGGATTTTTCTCACCACTTCACAGAAGCTGATTCAGTGCAGGGTGAGGCCTGTGGAGATCAGTGAGCTTACTGTTCACCACCTCTGGGCTTGAGTCTACTGAAACCCTCAAAGACCACCTAACCATTTGGTGATAGTGTTCCAGTGCACTGTGATCTTATCCAGAAGATGGTGTAAGAAACTGTGCATGTAAAATTCTTAATGCCAAGAAATATCACTCAAAAGACCTTTGAACAAGTTGTTTCATAATATCCATCCATCCATCCATCCATCCAGCTTCCGTCTCTTCCAGGATTCACACTTATGCATCTATAGTTTCTATAGTTCACTAAAGAGTTTACGTTTTTGGTTTTGTTTGCGTGCATCTGTGCGTGCCTTTCTGTCTGTAAATCTGCTAAGTCTTAATGTAGTGAATAAATTTCTTGTAAAACTTTATTGGTCAAAAATGGACAAAAAGCCAAATAACTCTGGCTTTTTTTTTTCAATTGGTGTTTAAAAAGTGCCATATAAAGATTTAAAACATCAAGTCACATTTGACCTCCGACCTCTCCTTCATGGTCAATAGAATGATCTGAAGGTCCAAGTGATAATAATGCTATATAGAGCTATTAAAAATGATAGTTCTTACTGGTTCTCACCACCACCCAGTGGTGGCAGAAGGCTGCCCTTACCTGAGCCTAGTTCTGGTGGAGGTTTTCCAGTTAAAGGGGAGTTTTTCTTCCTATTGTTGCCAAGTATTGGCTCATATAGGGTTCATCTGAATGTTGTAGGTTTCTCTGTATTATTGTTTTTATTTGGCGCAATATAAATAAAACTAAATTGAACTGAATTCTTACTCCCATTGTTTGTATTGGCAACATACAGGTATACAGGGTTTCATATATGGGGATTCACATTACTTTGGACCTTTGACCTTGAAAGCCCTTTAAATACATACACATTTATATACATATATAATGTTGATGAAGTATAATTTTTGTTTGGAAAGCAAATAAACTTTTTTCACTTGATACTTATTACTAAACAGTTAAACAGATATTAATAAACAGTGAAATGCATGTTTAACATGTACTATATGAACATAAATAAAAATAATAAAAACAATAATACTCCAAAGTATGTCAAATATAAAATAAGTTTCAAATAGCAAAAGTCTGAACTTGTTTTTACTGCACTACTAACTTCCTAAAGTAATTTGAAAAAAACAAAGAAAACAAAGTGTATATGCTAAAACAAACTTAATACAAAGAGTGAACTGCTTTGGTGGAGGTTTACACTCTCGGAGTGTTTCATGATTATAGTGAAAGATTCCTCCTGCATTAGTAAAAACTATGGCTTTTATGGATGACTTGCTACATCTCATATTATTACTTGTTGGCAAATTTCTAATGCAAAAGCCTCACAGACAGAGCCTCACATGTGCTGCACGGCCATATTTAATCTTAAGAAAAGTGGTTCTGGTGAATCTCTAATTTGTACCAGCTATTAATCATCAAGTGCCATGTGCCCACACCGTGTAGTATTAGCATTCTTTCATGAACCCCAGTCAACTGTTGAGTCAAAAGAAATGGGTGACCTTTTCTTCTGGAACTAGCCTCTTCAAATGAGTGAGATAAGCACAGAGAAAATAGAAACACAAAAATCTCTCACATGAAGCAACCAAACAAAGGATGAGTGTGTCTGAATGGGTTACACTGTTGTCCATTCAGATGAAAAAAACTAAAGAGGATCAATGAATGAAAAAATGAATGGCTGTTCAGAAGTGCAGAAAACTTTTAAACTTTCGTCTGCAGCGATAAACTGGCAATAAAACCAGACATTTAAAGATCTAAGACATACCCAGATAATTCAGAGCTTTCAGCGTATAGACCCGACACCTCCATGGTAAAAAAAATTCTCATTAGATCTGCTGCAGAACACCTGGCACGTTGTGGGACAGATGTTACCTCACTTGGTAAAAAAGAAAAATGGAGAAAGACAGTGATGGGAACACACGGTTTGATTTGCACTCGTAATTTATCATATCTAGTTTAATACAGGACCTCATTATAGCTCATCAGATTTGACAGCAGAGTAGCTATTTTAAAAGATCAGACATTTTTAGGGATTATCCACCTTTCTTCCCTCCCCACTCCCTAATATATATATATGCATATATATATATATTTTGTTTTACCACTGAATACTTCTGCAATATAACTGTACACATAATGACTATGTTTTGGATGTGACATTACCAGCACTACATGGCAGAGATAGTTATTTATGTTTCTTGTTCTTTTATGGCACACTAAGAGTATATGTTATTGAATAAAAATATTTGCAGACACATGGGAGCATTTCAGTCATCAGTCCTTGTTGACTGTAAATCAAGACGAATGGTTTGAGGATACTGCTCATGGGATGTGTCACGTGGTGCCTGATCTTACTGTTATTATAATATACAGATAAATAAAAGTCTGCATCTGTGCAAATGTTGTTAGCTTTTCAGTTTTTTTTCCAACTTTTCTCTCTCTGTGTTTCTCTCTAAACCACTCTCAGACTTGCTATCTATAATTGCACTGCCCGTTATGCTTATGGGGATTTGTCTCGTAATATGCACTTACATAAGAATGTGATGTCTCTTTTTCGACATTCAATAGACTTTTTTGGAGTGAACTGAAGCCTTTGTTACCTGTCAACCACCTCTCAACGCGGTAATGCCCTCCCACGATATCAAGAGGTCAATTCTCTCTTTCTCCTCTCCCTGTCTGTTTGACTAATGACCGTACGAAACAATGTAAAAATACAACCAGAAGTGGAGTGTTTCATAATGCCTTAAATCCGCCCTCCTGTCTAAATGATATTCACAAGCCAATCTGCTGACTTCTGTAAAAGAGGTACTTTGGAGAAGCCACTCTGTTACGTTAAAGGGTGTGTGTCTATTTTGCAAACGGGTTTTTCAGCTGTTTTAAAGTGTGAAAGTGAAAAAGTCAAATGTCACAACACTTTTTTGTTCCAGTTTTAACTGATGCCACGTTAAAAAAGCGAGTATTCGCAAGACTGCTCAAAAAGCACATAATGAAAATTTAGTAATGCTGAAATGTGGTAAGCTTTCCACTTTTGAGCAACTGAGATTTCAGCAGACTATTTTCCATATTCCTGTATTTTTTTTGCCCTATATGCACACGAGAGCAAAACTCTGTCAGAACTGTAAGCCCAGCTTCTGCCATCTGGGGCTAACTTGAGAAGGGTTCAAGCTTTTTTCCTCCCCGAGCTTTCGAATGACAGTGATGGATGATTCTGTCATTAGAAGCTGTGGAGCTCATCTACTGACCCTATTTGCTGACTTCTGTTAACCGCTTGTTTTCAGCCTACCCACAAAAGGTGCTATCATTTGTGAAGAAGAGGTCAAGGTCAATCTATCTTTTCTTTTATTCCAGTGCTGCGTCACAATTGGAATACATATTTTTTGTTGAACGTCTTAGCCAGACCATAAAATAAAACCAAGGGTGCAGCGGGTGAAATTCAAGCTGGAAACCACTGCAATGAAATAATGAAGCCCATGTTAAAATGTCTGACTTTCCAGCATGGTATGAGTGATGGTGGATAAACATAATTCCTCTTGCAATGCATCACATTTTAGTTGCTCCTTTGACTTAAAAAAAAAAATACAAACGAATAAAAGATGTTTGTTTAAAATGCAAATCCAGAGAATGGTAATGCCATGATGACCATGCCCATCCTTTATTTACACTACAGTGTCTGGTTGGCCTAAACATATGCGAAAGAGCGATGGCCACGTATGTTAAGCTTGGACAAGCAGTTCTTTGTCTTTTCAGTAGCTCATTCTACCATTGCACATGGTATTCAGAGAGAGAGATCATATCTGACACACCTTATTTTATTTAGTCCTGATCACTGCAGAGAGGAAGTGCTGTACTAAGCAGAGGAGATGACCTTGATTAGCTGGCCCTATGCCAAAACCTGCTTGCCCTTTTGAAAAGGACCTCTGTGAGTGATCGCCCCTCCCCTTTTTATAAAGGGAAACTACCTGTAGATGAGAGAGAGTTGGGGCGGGGGTTGCGGTGGTGGTGGTGGTGGTACTGGGGGTTCCTAAAAGAAACTTTGCGAACCCTCAGTATGTTAATACAATCTGAAAGCTCTCTAATGCTATGTACTGTGTCAAGGAAACAACAATAATGCATGCCATGTTTATCGACAAAATAGCTTTTGCTTACAGTGTGATTCTGGGTCATGTCATGATGCACATGAAGGATAACTTTCTCTTGTCAGTGCACATGTATTTTGACCTAACACTACACTGTATTGTCCTCCATAAATACATATTTTACATTTGACAAATGTCTGTTTGATAAAAGCCTGTTTCCAAAACATACTTTTCTCTGTAATATTTTCCCTCACTGTTTTGTATAATATGTATGCCATGTATCAGAGAGTATAAAAACAGTGGGTATCCTGCTCTTGCCATGTATTTCCTTCCCTGAATGAAAAAGAAAATGAGCAACTGAGATTGTGCAGACTAGCATGTTTAACCACTCTAAAGGCAGAAACAAACTCGCCTGGACTCAATTTCTTCCATATCCAGTTGTCAAAAAATGCCTTCAGGTGTCATCTGTTAGTCCCGCCATTATCACAGTAATATCAGTTTCAAAAGACATTTTTAAAGTCACTAGAACAGTGGGGCTGAATTACAACCTCCAAAGAGGCTCCATGCAGGAAGCAGGCTTATGCAAATTACAGTGTGTGGCAGCTGTAGGTATTTTATCTATTTTATAACGAAGACTTCAATATATAAATATATACAAATATAAGAAAAACTTTCTGATGAGCACCTTGCAACAGGAGATGAGGAACTGGGGGGATTTAGGGTAGAGAAAAAGAAATGCTTAGAGTCTTGTGGAAAAGAAAGTACACAATTTTTAAATTGTATGACTTTACCAGGTCATAATAACAAGTCATCTGGTCCCTACCAGGTCTTAAAATTAGGTAAGTGCCTGAGTTGGACATTACACCATTTCATTATTTATGTAACAAATATCAAGCCAAAATGCTGAAACAGTGTAGGGAGCACAACGGAAACTCTAGCTTACACAGGATTTTGGAAGGATAAGTAATAAGGATTGACGTGGCTAATTACATCCATTTGAGTAACTGATCATCATTAAGGGTGAGCACATGTATAAAAGGATAAGTTTTGACTATTTACTGGTCCAAAGCATTCAGGAGTTAGAACAATTCTGTTGTGGTAAAGTTGTGCTAAAACGATGTTATGCTAACACTTAATATGCTAACAAAGGTACAAATGGAAAAAGAATAAAGAGTTATGCATTGTTTGGAAGGATTGCCAAGAGAACCACAAGACATCTGGAACATGTCCTTTGGACCGAGTTGACCTGTTTGGCCATAAAACAAAGCATATGAGCACAGACGCCTCATACCAACTGTTAAGCACGGTGGTGGAAGGGTGATGAGCTTTCCACCCACAGGTCCTGGAAACCTTGCAGTGATTGAGTTGACCATGAACTCTGTATGCCAGAGTTTCCAGAGTCAGTGTGAGATCATCAGTCCGATGATGTGAAGTTTCACCGAAACTGGGTCACGCAACATGACAAGAAGGTTTGCTAATAAAACCACACAAGATCAGAAACTATTTAATAATCAGTCTGGCAGAATATCTCTAATTCTGATCTCTTTTACTAATAGAAAATTACAGTTTCACAAAACGATCAGCAACATAAACAAGAAAGAACAACTTTTTTTTATTAAATAAAAACAAATAAACAAAAAACAAACAAATAACTGTAACCCTCAATGATTTAACAAGAGTGAAAACATGTCTAGTGTGATGCTATGTCTTATGTTACCATGACTGGGTGCAAGGAAACGATAAATCATGCCGTGTTTGTCGACAAAATAGCTTTTGCTTACAGTGCGATTCTGTGTTACGTCCTGATGGACATGAAGGGTGACTTTCTCTTGTCAGTGGACATGTCTTTGCGTTTTGACCTGCCACTAGAATAACAACATTGTCCTACAGGGGTCTAAATACATATTTTACAGTTCGGGAAATGAGTAAAACATCAAAAGCCCATCTCTGCGAAAAATCTTTGTGCTTAATTTGTGTTACTGTTAAATGTACAACGTTATACATTAAAAATATGAAATGCAAATCCAGAACACCTCATGTCAGATATCTACTGGAGGAGGTTTCTGGGTGAGAATTGTGAGTTTTACAGTTCAGCTGTCAGTAAAAGAAAAACCCCAAAAACATTCTTACCAAAGTGTCAGGCCTGTCACTGTTAACGTCAGTCGTAACGTTATCATCAGTGTCAGCGCTGACAGTATTACAATTCTTTTACAACAAGGACCTGTGTCCTGTCTGTGTTTTCTAAATCAGAGGAGAAGAAGCTCAGATTGAGCATGTTCTGCACTTACACTTGTATCACTCAGGTTGCTGTCAGTTGGGTTTGGTTTTTTCATTAAAAGATCAATAATTCACATCACAAAAACAAATAAATATGTCTCAGTATACATGAATGTCTCAGTATACAAATGTATTTTCATGGTCCTTGTAGTTAATGGTATTGAAAAGTATCTTACTTCAGTTTAATGGGTTGCAGCTTTGCTGCTGATTAGACAGTAGCCCTGGGAGCTCAGTTGCCTTCCAATGAATCAAATGCAAAACAAAAAAGAAGCTTATTAAGAATCCAAAATCCTTAGCAAACATAATATAGCACAAGCAGCATGTTTAGAAAAGTATGCTTTAGCTTGTTCACCTTCATTGAAGGTGTAAGACAACATGTGTATTCACAGCTGGCAGTGTGTTGTTGTCTGTGCTGACAATATTAAAGCAGTGATGTCACTGCATTAAAAAAGATTATGAATATCAATGTATTTTTTTTCTGTTGCCTACGAACTCTGATATAAATATTCTGTTGAATTAATGCAAAAAGAAGATCATTTGCATTAGACCACGATGAAACCAAAGTTTGCAATAGTTTCTTTTCATTAGGGAGAAAGAAGAAAGAAGCAAAATTTTAATCCACGTTCTTAATTTGTTTTTGAAAAACAATGAAAAATATAATATATATGAGGACATTTTAAAGAGGAATTAGTGTGAAGTTGATGACATTCTTTTAAACTGTCATTTAGGCTCCCCTAAATGGCTTTCCTCTGGGACTTTCTCTTTTTCTCTTGTTATACGGTACATAAGATCTTGTGTGAGTATGTGTGACTAGTGTGTGCATGTGTATGCACTGGTCTCACAGGACTGAGTTAACCCAGGGGCACCGAGCTGGTGAGGAGCAGCTGGAGATACTCTTTCCCTTGGTCCCTGCCCCAATTAATTAGCTTGGACTTGGATGTATTCACGCTCACAGAGACACTCAGGTATGCAGGGTATAATTGCAGATTTTATGTTCTGACTCTAAAAGGTTTATTTTATTTTTTCAGCCTGACATATGGTCCCCTCACTTGCATGTCTTTGGTCCTCATATTGAGAGTTCTAGTGAACAGCACCTGCGATCAGCTGCAGATCTTTTATGTTTAATGTCTTATGTAATTATAAGGAAACAGGCCCCACCAGGTCTCACCATGAAGCTTCTTCTATCTATCTATCTATCTATCTATCTATCTATCTATCTATCTATCTATCTATCTATCTATCTATCTATCTATCTATCTATCTATCTATCTATCTATCTATCTATCTATCTATCTATCTATCTATCTATCTATCTATCTATAAGCAAGTATTCACGTCAATGAAACTGCCAGTGTCATCAAAATGAGAAGTGTTGACACCATCTTGATGAACAAGATAGTCAAGTGGCTTTGTCACGTTTCCATTATGACAGTGTACAGTATTCTTTCAGTGTTTTCCAATGCAAAAAAAGGTCAGAACTCAGTGACACTACCTGAAAATGCTCAAGACAGCACTATACACTTTTTGTACAGTCGTGTACAGTAAAATTACAGTAATGTACACTAAACATGAGATATTATGAGATGTTGGATTACTGTCCAATACTATACATACCTGTTCTCCCTACGAAATGTTTGACTGATTGATTTCACAGTGTTCTTCCAACATTTGTTTGCAGCATCATCCATTGTGAGGCCGTAATTGACAACATGGTCGACAAGTGTTGCCCTAATTTCATTAGGGATCTGCCTATGTTTTTGCTGTCTTTTCCCTCTGCTGTTTTGCCCCCCCCCCCGCATCCTCACCCCTCTTCCACAATGCTGACCTTGTAGAAATGGTACACACTATGTCCTGCTCGGTTCATATATGCTTGCCAATTGAGGGTTCATGGGATTAATCCATGAGTGACTGTGAACAAGTGGCTTGTCATTGGTTACAACTAATACTTCACACACCTCCTTGTCAGTGAAAGCTGAAGTTCACCTGAGAGAAATTGTTCAATTTGGGGGACATTTCCAGGAAAAAATAATAAAAAAGGTATAACATTTGCTGGACAGCATTTGAAAACTAATTCACCAGTTTTGTATGTGATGACTCGAGCAATGAAATGAAGGCTATTAGTTTTATTGGGAACGACTATTCAGCATCCAAAAGTATAGTTCATTTTGACTGACATGACATAAGCAAATGATAATGTTGTAGACGGTAGAGAATTGTATGAAAGCAACTGATACATGTCCAAGAGCATTTGCATTTGACGTCTAAAGTGGAGAAAATTGCAAAAACCCAAAGTTTCCTCTAGACCTCTAAATAATTATTCCAAAATAACAGTGAATGCTGTACATGTATTGTCTTCAAACAACATTACAAAACTTTTTTTCCATACTGCTCCACAAATGAGGACAGGCTGTTATTAGTAATAGTAACCCAGCACCAGTTCTACAGCCTGACTCGTTGTGTGAGCAGTGTTGGAAATGATGAGCACATCGGCTCATGCTATCTGCGTCATTTCTTCTTCTGTTCCATTTGTTTTGTTCTATATGTTTCTTTCCCTTTTATCTATCAAACAGCTCAGATGCCTGCCAGTGTGTATTACAGCAGTGTCCTAGTTTACTTTCCCCCAGCATTCTAGCCTTGGCACAGTCAGTGCTGTAAAAATCAGCCAGTGTATACAAAGCAGAAAGGATAAGTAAGGTATTTTCCTAGACTGTCCTCTAGCAGGTAGGCCTGAAATGATTACTGCAGAAGGCAAACATGAATTTCAATTTTATGCTTGGGTCCAACTAAATATTGCCAACACGTTCATTTGAAGTCTTCAGATGAGAAAGATGTTTAAAATGTATTATCTTAAGGCAGCGTGTTTGATCATCTTATACTTTGCAGTAAATAACAGAGGATTAGTGCATAATATTCAGGATTAATATTGGTGTTGCATACATTTGCAACTGTGTTAGACTGACAGAAAAAAAAGAGTTGTGTTCTTCTTACTTCAAATGCATTTTCTTTTTCTCCATCTCAGTTACTTTCCAGGTTTATATAGCTATAGGATGCATTTAGAGGAAACCAAGTGTAACTGATGGGAAGAATTGGCAGTGATGCACAATTTCACTCCCATATTTCTGGCTCAATATAAACTGCCATCTGTCTGCATTTGACTGACAGCTGTCGCAGAAAGAACACACTACTGGGAGAGACAGAGAGAAGGGCTCAGGGTGTAATAAGACATACTACGGTAAAACCAGGCAGTAGATGAAAATAGGGAAAGTATATATTGACTATCAACTGGTGAGGTGTGTGAGATTTGGGTGGAGTGAAGGGTGGAATCAGAGCTATTAGACAGGCTATCCACGTTCAGCTTGCTAAATGAAAACGCTGGCTAATAAAAACTCAGCCACAGGGCCGTATTTTATTCTGCTAGCCTCACATCAAAAGGTGGCTGTCTAACTTTGTTAGAGGGTTTTTGGTGTAGAAAAAGTGAATGAGTTAAAGCTCCAGTCCAGATAATGATGGTGTCACAGAGAGTTAGACTGTTCAGCACTACAGCTCAACTTTGGTAGCATGTTTGTTGGAAGGTATCCAAGTTGTAAATTATCTTTACACACACACACACACACACACACACACACACACACACACACACACACACACACACACACACGAAACAGGTACTTTCAGCTATCAAATTCATTGTTCAAACATTTGGACACATCTCAAACACAGCTGTCAGAGTAAAGGCAAGAGACTGACAGTTACTCTGAAATAGGAGCGTGCCACACTGTGCACAGGGAGCCACACAAGACTCACTGTGATTGCCAGTAGACACTTTACACAATAGTTCCTTCTGAAACATCTCTCCCCCCAACTTTTACCTAATATTTTAGTTAATTTGCATTTTTCACATTTTCTCAAGCACACACAAGCAGATAAAATGTACCTTCCATTAGGGGAAACTGTATTCAGGCTTTTATGTTTTAAGAAGAGAAAAAAGAGAAGAAAGAAAATTGCCTTACTGCAAGTAATCATCCTCATCTCAAGCACCACAGGTTCCCCAGAAAAGAAGGGAAAACGGGCTTAAGGCCAGTATATGAAATTTTTAATACTCACCCAGCATAATCTCTTTGCCACCTCTTACTCAAGTTGAGGCCTCAGCATGTGTCATAATAGGATGCAGGAACACTTGAGGCTGAAACCGCAAGGTGGGCAGTGCAGGCCAGTCCTCACAGATTATGGGCTTGGAGATGTTTTCTAAATTAGGCCTCTCATCTGCATCATTTCCACAACCACCCTTTCCCTTCCTTTACTCTCATACCATACCCTAAAAGGAGAATAAAACATTGGTACCACAAGGCAGTAAATCTTACATCAAATCCTGGGTGAGCAAATACATTTACTCTCCATCCATCAAATTCAGTCTTGACAGTTGCATTAATCAGAGTTTGGGCCAGCATTAATTAAAGGCTGTGTTACCTGTAGCTCCTCATCTTTGGCGTATTACTTTGCCTGTCATACCTGCTGCTTCACATATTTTCATTTGCTAATTTCCTCCCTGCTACCTTCATTTTCTTTGATGCAATTATGTTACTACAGTGTTATTCATCCACATCATTTTCACAGCGACATCCAGACGTAGGCCACAAGATGACAAGTTGAAATCTGTTTTCAATATATATGTAAATATGCATGTATGCATTGTATCGTCACCGATATCAGTCAGTGAGGCCAATAAGTTGTTGCACTCAATTTAAGGGTCAATTGGAAATCTTTGGTGTTTTAATGAGAATCAGTGATAATAACTGGTGTTGCCTCTCTGGTAGGTTATTAATCATTTGGTGCATGTAGATGTCATGTTTAAAAAACCTGGTACAATTTTTGTAGTCAGTGAAAGAAACATCTGAAAAAACTGGCTGGGAATTTGTATTTCTTGCACAGCTGATCTTAGCCAAAGCAGCTCACATAACTGCTGTAAGTGGGCAGGAATTTCAGCCATTTAGATCTGGCACGCTGAGCAAAACAGACTGCTCTGATGAAGAATATTACCTTTTCAGCTGGAAGGAGACGAGACAGTTATTTGGTGATTCTGTCTGTGCCAGCAGGGAAGTGTCTAGTCGAGTCTCTGATCAGCTAAGAAACAGTTTACAAACACAAACCCACGGGAAGAGATTTATGTCATAATACTGAGTACTTGTTTAAACTATTTATGAATGGGTTTCATGTTGATTGCTGTTGAAAGCGCCACGATTATACACTGTGGTTGGCAGTAATTTTAGTACCATACTTTAAAAACAACACTTGCTGAGAGAAAAAGAAAAGCACTAACAGACAAATAAGTACAAGCATAAAAAACAACTGTGATCTAAATAAAGAAAACACAGGCGGAAACATTTCATTTAAACATTTCATTTCTCTGTTCCTTATAGAAGCTGCTTTTCACAGTACAGCACTGCACAGTACGTGTCACCAGGGTCTCATAGGAACTCATCAAGTCATATGACATTGTCCTGATTACGCTGTCACACTGCAGATGGCTGACATCTCCTTCACCCGTAACATCTACCCAGTGGGAATATGCGTGGATTTAGAATGACATTAACAGAAGCCATCAAAAGACATCTGTCAGATGGCACATTAGTGTTTTTCAAACTACCAAATCATGTGAAGCGATTGTTGCTTTGTCATCATTCTGAATGCCACCGCCATGGAGGACACAAGCTAAAGCAATTAAAGGCATTTGTGAGAGAGATTAGTTTTTAAATCTAGTTAAACAGCAAAAACACAACTTAACACCTAACATAAGTCCACACTATACAGCATAACAACAGAGATAAATATGAGACCTATTGTCTTTGATGAATAAATATAATGATGGCAGAAATATTAAAGAAAAAACAAAAACAAATAACTACCCCCCACCCAGTTGTCCATGTCTAATTTAGGGAACCTTTTCCCACTGGAGATCTGCCACTGTGATAACTAACAATAATGCATGAAGCCATCCAATCCTAATTAAAACCTTTTACAGCTGAGTCCTCACAAAAAACAGACATGCACAAACAAACACCAGTACACACATGCAAACACCAGCAAGAACAGTGCTGGCAGCCATGGGTGCCACACATCTGCAATGGCTAGAAATGGAAACACACAAAGACGAACACACGCAAAGACAAACCATAGTGAATTTTGTGTTTAGAGTTTAATATCTAAATTAATACTTTGACACATTTCTTGTCAAGAGTTAAGAGACAGCTTTAACAAAAACGGAAGATGCAGAGAAGACATGGCTAGCTCTGTCAAAAGGTAACAAACCCTGATTAATCAGCACCTCCAAAGGTCATCCAATAATAATTAGTATTATCTTTATTTTATTTTTTTAAACAAGCAGAAACCAAATTCTGATGGGATGGGATGGCAGTGCTGGAAATGATGAGCATGTCACTGCTGTGGTAGCCATGGTGGTTCAGTGTGCCTTCAGTTTTGAATAAATCCCTAACAGTGTCACCAGCAAAGCGCCCCCACACCATCACACCTCCTCCGTGCTCCATGGTGGGAACCATGCATTTAGAGACCATCCATTCACCTTTTCCACATTGCACAAAGAGACAGCGGGTGGAACCAAAAACCTCAAATTTAGACTGCTCAGACCAAAGTACAGATTTTCATTGGTCCAGTGTCCATTCCTAGACATTTGACCATAAAAGCCTCATTTGCGCAGTCTCCTCTGATTTGTTTGGAAGTTTTCTTGTTTGTTATCCGTTCACTGTATTTAGTCAGTCTGAGTGTGCCTGTGTTTTCAATGTGACCGTGATTTCTGTCTGTTTCCTGTTTTATTCTAATAGTCATTTGTCCTGTTTGCGTCATGTTGAGTTTTGCTTTGTGTCTTGTCAGTCAGAATATGTCCAGCCTTGTTCCCCAGGTGTTACCTCTCTGCCCTGATTCCCTGTGTGTATAAATTGGCTGCATTTCCCTCTGTTCCTTGTTGTGCTCTCCTTCGTCCTCTGGCTGTGTTCTGTCTGTTAAGTATATCTCAGTCTAGGTTCCTTGTGACTTCCTTGGTAAATGTAGTATTAGTATTTAGTATTTAGTATTTATTAGTATTTATTTATTTATTGTCATTGTCAAGAACAATGAAATTGCGTTTGGGGCTTCCATACAACCCAAAAAAAAAATATATATATTGTATTCGATAATTCAGCAACAAAGGTGCATTTAAGTTTAGTTTTACCTGTAAGTCCTGCACCTATGGGTTCCTTCCTGCCTTACACAGAAATGACAAATACTTGGTAAGGCAAGGTGATATTTCATGGAATGAATGGCCACACCCACCTTTTATGTCAATCATGGTTCTTTGCATGTAGCATTCAAATGTCAGAGAAACTGCCCTTTCTCTGAATGTATTTTGACCATCTTTCAGCCTCAGTTAATGGTATAGAGGCATAACAGCATGCCCGATCAGGAATAAAAACATGCCCATTCTTAAAATGTGACAGACATGAGAATGTTATGTGGACAGTTATGTTCATTTATGTATGTAAAAATGGCATGCGTTCCAAATTGGCATCATTCAGGCATACAAACATATGATCATTGCAGTAGGACAATAACAAATAAGAGGTTTAATGCATATTTGCCGTTTCTCACAGTTTTCTTTAATGTTTTCAAATCTGAATTTGATTGTGCAGATAAATATGCTGTGAATGGATGCAATGATGAAAATCAGGTTAACATGAATTCAAAATGACCAACCACCAGCTTTATAGTTAAAATAGCGATTCTACAAGAAAACTTTAAATCATATTGCACCTTGACTCATCAGCAGTAGAGAGGTTAATGAAAACAGCAGCCCATTATAGTATCACAAGAAGCTGATTTCACAGCCCATCACAGTTTAGTAGCACGTTAATAAGAGGCACATCAGTGGACTGAAGGATTTACTAAACATTATTCATCATCTCCTGAGAGCCATCGAAAGTCTGCTATCATGGGATATCTGCTTGATTAGGTGATGTGGAGTGCGTGCACATGAGATACGAGGGATGAGGTTTTATTATGCAAATGATGAAAACTTCGAGCACCATGTCTTGATGAGCCAACATCCGCCTTAATCTGCTGAGCCACGGGGAAATGACCAGTGAGGATTTTTAAGAGCTTTAAAACATAAATTTGATCCATCCCGGTTAAGGTTCAGGAATATAAATTGCACTGCACCGCCATGGAGATTTTTAAAGTTGTCAGACTGCGTCCATCAAGAATCAATACCCAGATATCACTGCCTGCAGCGAAGAGCAATCTGTAAAACCACAGAAATCCCAAAGCGTCTCGTGGTGAAGGTTTATTTGTTAAACGAGTTGGTAAATTGCGTTAAGCTTTAAAATATAACATATCTGGATGTATTCTGTGGTGTAAAACAAACAAACAAACAAAAACTAGTAACTTGGTATTTCATTATTTGTAAGGGAGAGTGTGATGAATCCAATTTACTAATATTTTCCCAGACAAGTCAATCAATTATAGCTTCAAAATTACAAACCTACGGATAAAAGACAGTTTTCAGAATTTGCACATGCTATAGATTTACTTGTCCACATAACTGTTTCAACATATACAGCATGGTTTTGGTAAATGGTTAATTAATCATTGTAACATAGAAAAGGTGTTTGCTGCTCGTTTTTGTAGTTTTTCCTAGACTTTTAATAGTTTACATTTCCCAAAATGTGTCTTCTAATATCAGTGCAGATGGCTACAAAAATCAATACATGTGGTTTAAAAGCTTCCTGAAAATAACTTCCATTGATTTCAAGAAAACCGAGTGCTGCTTAATTAGAAACAGTAAGCAGTGCTTTATTTCTTCCCTCAAACAACACTTCACATCAATATAAGATTTAAATCAATGATGTTTGTCGGGTTGATGATTGTCCTTGCTTTTTTGAGTGTATCTGTTAGTCTAGATAGCAAAATTAGCCTGATCATTTATTTTTTAAAATGAAACTGAAAAATAATTTGGGTTTGGTGAAGGCTGCAGTGTTACTTTTGTCTACTGGTGGATAACATGACCTGACCAGCTAATTTAGATCGCAAAATTAATATAAAAAGGTACACGTGTGTGTGTGTGTGTGTGATTCACCAGGCTACTCAGCTCTGGCTGGACAGGGGTCACAGTTCTAACTGCTATCTGAGAAAGCACAGTTACGCAACAGTTTTCTTTCCTCCTGTCCTGTCCAACAGTGTAGCAATCAGAATTGTTGTCTTAAGGCCAAAACATGCCAAACAGATTTACTTTCACAAGTGCAGTATTAAGCACCTGCTATAATGATCCACTCGATAGTCGTATTTTATCAGAACTTTATGAGGATTTTTTTAAATTTTGGGTTATTACAGCCACAACAGAAAAGATTGAAGGGCAGAAAAGAAAAAATAAGTAAGAATGTGAAGCTGGTGAGAAAGTTAACAGAAACAAACACTGCGAATCTGCTTCAACACTTGCTGAGAAAATAAAAGAAAACAGCAAAGAAACATCAGCAACAACCAACATATGCATAAACAACAGTGAAGACCCAGGCCCCACCACCCCACCGACATCCAGGCCCTGCTGGGAGCTGGCTATGTCAGAGCAGACCGAGCTCCGGCCACGGAGACCTGAGACCCAAGGACACCCGACAGAGCCTGTGGGCCTGGGTCCCGCTATGGAGCCGCTGGGAGTAAGCCAGTACACACCCGAGCACCCAGCCCCTGACACTGGCAGATGGGGATACCAGCCACTGGCCACTGGTTTTCTTTCACAGGGGAGGTCTGCTGTCTGTCAAATTAAGATGAATTTCACCAACCAATAAACATCCTGCCACCCTGTGCACCCATGTCAACCTTATCTCATGCAAATGCTTAAGCATTTTAACAACAAGACGAGTGAAGAACAAAAAAAAAAAAGAAAAGAAAAAAGAACAGTGATAAAGATTCTGGATTTGGCAGAGTGTGGTGGAAGCTGTCAGATATGCCTTCCAGAAACTAGGTGCTCATTAGCATACTTCATTGGGCTAAATATAGTCCTAATCCAATGCTGAAGGGCAAACAAACAAATCGCATACAGCATGCGAGTGTGTGTTTGGTGGGTGAGGCATTTAACAAATTCTTCACCCCTAAAGTATTTTGGCATGACAGCACAGTTTGTGTAAAAAAAGAAAAGAAAAGAAAATCACCTCTGATGGTTGACATACAGTTTATGACCCTTTTGGAAACGTTTACTATGCTGCCTATGACAGTGCACACTGCAAATGACTGCAGGCCTCAGTGATGCCAAGGGAATCTGTTAAAAGGTCACAGGCAAAACAAGTAGCTTGGCTGGAGGGAGGACATGCAGTGACAAGGAAGCACGTGTCGAAGATGCATAAAGCTTCTGGGACTTCAAGAGTCTTTGAGACTCATTGGCTTAGTTTGCACAAAAGGACTAAGATGTACGCAGCGTTTCCCTCAGCGGTGCGCTCTGAGTGGCATTCTGTCAGCGCATGTGAAACAGGAGCAAAGGATGTGTGGTGAGGTATATGCTTGATGTGATTATAGTGTGACTCACAGAGGGTGGCTGGCTTATGCGTGAAGAGATATATGACAGAGCAGTTCACAGATGCATGTTAATGCCAGGACCCAAAGGAGACAATAGGCCCGGTTGAAAATGCTTCAGTTTAGTACAATTTGCTGCAGCTTGGTTTTGTCACATCTATAAATATTTGATGTTTCTCTCCTAAACCGAAACCAACCCACAGCTGAAGTGACTTTGCACTACACAAGTGATGTTATTTGGTGGTGTGAGTAATAAATGAGCATGTTTTATAAGAGGCAAGGATTTGCCCAGCACACTCTCACACTGTCAGCTGGTTGAGTTGCATATTTGTGATACAGTCCTTAAGGAAAAGCATTAAGCAGAACTTTCTAGTGCTAATCTGGTAATTGAAAATTTTGTTGCAATCTTCTGCATCAGCCAAAACATATAAGCAATCATCTACAGGCAGGCAAAAACTGGACAGCTCTCTTTCCTGTTCTAGTACTGTTTTGCTGCGTAGGAGGGAGAGGAATCATGAAGGTTACCAACTCAATGAGCAGGAGCAATGGATAAAGAGAGCGAGAGAAAGAACGAGGGAGAGAGAAATAGAAAGATAAATTTAGAATACAAGCTCATCTCTGCATGAGGTAATTCGGTTTCCCACAGTTGCCTCTTTCAGATGCTGGTGAACTGTGCATTATACAGTCAAGCATTATTTTACGATTTGCAGTGCTTGTTTTTCCAGCACTGCAAGTCTTTGACACACAGTGCCATCTTTATTGAGAGCACACAAAACTTTTTGCACTCTTGCGCTCTTGCAATGTTACTATTTTCTCAGGTAAAATCACACTTTGTTTTGTTGCTGCATAATGTACGGAGTATTGGACACATGAATAAGCTTGCTGTAATTTAATCTGTATGATTCACAGGAGGAGGCTTCTTCATTGGTTTAGGAATTTAATCAAACACTGTTTGTCACTAATTTGCTATCTGTTTTTATTGTCTTCTCTTATTTGCTTTCACAACACACATAAAGAGGTTTCACGTGAATGGCAGTCAGCCTACTACTTTAAACATGACTGCTTGAAGTCAAAAAAAGGGCTTTTTTTAAGGCTTGATATCCTTTTAAAACAAAGTGCTTCTTGGTTCTCAGAGAAAGACAACCCATGCATTCATTTGAAGCCATTGTGTGGAAGTATTGATGTTATCTCTATCACTGACGTGGGATATCTCACACACTTTCTCTCGCCTTTCTCCTACTCATTCAAAGCTTCTCAAGTGGGCTTAAATCCACCAAGAGTTCAAAAGCAAGCATCAGTTCCACACCATTTTTCCTATACTTACCACTGTGATATTGAGATAAGAGAGAAAAACAGGTTCTATGTCATAACTGAATAAAAATATAGTTCACAAAGTTAGAAGTTGTAAAAAAAATACTCTGAAGAGACTAGACAGTACTCCAGGAAAATCTTGAGACACTCGAGTTCCTTTATATTTTTCTTCCAAGGAGCCACTCTTTCTTGTGACTTTTTAAAATTGGTCTCAAGGAACAGTTCCCTGGATTTCTGATGGCTTGTATCTTGCCACTTTCCAATTTTTTAATTTTATTTTCATAAGTGACCTAACAATGACCCGTGATTCATTCAGTGCAGTGCGCCGTTAAATATTTTGAGTAAATGAATGACAAAAGAAAAGGTGACAGGCCTAACTAAAAAAGATCTATTGCAGATGAACAGTATCTAAAGTCATGAACTTCAGAAATAAGGACAAATAATCAGCAAACACCTGACATAGATGCATCTGGCCCCTCAGTTGATCCATCTACTGCTCACTGAAGCCTCATAGAAAATGGTGGCTGTGAACAAGCCATTCGTAAGGAAGGAAAACGTATGCCAGATTACACAAGACGTTGGTTAAAATCAGTGGCAACAGATCTTATACAGTGATTTGAACCTAAAAACCTTGGTTCAAATATTATTATGTACAGTGGAGGTCAAGGAGTGTTTACACCCATCTGTAAAACATTGTGGAGGCTCTGTCATGGTTTGGGCTTGCATTACAACAGTGCTGTTGGGGATCTTGTTAAAAATTGTGAATCCAGAAAAGTACATTTTTTTCCACCATGCAGTACCACCTGGAAAGCATCTGATTGGGAACGCCTTCATCAAAGTAAAGAAACCTCTCAGATAATCTGCCTGTTTTGTTAAAAATCTTAAGCATTTCAAGGTTTGCGGCATTGCTCTTATTTCCACTATCAGGATAAGCTTGCAAAGTGGTTACACTTTTCTAAGGCTTCTCTCCCACACATACAGTAAGTCTAAGTTCTGTTCGTGTATCACTGCAGTATTAATGTAGAAGCAATGTCTGACAATGACGCTAAAAGGTTACTGTTAATTAATCCAACAGTGTATGCTCCATTGGTTTGTACAATGGTGTTTAAAACAAGGCCTTGAGTGATAGAATTGGCTCACAGGGCATTAGGAACAAAAATGCTCCAGAAGTTTCCAACATGAAGCAATCCTTTGAATTTTCTTTTATGGTTTCTCTTCTATGGTTTGGAAAAACTAGTGCAGTGCTCACTATCACAGGCATTTTGGCATCATTAGATGTACGGTCACAGTCACAGTCTGGTAATTTATGAACTATGTGATCAGAACTGGTGACATCTTTATCAGGTCCCAGTCCCTCTAATGATGTTGCTTAGCAACAGGGAGATGACCCCAAAAATGAGACAACCACTCAAGCGTGAAACAGACAGAAATGGAGATCCCTTGGTTTATTATAGCGACATATGAACAGTACTGCTGTCGCAGGTCGATTCCCCCTGACCCCTCCCCTTTTGAGCCTTAACGTTGAGTTCTCTAACAGGAAGTAGCTAGACATAGTTTGTTCATCTTAGCTTTACTGTTTAGAATTATACAGAATTAGAATGTCATCGACATAATGTGAGCTATGAGCAAAAACAGTAGCCCACCATAAAAAAAAAAACTTCACCCAATTATTCTGAAAGATTTTCTGCATTAGAAAACTTTGTCAGCCAGGTGCTGGCTATCGCTTCATATTTACCTTACCACACAATCTTATCAGCATGAATTTTTTGGATTCTTAGTGTTGTACTAATGCTTTATTAACTTTAACACTGACTAGTTCCTTCAGTATGTTTGGTTCTTCCTGGTTGTCTGTTTTTCTTAGCAGGTAAATTTGAGGGAGCTCAATCTGCAGCCACACTCTACAGCCATAGAAATCCTCATCAAAGGCTGCCATCGACATCAAAGGGTAGACCTCTGTCTACTGGCTGGAAAAGGCAAAGGTTTCTCTGTCTCACTCTGTGCCTCCATCTGTCTGTATCATTCAAAACTCGGGAAAAAGATCATTCCTCAACTCGCAGTGCTATCGATTTTCTCTTTTTATACATCTTTAAAAGTTTTTGTGTTGACTTAACGGTGGAGTGTGTGGTGATGATGCTGTCCTTAACACAAGGGTTGCAGCATATTTGTGCTCTAAGAACAACATAGCTGCTTTATGAAGTTCAGAAAACTTTTTTATGTGGATTTGCAACTACTTGAACCACAGACTGTATAACTGACTTGCAGCAGACAAATTTTCATCATGAACAAACAGCAGACTGAATTACGTCACCGCGTAAAGTGCAATTGGTTCCTTTCCTCCATCTGAAGCTGCATTACATAACGTTTTCTAACACGTTCACTGCTGGATTCAAGAGGATTTCAGCTTCTGTTCTGACTAACACTGCAGGGAAAGATTCCCAGGAAACCCAGCAGACCACGTGCACAGCTGTGTGTGCAAAAGTGCCTTCTGCTGATGTGTGTAGCACACGCAAGCGAAGGAGTTAAATTGCAGCCTTTCACGAAAGACAGAGACAAAGAGGGAGAGAAAAGATATAAGTGACACGAACCCGTCTTTTACCAGTGGGAGCTTCAAGGGAATGAAACGAGGGGAGTCATTACAGTATCATGTAAGACGAGATTTGAATGCTTAATAAGATATAATTGCAGCAGGGAGACATAATTGCTAAAAATGGGACAATGGGGTTTAGGAGCTTGTCCTTTAGTCTCTGGATGGGTTCTGAAAGAAAGAAACGTCTGAAATCAGCACGGGCATAAAGTATTTGCTCGCTTTACTCGGCTCTGTCAGTTTGTCCGTGTTTGTTCTCGGTGGGAGATGTTTGACAGGGTCAGCTTGTTTGCAAAACAAAACATGATGGACAGAAAAAGAATATGGAAAAAACTCAAACAACTGCAGAAGTCATCTCAGGGACTGTGATTCTTTCCCTCATGCAGGATGCTTTATTCTGACTACTGAGATGTTAATGGTCAACGTGCTTTCTTCTTCATTCAATACATGCATAATTTAACAGAAGGGGGAGCATTTTAGCTAGGCGTCTTAAGCAGACGAACAATAGTTAGTGTCTTGAAGTGGTGCCATTCATCTTTATCTTTAGAAATGTACCTGTCTTTGATTTCCTTTTGGCAGAAATAGCATGTGCAACTTGGCAAAATAATAAAAGAACATTTTGTGTGTTGTTTTGTTTGCATGTGTCATTGTAGGCACGAGGTTGTCATGACTGTGCAGTCTTGTCTGTCTCCTCTTTCTCTCTCTCTTTCTCGCAAACACACACACACACACACACACACACACACACACACACACACACACACACACACACACACACACACACGCTCATCCCCATGCACCTGCCTTGGGTATCTATTTCAATGCACCACTGAATGGATGCATTATATTCATCATCGTACATTATTCAGATTTGAATCAGGGTCTGTCAGCTTGCTGGCAATTCAACTTCCACATTTAATAGCTTGGACAAGAATAGCCTTGACAGCACATTGCTGTGATTCACTGAATTTCTATGGCACGCTGGCCACTGAATGTAACACCATGTTTCATTTTCCTAACTGGTGTACTCTTTGAAATGTCATTACCCCTGTGACTTCTGCAGTGTTTTCTCTGTTGGTAGTTAATAGCTGCGGTGCCTTTCTTAATCAGTCTGCTGGCTGTTGTGCATGCAAATTCAATCGTAGTCACAGAAAACACAAAGCTGACTCAGGGAAACTGTTTAAGTCCTGAAGGTTCTAGCAGCCACAGTAATGTTAATCCATTTTTTGAAATTCAGGCGTGCGGTAGGGGCAGGGGGTGTGTGGTGGAAACAAAGTTGCTCTAATCTTCCCACATTTGTTTTCCTTGCCTCAATTGCTGGTTGCTAAAGTTCCCTTCTCATGATTTGATGCACAGCTAATCCAGTTTTCAGGTAGCATGTGTACGAGGCGCAGTCGTTTCACCCAGAGCCACTTGAGTTAAATGTGTCATTTTATCACACATCAGCTGATAGAGTTCAGAGTCACTCCACATCAAGGTACTTTTAAATCCTCAGTCGCAACGTCATGTGCGAAATGCCTACACATTCATAGACTCCCATACACTTGTTTGTGCATGTGCAGATTATCTAAAAGGAACATGTTGTTCTTTCGGCCATATTATGTTTATTCCCACAAGAACACACAGAAAACAGATGACATTCAAGGAATGAAAAAAATGACCTCACTTGAATGATAAATATACTAAGGTGCCAAAATGTCATAGTGAAAATCATTTTTTAAAAAAAGGCATCAAATTAAATAAAAGAAATTACCCAAAAAATGGGGGGTTTTCTTTTGGTGATTTTAAAATTGCACATCATGTGACAGTATACTGTAGAATGAATGTAGAATTAATTAATGTATAATTTGGCTGACTAGAAAATACCCTGTTTTTCCTGTTACCTCATCCATGCAAGCTCAAGTGACCTTCAAGGACAAGTCTAAAGTTTAAAGGACCATAAAGTATATAATGTGAAACATCTAGGGCTTGTGTGATGGTGGTGAATTTGCAGACTGAATGTGTGTGCTCACTAAAAAAGTGCCAGATTATAGGGCAAAAGCTGAGGGTGACCTTCAAAGGGGGGAAAAAAGAACAGCAATAAGTTAGCCAGATGCTAAAGTCACGAAATAAGACATCCTGTTTATATCTTTAGTATATTTAGCTTTAATGCAGCTGAAAATATCAAGGTTGATTATCTGTAAGCTTTTAAAACAAACAAAAAAAAAACATAAAAAGGATACATGGAATATTACATTTTGCTTGAGGAGCATTTGAAATTGTCATATATAAAAATCAAGAGCATTTCAAATAGGATTTGAGCTTGAACATTACATATAAGTGTTGAAAGCTATATCTGGATGTTAGTTTTAACTAGAACTGACATGCATTAGCCAGTGGCGGTGGCTAGGTGGGAGGGTAGGGTAGGTCAGTGTGGAGTCCCCTTTATAAAGAAATTGTGCTTTATGTACCAGGGGCTTGAAATGAAAGCTTCATTTGCTGCAGTGGGCAGGTGAATTAAATCTTTAACCAACCATACCGTAGCACATTTATGCAGTTTTGCCAGCATTTGCCTTGTTGTTATTCTTAGTTTAAAAACCTGAAAATGGGTAGAAAATGAGGTACTAGCTGGTTTGTTTTGGGTCAAGGCTCCCAGTGTGTCGAGGACAGAATTAGACATCTATAACGAGAGACAGCACAGACGTGAGAAAAAGTGCGATCAAAGAAAATAACACTGGATTGTGGTTGCCGGCACACATTGCCTTCATAATGTTCTTATTTGTTTGTGCATACTTGAAGACTCTTTCCTTCTAGGTGAGTGAGATTTCTGACGCAGAAGAACAACAGTGACAGAGAAAGGATAATAATCTCCTATATTAAATCAAAAAAATTGCAGATAACAAGGTTCCATTACCACACAGAAGCTGCAGTCAGACACACGAGCTGAGTTATGAGATTATGCTTTAACGAAGCTGAATTAACACACTCTAAAATGAGAATACTGGATTCATAATAAGCCCATGGTAAGCTGTCATGGCTACCAGTTTCCGCTCAAGTTTACATTATACAACTTGAACTGTCAGAGTTATAGCAGTAAGTGGTCATTATTGTATATAAAAACACAATCTGAACCCCCCCACCTGTAAGTGTAGATATAGATACTGTACATGTGTTTCTCTGTATGTGGACTATTTGTCTACAAAACCAATCTATACTATAGATTGACACTCTAGTAGAGGAATATTGCATGAGTTGGTGGCTGGAGATATGTCTTTTATCTCTGAGTGCTGCAAAGGACCAAGCCGGCCATTGACCAAATGAAACCATATAATGTCATATGTCTTTATCCAAAGTTTTCTGGGCTTTTAGCTGTCAAACCCATCAGTCAGACAGTCTGTCAGCAAGTGGGAGCTCCTCTAAAGCAGCGGCTGAGCCATTGGTCTCCCCTCTGTCACCCCCTGAAACCCTCTCTTCAATCTCCTCATCTTGGCTCAGTGGATCCTGCTGTGACAGTCGGTTTAGGGGGTCAAACGTATGCATTTTGGGTTCAGGGCTGAGGAGGGAAAGCTGTGGCAATAACGGCTCCTCGCGAAGTTTAGCCGCCATCTCCTTGGCGCTGCAGGTGGGTGTGTTGGTCTCATAGACATCGTGGAAATTATTGTAATCTACCTCGTAGAAGCCCTTCTCTAAGGATAGCACTGGAGTGAAGCGGTAACCCCACAGGACCTCAGTGTCCAGGTACGAACTTCTTGCCTGACACGTCATCCCTGCCAAAAGGTAAAGACAGGTGTATGTACACACACAAACATTCACACAAAATCAAAGAGCACACACGACAGTCCGAGGGGTCCATACATGAGAAACCAGAGAGCCAAACACACACAACCAGAGTGGATAGGTAAGCACACAATGACATAGAAAGAGGCATAGGGAGAAAGAGCATCAGTTAATTATTCATGGTTACAAAAGAACAGCAAAGACGTGCATACTGTTTTCTCTACACTCCTATCATCAGTCTCCAATCATATAACTAGAGTATTTTTTTAAACACTGAAGTATTTGGCTAGTTTGTTGAGTTTACACATAAAAAAGACTGTATATATTCCATTAGTTGTGTTTTAATAGTAAGCAAATCTGAATAAAAATAGTACACGTCACATGCCAATATTGTGTGTGCACATGCTTTGATAGTCAAAAGGCAAAACAACTACGCATTGATTCATTTAAATGCTAAAGGCACATGTTAATTGCATGTTTGTAGCTTTTGCTCAGTAAAGTATTAAAGTATGGTTTAACACTGTGGCTTAACACAGGTGTGTTACTCAAATAGCAACAATAAAAGCTTGGTGTAAGTATAAGACTTGGGAGGCAGCATTCACAATATATTTTATAACAGCATTTCTGCTTGCAAAAGTGTAACTGGTAACACTAACAATATATAAATAACGTCCTCATTTTATGTTTGACAGCATTTTAGTAGGTAAAGGTGAATGGCTTGGACATGAATTGAGCTGTGGTTTGGGGAAGGCCTCGAAGGGGACTGAAGAGGAAGAATTGAAAAGGGGAGGGACGGTAGGGCACGTAAACAAGATTGAACAGCTTGTAGGACTGGGGGAACCTATATAGATGAGAACCAGAAGGAGCAGTATGGAGGCGTGGTCCGACTCGTGAAATTCCGATACTTAATCTCCAACTAAATAGCATTCCTTTTTGATGAGCTACATCCATGGTCTTGTTATTATACATGGTGGATGTGTGGCACAGCTACTGAAGCAGTGCAACTGTAAAAGTCCCTTTGCATGTTTTCTTTTATGACAAGTGCAAATGTCTGCTCATGTTTACATATCATTTGTAGGGCTGAGAAAACTGGCTAACCTAAGTCGAACTCTTGCTATCGTTGTCATTAGTTATAACTGTGTTTTTCTTCCAGTGTAGGTAGCTGGTGTGAAATAGCCTTAAAAATGTGAGCTGCAGAAAGTTAGTGGTGCAGTTAATATGTTCTTGTTAATAAATTAAATATGACCTAAAGCTAAATAGCAGCTAGCATCAGAAACCACTGCATTTTTTTTATTGAGGAAAAAATAATAAAACAGTATTTCACCATACCTCCTCATTGATAACTTTAAAGCAATTTTAAAATGAAGCATTTCAATATTTAATCATATAAAGTTGGGCTCAGTTGGGCTTATGAACATCCTAACCATTTCTCTGTGACAGTTTGGCTCTTCTTTTACGTCTTGGCAAAGGGGTGCCATACCCAAATAACTTATATTTACATAGATTTGTTTGAAATACTGCTCTTGGAATCTGCAGTTGTTTACTCAATATGCCTAAGGCTTATCAAGTTAAAAGGCATTATATAACCTTCAAGTGTTTGTATAGATTTGGGTCTGTATAGATGTGCTTTTGTCCTTGCATGGAACAAAGAATTCCAAATTGTATGGAAACCTGTCCACGCAATTTGTTTTTCAATAAAGATGTGTGCTGTACAATCATTCCACCCAGGAACAAAGAACAGTTCAAAGAAATCATTAAAACCCCAAATTACCATGGCATTCGTGCCCACAGTGAATGCATATAAACTTCTGACAGCAAAGTAAGTTTTCCCACTTCTCAGTATTCTGTCTGTTTTTATATCAGCAGCTTTGAAAAGTCTGCGTCAATTAGCTAATAAGACTTACAGCTTTTAAAATAGCCACAAAATAATCACTGCCACAACTTTCCAAGCTGGAGCAATTATTCACACGCTCGATATGTAGCTGTATATCACTTTAAACTGCAAACATCTGACTTTCCATCGATAACCTTTGAAATAAATAATCTGTATGTATGTAACATCCCCAAAAACATCAAGCATGGGATGAAACTGATATGGTATCTAGTGTGAGAGGAGAGGCTTTTGCACATTTTCTTCAGCTTTCCCTCTGGATATGAGTGGCCTACTTTCCACATTTAACTTGTGAAATATAGCATCTTTCAGTTCCTAATGACAAGAGATTCTATAGTGTATTTTAAGGTTGTTGAAATAGTATTTGATGTGTTTGTTTTAAAGCCCTAGTTTCGTAGTCTAAATCCATTAAGCTGTTCAATGAAGATCCTTAGTACCTTCTCCTGTTGGCATGTAGTGGTGCACAGGCTTTGTCATGACTGTCACAAAACAATATTTGACTTTATATTGGCCTCGTGGAAGATAGAGACTTCACAGATATAATTACAGTATTTTGCTAATGAATTAATTTAGTCCCTATTGTTGTGATCAGATAGTACTCCCCCCCCCCCCCCCTTGTTTATTAGCCATTTTAATGAACAAAGACCCTCCTGATAGCCATGTGTAGATTGTTATTGTAAATTTCATTGTGATACATTATAAATATACAGTAAAAAAAACAACTGATGTTTCTTTTAGGATAATTTGGTCACTTCTGCAGAAGCAGTATCTGGAGATTTCTACAGCTTGTAAAGAGGACTCAGATTTGTTTCATCCATACAGTGAGTGCAACGAGTACATTTCCTCCAAAACAATGCCGCACAAATGTAGTAATCAGGGTGAATTAAAAAAAAAGGATTTTCCAAATGGAAACCATATATTTCATTGGTTTCCATTTGGAGGTGCAACTTTAAGTCTCATGGTATCATGCCTGCTGGAAAATGGAACAGATTCTTTTCCAAAGGAAAAAGGCTACCATGGAAAACTGCCGTCATGGAAAAAGATCATGACCTGTGAGCATACCATGACTTGAAATCCAGGTGGAAACGATTTGTTGAACTTGACATATCCTTACAGTAAGTGACAGTGATAGAGCCTAGAACATCATTGACACATAATGTATTAGTCTCTTCTAGGTGATTTTGTTTACTACCAATGTGTCCATCATGCAAATAGTTGTAGTAATCTTGCTAACGGATAAACCATATAAACAGTATCATCAAAAAAGTTAAATTGTAAAGGTCAAGTTGAAGGTTGTAACTTGACCATGTGTCTTGACTCTTTTGTTTTTGCCCTCAAGGGTTCCTGTCAGTACACACATGTCCTCTGATGAACAAAGATGCTGAGGGCTTATCTTGTGACTTTCTTTCTACTTTTTGTTTGTGGGCCGAGGCAAAAACCTCGAGACAATCGACCATCCTTCTTCAATCTGAAAATCTGCTATTAAACATGCTCTAATGAACTTAACTGCTGATACATAGGCTACAGGCTTTGTATTGTAAATCAAGAATCAGCCTCTATCAAAGAATCACAAATGATGACCAAACAAACAAACAAATAAACATAAACAATGAAAACCAACCAACTAAGTAAATAAAAAAATAAATAAGTAATGACTCCTGAAATGTCATTCTAAGCTTAGTTATTGTTTGTATTAAACTTTAATGGCCCCATCTCAGTGTTTGAAAAGATTGTTTGCTTTATATTAATTCTGGCAGCCTACAGTCATATTCACTTTTTTTCTTTTCATTTGTCTCTCTTTTCACCATTTGAAATCATATTTGTGGGTCCTGCTGCAGATATCGGTTTTATGAATTTTCTTGCAAAGTATAAAACAAAAAACAGCAGTGCAGACACCGTTGTTTTCACAAGCAACAATGATGATGATGCAATATTCTTTCTGTATTCTGAGAACTGGCATAAAAGAGGGTTTATTTTATATATAAATATTGTGAAGGACACAGGGGACAAACACACTATGTTCAGTTCAGTTTAGAAACACTTCTCATAATGACAGCAAAGTTTGTTGTTAGCAACATAGTGTATATGACTGGGCCTCCATCACAGCAAGTACTAAATAGAATGAAGCATGGTCACGTACAGTTTTAGTTTCCTAATATAAAACATCAAAACTGCATCTGCTGTATGTTGCTGACAACAAACCTCTAGTGGCTTTATTGTTTTAAAGTACCGCAGTGAGTGTTTTGTGAGTGAAGATGCTGTATGACTTTATCTCTTACATAGCTGTGGAGGAGTTTTGACCCACTCTTCTTTATAAAGGTGTATCAGTTCATCAAGGTTTGTGGGCCTGCATTTATGCTCAGCTTTCTTAAGTTCCTGCCACAGGATTTCAGTCAGGTTTAGGTCTTTTCTTTTTCAGCCATTCTGTTTGATTCTTTCTACTTGGGTTCATTGTCCTGTTGCATCACTCAGTTTGGGGCAAGCTTTCACTGTAGGACAGACTGACTCACATTTACCTCTAAAATACTTCGGTATGCAGTACAGTTCATGGTCTACTCAATGACTGCAAGGTGCTCAGGGACTATGAATGCAAAAAAAGCCCATATCATTAGCCCTACACCACCATGCATTACAGTTGGTATAAGGTGTACGTGTGGATATGTTGTGTTTGGTTTTTACCAACATGGTGCTATGCATTATATCCAAACAACTTGCTCTTCTTTTTTCAGTTTCTTTGAGCCTTGCACAATCTGACCTTGGAATTAATTTATTGGGATATCTACTCTTGGGAAGATTGGCAGCTGTCTTGAATGCTTTCCACTTGTGAATGATCTTTCTCACAGGAGATGATCAACTTTATGCCAAATTGACTAGATTTAGGATCATTGCTGTATTGTCGCAGGGCCATTACCTTACAATCTGAATCGCCTTGAGGCCACTGTTGTTTTAATTTGGTGCTATATAAGGAAAATCTAACTCAATTGAATGTATTTCCTCCAAACATTGTTTTAAACTGAGTGTTTCAGACCTGACAAATACCTAAAGCTCTACCTTTTAGGTACACACTTGCTGATGATCACTTTATCAAGTGCATTTAATTAGGAGCATCTAGCTGCTACTTATTCTCTGAGTTTATATGGAAACATCAAGGGTGTACCTTTTATATTAAAGTGTTTCAGAATTTTGGCCATTGTTTTGTTTGAATAAACTGTGTAATATATATTTCCTGCTTTGCAGTTCATCTAAGGCACTGTTATTATTTCTTATCATATCCCAATATGTAAAACTTTAGAATTTAAAGAGGGTGTACTTTCTTTTTACCGTGACCGTACATCTTAAATCTAGAGTCTGACTCAAAGTCACAGCCAGAGTGCAGCCAATGAGGAAATTACAAGCAAGGCACACTTTACTAAATTGGGTGCATAAAACGTAGTGCATGCACATGTAATACAATTTGCTCCCATGTTTTTAATAAATGTTGCCCCACATTTCCATAATTCTTGGCCACAGGATTCATTCCAGTGTTTTGATTCTCATTAAAGAAGCCACCCTCCAAAATGGATTATTGAATTGCACTGGACTGTCATGTAATTGAGAAGAGACTTTCCTCAAAAGTGCAACTTTGTAAAGGGATATTTTCCCAAAATCAGTCAAGACACCAACAGCGTCCTGTTTGTTACACCACAACATTTTGTAAAAGAAAAAGGAAAAAAAAGAAAAAAAGAAAGACGAATTTTACATCATTATTATTGTTATTAAGATAACTAAAACCTCCACTGCAAAGGAGGGTCAGCAAATTGCTGTTTGCAATCATTGAATGACTTCTCTCTCATGCTGTGTTGCAGCATAAAAGCTCAAACCAAGGCACCAGTATTCTCATGTCGGGTATGGCTATTTTGAGAAAGATAGATGGATATTTGTTAATTGAGTTAATACAATATGGATTGCATGTTTGAGTCTGCATGCCAATTAATGAAAGAAGACTGAATCATTTATTTGCACTTTGCACACAGTCTCTGTGTGCTCTTCTCATAGCTGACTGCACGGCAATGTTATTTGCCTACATATGGCGTACTTTCATAAAAACTTGATTGTACCTCATTGTCCCCCCTTTACAACAGGGCAGAGGTGTTTGTGCTGTTGACCAGGGAAGTTTGGATCTCTGCTCTTTGCAGCAAAATAGCTGGTGCGATGACCTCATTTTATGTGGGAGAAAGACTATCCTGTTGTGCTGGACTTCTCCATAAGCACTTATCACTTATATAGCATTTAACAGGCTCGTTAGTATCTACATCTATGGATATGTAGGAAAGTTTTTCAATCAAATCACAACATTACCACTTTGGAATTTTCAAATAGGTGTCATAAAACTTTTTAAAAAAGGTTTTATTATTTTTATTAAATAGTATTATTAAAAAAGTATTAATAAGTACTAATAAGTACTACTACTACTACTACTACTACTACTAATAATAATAATAATAATAAGTATTAATAAGTAATTCCCATTAAGACTTTATAGAAAAGGGAGTGAGGGAAGCAGGGGTGGCCTATTTTTTTGTTTGTTTTTATTAAAGTAAAACCATTCCTTGCTTTCAATTAAATATGAAATTGATAGCTTTTGTTGCATCAGCTAAAGTGATCCAAAGTCTTGTGTAAGAATCTCATTCAGTTTAAACTTTATTTTAAACTCCAATTTAAATTTGGAATAAAAAGTGTGAACATGATTGCATAATTTTACTCATCTTATACTCATTAGACTCGGTTATTGTATCGTGACATTTTCCCACGATTTTAAGTTGACTAACTGTGAAGTGTATCATAAGCTGCTTTTATTTCAGAGAGCCGCTTTGTTATTGCAATTACACTTGAAAAGCAAAATTTGGTTTAATATGTCATGTTTGTGTTTTGCTTTTTTTTAAAAAAACAAAAAACAACAACAAACAAATAATGTGGAAGCACCTCTTGTAAGTGATTTCCAGAGCCTTACTCACCATTATGCTGCACACCACAGGCTACACAGCTAACAAGTAATGGCTGCGAGAGCATGAAGCCAGTTTCACCACCCACGTATGTATCGCTTCCAAAATATACGTGACGACATCCACGTGAGGTCGTACGCAGGATATTTTGTTTATTAATGACTTTTTATTAACGACACGTAAAGCCTGGGCCTGAGGTAGCTTTCTGTCTGTCACTGTGTTCTTTCTCACGCACAGAATGAAAGTCTCACATACAAAAAAGGAAGTGGGGGAGGGCTGGTGGATGGTCAGATTAGTTTGTTGCCTAGCGGTCAAGGACAGTGACGACATAACCCCTGCATGATGCCATGGTCTCTGCCGGTGAAGCGAAAGGTGATTTAATGCCTGAGTCAAGTATCAAGCAGTGTGAGCAGGAAGTGGGATGACTGCTGGTGCTTTGCAGGAAAAAGGAAATAAATAAATAAATAAGATGAAATAGAGCAGAAATGTTCACACGAATGCAAAGCTGTGTCTGGTCATATTAGGTCATTTGATGGCTTGTTAGAATTTTCAAAAAGCCAACTGTGGCATCATCAGACCGCTAATCACTGTGTGTCTCCTTTACTCATGTGAAGTATGATGCAATCCAGTAAAGTAAATTAGTAGCATGTATAATTCAATTAATTTAAAATGAGTATATTGTAATAAGTCCTTCAACAAAGGCCATTAAAAAATGCAGGTTAGGCATATAAACAATACTTGATTTAGCCACAGGAACAAGTTAGATTGACAAATGACTTGTGTTGAACTTGTGGTCTTGACTGCAGTTTTAAGCTGGGAAATACTTTCTGGAACTTTACAGATACACCTGGTCATCTCTGCGCCATTAATGTAACCAGCCTGCAGCACTTTTCAGGACTGCTTGGTTTTTACCAAAAACACACGCCAACATTGCAGGTAGGTACGCTTCATTGAATTGAAAATAAACAGTATCAAAGGCAAAACTTTGAAGTAGCAACAGTAGAGATGCCGGTACAGATAAACATTTGTAAAGAGGTTTTAGAGTTTATTTGTCTGCCTCGGTTGAAGGAAGAAATATTTAGTTTTGCAGTTAAAGATTAAATAAAAGAACAGTCAACAACTGTTGTGGAATTAAGAAAATATACATTTCAAACAATTTATTGACTCTAAACTGACCCATATAGAATAGGAAAGATATAAAAAAATGTCTTCTATTTTTTAATGCATTATTATTAGGTTTTAATTAGTATCTCTGTCTTTCCATCATTTCCAGTAAGCAGCGCTTACTGGCAGGCTCACCTTTCCTCTTTCGCCTCTCCATCCATTAATCCATCCTAGCTCACTGCTTGCAACATTTCCTCATCTCTTTTTTTATTGACTTATCCTCATTTGTATGCCCTCCCATACTTCCTTTACCCCTTCCTGATAATCTTACCCCCTTCATACCTGTGGCCTCCACCATTCCCTCAAGAATAACCACAATCTCGAACTCCTCCTTTTCCATTTGCGCCAGGGACATTTCCCAGAAGGGGCTCTTCTCATTTATTTCATGAGAGATGATGAGTGGTGAGACCAAGAACAGCCGGTCATCCCCTGTGTCAAAGCCAATGTTGATGTCAGTCTGGTTGAGCGGGATGAACTCCCCCTCTTTGGTCTGCTGTGAGCGGATCAGCTTTGCTCGAATCGATGCCTCCACAATGTGAGAGTTCCTCAGGTCGCCCACCCGAAACATCAGGCACATCTTGTTATCTCGCACCGATATGACAGCGTTGTGTGAGAACATGAGGGTCTCAGCACGGTTCTTTGGCTGTGAAATCTTAACAAACATGCAGCCCACCATCATGGCATTGACAATGGAACCCAAGATGGCCTGCACCAAAAGTAGTATAATACCTTCAGGGCATTTTTCGGTAATTACACGATAACCATACCCAATGGTGGTCTCCGTTTCAATGGAGAAGAGGAAGGCTGAGACAAAACTATTAAGGTTCTCCACACAGGGGGTCCAGCCCTCCTCGTCACCATGCACTAGATCCCCACGGATGAGTGCGATCAGCCACCAAAGAAACCCAAAGAAGAGCCAGTTGACTACATAGACCAGTGTGAAAATAAAGAAACTAAGACGCCAGCGTAGGTCCACCAGCGTAGTGAACAAGTCACTGAGGTAACGGTAGGTCTCTTGCACGTTTCCATGATGAACGTTGCATTTACCATCCTTTTGCACGTAGCGCTGACGTGGCTTCTTCACTGGGTCGGCTATCAGGTGGGTTCGCTCTGTAGAGATCTGAGGCTCCCTCAAATGTTTGGGAAGCTTCTTCACCTATGTGAAAGAAAAAAGACAGAGTGCTAAAGTAAGGAAAAGAAAAACGGTCAAAGAAATTAGGCATGAAAAGACAGAATTAGAGAGATATTTTACCCGCATTGATTTGCTCTGAAGAATTTGTTAGGCATAGTGTGCTGGAAGATGTATGTGTTAACTATCACTGCAGTATGGGATTTTCTATCAGGTTTTGCTAAGCCACACTAGAGGTGAGGGAGAGAAGATAAGCGAGGCAAATCAAATTAAGAGCCGTTACAAAGTCACTTTGTAGATGTCTATGTATACACAGAGGGCAAAAAAGAAACAGAGAGTAAGGACACAACAAGAACACAAGGACACTCAAGCCTTTGTCTATGTTGGCCCAGCTCCAGCGAGGCAATCTGGCTCCACAACTGTGCCCTGCCTTCCTCCCTGTCCCTTGTGTTCTTTTGCACTCTATGGAACATTTGCAACCTCGGATAAGAACAGATCTACCACCATCCTTTAAAAGACCCTTTAAAAGACCCTAAAAAAACTGATGTATAACTAAAGAATCACCTTACACTTGTAGGCATTATTATAATATCATATTATAATATCATATTTTGTTGAGTTTATTTATGGTTAGAAAAGGCAATGCTTCACAATGTAGCTATAAATTCAAACATGATTTGGAAAAAAAAATGTTTTTTTGGCCTCCCTCTTACACAAATAAATACATAAAAGACCAACATACACCAAAGACAATGTTTTAAGGGACCTTTCAGAAAAGCACAGGGACTCTTTATTGAGACATTGACGCTGTCAGATCTCAGTTGGTAAATGAAATGATTGTGTCAAGACGAGACAACGATTGTGTCTCTTTCTGCTAATCTTACACCTGCAAACCATTTCTCCCCACAGCCACACGTTCATCAACAGGGAAGTTGCATCCATCATAGGGATGATCATTATCGTAGTTTAGTTGGAGAACAGCACAGTGTGAGCCACAAACAGTGTCCTTTTTGGTGCCTTTGATTGTAATGCCTGAAAAATAAAACCTGCCGGATTTTTATTTTAATTTTCAAATCGTATGTAATCAGTTTTTAAGGACCATTTTGAAAAAGAAGAATTGAAAGACTATTCTTATTGATCTGCATTGCAATTAGTGGCTTGATGACCGTGCGTTCACTAAATGTCAATGCGGTTCCTTATTACAGACCATAGTCAGGGAAAATGCATCAAACAGTCATGCAGAATGCAGTCGGCACACCGCTTTTTAAGGTAATGCTTTAAGCGTTTCTTCTCTACTGACAAGATGACTTGACGTATGGCCGTGTTTTCTCGAGTTGTTAAACGCTACTACAGAGGTTTTCAATGAAAGACAGCCAAAACAGGCCTTTTCATTTCCACTCTTTGAGCTGGGTTAATTGAGTGATAGATGAAGACATCACAGCTAGTGCTGCCCAAACTCCAGCCTTTGTAGTCAATACTGTCCCTGGGGGTGATGGCTCTTAAAACAAATTCATTAGCTGTCTCTGTTTGGCACTAGTAAGTACTGGGAGTTTTCTCTCACTGAGCCTCGCCAGACAAGGTTGAGTAAGCTGCATAAGTTTCAATCAGCTTGGGAATTCAGGATGGATAACAACTCCACTAGTTATTTGGGATGGCTGTTTTTTTGGTCATTATCTTCACTGCCAGGTAAACTGAATTAAACACTTATTTAAACTACTAAAAAAATTACACTTTGGTAGCCTTAATTCATGTTCATATTACTTATTTTATCTATTCAATAATTCTACAGCATATCTACTTTATAGGGTAGATAAATTCTTAAGTTCTTGAGCATTTCCATAATGCTTTCCACAATGCTTTGTTTTCAATGTCAGAGCTTTCCATATTATTCATTCTTATCTTCTCTCTATATATCTCTCATCTATTTTTCTACCCCTGCTTTCCCAAAAACGAGGTCTCACCTCCACTCTCTCATATAGTTTCTCTAGTATTTCACAGTTAATCTCTCCCAGTTGTTTAAATATAAAGTAATACAGATTGGGCAAAATACAGTGTGTGTACTGTGCGAATACCTGTGCAGGGGTGACGCCTATCTCCATGTTGTGGTCCATTAGGACTCGGGAATCTCCTGCCATCCTCAGCTGGAGCTAACCTGTCGAAAATGAAAAAGTGCTTCATGGGATTTGTTATACTAAACATATTTCCAGAATGGTCATTTGTTTTTTTTTAAATAAACCAATGCGACAAACAATAAAAGGTCATAGCTATGTTACTGAAAGAGTACATACTGCATTGTAGGTACAATCTCAGGCTTTTTACATTTCAACCCCTAGGTATTGCATAACAGATACAGGTATTGCGTGAACACATTGCATTTAGTTGCATCCATTACTGAAGCTGATTTGGTCCGTGTGCAACTGTAGCAAGATTTGGGTGCTTTGGAAAATATGTTGGTCATAACTTTTGCAGACAGGATTTGTAGGCGCAGCCAGTGGTTTAAGGCTGTCTGGTTTATGTTCACAGGATCTCGACTCTGCTTTTTGTGGATTGTTGACCTCCAGCTTACACTGCGGCAGTTTTCCTTAGCACCTCCAGATCTGAGGCAGTGGTTTTAAGCTAAAAAAAAATGGTAGGTTCCAGACTGGGAAGGAGTTGTTGCACCAATAAAGTATCTCAGGCCTGGTTCAAAGGAGGGATGAGGGTCCAGCTTGAAATTAAGAGGTGGACTGGTGAGAATGAGAGGTGAGTTGAGTGAGTGTTGATTTGTTGTTTCTTCTTCACTCTTTTTTTTCTTCCCCCCACTAACTGTGTTTTTACACCATTCTGAATTTAATCATTAGTTATTATTAATCTCTGGCAGGGTCTTTACCTTGCAACATAAAGTACCTTGAGACAACTGTTGTTGTGGTTTGGCACTATATAAATAAAATCTAATTAAAACTGAATTAAACCACGCCTACAACATATAGGTAGAAAATGAAAGAATAACATCACCCATGAAAGTGCACTGTTTTACAAAATAGACTCAATAAAACAAACTTCAAATGGTTTCTAGGTTCACTCTTGGATCTCAGTAATTCAGGAAGTACTCAGAATAGAGATGGCAAATTGAAAGAAGACAATTTGGGCAACAGCACGCTTCCTGGACACTTCTTAAGGCGAGGTGTTTTGAGCACCCAAAACACTTGGCCTGAAGAGGATACACTTAGGAGCTCATGTCTCATCTGGCCTGTGGCTGCATAGAAAGAAGGTGTGTCTCTGCTCAGACTGCTTCTCCAAGACCAGAACTCAGATAAGCAGAAAATGGATGAATGGCTTTGAAATCGCATGAATTTGTCATTATGTCAGGGTTTGCCAGATGGTATATTAAGAGATCACAGAAAGCTATAAGGTTAAAAAAGGTCAAGCCATTGCAGTTGTAATTGTTGCAATATATTTTTTCAAAAGTCTATATAAAGATTTCTTTCATGTAGGCATTTCCAGGGATGTACTTGTGGGGGGAAATTACTGTTATGGCAGCTTGACTTTGCTACGTAGAAGCAAAAGTAAGCTTATTTTTGAAGAAAACAAAAGATATTCAAAATATAAAGGCACAAAATGTCTTTATTTTTTACCCCTGTTTAACTGCTTGTTAACCCAAATATCTAACCAACAAATCACAAGACAGCAGCTCAATGTATTTAGGAATGCAGACATGGCCCAGACATTCAGCTAAAGTTCTAACTGTGTCAGAAATGAGGAAGAAAGGTGATTTATGTGAATCTGAACGTGAGACAGCTGCTGACCTGCTAGGATTTTTCCCATTTGTCCTGACCTTTTTGTTTTTATATTGGTCAGTAAAACACATAAAATATCCAGTTAGTGGCAGTTCACTGGCATAAAATGTCTTGCTGATAGTAGAGGTCAGTGGAGAATGACCAAATGCTGACAGGGAGACAACAACAACTGAAAAACAAAGCAAAAAAACAAACAAACCAAACACTCATTACAATTAAGTTATGGAGAAGAGCGTCTCTGAATGCACAACATGAAGCAGATTGGCTACAGCAGCAGAAGACCACACAGGTCCCAATTATGTCATCAAAATTAGAAAATGCGTCTAGTTGTACCAGTTAAGTAATGCAGCCCATCTGAGTATTGTTGCTGATCCTGTTATCCCTTTATGACCACAGTGCACCCATCTTCTGGTGCCACAAAACTCCAGTCACCTCAAACTGGTTTCTTGAATGACATTGAGTTGAGCTTTAATCAGTGAGAACACAGCCATATGTATTTATTAGTATTTAGCTCAAAAAACTGCTGTAGGTGATCACCGCCAAGAAGAGCTAGCATCATGGCCGCACGCTGCTAGTTAATGAACACAGCACACTGCCAAACTAGAGCACTGAACGTGCCAAAATGTTTGCTGACAGTGTAGTTTGCATGTTTTACCAATAACTGTACTGGCAATGCACTATCTGCATGTAGCAAGTCAAGCATGAATATTTTTTCACGGTTATGTTTTGGTATACACAGCGCAGGGAACATTTGAGGTCAAGACTGAATCACAAGACAGGATGTGAGCATTTGTTACATAAACCTAACCACACTGAGGATATCAGCTGTGAGGCCGAGCATTTCCATGAATTCAGTTTCTTGTAAACTAGGTTTGACAAAGCAAATCATTTGTGCATCATTTCATGCACAAAATAATGCACACAAATGGAGGACGTGAGGGCAAAAGTCAGCACCTGAACAACCCTGATGTGCTCGCTTAATTTTATTTCCAGTTCAGACTCATGAAGTAAATATTAAATATTTGACTATAACCACCAAACAAGACCTAAGTAAGGGATTAGCTGACCTCATCACGCTGGAGGTGACCCAGTGCCCAATGCTGACCAATTTGCCTGGATGATGAGGCTCAGCTGCACATTTTAATTTTAATGATGTCATTTTCCCAAACAGCAGGCTCCTCATCGCCATCGTTGCCAGTTCTTGTGACTGTGTGTACCCACTCGCACACACTGCTCTCTCGATAAAAAACGAAACAACAACAACAAAAAACCCCTAACACTGCTTTCACTCTATTCATCATCCTGCCCATTAAATTTAATGATTATTCTCTTAATCAGTTAGTGGCAGAGAAATAAGCACCTTCAGCTGTTTCCTTCCCTTTACATTCATTCCAATATAAAATGCGCATACATATTTTCTTTGTGGTTGTTTTTAGCACAACTGAAGCCAGTAGGTGATGTGCTGTGACAGCCTCCGGTGCAGTGTGATGCGGTTTTAAAGAGCTTTTCCTCTGCTGTTGAGTTGTATTACAAAACAGGTATTTTTAAACATCTGTTGTTTGAGGTCCAAAGTGACAGGGAAAGTAGAAAGGGAACACTTTGAACGTCTCCTGAATGATGTGGGATTTAATTACTGCCACTACTATAATTTTAGAGGGAAGTGGTGTGTATGTGGGGTTTCAGATGAAGCCCTAGTTTTGGAAGCAATCTTACTACACCTTTGGAGCCCCAAAAGAGGCAATTAATTTATAGAGCCCCTGGGTGTTATTTAAAAATCAGATACTTTTAATTTGCTCAAAGAACAAGGGATACACGGGGCCTTGAAAGTAACCAAGCAAAGGAACAGTAAATTACCTTTGTGGCTCGTTCTTGACCTTAACAACACCTGACATTTCTTTGCCATCTGTCTTTGATGTTACTTTATTTGATCACTGACAAACGAGGGGAGGGAATACAAAAGCGAGCACAGGGGAAGTGAGAGGACCACGTCACAAACCAGATCCACACAGGAATGTAGTGTTGACAATGTTCGTCCAAAGCAAAGGGCAGAGTGACGTGACAAGCATCTGAGCAGAGAAAACACAGACAGACAGACAGACAGACAGACAGCAGAGGTGCGCACAAAGCTTTCAGCATAACTTGCTGAATACATTGCAGGGGTTGCAAGGTCTCACTTTCTGACTCGTTTTTTTTTAGGTTCTCCCATGAATTAAATATGATTCCCCAGAGATTTGTGAACTCCAGACCCGTGTGCGCTTTCAGAAAGGCTGTAATTGCAGTGTCTGCTCGCAGTTGCAGATTCAACAAGCCCGAATGAGAAGTGTTCGAAATGGATACCAGCTGGGGTGTTTTATCTCAGCGCTTTAAGAGGGTAACAAGCATTTATCTTGTTACCCGAAGAGTGACTGGATGCTTTGGTTGAATTGTGTTTGTGTCCTGATAACAAGAGCACTCATCTATTGTGTTTAAAGCCAAGAGGTACTAGTAAACCAGGCAACTTGCCTCCTAAGGGATATCTACACTACATATATTTCCCTTATTTGCTGACACCGCATGCTATAAACAATTATCCATACAGAGCGCAGCAAAATGTGTTTTGTTCTCCGTCTAACCTGTAGCAAGCACTATAATTTCCCCTCAGGGGCTGACTGGTACTGAATAGAATTTGCTTTGTGATTTAATTTCCTATATTTTCCTGAACTTCAGAAACTTGTATTGTCAGCTTTGTGAAGTAAGAGCGAGCTTGTAACTGAGCTAAGAGAGGTTCACATCAATACTAATCACCAACATGCAAATAAAGCCCTTGAATCAGATCCAATCCTGAATTATAATTCTTACTTGATCAACTGTTTGGTTCAGTAATCCCCCAATTTCTTCTTTATTTCACATTATGTGGAGATTATCGATTGTGCTTTCCTTATTTCCTGTCTGAAAGCTTTGCAATTGTGCTTATTTTGGAAATGCTGACGCTCGCCCCAGTCAGGAATAACTTTCAGGATCCAAAATAAAAGATAAAATCTGCAGTATTTTTAATACAAATAAAACAGCATGCATTTTTAGTGACTTCACACTAGACTTTTACCTGACAGTGGTGCTTCATTTCACCATTCCTCATTGACCTTTCTGCTGAGCATGACAGGGTTACAAATGGCAGCAAGATATGCAGCAAACACAGCAGTATCCCTTAGTTCAACGGTAAAAACAGGACTATTGGAGGATCTCATCCATAGATTTTGAGCTCATGGATGAGTGTTTTCTGTTGTTTCATCAAAAAAAGAAAGACAAATGGTGCTGATAGTGAGAAAAATAAATAAAAACACAGGCTGAGGATGAAGAATAAGAAAAAATAGAATAAAAAGAGAAGAAAGGCAGATGTTGCTAATTTTGTGAAGATGTTTTTAGGATTATCTTAAGACATTAAGACGTCAGCTAGATTTAGGTTTACCAGTCCCTGCACGGTAAAGATATCTGCACTGGTAGAGTCTTTCTACAGGAGCACAAGAGCTTTGTATTTGCTTGACTGTCCACGCTTCTCCACTCCTCCCTTCAGTCATGGTTACTGGACCTGTCATGATTATCCAAGGCTAAGACTGGCCCATAAAATAACATGGCTTCATCCCTATCTCTGCTCACTTATGACACTTTGAGGTCGGGCAGGTCAAATGACTAAAAATGTCCCCAGCTAGTTTGTCTCCAGGCTCTGCAAACACACACACGCACACACACGAACTTACCAACTTACCATGTACCATTTTCCCATTATGCCCGATAGTGAGCTGAGTGTATCCAGTTGTGCCCTTCCTTCGAATGACCTTCTCCGGAGTGACACTGCTGCACCAAGACATTCCATTCACACTGGAGAAATAATTTTCCTAATGATTCATCCCACTCTCTCACACACACATCCTTTGCATCACACCTTCCTTGATTGAGTCTTTTCACTACTGTACAGTTTTTACAAAAAATTCACCAAAGCCAAAAATGTCAGTCTTCCACTAAGATGAGCACCTTTACAAAAGAAAAAGTGATGGCCATTTCACATTGCTGCTGAAGTGGCAGTCGATGGGATTAAAACCCAACACCTACTGGAGCCAAATTGCACCCTCTTCAACCATGCTGGCCTGAAGTGTGAGAGACGTGATGGAAACAGAAGTGAGATGTGTGAGGCAGAGAGGTGGATATGCTCCCTAACACCCCCTAACTTCTTCTGTGCAGTCTATAAATTGGACCCACTGATACAAATTCTCTGCATCCAAAATCAGTCTTAGTGTACTCGCTTATTAATCCTCTGCCTCATCTAACTGTAGAGGACAGAACAGGAGGGGAAGATGAGGTGAAGTGAGGCCACAAGCATGGTAGGGGTGGGGCTGCAGAGCCGGGCAGCACATGGAGAATGGTGGAAGAGCCAAAGGTCATGATCTGGATCAGAATTCATAACATGCTTCACTGTGTCCCCGTGCTTGTCCCTTTGAGGATGCTCCTTCTCCATAGTCAGCACATACTAAGTCAGAATGAAATGAGATTAGGGTCTGTCAGTTGCATGTTAAAAAACAAAAAACAAAACAAACCCAAACCTTATTCCGGTATGTTGGGTATAGCAGCAGAGTAACAAGGTCTCTGCTCAGTTTTTTGCTGACGTGTCCTTCAGCGGAAAGCTCAAACCTCTGTTTCTGACAGCAGATGACATGCTGTGAGTGAGTCCAATCTGCATAAATGTGAAGCAAGTTGGTGTCGAAGCAAAAAAGCAGAGCAATCTTGAAAACATTCTTTCAAAAGATGTCAAATTAAAAAAGAACATGGTGTCACTCCATAGGCCTTAACCGTGCAGCACGTTGCTCTTGCATCTCTGCTAATGAATGGTAAATGTACGGAGACTTTGCAGATCCATCATCTTCCTCTTGGTGATGGATGCTCACATCCCGTGCATAAAACCTGATAAAAATCACTCTGATCCGATAGAACAGATCCGAGGTGTATTTACATTTTCATCCTTTTTGACGTTATTATTGTAATTTTTTTTCGAGTGCTCAAAATTAAGTATGTGCATCAGCAGTATGTGCTCTTCTGTATAAAAAGCTGTATTTATCACAATGCTGATTAATGTGCATTGTTCTTACGAAAAGAGAAAGGAAAAAAACATGGTTACACAATATGGATCGAATTTAGTCAAGCTGTCATTGTGTCTGCAAATGATATTGATGGGCATTTGTTATACTGGCCAAACAAAATAGCAGACTGGTGCATTTCAAACTAAACAACATCCAATTCTGCCAGCATGTCTGAAGACAGATATTTACAAGTACATGCACCATGTAAATGTCCCACAATGCAATTGCCCTTGTGTGATTTAGCTAACTGGCCTGGCTTGAAATGTTATCCACTGGATATGAGACATCAATGCACATCTCCTACAGACTGCAATGCCTGACAAAGGCAGCCATGTGCATAGTGCAAGCATTCTCCCTTAACATAGTAAATAAAGGATAGTGCAAGCAATAACCTGCTGCTAACAGAAAGGAGCGCGGCCCATCATGAACATGTCCACTTAACCTGGAAATGTGACAATTTTTCACATTTTTTAAAATGTAGCCAGTGACAGAGTACATTTTACAGTCCTGTTGTTAAAGAGGTAGCTTTGCAGCATTAGTTTTTAATCCTCTCACACCACCTGGACAGCATATGTTACTAGAAAGCTCACTGAGGGATGTTCAGAGCTAAGTGTCCTGAAACATCCAACAATTTTTAAAAGATTTCTTGGCAATTACCCACGTACAGAACAACACTGCATCAAGCTACAAGATCCCTAAAGCTGTTTTTTTCCCATTCATGATGGGTAACCCTAGGTATATGTAGAAGTGTAGACATGCTTTAATGTTTTTTATGTTAGTATAGGTGTGCTGGACAAAAAGACAACCATGACACAAAGCAGTGATCCCTGAAGCAGTCATCTCATTACCAAACACAGGTTGAAGGTTTATTTGTGTTGTGTGTAGGCTGGAGCAGCAGCAGCAGCAGTCTCATGCACTCTATCAACTTTATGTGTGATGAGGCTATAGAGAAAACGCACGCTCTGTGAAGTTGTGGCAGAAGCAGAGAGTGTGCCATGTTATAAATCTGCTACATAAGCATTGTAGGTGCCACTTTAACATACAGTGGACAAGCACCGATTTCCATTGGTTGCAGATTTACGAGCACATAAACAGAGTGATTGATCTTCCTGAGGGAAAGACTAGATTATTTAAGAAATTGTATTCAGCACATCTGTCTCTTGCAAGTAACACAAGCATCAGATTGCTTGCATGTACAGCTCACAGAGTGGCGGGGCTTTGAATTATAGACAGTAGTTTATCAAGAGCACAAGCTAAAACTGAAGGAGAATTTATAGATGGCAACTAGTTCAGTAGGGCTGCATAAACAAGGCATCTTTATGTAGATCTATAAAAAAATAAGATACTGTAATTCTGAGCTGCACTCGGAGATGGATGCACATTTTCCAGGGTGTGTGATACTAAAAAAAAAAAGAAAAGAAAAGATGCAAAAAGCAAAAGAAAGACAGACAAAATCTTCACGGCTGGCTAATCTCTTGACACAAATGTGCCACTGTGGTATTAGAGAATCGCGGATGTGGTTTTCTCCCCATCCCCTTGAGACACACAGTCTTAACAAAATAAACACATCCAATTAATTATTCACACTGTCTTGTCTTTTGAGAGTCTCTTTAGATCCTGCTGAGCATTATTCCTGCCCTTTGCCCTGTTTTGTCCACTTGTTAGGGAGATCTGAACACGGGCTTAGTAGGAGGGGGAAATGAGGTGCACAGCCATGAATTACAGTTGCAATGATAGCCCTATGAGGTCAAAGGCCTATCTATCAAAAAGCATTACATCACAGCAGTTCACACTTTCCATCTGCAGCCTTGAAATAGCAAATCACTGTTCAAGCAGATGCGAGAAGGGTCACGGTGAATTGCAGTGATTAAAAGTAACATCGAGTGTGGCAAATAAGCAGGTTTTTGTTGCAAATTTCGGCATTAGGATATCACCCCGGGCTTTCCCTTTTTCTGGGTTTGAGTTTGAGTGATGTGTAAAAATGTGGTTAATGATCAGAGCATCGGCTTTAGTATTCCTCCACATTAAAAAATCATGATCGAGTCTGCACATTGCCTTGACACCGTCTTCCCAATGTGCCTTGATGAGACGATACCAGGACAGACAGGAGCTTTAGAGATCAATTAATGTGACCATTAAGCCCGCTGCAATGTCATCAAAGTTTTACAGCAGCAACTCTTGAGATGTGTCTCCCAGAGAGTCCGCCATACAGTAAGGGAGGTTGGGGAAAAAAAGTGGGGTGCATGAGACATTAAAGCGAGCAGCTGTATAATCTCCAGGCCAGAAAAGAGGAATTATTTTCTCTTAACACTTTTGATGCAGTCTGCAATATTCATACCAGCAGCTATCACGACCCAGTGTCCTTTGCTTCATCTCCAACTTTTATAGAATGTAAAAAAAGAAACATGCAAAGCCCAAACATGCTGCGCTGCATGTTGGACGTGCGAGACCCCCTCCTCTACACACACGCGCGCACAGTCACACTTACAGTAACACACAGATGCACGTTCACTTTAGGTTCGCTGCTGCGCTTGTAAAACTCCTGCATTGTACTGAGAGAACTACAGCACGGAGCCCAAATAGGCACAAACAGTAGAAGCGTTGACAGGCTTTTCTCTGCTTGCGTCAGAGATATTCAATGCCTTTTTGATTACCCTGCCCCCTGCAATGAGGGGATGCATAGTGATGATCTATATATCACTGCAGTGACATAGGATTGGGGTGGGGGTAAAGGGGGGGGGGGGGGGAGTGCAAGATGTGGTGATAAAGGTTATTGCTGAAGTACCATAAACATTTTTCTTTTCCCGGTCTCTTCCTCTTGAATTAGCTTACATGTTCTCTTTCAATCGGCCATTGCATTCGTTGTTTCTAAATAGTGGATATTGGATTCTCACAGTTTTGGATTTCTCCTTGTAGTAATGCACACTTTTTTTATTTGTCAATTCTCAAACAAATAATGCTGTCATGCTATGCCATTCGCAGTCAAACTGAGAGAAGACAGCTTGGACGAGGTGCCACGGTCGTATCATGCATCAATGGCTTTAAAAACCTCCCCTCTCCTCTTTTGCCTTCCTCTCCCTGTCTCTTCCTCTGCTTTTTTTTCCCTCCTCCATCGGCGGTGAACGACGCTTACCTTCAGGTCTCTGCAGGAGTAGCTGGCGGGCTCCCTTCGAGGCATTTCACAGCGGCTCTTCTTCCCAGGACTGCACGCTCCTTTCCTGGCTTTGTTCAATAAACAACAGCCCTCCTGCCTCCCTCCTGCCACCCAGCTCCTTCTGCTCTTCACCACTCTCTATCTACTCCTGTGTGAGAGGGGGGTCTGTCTGTGCTTGTGTGTGAGGGAAAGAGGGAGTGAGAGAGAGAGAGCTAGAGGTAGAGTGGATGCGAGAGGAGATGGGAAGGATGTTAATATGCATGTGTTTTTTTTTCCTGTCTATTTTTCCTGTTCCTGTCTTCTCACTTCGACTGAGATTGTACTCTCCGTCTCTCGGGATTTGTCCTTTATTGGAGTGTATGTGTTTATGCCTGTTTGCACTGAGCATCAGTTTCAGTGTGTGTGTATGTGTATACATCTACCACATGGTTCCTTTTTTATCTGCTGCATAGGCAGAGAGAAATAGACTCAGAAAAGTCAAGTACAGTGAGAGGGAGGCAAAGTCAGATGAGGGTGGTGTATGTGTGTGTGTGTGTTTGGCTGCAGACAGGGAAAGAGCAGTCATGTACAGTAGTGTGGTATAATCAATTGCTCTAGAACTGCAGTTGAAAAAACACCCTGAGGGGTTGAGAGAGTCATAAAAAAGTAGAAACAGTGAAAAGAGATCTCATACAAAAAATAGCTGGAGCAAGACAAATAAGAGCTGAAAAGGGAAAAAAGAACCAAAACATACGAGACAGAGGTGAAGGAGGTGCTAAAAAGAGTGAAAAGGACCCTTTGGACCTAGAAGTTCAGTTTTCAAGTCACACACTAGCACCTAACGTAGAATAAAGGATGCCTGTATAAACAAACTGAAACTATAGTCTCATGCAGTCACATCAGCCATGCTGATGGTCACTGAGCTCATGGGGCAATGATCAGTGTGGAGTTTATTCAAATACATCCATGTAGATATTCATTGATCATATTTCAAATTTTGTTACCAGGGTAATATGTACACAAAATATCATACCCATCAGGCTGCGGGCAGAGAGGTGGATGCTTGACACTGAGATGTTATTAGCATGACATACAGAAAACTGAATGTGCGCTCTCCACTTAACAGACGGCGAAAGATGAAAATGAGAGCAGAGAGAAAGAAAGATAAGGAGATGATGATAAGTAGGGGAGGAGCAACAGAAGCAGCTATTACCAGAAAGGCTCTTCTCGTACATCCTACACTGAGTTTGGGAGGATATTTATGACTCTGCAGCCCCCCCCCCCCTTTTTTTTTCTGCACATCACCCCCCACCCACCACTTCCTGTCACCAGGATAGACTCTTGTTTCTGTTTCCCAGGATTCACCGACTGGGGAAGCGATGACAGCGGATTATAGGACATCAATGAGCGAAGCTGTAATAATGAAGAACTTGGGATTTGGCCGAGGGTTATGAGTTCTGGACCGTACTCAGGGTTAGCGGCGCTAAGCTCGACGGTAATAATGAAATGTTGGTGATTTTAATTGTAATAATTCAGGTCCTTCAGCAACAGCTGTGCTGGATGAGCCCCGCGTGGCTTTGAGTTGTTCAGATCTGGGGCATGTTTAATTATTTCCCCTCCTGAGGTTACACGACTGATCAAAGCTTGAACCCCCTTCCACCTTATTACTTCTCCACGTCATGCTGTGGAGAAATCCCTGCAGGTGACTTTACACATATCACATTAACCACACATCATACATTAATAAAGCTTCCTAGCACATTTTGCTATTACAAGTGCTTGAAGGAAACCTGTGTATATTGTACACCCATTTGTATGATGCTTAAGGGGTGTGCAGTATAATAGGCTCTTTGTTGTTCCTGTAATAAATAATCCATTAGAAGCATGAAATGGTTATCCTGCTAAGGTGAACTGCAGGATAAAGAAGCATAATACAAATGTTGTTAAGTGTCATGTATGCTTCCAGTCTGATTTAATATCCATCAGTGCAGAAATTTCCATATGAAAAAAACGCGTGGTATCTCCTCTTTTCAATGCAGTTATTCTTGATTTCCTTCCTACAAAATGAAAAATATATGAGGATAGCAAGCACTGGGTAAGCTGCGGTTTAAATCTTTACAAATAGTAGAGATTGCAAAAGGGAAATGTACGATGTAGAAATGTTGGCAATGCCCATTTCTCTGCAATGTAATGATAGTATCATAGGTCAGCAGATTGTGGTCCACAGATAACGGTGTGTGTTATTCCACAGGAAGTGAGGAAATGGAAAAGAACTGGTGGAAGTGCCATTTTTCTTAATCCCCCTCACTGCATCCTTGGCACCGCCACACCCGCCTCCATCCTCACATTCCCACCAAGTCCCCCTTCGGCGCCGTCCCTCTTACACTTCTCTCACCTCCTCCTAGGCTTCATTAGCTCTGATTGATCCTCTTGTCAGAGCTTATGGCACAACGATGAAGTGCATTGTTACCATCAACCCAGAACACAGTGGGAATGAAAAATCAGAGGCCAGCCGGGAAAAAAATATAGTAGGAGGGCATAATACAGAGCACTGAATAGTTTCCCACGTGTGGGACTAATAAAGGTTATCTTATCTTAGCAGGATTTCTGAAGTTTGAAGCTGCTATGATTTTTACTGCTATAGTCTCATACACTGTATGGCCAAATGGAAATTACACCTCCAGGAGCTGCTCGGCCATGGAAACCCATGATATGAAGCTCCCATAGTACAGGTTTCATGCTAATGTTAATGCCAGAGGAGGTTTCAGCTGTTTCAGCAACTTTCAGCGATGTGTCTAACCACTCTGCAACCCCACATGACTGAGTTTCTGCGGTTCGTAAACAGTTCCATTCTGCAATAATACTGCTTACAGTTGATGCTGGTATTCTATTATAGTACCCGGCTTGAATTCAGTGAGCTCTTTAGAACAATCCACACAATGTCACAAATGTCTGAAAAGACAAAGTGAACGGCAGGGCAATGGGACTGGGAACACCTGAATTCAAAGACTAACATGACCTTATACTTCCATCTATGTTATATATCTATACTTGAAACAAGTGTTTTTTGTTTGTTTGTTTTTTTAATTTTGCACTACAAAACCTAGGGGCAAAGCTGTAGGTTGGAATTTCATATTATGACAAACCAGTCACTGCATGGAGAAGAAAGATATGCTTGGTATCAGTAATGTGTAAATTATCAAACAATTTGTCCTACTTACTCAACATTGTCTAGTTCTCTAGCTCACATCATTTTATAAAGAAATATTTAGGTGCAGTAACTGTCAGTGAATTGTTTTTAGTTATATACAATTTTTAAAGGCAAGCAAACTTTTGGTATTAAATCATTTAGTATTAAATTGTAAATAATATAAATGTGAAGCTTAAGTCAGCCCACTGCTCTTGTTTTATGTGTGAACAAAGCTTGGACTGCTTCCTAAAGGCGCATTGATCCTATTATTTTTATTGGCAACATAATAGCAGTCAGTGACTTTTTAGAATTACAGCCACAATTCCAAAAAGAGTTGGGGTGCAGTGGAAAATGAAAATAAAAACAAAGTGTAATGATCTGAAAACCTTACATATTTTATCCTTAACGGAACATAGACAACATATCAAATGCTTGAACTAAGAAAATGAACCATTTTAAGGAAAAAAATGGGTCATGTTGTATTGAATTGTAGTGTTGCTCTCATTTCAAGGCCATCTTGATGGGCATATGCTATGCTATAACATATATGTGCCTTTCTGCACTGTTGCAGCCTTTCCTGATGTTCAAGCTGCCAATTCCATGCAAGCTAATTCTCCTTTCTACCACCAGAGATGCAGGCTTTTGAAGTGAGTGCTGGTCCCACTCCTCTTTATTCTGGAGGACACAATGTCCATGTTTTCCAGAAAAGAATTTCAAATTTCAACCTGTTCAACCACAGAGCAGTTTTCCACTAATTCCATTTTAAATTAGTTTTGGCCCAGAGAGGGTGATGGCATTCATATGTTCACATATGGCTTCTTCTTTACATGACAGAACTGTACCCTGAATTTTGTGGATGGTACCCTGAACTATGTTCACAGACACTGATTTCTGGAACTGTTCCTGAGCCCATGCAGTGATTTCCATGCCTGAATTTAATGCTGTGTCGTCCGAGGACCCGAAGATCACGGGCATCCACTGTTGATTTTCAGCCTTGTTGCTTGCCCACAGTTTTCTCCAGATTCTGTGTACTATGAGATTTTCACTGTATTTGCAGTTTTAAATTAAAGAACATGACTCTAATTTTTTTTTGTGGCTTTGTACATCTTTGCCCATCTTTCCTTTTGACAAACTCTGGCTCTCTAAGATTTTTTATACCCAGTTAACCTAATTATTTGTCAAATGTTGCCCCACTTGTTTCTTTTTACAGCCTTTTTGTCTCCCCCGTTCCATTTTTTTTAGATGTGTTGTTGCCATTAAACTCAAATTAAGCTAGTATTTTCCATAAAAGTCACAGTTTTAACATGTCATGTGCTTCTATGTTCTGCTGAAAAAACAAGATATATGGGTTTATGGGATTTGTAAATCCCTGCAGTCTGTTATTTATATTTTACATTTTACATTTTAAAATTGGAGTTGTGCTGTAATATTTCACTATAGAAGCAAACTGCTGTAATTGTATCACAATGCATCAACACCGTTAGAACATCTTTAAATGTAGTCTTTTGCATCCATGACTGTTCAAATCATAAATCCTGTTTTGTTGTTTTACACTTTTAACTGGGTGAAGAGAAAGTGAATGATCCTTTTATAGACACCACTGCACTGCCCTGACACAGTGACACTATGTGGTGATAATGGGTATAGCAGGCAATAATTCCTATATTGCTCTTCTGTAAGAAGTTTAGCATTTGCAAACAGAAAGATCCTTAAAACCAGACTACTATGGCCTCTGAACTGGAATATTAGAATCTAAGTTTTGGGGAAATATTTGTTGTCATAAAAGCTTTTCACATTTAGTCTCCGATTGAAGAGGCTAAATAGATTGCATTTTAGTATCTGTTTCTGTCTGCGCTACATGCATGGACTGACATAACAAAACTATTTAAAGAGTTTTTGTTGGCTTGCTTCCTTCCACAATCTTCCATTATCTTATGCAACACTTGTTTGTTAGTGTATTCTCACGCTAAAGAGAAATCTTATACATTTCTTGGGATCTCTCTTGATTTCTTGATATGTCACATTGACAGACTGAAACACCACAAACAGCATTTTTCATTATGATGAAAATAAAACCAAATGGGTTTTTTTTTAGGAGTGTTTATAGTTTATATTTAGAGTTTTCAGTTGAATTCAGAGCAAGTATGGTTATTACCGGAAGAGTCCTAGCTCAAGACCTGAAGAACAGGACACCGAGTACTGCAGTGGTGTAAACTTTTGCTGTTTTGAACATTTAGAATTTGTAGTATAGAGCAAGGAAATCATTCAGGCAAGTGGACAACTAGTAAGGATGAACTGAACATTGTCTCTTCAAAAACAATATTCGGTTCTTGTTCTCAGTAGGCCTCACTAATCCTATTGCTAAGAAATGTGTACGAAATCGAAGCTCGTTTCTTAGGTATGGCATTATTTGATCTGTTCACAGGGATCGGATAGCATACGCAGTTTTTCCCTCGACTTCCTTTTCTCATATGTTCTTGCCTTACTGTTTCCCTCCCACAATTCAAAGGACTTCAGCTTGCATTAGTAGATGAAAACAATTAACTCAGTGAAGAGGAAATAAAATACAAAACCCCTTTTTTTATAAGCTTAAATCACTTCTCTCATTCAAAGTTGTTTTTTTTCTCACCTCACCACTCTGCAATCGCACAAAGGCTTGCGAGGAATAAAAACAAATAAAATACTGTATAATGTGAAATGACACCAAAATGCTAAAATATCACCCCACTGAAAAATAAAACTGTACAACTGTTCATTGGCCTTGATTTCTTTTTGTATTCCAAAGGGTGATATGAGACCAATAAAAAGAAAGACTCCTGTGTTATGAAGGCCACTTTCTGCTGTGCAGTGGTGGTACAGCATTGCTAGAGGAGAAGGTGTCTCTAAACCTGCATAATAAATGTTTCACTTATATATTTCATATCATGCCACCAAAAGGCACCAGAGATTTGAAATTCTCTAAATCCTTGTACCACCAGAGATGTAAGAACAAAAAGTGACAGTTTTTTCCCTATAGGCTTTTTTTTTTTTTTTTTTAGCACAGCACCCATTAGAGGAGCAGGAGGTCAACACTTTTTGACAATGATGGCCTTGGACTGACACATAACATAACTTTAGGGGAAAACCAGCTGAAATAGTTAGATGGACTTTAACTTTTTTATAGGAAGCTTTGTAACTTCATCTTTATCATCTAAATAATAAAGAAATAAAGTCAGATCTCCATCCACACTACTGCGCAAAACTCTTTTCTTTATATGTTTAAATACAGTATAAATGTTTTGCCGTACTGAGCAGCATGGTGTTTCTGTGGTACCACTGTTGCCTCTCAGTACAAACATCCTGGATTCAAATCCAGTCTGCAAAGCTTGTCTCCAGATACTCCAGATTCCTACCTACAGTCTAAAGACATGCGTGGGGTTCATTATCATAAATTTATAGCCAATCCTAACTCCACACTGTCGGTGTGAAAGTGAATGGTTGTCTGGCTCTATGTGCTGACTCTGCAACAAACAGATCAAATCAAAGACACAAACTGAATGACTTCAAACCTTTTGTTCCAAAAGTGATCCAGAAACAAGCACTGGTCAGCTAAATGTTTTAGTTAAGCTGGACAGGAACTGGCATTGTTTTCTTTTACTGTGAGACAAATAGCCACAAAGCTGACCAGTAACTAGAGCACTGTGATAATTTTGTGGCATTCAAAAGAAAGAAGAAGAAAATAACAAAATCAGCCGACATGGCAAAGTTTGAGTTTGTCACTTGAGACTGCAGCAGAGACTAAATTTGTGTATGAACTTTTGGCTCAAATGTAAAGCATAATATCTTTAAGCATTTTAATGCATGCTGGTACAGTGATGTAGCATGTACCCCATAATTAGTTGTAAAAGTAGAAAAAAGACCCTGCAGTACTTGCAGAATGAGGGCAAATCATCCCTTTGCATTTAGAATGATGAAATCATTTGATTCCTGACTGACCGCTGACCTTGCAGCATTTGCACCACACCTAATGGTGCAGTGCAATGCACGTGTTGCACTTATTGCTGTATTCCACCACAATGGAACGGTTTACCACAATAGTAAAGAGGGGAAAGTGTTTTTTGCTTAGAGAATGATAACTCAGAATTGTGAACAGTGTGAGTGCAGATGTTTTATTGACAGTGCTAGCACTACGCATGCAGTGTGCATTTCATATTTTTGTAGCGGTCATTTTTGGTAAAGTGCATGAGTTAATTGTGAAATATACACGCTACTTGTTAAATGGACAACATACCTGTTAAAAAACTTCAGACACAGAAAATGGTCTCACTGTCCAAAAAAAAAAAAAGAAAAGAAAAGTTTTCCTCCCAAACTGTCAATAATATTATGTGTGTATAGAGTTTACAGTAAATAATGCAACACAGTCTGTTTCGTCATCAGCATCCAGAACACGAAACGTGTGGTGTCAACACCACACAATATCGAAATGTGAGGGCAACTGCACGAAAGCCGCAAAAAAGAACCAACAAACTGTGAATTCAGAGGAACTCTGACACCACAATAGGCACAAAGTGTGATGCACAGAGGTCAGGGTGGCTCTAGGTGCCAAGCATGTATGAAATAAACCGTATTTCTTCTAACTTGGGAAGCATGTGCATGGGTGTGTGTCTTAGGATGCTTGGTCATGTGTATGTTTTGAGTCAGAAGTGGGGATGGGGGTGGGGACACTTGATGTGTCTGTGGGCGTAAACATCACCTGGGTGATTCCACCACATTGAGACAGGACGATATAAAGCCACTCAGGTACAGATCAGCAAGCACAAGAGAGGGACACGCCTAAACTGTCCCAATCAGCTGGAAGCAAGAAAGACAGAGACGAAACTGACTTTTCGACGTGAACTTTTCACTTCGGTGAGTTTGGCTTCAGGCCTTTTATTTTAAAGTATGAATTTTCACATGTACATTTTTACTTCAAGGAAGTTTAACAAGGTTACGTCACTCGTGACCTGTTTTTGGTTTGTTTCTACCACAGCAATGTACATATTAGACAAAAAACATACATAACATACCAGTCGTGATTTTTTTATGTGTAGCTTTAAGAAAGTGTTTTTGCTACAGCATTTCAGTCACAGCAACAATTGCTCAATCAAAAAAAAAATCCATGAACTAAATTTTTACTACAGAAAAAATAAAATACAGAAATGTACATGTACTGCTTTACAAACATGAATTACATTTAAACTTTGAATATACTAAACTTCTAATATACTATGCTTTAAATGTTAAACTTCAAGCAGTTTTAATGTACATTTAAAGCTATGAGGACGCATATCAAGAGTTCTCTTCTATGTCACGTTTTCAATTGTGATTCTACCTGTTTTTTTGTACTTATCATATCTGCAATTAAAAAGCCTATATAATTTGAAATTACTTCAGCACATATCTTGTTACAGCATGACAACATGGTGATCTAATGATTAGGTGTAAAATGACTACGTTTGCTTCTAAAAGCATTAAAGCTTGCCAACAAGCAACAGCGTGTAATTATCAGATTTCTTTTGGCAAAATGTCACGATTTGAGCTTTGAGGACTGCAAACAAAAAAATAAACTCGCTGTACTGACTTTTTTGTCCTACTTCACACTTGCTAACAAGCACAGCATGATCCAAATGGCTGTTTGCATGGCTTGGCAAGAACAGAGGCCATACTTATTTGGAAACCTCTGTACAGCCAACACTGCCAGCTACCATCCATCAAGCACCAGACTTATGAGAGAACTAAAAGCTTGAATAAAGTCAAAGATTGTTATGCCTGTGAGCTGTTCCCCTTCTGGCTGGGTTTGCTCAAATTATTTTAATGCCACGTTAAGTTATGCTACATTGAAACTCAGCAAACAAAGATGATCCTTGTGTTTAGACACTTGCGTAGGACCAAAGTTCCCGAATTATTTGGTTTATTTGGAACACTTACATGTTATGCTTCAGTGGAAACTTTTGTTTCTCATTAATGTCAGGACTCCACTGCAGCGCTGCATTTAGGATTACAGGCATTCAGTGATGATTAAATTTACTGTGGGACAGGGAAGCTTGGAACATTTGAGGCTGTGCATAGGGAGTTTACAGTGAGACTCAGCTAATCATGGGGCAAGGAGTAAAATCTTTCAACAGGGTATCAAAAAGTAGAAAATGCCCTGAAATAAAATATAAAATCTGCCTCTTAAAGTTCAAGAATGATTGTTTTATTCATTTACAATTATGTTATTTCATTATTTTTTATGTTTCAAATTGAATATAGAACTCAAATTGTGTGGTAAAAATATCTTTTTGTCAATATTAAGGAAACTAAGCGATTATTAGTCAGTTTTATATTCTTCTTCATTATAACGAGTGCAGAGCATATTTCTTTTTCTCAATATTTTTTTGTCATTATCGTAGCATCTTTGGTCTAGAGACTGTTTAATGATTTGCTATTACGTATTTACATGTTGTGCATATCCACGTTACATCATTTCCTATTTTATTGTATTTTAGGCTGCTGGCTCGTGAAACAAAACAAAACAAAAAACAAAATGTGTGGATCCATAGGCACAAGAATCAGGAAGTATCTGGATGAAAGAAGAAATCACAGGACCAGGCTAGTGACCAAAGATGGCCGCTGCAACATTGAATATGGAAACGTCAAGTACAGCAAACACTTTGCCTTCCTGGCAGATTTCTGGACCACCTTGGTGGAGGCCCGGTGGCGGTTCGTTTTCTTCAATTTCACTGCAACTCACACCCTCACCTGGTTCATGTTCGGTCTGCTGTGGTACTGGATTGTGCGTAATAATGGAGATCTGACCTGGCAAAACCCCTCACCAGATCACACTCCGTGTGTTTGGGGTGTTGCAGGACTCACCACAGCATATCTCTACTCCCTTGAAACACAGACCACTATTGGGTACGGTGTACGAGCACTCACACCTCACTGCCCGGGTGCTGTTGCTCTTGTCACTATCCAGTCAGTCCTCGGAGCAATTATTAATTGCTTCATGTGTGGTCTTATAATGGCCAAGATCTCTTTACCTAAAAAGAGAGCTAAAACCATCTCATTTAGTCCAATGGCTGTGATTAGCCCCAGAAATGACTATCTTTGCCTTTCAATCAGAGTGGCCAACCTACGTAAGAGTCTGATGATCGGCAGCCAGATCTACGGTAAGCTCCTGAGAACGACAACCACACAAGATGGAGAGACGATAATCATGGATCAGGTGAACATTGATTTTATGGTGGATGCTGGGAAGGACAACCTCTTCTTTATTTGTCCTCTCACTCTCCATCACATAATCGACAAAAGCAGCCCCTTCTTCGAGGTTGCAGTTGACACACTCCACAATCAAGACTTTGAGCTGGTCGTCTTCCTGGACGGCACAGCGGAGTCCACAAGTGCTTCTTGTCAAGTGCGGACCTCCTATATTCCTCGGGAAATTATGTGGGGCTACAGCTTCTTGCCCGTCATCTCAAGGAGCAGGGATAACAAATACAGAGTCGATTTCTCCAACTTCTCCAAAGTGGTGCCAGTAGCCACTGCACACTGCGCCTATTGTTTCCACAATATCAAGGGTCATCATCACCACTCCAGAGAAGGACAAGACAATCCTGGCTTTGAGGTGATAGAAATCACTGAGTCCCAAGATGCCACCAAAATGTAAGAGGTGGAAAGCAACACAAATAGAAATGGCAGCACATTGTGTAGCATTTAGATATGAAGTAAAAAATCTGCTTACTTGCACTTCTTTTGTGTGTGTGTGTGTGTGTGTGTGTGTGTGTGTGTGTGTGTGTGTGTGTGTGTGTTTTTAAGCCACCATCAATTCCATAGCATTATTGTGAACTATTTAGATATAAAACCACACCTGCCACTGTCTGCTGACCATAAGCCTGTTTTCAAAAAGGGAGGCCTGGTTATACAACACGCTTCAATGCAGGAACAAAGTATGCTCCTGCTTTAAATGAAGAAAAGCTCTTCTGTTTTACCACTTGCCTCACCTCAGGTTCATAGAGCATGGACATGAAGAAAAACAAACCAATGTGTAAAACTGTATTTAACCCTCACAATGCAGTTGAAGAAGCAACGTTGTTGCCTTTGGTGAGAAAACACCAAAGTTTAAGTTTTCTTTAAGTACTGCCATAACGTGTAGAAGAATTGACACATGAACTTGAAACACTGGAATACTATTCAGATTCTGAGGTACAGGCAAATGGTTGGGTACTGGCGCAAGTCTTTTCAACACTAGTTTATATAGTTTCGTGTCTGTTCTGTTTATTTGTTTGTTTGTTTGTATTTTTTAAATGAAGTGAACAAAGTTCACAGAAAACAAGCGTGCAGCACTGAGTACAGTATGCATTTGTGTTTGTAAAGTCTTTTTGTATTCTCTCTCAGGGAGAAAATGTTGATATCAATAAAAAAGATTTTCAACCAATACAGTGTTTGTGCCATATTACTGTTTCTACTGTCCATCTGAAGGAATCAAAGCTCCTTACAAGGACTTGTGATCACAAAAGGTCAAAGCACATACTGTGACTGGTGCCAACCTCTACTGTGGCTGTTTTAGCTGTACACAGTGTAAAGTTGTGACATCAAACAGGAAGGAAAAGACAAACTAGCGTAAGAATTCACGAGATGACAGCTGGGAGCTTACAAAACCATTATTTAGATTTCAGGGTCAGAACATGAAACCAAAATTCACTATTTGGAGAAACAGCACCACATAGAGTTCATTATTAAGGTAGACCCCAGAGCAGCTCTCTGTTCCCAGGCATATGCTCTCATGTAAAAGTCTGAACATGATGTTGCAAATCAATAAGTGAAATTACTAGAAAAAAATAAAGATGGTACATGCTCCAGAATGATATTTCAATTAAAAAAAAATGTCTGTGATGGGCAGTAACACATAACGAGTAAAGTAAGGGATTACTATTGCAAAAACAGTATTTAGATTACTGTTACTTTCCCGTAAGCACACTGCGTTACTGCGTTACTAAAACTGTGATTTTTTTTGCGAGAGTGTCTCATGACAGTGACGTAAGCGAGTGCAACGTTTGTGGCAACAGCTGTGTGCAGATCAACAATGGATAATATATCGAGTGCAGGAGAGAGTATGAGCGTGCAGCGTTTAAAGCGTGGAAGTACTGACCTTACTTAGAGTTTGATTCCGTAAAAAGTGACAAAAACATTAACGTCCGCTGTTCACTGCGTGGGAAGAAAACTTCTTTTTACTTCCGAGCAAGCACCGAGTACGCTAATGGGAAATTCACAGACAAACTCGCAGATTCTTCCACTGACCGCTGCAGCACACCTGCACCAGAGCAAACATCTGCCTGCCATACAGGTGAAAATAGAGCAACAGGACCGCTGAGTGTTTGATTTTATTTATTTTCTGCTGTGTTTCACTTGTATTTATTTGAAAAATATTTTTATTTTATGTGCTGGAATGTGCAGAAAATAGGTTTAAATGTCAAACAAATTTCTTCCAGTCAGAGAATGTTGCATATAATTTAATGTTTGCTTGATGAATAAAGTTAAAAGATTAAAAAAAATAAAACAAGTTTTAAAAAGAGACTTTTTCATTTGATTACATTTTATATGATGGATTATGCAGAAAAAGTAGAATTGGGCTGAAAGATCTATCGCTTTATTACCTATTCAGGTTGTAAATTGTGTTTTTAAAAAGTAACTAAGTAATTAATTACTTTTGAAAATAAGTAATCAGTAAAGTAACAGGATTACTTTTGGGGGGAAGTAATCAGTAATTAGTTACGGATTACTTTTTTCAAGTAACTTGACCAACACCGATGGTGATTCTCTTTCCCTGTTATAATAATAATAATAATAATGGATTGTATTTATATAGCGCTTTTCTAGGCACTCAAAGCACTTTACAATTCCACTATTCATTCACTCTCATATTCACACACTGATGGAGGTAAGCTATAGTTGTAGCCACAGCTGCCCTGGGGCAGACTGACAGAAGCAAGGCTGCCATATCGTGCCATCGGTCCCTCTGGCCATCACCAGTAGGCTGTAGGTGAAGTGTCTTGCCCAAGTACACAACGACCAGGACAAGGGGGATCGAACCGGCAACCTTCCAGTTACAGATGAGCTTCCCAATACCCTGAGCCACGGTCGCCTCCATTATATACATTTTAGCCAGTATGCTCCCGCATGCTCCCACATAGCTGCTGTTTGACACAGACAGCATGCACAGATGCTAACTGCCAAAAACATTATTTTAGGCTGCCTTCAGAAAACCCATGAAGACACATAGAAGTCTCACACTGCTCTGACCTAATTAAAACTAAGGAGTTTTGCATCTGCACGCATAAATGATTAGATTTCACCACGACAAACAAATATAAACACATTAACTTTGACCTATAGGAAGAAATGTGTGTAAATAGTTGCAATTCTAGGTGCATCTTTCAAGAGGATGAAGAAGGCGCATGAAACTCAGATGCATCTCTGCAAAATATATTTAAAAAAAATTCAAACTCAAAACGGAGATGTATTGTGTAATTATGCAAGCTACTGTCAAGATTACACTACTGTGCTTTTAGAGATACGGTTTCTTTGAGTCTTTGTTTTTATTAGCACTCACTTTTTGGTGAAACCACAGAAAGGCAACAGGGCATTAATTGAGAGGTAAAAATATTTATTTTGTCACATTTTCCTATACAAAAGCCCTTTTTCAAAAGGTATTACTTCATACATTGCAGGAATGACAATAATAACAATAATACATTGGTTAATTGTAAAACATACACTATATATATATATATTTATATATATAAATATATATATATATATATATATATACATATTTGATATCCAAAATACATTGCATATATGAAGTAGCAGAGATCCCTTTTCATTGATAATGCTTGTGAAACATGAATAGTCAGGGTGCATTAGAAAAATTTCTTTATACTACAAATCATATTCTCCTTTCAATTTGCTCACTGAATGTTATAAATCGTCAAAAGAAATTAATCGTGGATATTAATACTGTTAGTATTATTTTGCATAAAATACCTGAAACTCTGTCATTTGGCAAGAAAAGTGATTGGCCATGGAAACAAGGCATCATGATCACACGTTGCATATATAGTAAAGGAATCCCCGGCCATCGGGTTATCATTCAAGCGGCATTCATGGTTTTGGGAATACACAAAAATATAGTTTACACCTAATGGCACTTAGGATTTTATAACTAACTTGAGAAATAATAACAATAAAGAGAAACCAAAAAAAACAAAAAGGTAAAATGTATTGCCCAAATGTACAGATATAAAAAACGCTTAAAAAGCTTAACAAACCACCTAGCAGAAATGGACTTAAAAGTTTTGCATTTTTGACCGAGGTCAACTCGTGTATTAATTTTCTTGACTTTTTTAATACTGTGTCACATATGAAAATAACTCTGCATAATTTATACAGTAAGTTGCTTTAATGCCTAGTTGACTGATGCTTATAAAATAATAAAAAATAGGTCTGACAAACGCACAGCGCTTGCGAATCTGAGGATTTCTTTGCTTCGTCTCGTCATACTTTATCGGATTTGTTCTTTGATAAAGTTCCCAGGTAATTTATATTCAAGTGTCCATTCTCAGTTACGCTAAAGGAATACTTCCGATATTAACAGCTTTGAACACATGAAGATGGATATGTCTTCTTACATTGTGGTAATGAAATCCTGACTTGAGATTCATGTGCATTTAGCTGGGCTTTACGATCAGTGAGAAACTAACATTCAGACACACATGTTACTCTCAAATTAGGATCCAGCCCTGGTGAAAAAAAAAAAATGCAACTTAACTGTCTATTAACATGACTTGATGCATAGCCACATCTACTGTGCTGACCTATATGGTCGTGACTGGCCTAGAAAGAGTAAAGAGACACCACGGCAGCTTTTACTGTCAGAGTCCATTTCAAAGTCCAAAATTGTCAGATTTGTGGTGTGATAATTCATTGCGTGCACTTTAAGATGAAGTGCTGTCTCATCTTTAATGAATAGACAAAATATGGTAAAAAAAAAAAAAAATACAAAATCAGCAGTTAAAGCATGGCAGGATTTTCAGGACAGCACATATTCAAAATAGAAGAACATTTAAGACAATTTTGGATAGAAAATAAATAGCCACCAAATGGCAGTTGATAACATCAACACGTCAACATGACCACATCTGCAAAAAGGCACGTTCGTGTTCTATATCCATGATCTCAAGTGTGAAGGAATTACTTTTTTTTCATCAAACGTTTAAAAATAAAAATGAATACTTCTGACAAATTTAGATTTTTGCCAAAGGGTATCCCTTTTTTAAAAAAATTCACAAACCAGAAGACATTCACATTAATACTGACACGGTCGAGCGACAACACATCTGGAAATGGCACGGTTGAAAAATGCGAAGACTCTGCAAACATTTAATAGCCTAATGTGTGGCCCCGAGTGAAAACATCTGACCTACGTTGAATTATTGTAACAAATTACTGCAATTATATCTTGACTCAGCTTTCCTGGCACAATCGAGTCAACACTTAGCCTAGCTCAAACGCCGCAAACAACTCACAAGAAAACATTTTAAGCAACTGAATTGACCCAAATCAGCAAAAACATACAGCGCTTCCCTCTTAACTGCATTCAACTCTTCTCTAGCCTTCCAGTTTGGAGGATAAGTTAAATGGCATAGTGAATGGCATATTCCAGTTGCCAAATTTTATTCAGTGCTGAGAAAAGTCCACCTCAATGAGAGCTCCTTCTTGTCCAGAGAATTCCAGAAGACTCTCCACATGCACACACACACACACATGAAAACATGCAGATTAACAGAACAAAAAAACATAGACAGTCAAAACAGAAGGTTAGATGTAGTGGGAATAAGAAATCCTGTCAAGGCTTTAGATGAATGAAAAGGCAGATGCTTTACAGGACAAGGTACATACTGAGAAGGATGCTTTTTGAGACCCATAAGTAATAGGCCCATGTCTGGTACTGTAAAGGGAAGATGAGGCAGAAAGACTTGCGGGTTATCTTCTGTCTTCAGGCTTTGGTTTAGGAAGCTTCTTGAACACCCACTTGCAGCTACTGTAGGTGCAGCTTTCAGGAGGAAGGAAAAGGCACATGAAACTCAGATAAATGTCCATAAATCATAAAAAAAAAAAAAAAAACTTGGTAGTCATTTAAAGGTAAGTAGTATTCCATTTTTTGGACCTTAATATCCAGTTGTTTATATAATCATACAAAAAAAATTTCCTTTAGTTTGATCATCCTTCATTTTGGATCAAATTTCTTCAGAGGACAAAATACCTCTGTCAGTTCAGTCTTCATTGGTTTGGCGTCATTGAGAGTGCATGTCAGCAAATGGCGTGGGCCAGGGGAGGTTCAAGGGGTGGTGGATGATCAGAAAGGGTGGTTTTAATAATAACTACCCAGGTGGGATGGCACATGCGTGTTAGGATGGCGAGGAACATTTGGGTTGGGGTAGAGGCCTGCAGTGGGCGAGCTCCAGTACTGAGCAGTGGGTCCAAAGAAATTGGAGGAGGTGACTGGCATGGATGGAGGGTGCGGGGATACAAAGTTGACCTTCTGCTGGTGGGTGTGGTAGGAAGGCACATAGGCTAGGTCCGAGGGGTATTTGTACATAGAAGACTCGGTCGGGTGCGGTTGCAGCGCCTGAGCGATGCCATGGAAGTCGAACTTGTAGGCATAGCGTTTGCCGTGCACTTTGGTCATGATGTTTTTGTCATAGTAGTAGCGCAGTGCACGGCTCAGCTTATCGTAGTTCATGTTGGGCTTGCTCTTGCGCTCACCCCAGCGTCGCGCCACCTCATCTGGATCTGTCATCTTGAACTCGCCATTGGTGCCCTCCCAAGTGATGCAGCCCGCATTGGCACTGTCAGACAAGAGCTCCAGGAGGAACTGCCACAGCTGGATCTGACCTGAGCCTATTGGAAAACACAAGAGCAAACGTTCAGGCATGGTTGCTTTCTCATCCATCTGGAAGCTCAGTTGGATACTAACAATGCTATTCAAAGGTTTTGGAGAAAGTGTGTTTTTACAGCTGCTGAATTGAAAACCTGGTTATGGTGAGAGACTTACCTGGGTTGGCTAAACGACTACTGGTGGGACCCAGAACCTGGTAAGGGTCTGTGGGCAAAAGGAGAGCTTTGTGAGTCATCACAACTAGTATTATGGCAATTAGTGCTGTGCGATACTGCAGATTCTTTGGGTTATCTCCAAAATTTACTTGGTATCAAGTAAAACCAAGTAAATACAGGGCCAGTACTGCTGATACCATTACCCATACCATAAATTGTGTTTCATGATTTATGAAATGATTCATCATTAATTTGCAAATTCTAAACACATTTCAATGACAAATAAATCGTTATGATATTTACTTTCCACAATTATTAGTTGATACAATAAAATACACCTTTCAACTTCAAATAATTGTCATAGTGCATGACACGCTGAACTTAGTCTGTAGATACTCTAAAGTATCTATCCTATATCCATAACAAATGAATCGACCATTCAAATAGGTGGATTTGGATGAATCGATACAATTTCACTTTTTATAGCTCTTTTCATGTCATTACATTTGAAATGAAGTAAACACAACTAACAGTAACACTGACAAAACAAATTAGTATTACACGCTGAAGTCTGTCAAATAATAAAGCAAGTAGAAGAGGCAACTACACTTGTTGGTAAGTGTCAGTAAACACTTTGCTTAAGGCTGGAGGATTTAAAGAGAAGCTTTAGCAGAATCAGTCGAGTAAACAAACACAAAATACCAGGATCTTAGAATAGATAATGCTATGATAAACACAAAGTGATTATGCTTCACTGTCTCGACTGTTAACAGAAAGACTAAAAGAAAGATCTGTCAGAACAAGCGGCACAACAGACAAGCTGGTATGACTCGGATTTGAGTGTGTGCTTATACTAAGTAGGTCAAGAAAGACACCACGTAAGCCAGTACCTGGCTGAGCTCTGGGTTGCTCAGTGGACTTGGTCACATTTTGAGTAACCACTGGCGAGCCTGCAGAGAGAAATGGAATAAGTGAGGGACAAGAGAGACACAGAAAACATCAGTAGGGGTGCTCTGCAGATAACCAATATACACATCTTAAAGGAATGCCAGCAGTGGTCCAAAGTAAATAAGGCAGTAGCTGGTGGTATGAGTGGCTTCTTTTGGCCGAGTGTAATCTTTAGGAGGCTGTCCCACATGTCTAGACTCTCTGTGGATTCTGGAAGGGCTGCTCGCATGCTGCAGAGTTGCATTAAAGGGTATCTGAAAACTATTTAACCTCCACCCCATAACAAATGATTGGGTTTGTCACGAATCATGCCCCTGCTCAGTAAGTTGCTCCACTCATACTTACCATTACTGTTCAGTGAAAAAACTAAAGACATTATTGGTGATTTGTGTGCCCTCACCTTTGCCACTGTGCATGTTGTTGGACCAGCCTGTCCGCCGTACAGCATCATATGAAGGGTCTAACAACAACAAAGACAAAAGGACAGACAAAGTTTCAATAGGAAAACAGTTACTGTTTTTTTAAACATGCTAAGTACAATTCATAAAATGCCACGGTGCACAAGCCAATCCTAACAATTACAGCTGGCCAACAGTTAGGGCATTAATAAATCCATCAAAACATCGTTAAAATGTTCTTCACAGGATATCTGGACATGGAAATGTGGTTTTGTTTGGCTTGCTGTGGTGGTTAAAATGTAGATGGCACAATCTTTTACAGAGAATACAGTTGGTTAAAGAGCTTGCAACACCCCGACCACAAATGAAAGGGACTGATGCAAATTAACGTACAACAGAGACACACACAAAGACAATACATGTGCATGATATCCACTATCATCCTCTCTTCCCACACATGCGGCTTTCACGAAACCTTGACAAACAGCCAAACTGGCCCGGTTTCCATGGGCTCTACCTGCTGTGTGTGTGTGTCTGTGGTTCCAACTAACCGAGTGTGAAGCTGGACAGCTTCCAGTAACAATCAATCACTCTGACACAAACAGATAAAACAGAGGCTGTGTCGTTCCTCTGGCAGTGAACACCCTTGTATACTCAGAGTGCACCTGGCCAGCACCCTTGATGGTTTGTATTATTATGGAGTAAAACAGTTCAAACAATTGTCAGAACACGAGGGGAAAATATGATGAGGCCAGACGTGCTTTATGCTGAGTAGCGCTCAACGGTGTTATCGTGATCGGCCAACTTTTTCTTTTTTTTGTCGGCAGCGTTGCTCCCAGAGGGCAGCAGATAGAGATGGTGCAATGGCGATGACAAGGGATTTGAAGTAGCAAGCTGCTAGAAGGTCAAGAGGCAATTCTATTTCCCATCAGTGAGGGACGAGTCTTTAGTTGTCTTGTTTGATAAATCAGATGCTGAATTGATACTTTTTAAGACCAGATATGTTTGAAAGGTTATCGTGTGCTGGTTTTTGTAAAGATCTGAGACGATTCCTATGCTGATTAAAGTGAAAACAACTGAACACAATTTCATCTCTCTTCATGCTTGTATAGAGCTGATGACATTAAACTGTGACTTTGTTAACTTTTACTTAGATTTGTCTGACAAGTAATGGGAAATTTACTTCCATTTCCATTTCATCAGATCCTTGCAAGATATCAGTCATTAAAAACATAAAACTATTAAATTCATTTTAGTGTAATTTCCTGTGTTTTTCTAAGTCTGTAGATTTCAGTTATGGGGAAAAAAATCACACATTATCAATTATTGTAAGTGTGCCTGGCTTTTTTAAAAATGTGTTTTGGGTATAGCATCTTGACCCATATTACCTCATATAGTCCAAGTGGGAAAAAACCAAACGAAACCAAGAAAGAAAACATCCAGTGACATCAAATTGTGCATCATTCGCTTCACTACACGGACAGACATTTCTACACACTGTGCGGCACTGCCCTCCAGTGGACAAGAATATATTAGCATCGGTGTTTTCCTTATAATAAATAATGATCACACATTCCACATCAAATGATTATTTCATCTGAGCACAACTTAATCTCACTAGAACGAAAAAAACAACGTTTCCCAAGTTTGGCTGGTTCTAGTTATTTTTCTTTTTAAACACATTTTATATTCATGTTGAACCTCTTGTTCTCTTCGCTAAGTTCTATCATATCAACTTTTAACCTTAAACGCTTCAGCAAAGGACTCGTTACAATCTGCAAACAAGAGAGGTTGTCCCTGTCTCTGTGTCCCCTGCAGAGTTAACAACGGCAGATGCATGAAGCGAAACATATATGAGCTTGCAACGAGAAAAGAATTTGGAACACGATCAAATGAATAAAAGAAAAGACAGTATATGAGGAGAGAAAGACAAAAAGAAGGAGAGGAGGGATAAATAACAAGCGGGCTGCTGTGGCTCAACGGGGCTGTCAGGTTCAATCTGGTGTGGGCTGGCAGGATAGCCAAGGAGCAGTGACTGGGGGAGAGTCCTGAGAGACTTGCGTTTCCTGCCTGCTTCGCCTGCAGACAACCTCTCTTTGTTTTACTGGCCCTTTTTTCCCCTCTACTCACCGCCAGTCCCTCCACCACCACCACCCCGAAAAAACACGACGGGGTTACCTCCATCTACGTGCAGAAGGGGTTTAGGAGATGGTGGGGGAGAGGCACAGATGAACGAGAGAGATGAGAGTGGAAGTGAGGAAATCGCAGAAAGACGTACTGAGAAGCAGACAAATTACGGTCAGGGTATAAAAGCACAAAAAAGGTACAGAAGAGAAAGAAGTGAAGAAGAAAATCAGGACAGAAAAATGATGAAAAAAAGAGTCAGACAAAACACAACTTTGGAATCTGGAAAGAAAACAATGGCTGCAAACTCAGCTACTGTTAGCTGTGGAAGAAGAAGAGGGGAAGCTGTGTTATTTGGGTGTGTTTTCTGCCTTAAGACACCTTGGCTGGTTGGTAGCATCTGCCACCAAAACAATTTTCTCTGGCCAAAGAAAAATCTCAGCAAATACAATTTTCACCACTACTGTGCATTAAGGTTTAGCTTCATTGATTGAGTGAAAGTGAACATGCAGGAGGAAGAATCACAATGCACGGCGGTTTGGGGGGGCAACCACACAAACGTAGACTCGACTGTGCACACACAGAACCGCCTCACCCCTCACCACCCACCCCCTTCTCCCGCCTTCATTTTTCCAGGCCTCGCTCTGACTGCGACTTGAGCCAGTTTCCACTCTGGTCTCGGGTGTGGTGCACGCTCCTGGGAGACTTCAACTGCAGGACCAGTTAGTCAAAACAAGGCCCAAGTGCTAGACAGAGAGAGAGAGAAAGAGAGAGAGACACAGAGGGAAGAAGAAAGACAGCAAGTAGGCTAGGAGAGAAAGAGCAACTGAGCAACGGGAGCGGGATAGAGAATGAGTGGAGAAAAAGAGAGAGTGAAGCTGTGGACTGTTTTTAACCCAGGGTCCGAGCCAAGGAGAGAAACCCAGACAGGGTAAACTTTTTTAATACCCATAATACAGGTGCTTTAAAAGCCATCTGTGTGAGCAAGGAGCCATAAGAGGAGGAGAATGATGGCAAAGTACAGGAGTTAGACACAGCGAGGAGACAGTGGGTGCACTGGAACAGAAAACCATCAAAGAAAAAAAAAAGGGGGGAACATCTTCGCAACACTCTTAACATTAAACGTTTTCACTTCCAAGTCCGCAGTTTATCTTACATTATATTTAGCACAGAGCAAGGTGAGCATTTGAAAAAACACAAATCTGAGATGGTTTGTGTACGTAATGAAGCATTTCAAGCTGTTTTTGCCTTTGACTTGGCACCAGAGGAAATGCTTTTCAAAAGGTGAATCATCTTTCCTCAACATGGCAGGGGAGGATATGAATGCTTTTAGAACATTTTGACATTTTATTGCTGTGCTAATAGATCAGAAACCACAAAAGAGAAAAAAAAAACAAAAACAAAAAAATCAATCTGGGGGAAAAAAAGTAGTTTACAAGTAGAAGTGTAGGTGTTTACTTGTAACAACGACATGATGTCTAATTCCCAGCAACGCCCTATAACTCTTACACTCATGAATAATGCAGTCCACGTCCAAAAGATATGCAAAGGCATAGGCATAGTATAATATTTGTATATATATATATATATATATATATATATATATATATATATATATATATATATATATATATATATATATATATCACACTAGTAAGGTATGCAGGAAACCCATACTTACAAGCCGATCAGCAGGCACATAGCAGACGCAGACTTTGAGAAAGCCACACACACACATCGGCGCGCACGAGTCCTTTCATAGCTGCTGCATTCCGTGTTTTATATGCTCTCTTTTATTCATAACATTGCATTTTACACCGCAGAGTCTGGGGCAGATTAAGGGTTGTCTCCTGCTGTATGCTCGTGCTTACTCTACCCCAAAGAGCCTGTATGGTATTTGACTGCTCTCAAAAGGCAATATGAAGTGGAACATCTGGCAGTGCTGATCTGAGCAAACGCTGATAAAGGCTTCTCCTGAAGCAACGCATCTTTTATTGCCGAAGCAGAAACTCTGCACGAAAGTAACACTTGTGCGAGCAAAAATACTGTCGTATTTCCTTTATTTGGAAAAGTTAGCATGTTTTAAATGCTACAAGTGTTCTATTTAAGGCCAGAGTTTTAGGCCACAGTTAGAGGAAGGCAGTGTTACAGGAGCACTTAATAGAAATCACCTCTTGAGAAAGGGAAATGCTGCTGATGGGAGTGACCCTCTATTCCTGCCAGTCCAAATACCTGGAGCTGAGAATCAGGAAGACCAAGGTCGGGGGGTGACCGAGCAGAATCTTATCTGGCCTGCCCAATGGCCTATTAGTATGAAGCTGGGCGAGAACCACTACGTGGCCTGGAATTCCCACCAATGGGGCAGATAGAGCGAGAGGCAGAGAGCATTCTCTGACACTTATCAGACCTAGCATTTCCTCTGCTGCTGCCTTGATAGGGCCTCTCATCCTGTTAGCAAGGCTATCATTGTTATTGCAGTCTTTGCTCTCGACTCTGGTGGTGACACCATATAGCCTATGTGAAGGATGTGTAGTTTTTTCTTTTTTTTTCTAAACAGATACGAAGCTATCGCCTGTCTGAACCGTGTCAGCACACCAGTGTTTGTAGGGTGAAAAAGGTATCGGGAGGAAAAGGACCGTCATCCTGAGCTGCTTGGGGCATTGTTCTCGGCTTAGCACACTAGAGCTGGTCCCTCTGACCGCTCCTCTTCTGCTTTATTAAAAATGTATCGCTAATTCAATTAGTTCATTGTGTCCTTTAAATTTTGGCCAGATTAAGATGTGGAGAACACCAAGCTGCTTGTATGGTAACATTTTTCTTTAAAAAGCCATTTTCACTATTGTTTTTAATCAGACATTGGTTCCTTAACCATTAAATCTCTTAATAAAACCAGCTAACAGTTTATGTTAAAGCCTACGTTTTACATAAAATAGCTGAAAATGGCTACTATCATTTGATTTTCATTAAAAGCTATATATATATTTATATATATCTACATATATTAGTCAAAGGGTCTCAGTGCTGCTGGACACTGTCTTACAATAGCATATTTTATGTGTAGTGTCCCCTTAACCTCTTATCATGATTTCTGCCACTATTTCACTCATCAGAGACTCACACATGTAACCCCTATTTCCCCTCTAGTCTAGTCTAAAGCAGCCAATCAGCCCCTTTCTGTCATGTTTACCAAGCACATTGTTGCTCGGGCACCTGTCTGTGCTGCCCGTCCTTCCAGTAAACAGCTTCAGTCACATAGATTCTTTCCATAATTACTACATTTACAGTCTGTTCATGCTCCCACTGCTATGGAAAGAACTCATCAGCACTCTGCTTTTGTTTTATTGTTAACATGCCTTTATTCTTTGGGTTCAGGTAGTAGTCCCGAATAGCAATAGCAGCCTGACTCAAAACAAAAGGTGTACTTGCCCAGAGCTTCATCAGAAACAATCGGTGGCTGCATTGTGCTTCCTTTTTGTTAAGTAGCGTTTGTTCTCACATGTGTGTGGTTTTCTTCATGCGAAGCCTGAAGGTTTGGGTATTTTATATTTTTGCCATACATGATCACCTTTAGCTTTGGTTGCACCATTCCCACCTTGTTCAGTCTGTATACAGCATTTAAAACAACTCTAAATATGTGGAGAGAAATGCAGAGAAAATTTCTAAACTTCCCTACCCTCTTTGGCAGCCAGCCGTGGTGATGGATCTGTGTGAGATGTTGTATTGTAGGATAATGATGAGCTACCTGCAATGAGACAGAAGAGAGCATGGTGAGATTAATTTTGTTGGATTTTTTAAACAATTAAAGAGTCTTCATTGCTTTATAAAGTGTTTACTTTAGAATAAAGTATCTTGAGGAATACATGCAGAATATATTTCATTTGAACTGAAATTTGCTGCATTTGCTATGAGAGGTTTTTTGTATGAGTGACAAAAAGCTCAAATTTCTAATACTCCCAGCAGGTGGCAGTAGAAGGTCCAGCTCGATACCTATGGCATGCCACTGAAGCCATTTTCATTGGATCACTTCTGTACCTTTTGCTCTTAAATTATTATTTTTTTTAAGAGGAAAGCTAATTAATGACAAAGAACTCTATTCTCGAATAAAGCAAACCCAGCACACAGTCTGTCCTTTGAATAGTGGTGAGGAAGCCCTGTAGTATGTCAACATTTTAACTGGAACCACTGCCCCTGAATAAAGCAAGACAGTGAGTTAAGAGTCCTTGTATGGCTGCCTGTTCATTTCACCTTATGGAGCAGAACTCTGCACTGCATTCCTCCACTTACACAGGCACCCTGGGCGGCACCAAAATGCTCTCTTAATTTTAGCTGCCCCCAGGCATAAATCAGTGAGTGGAAAAACAGACCCAAAAATGCACAGAGAAAACACGAGAGCAGTTACTACATGGAGAGTGTAGACAAGATATAGCACTGAGCCAGCAACAGCAAGTTGCTGAGTAGGGACCGTACCTTTTCTGGTGGGGTGGTGCAGAGAAATCTGAGAAATGAGCTAAAGTACAAATGGAAAAAGAAAAATCCAGAAAGTCTGTGAAAGTTTCGATGCAAGGTCCTCGACTAACGTGCTGTGCTGCTGGTGGTGGGTTGGGGCCTCATAGTGGCAGACTAGGGGTCTGTTTTTTTAAGGGGGGAGAGTGGTGGCTGTGGGGTAATGTGGGGTGCTCCACAAATGTATTCTAACCCTCCAAATGTCCCCACCCCTCCCAGTTCCACCTATACTCCACGGCACCCCCAAGGCTCTGGGTCTAGTTTAGAAGGATGGGGGACTCAGAACAGGGGAGCCATTGTATGAGGAAGGGTCCCTGCATGGCAATCAAACGCAGCTCCCCCATACAAAAATAATTCCACACGCAGAGCGTAAGCTCACAGGGGCAAACGAGCCTCCGAAGCACCGACTTCTGGAATGAGGGAGAGGGTGTAAGAGAACGAGGAACAGAGAGGGGATGGAGGAAGGAGGAAGGGGTTGTTAACCCCTTTCCTACTGTGTGCCACATATGTGGTCTGACCCAGACAGGCAAACAGGCAGCATTGCTAAGAAAACCTCAAACCATCCCACAGAGAAATTTGGGACTGCTGTATGGGAGAGAGTGAGAGCGAGTGGAGGGTTGAGTGAGCGAGTGAGAGCGAGCTAGAGAAACACCACAGCTGACAGTTTTGGTGAAGGGAGCCTTGGCTGGGCTGCCTATTTATTTGGATGGCCTCTTCCTCTCTTCGAAAACAAACACATCCCGGTAATCTGACAGCGCAGTGGGAGGACTGGCCAGTGTTCAAGCTTTGAGACCCTCATTCTCTTGCTCTCCCTTTCCAATCACATCTGCTTCAGACTCTGTAAGATTACATAACACCCGCAAACAGTTTTCTTTTCTCTCCTTCGTATGACTGTTTGGTTTCCCGAAAGCGCCGCCTGACGTGCACGTAACATTGATCGATATTTCTAAAGCCTTGTACAGCGCCGTGTAGGACCTCTGGCAAGCCCCCTGTACTGTTTATTCTGTATAGCTATACGATACCATTGCCTCAACATGTGGTCTAAGCTTTGTCAACAAACTCAGGGTCCCCAGTCACCCTGTTTTAGGCACCTTGCCACATAAAGGGGGGCACATAAGTTTAGGCAAACCCATTTAGTTGTACTGGATAACGCTGCTGCTTGGCTTCATATTTCATATGAGGCATTTCTGAGTCTTCCGTTACAAAGTATTGGAATTGTTTTTTTAACTTATGACCCTCCTTTCATGATGGCACTGTTCGCAAGTAACTGAAAGAAAAAGAAAACACTCTTCTCATTAAATTACATTTGTGTTGGGCACAGATTGAAGTTCCTGCCCACACTTCGAGACCGCCTCAAGCTACCAAACCAGTCTGCCAACTGAAGAGTTATACAGGTTCTTTATTAAACCCCTGGTAAAACAGGTAGTATCAAATGCACAAGTATTGTTGTACAGACAAAGGGTTTTTTTTATGTGGAGGCTGTTATGAATTGATAGACTAACAAGTGCCTCTTTTCCATCAACATAGTTCCAGTTCTGGGACCAGTGCTCATGTGGAGCCAGTTCTGCAGTGATGCCCTTTCAGAGCCAAATAGCAAAATGTTAAATGTTTTCCATTAGAAGATCATGGTGGATGCAATCTTTGGGTTGTAGCCACTGAAATCAGGGTGTTCAGCTTTGGGCCGAGCAGCATCAGTCCTTTTTGAGTGAAAATAATTGGGACTAGTACTAGATTAGACTTGTTGGTGGAAAAAAGGTCAAACTATGTGAAGTTGACACCAAGATTACATCCCATCCTGCCAATGATCCAGAGAATGGTTATAAATGTTCCATTATGTATTAACGTGAAAGTGTTTATTGGTTAATGGTCAACACTTTTAGACAGACTCCGCTTGAAGGTATTTATAGTCATAAAAAAGGGCCAAAAATAGCTATAACATATCAATCCAACCCTGTCTCCCTCCACACACCTTCACATATCTGATAGTTTGTTGCGTGAAATGGGCGCAAACATCAAATTATCCATTTAGAAATGTTAGAGAGATCTGGACCCAGTGCTCTCCTATCTGATTGGACAAGTGAGAGGTGAAATGTTCAGAAATGTTTAATCACTATTCTTAGCTTTAACAATATCCTGACCACAGTTTATATGCTGTTCCTAACTTCAATCATGCAGTTACCAGTCCAAGATATGATGGGAAAAATATAAATCACTTAAAACAATTAGCATTAATGTTAAAAACAGGACTATAAAACGAGATATGCAGAACTGGCTGACATCAGTATTCTTAACTGGAAACTTACAATTATTATCTACATCTCGCTTCAATTACAGCTAGGCTCATCTCAGTGTTTACACGAATAGCAACTGCTTATTATCCACTTCCACTTATGCTAATGTGATATAGACATAAATTCCTGCGAAGCTCATAAGTGGCCGAACCCCAGCAGTTGAGTGAGCAGCCGCAGACTGCACTGTAATGGTGGCTAACAGCAGACAGCAAACGGCAAAAGGCGCAGAGCCAGCCTGCTGAGCCCCTCTGCACCAGTGATAATCTGCCAATAGAAAGAACTAATGCAAGGGGAGCTCAATAAAAATGTTTTGAGGGGAGAAAGAGGAGTGAAAGACAGAGAGAGAGAGAGAGAGTGTGTGTGTGTGAGAGAGAGAGAGTTCTCCAGAGCTCCTTTTTCCCTACTCAGCCTGCGAGCCCAGATGTTTATGGTCTGTATAAACTATTGAGGGCTCGAGAATGTCCCCCACTCTCGAGCGAGCAGCAGCAGTGCAGAAGCCCAGACTTATCACTCTCTCTCTCTCCTCTCTTTCGCTCTCTCTCTCTCTCCTTCTGGACTCCCTCGCTGTAAATCCATCCAGACACACAAGCAACGGCGACAGCTGGGAAACAGAACTGTTGCTATTCTCCAATGGCACTCAATCATGACCATCTCGGACCATTTCCACACTCTTCGCAAAAAAACAAAAAGGAATAGTTCAGCCACCAAATTTTTTTCTTTCTTCTTTTTTTAAATTTCGCACTCCCTTTCTATAACTGCCTTTCTTGCTTACACACACTCCTGTTTTTGTCCTGAAGCAACAACCCAATCTGTCAGTGACATATTTCTTAACTCCTACTATTATGTTCCTTCACATGCTTCTTTGGATTGTTCTGTCTCCCCAGTCCCTCTGCTCGTTTTTGAATTCTCCCCCCTCTTCCTCCCTTCTCTCTCCGCCTCGCATCTCTATGTGTCAGAAGATACAGTCTCTCCTTGTCTGAGGTTTGCTGCTCTGCTCCGTTTCCAGCACATGTGGTATCAAACCGACCTACATGGGTGCGATAAAGCAAACAGTCAGCAGTCCCCTCCCTGACAGACTAATTTGAACAAATTCTCAAATTGCGCCCCAAATTGAAAGCACATTGGGGTGTGGGCGGCCATCACTTATGAAAATCTGGATAAGTGACCAACAACCAGGCCAAAATAATGCACGGGCAACTACCCTTGTTACTGTAAGCAGCTGGGAAGCCAGACAGATGTTCAGGTTGTGCCAGCGGTTGCGCCAGTATGGATGTCTGAGCGGTATTTCTGTGTGTGTGACGTGGCAGGAATGTTTTGTTATGGTATGGCTGTAGGGTGTGGAAGTGCGTCTCCCGCCCTTCACCAAGTGTACATACAGGGTCTAATGACTCTGAGGAATGTTAATCAGAGGTTCAATAAACAGAACCAATCACACATATGGTGCACACAGATGTGTACGAAATGATTGCAGTATCCCTCTGGACCATCTATTTTTATTTTTTTATTTTTTTTTCGGTGTAGGATGGGGGGTGATAATGAAAAGATTCAGTGAATCAGATCACATGACCTGTAATCACTAATACTTCCAGGGCTTGCTTGAGCCTTTCCCCTTTTCTCTTTGTTTCTCTGCCTCCTGGAAACTAGTCCCAGCTCCAGCTCTTGTGAGTGAAAACAGAGGTCTATTTTCTGGACAGGGTTACTCCTAGTCTCTGATTGTGTTTGTTTGTGCTGTGGGGGGAGACGAGAGAAAGCCTTTCATTTCTAAATTATCACCCCGTGAGGGTCGTCATAAAGCCTTGACCCCTTTCCTTTGCTCACAAACTGTTTTCACACTTGAGCTCCAGACAGTATCAAGAGAATCAGGATGCCATCTGATGTTTTCATACGTGGCACGTGGCAGGAGATGGTCTCACAACTGGAAATACTCTTTTTGATTTAGGCAGCACTAGCTGTAAAATCTGTGCAAGTCCCACATAAGATGAAAAACTGTGCAATAGGACATGGTAGGCGCTTTGCAACAGAAAGCTGGTAGGCTAAAGTGTGTTCAGTGCCTGATCTGCTTTGGATATTTGTATCACATTTGTAATAGACAGAAAATTTTGTATGTGTAATGCAGGTACAGTATCAGCACTTCACCCCGCTTGCATCGTCCGCGAGCTGCCCTAAAACGGGTTACTCAGCTCAGGAAAGGGAGCGTCCATTTCGCTGATTGTTAGGAATTAATACAAAGCAATTTCAGCTGGCAAGTGGAGAGGATTCCCAAGACATCTTTTCTGTCTCCAAAGCACACAAAAGAAAGAAAGAAAGAAAGAAAGAAAAATGGGGCAAAATCGTGATGCAGCACGCCTAAGCCGTGGCTAAGTCCCACAGCCATTGGCCATAATGAAAACTGCTCTGCGAAGTGTGCCCAGTGGCGGTCAGACAGATCCACCCGCTGCACCGCTGCACAATGAGGCTGTTATACTCATGACAAGCATCTCTCTCTGCCCAGACGCAGTGCATAGAGAAAACTGTTGACACCCACAAAATACAGTTCCCATTACATCACATTGAGGCCCATCGCAATTTTTTGAGAGTAATGTTAAATTTAGTCAAGCCATCAGTCACTCCACCCAGTGTGCTGCCGTGATATTCTGCAGCCACGGCGCAAGCAGCTCTAACTATTCTACAGTATCCAAACTTTTTAAAGATGGGGACAGACCGTTCCCTACACGTGCATCAATCGCGCCACTCGTTTGCTAATTTTTATAGCACACGGCTGATATTTAGCATTCGAACTCGACACCACGCTGCATGTATTCAAACCAGAGCCTCACCAGATGTTACACTTTATATTAAAATGTCATTTGCATACCGCATCAGAAAATTGGCTTCGCTTCCTCACAGAAACATATGAAGCGGGGATTACGGCGAGATATTCTTCAAAGGTAAGGGGCTCAAATTTAGCTGCCACCATTGCAAATTGCAGATCAACTTTCTTTTCTTTGCTCTGGACATACAAGCCTAGCGTGATTCCTGAGGCAATGCACCTGGGCTTCATCTTTCTGTGGGCCATGCGGTATAAAAGTGTAGTGGGGGAGGTTGATGATGGTTATCTGGAGAGGGGAAAAGAAACCCTTTGGGTTTCTATGCTGTGCTTTAGACGTGTTAGCTATCGTAGAGAAATTAGTAATTTCATTGTTTATTTAGTAATGCAAGCATAGTGCGAATGAAAAAAGGTGACATTCCTTTTTTTCTTTCATGCTGAGCAAACGAGGTCATTTTCATTCACACTTTGAATCAAAAAGAAGAAGAAAAAAAACTAAATGATTTTCACCCTTTGGCAAACGTGGATGGTGATGCAGGTTTAGGCACAAACAAGGAAAGTAATGAAAACGAAGTGCAGCATGGCATTGCTGACTTTTCACTGTGTTTAATACTTTCCGATTTATTTTTTATCTTCTGTTTTCAACTGTTAAACACTTTTTGTTGCACTCCTATATTTGTTCCAGAGACCCGTCAAGTAATTACCAAAGTTTACTTACTTTCCCTGAGATAATTGAGATGAGAGAGAAGCACTTCTGCGTTGTACATGGTGGTGAGCCGTAGAAAGTCATCTTTGCTCATCTTGCAGAGCTCTTTGCCGTCCGTGTTTTGAAACATTGCCGTATCAATCTCTAACAAGCCATACTCCTTGATGGCCCACTCTAGCCACTGGCGCACATGGTCCTGGGACCACAGTGATGGGTCTGCAGGACGACAGAAGGGAAGGAGACTGGTTTTACTGACTGTTACGGGCAGACTTCAGGAAAGACATATCTCTAAGTTAAAGGGAGGAGGAGTAATAAACAAACTGAAGGCAGTTTCTATTTTCTTTGTATTATTGCAGGCTCTTTACCTCACAATATAAAGTGCCTTCAGGCAACTGTTGCTGTGATTTAGCTTCATATAATAATGCTGAGGTGAACAGACTTCAGTTTGTGTGGTTTAGACAGAATACTAAATATTGCTTTTACTTTAAAAAATGAAAACAGAGCAGATTCCTAGTTCAGTCACCTATCATAGAATAGTATTCGTTTTTGAATCTCATCATTAAATTTACTGAACTTTGTGATACCAAAGAAAACTCAGTATTTGCAAATGTTACTTGACCCATGCCTGATACACAGCACAACCAATTTGGAAACCAAACCCCAAACTTGCCACTTTGTGGTTAAGGAGTGGCATCCAAGTGAGCTCCTATTAGGTTAATAGATGAGTGGCCTTTGGCATCAGCTAAACACTAAAAAATGAATAATTTACCAAGTCTGCATTCAGTTTTAATTAAATAATCTGGATTTCTCGTTTTTTGGCACACTGTTTGCCATTCTGAAATGTACTGAAACGCCTTTTGTTTGGACTTTGAGTGAAAGACAAATTTCTTAAACTAAGTGTTCAAACAAAGGGTATAGTAAAAAAAATAAATATCTACTTAGGTTCATTAGATTGTGCCTCAGCATTAGTGACATCATACCAGAACAGGCAAGTGACTGCCATCTAACAATAGTAATCAATTTTGTTCTTATGTCCTGATTAATTTTTCCTAACTATACACATCTGTTCTTACCTGCAGGTACAATGACTCTCCGTTCATTGGTGGTCATGTTGGGGGGAGGGGCGTTCTTCTCATCCATGTAGTTTCCATAGTTCATCTGAGATGTATCATTACCCCCCACCAGCTTATTACATTTACCCACACTGCAGTCCACTGGAGACTCCCTGCTGCACAAACATGCATGCACACACACACACACATGCACACCAAGTAAGTTGTAAAAATATTATCAGCAGATAAACTGGGTGTTGTTGAATTTCCTTTCCAGCCATTGACTTTGGCACGAGATATTCTGAGCCAAGCATATCAAAGATTAGATGTGAAACGTGAAGGTTAGCTGTGGTAAAGAAACGACCCGCTGAATGACAAATGACAACAGCAGCAGAAGTGTCATACAAATGGGTGACAAATTAGAAGCAAAACCTGAAAATCTGCAATGAGTGTGGATCTGTTTGATCCACATAGCAGCATAATGTGCCATGGTTTGGGTCCACATGTACCATTAGAGGGAAGGGGCACTGAAAATAAATACAGCGTTTATCTGAGAGATCATGTTTATCCTACGCCGAAACATTTCTATTATGAAGGGAGGGGTCTCTTCTACGATGACAATAGCCCTGGCCATCTGGAGCAAGGAGTTACTGGATGGTTTGAGGAAATGCACTCACCACATCTCAACACAGTTAAAAAACACCTAACAGTGAATGGTACTGCATCTTACCAGGAGAGCTTGAGAGACTTGGAGAATGAAAGCCAAAGCCACGCCTAACTGAAACTCATTGTGTCAATTTTGCTTTTTAATTCATCACCCACTTGCATGTCTGATAAAAGTGCATAAAAACTCATCTCTACTAAACAATGCATGCCACAGGGTGTGGCTGTCATGTCATTACCTGGATCCGTTCATGTGCTCATATTCTCTTTTGACGTTGACCCTCACTGGCTGGTTGATCCACTCCTGTTGTGGGGGTAAGGGGTTGATTTTGTGGGTCTGGCCGTAGTCCTGTGTGCCAGATGCAGTCATATCTGTTTTGGGTAGAGGGGCAGCAGCAGCGTAGGGAGGCTCAAATAAGGACTGGTCTTCACTCACCACTGATAGCGCCTCCTGGAGGTGAAAATAACAAATCCTTGGTATTTCTTTCAAAATTCTTTAATGCTTGTGAGCTGTAGAGGTGTTATAGTAGGGTTTATTCTTTATAGCATCCCAATTTTGCACTATACTAAATATCTTTCTCTTCTGGCTTCACATGCATCAAAGCGAATGCTTGACACGAACAAATACAACTCAAATTTCTTAGTTGACACTATCCAGAAACTTGTGATGTCAAATTTCGAATCTCTAGTGTATTTTTTGTTTACAGTAATTATGTGCAGTTATGGGTCATATCGCTGTCTGGCATCCTCGGCAGTTTGTGTTTACAGGAGTAGTGGCTGTAGCTTCCTGTTGATGTTACGAGGACTTCAATCATGCCCACAGTGGAGTAGGGGAGATGCAGATAGGATGCCACAGGGCCTTCTGGTGTAGTAACATCAATAATGACAATAATATTAATCAAAACACACGGCCAGCAGCGGTCACCTAGTGGCTCCCATATAAAACGACAAAAATAAAAAATAAAAAGGTCTTCTAACTAACAGTTAACAGCATCCTAATCTAATAATCCTTATTCCTGGGCTGTAATTATTTTTTTCTTATCGCCATCTTTGTAATTTCACTGCACCCTGAAACTCCCCCTGTCAGGCCCTGGTGTGGCTACCCTGTCTGGTGCTGGGCTTCTCCCCACAGCAGAAGACTCAACAGAAGCATTTGGGTCACGGCTCCAGTGACCCCCCCTCTACTTTGACTCAGCTGGAGCAATGTAAGTTTATTAAAGAAAACAAACTCTGAAACGCTATGCGGCTTCAACATGCTCCTCATGTAATGTCTTGGAAGTAAAGACTGGATTATGGAGTTTGCTGGTCACATTTTAACATGAAGATGTCACCGGTTTGTGTCTGACAGGGAGCAGAGAAAGACAACGTCACCAAGTCAGATCTGTGCTCAGAATGTGTATACATGTTAACAGGAATGGAATGAGTTTTATATTAGTTTTTCCATTTATCTTTGTGGACAAGAATAAAACAAACAAATACAATGAAAGAAAAACAAAACAATAAAACTAAAGTTTAAAGTGAAATCATTACAGCCATATGCCTCTGAGGATCGGGCCTAGATCTGATGCGCATCTGGATCTGATAGGATGTGATGGCACAGCTTAGACTGAGACGTGTCTAATCCCCAAGGACTGAATTATTTCATTCCAACATGCCAGATATCTGCCTCGGGGGGAAAAAATGCTACTTGATATTCATTGATCAATATTTCCAACATGCAGCCGTTGCATTCTCAAAAATGTTGCTTTTATGAAAGTGAAATCCTCAAGATCTCACATAACTTCACTTCTATTCACTTCTAAGGCATTTCATGTGAGTGGAAAGTTTTCACTTGCCCTCATTTCAGTGCACTTTCTTTTTGTAGGACACATTTCTCTTGGTGCAATGGCATAACTAACTAATATATAAAATGCATGTATGCACATGCATTAACCTCCTAAGACCCGAACTCTTTCATGGCATGCATTTTTAATTTCTCTTTGCTATTTGGACGATTGGGACCTGATAAAGAATCACCAGATTTTTTTTGTATACCTGATTTTTGTTTCTAAGAAAATTGAGAGCCACATATGAAGACATTCGTTTTGAATTTTGATAAAACAGAGGCAGTAAAATGTCCTCGTGAGTGGATATCAGAATATAGGATTTTGGTCTAGACAACCCAAAATGTGATGTCCACATATGTGGACGCCAGGTTCTAGGAGGTTAAATACAACAATGAAAAAAAGAGAAAAAAGGTGAGAAGACTCTCTCATCAGCTACAGTTTGAGAGCTTAATAAGGGACCTAATGTCCCAACCTTCTCTAGAACTTCAGTAATAACAATCGGGGTGTCTGTTGTATTGGTGCTTTTCTTATTACTGCAGTGAAAAATGATATGTTACATAAAACTTATCCAATGATCAGAAGAGATGTTTGATAGTGTCTGATACTCACTGCAGTGGAAAAAAATGTTAACATTTGTATGTGCCATTTAGCACCATCTGTTGCCTCTGTGTTGGTTGTGTTTACAGAACTGGATGCAAAACATAGATAAAAAATGATTTACGGTGCATGGTTGTGGCAAATAAACCGGAGCTTTACGGGCTTTTCGCAAACTGGAATATATAGTTTTGTGTTTAACGCTGTGATGATTTGGATTAGCAAGCCTCAATGATGGTGTTCCTTTAAACGTTGAGGAAACGTCAGGTCTACGGGCTATGGCAACTGTAGACCAAACTAGGGATTTTGTAATATACGACTCTTCAGGTTAATGGGTGGATTAAAAAAAAAAAGAAGAAGAAGAAGAAGAAGAAAAAAAGGAAAAGCTGACCCTCTTAACCGTCTGCCAGAATTAGACTTTCCAGCGATTTTCATCAGTGGATCTGTCATAGTCTGAACACTGGCAGCAAGACACATTATCTGAGCAGAGCACAGCAGCTAGTTTGTGGATGATAAAGTGTAAGAGAGTGAGGGAATGTCTCATTGCAGCCTGATAAAGGGTTTGTTAACTACTATGACTGTTGCACGTTATATTTACAATGACATATCAGGCTGCACAATTGGAGCAATGATTGGCAAGTGGTGTGTGCCCATCAGGATTGGAGTACTCTTTATTTTTATTCGTTTTGTTTTGTTTTAGATAGGGGTACAGCACTCTCGCAGAAGAAGCTGAAAGGATGAGAGAACAGAGCCAATTAGGAACACACACATACTACCAGTGAGAGCTACAGGCAGCCGATTACACACTCTTTGTCTGCCTAAAATCGTCCTAAGATAAGTTGAAAATGTGTTAAGCACCAAAGAGGAACTTCTCCTGAAAAATTATAATCACACACACACAAATCTCCAGAAACTTCCTGAAATTTAAAGATTTTTTTAATTAATCCTTTAAAGTCAATTCCCCAAAGCATGCTTTCTGCTTTTTTTCACTATAGCTCTCCGCAGTAACCAGACAAAGGGGAAAAACATCAAATAAATCATAGCTCAGTTGTGGATCAGCCCGCACCATTATGACCATTGTGTGAGTGTGACACCTGCTGGGAGCAACCTCTGTTCTGTTTACATCAGCCAAGTCTATCTCCGCAAATGCGTCACTACGTGTCTGGGAGCTGGCTGGATACTGCGTGGAATAACTCCACATCCAGACTACACGTGTATCTGTTTGGCGTTCACACACAGCCATCTACCAGGAGCCACCCACGGAGAGGGAGGGGGGGCATTCCTGTCTTTTGTTTAAGGAGGAAGAGGAAACCTGTCAGGAAAAGATTGTGTAGAACAGGAAGCTCTCATGGCTAGAGAGTCCTTCCTTTCTTTAGCGAGCATGAATGCAAGTAGCAGCCAGTCGTTTACACCAAAAGGATTCAATTATGATTGCATTAATTGTAATGCAGCTTCTTACTTTGTTAGACAACCCAGGCTGATATAGTCATGTCCTCTTGCAGCCGTGGGGGGTAATTTACTTCAAGTGCGCTACAAAACAATCACAGCGCTGTGGGCGATGAGCGATTTAAGGCTATATGTAGACTGACATTTTTTTTTGTCTGGCCAACGTTTACACTCTTCCAAAACTCACACCACACCCAGCCGCCACAAACTAGCTACTTTAAATTTCCGAAAGAAAAATAAATCGCATTAGGTTTTCTTGCAACAATAAGAGTGAATACAGATGCTTCATTCTTCCCAGCTCACACTTGTTAACTAAACGCGTTGCAGGGTGAACTTAATAGGGACTTTGCCATTCAACATCTGGTGGCTTCAGCCATAATGCATCTGGAATTTGACTGATGGGGGGGCCGGTAGCCAGTGTTAATGTAGACCAGCGCTCAACCAGCAGCAGCACCATTTCAAAATAGTTGTGTAACTGCACGAGGAGCAAGCCAAGGTATCGTTGTGAAGGTTTGCGGTTTAAAGTGTCGCAAACCGTGCAGTTACTGTGTGAAGTAACCGTATGACAGGCTTCCTTACACTTTCACAAATCTCCCTGTCCGGCAGCGGAGGGGATAACAGAAACAACAACCAACAGAAATACAGGGAGGAATGTGATTCTTCTTCTTTTGTGGTAAATTCTAAGCCGTCAGAGTTTTTAACCTAGACGAGATCTTCGTACCGAGCTGGGCGATGTGCCACACCACTGTTGCGCAGCTCGACACATCTATCCAGCGGTACATCCAGTCATGGCTATTGCTCAGCCCCCGCTGTCCAGACAAAACCAAATCGCTGAACACAAGTATTACTTATGACTACAGGAAAGTACAGTCTACATGGGTTTGTATGAAACAATTCATCGCTCCTTTGTGCCTTTCCAGACGCGCGTAATTATGCGCTCGGTCCCCCAAATCCAAAGGGTGATCTCTGATTTAGCCTCGAATCCACACCACAGCAGTGCCCTCGCAACCAGTCAGATAATATATATTTAAATATATGTATATACAAAAAGCGAGAAGGATACTTTCAAAGAAAGAAGAAGGAAATCGGGTTACCCGCTTTCAGACCGACAGAAAAAAGCCGCTCATCTTTGCCTGACTGGAGATCCCAGCTCACAGACGACACAGAGGAGTATTTCAAACCATTGCTTAAAAAAAAGGAGGCGCAACTTCGAAAAAAAGCAGTCTCCCACAAACTCATACACCCCGTTCTCCACCCTTACCTTAATAGTTCCGTCCATTTTGCGCAATTTTCAGCGGACCCGGACGATACCCCAAACATGACACGCTCCTGAATTAATTCCAGTCCCCGGTATGTGGCGGAGAGAAAGAGACACTTTTACCGGATTGCGTTTTTTCTTTCCTCTAAATTTGGGAAGTGAAGTCACCACTGTTGAGAAGGTTGAGAAGGAAGCTGTGTGTCACCAAAAGCCCTGCCTTCAAAAAAGCAGGATACTGTCCCAGAGAGATAAGCAGGGAAAACAATTGAGTGTTCGCTCCGCTGTTATGTTTTTCTGGTCGGAAATATTTACAGGATGGCTGCCTGCGTTGTGCACAGCCATTGCTGTGTAGCCTGCAGTAAAATTGTGTTGTGTGTTTTGCTTTCCCAGTAATGCCACAGATGGTGTGGAATGGTTTACTATTTCTCCGGCTTATGAATTATTCCTGCTCATATTTGACTGAGATTTTGTGGAAAGAGGTTTTACTGTCGCCGGACAATCTAAGTTATGCGATTGCATGTTTTAGAGCGCTTTTGGTTAACGCCTACACTTCAGACTTACATCTGGCCACTACCTCCGATTCTCTATAAATCAGCCTATTCTCTCTTTAAAAAAAATAAAAAATAAAATAATGTTTATTATATACATAGTTAAAGTGATACATTAAATAAACATTGTCTTTGAACCTAGATAGATGTTGGACACATCTGACTAGGTTCGATGTAGCTCTAAATCAAATAAGGAGAGCAACCTGAACACCTCTGAGAGGAATTGTTGTAAACTCTTTTTTTTTTCTATGAAGCCTTTTGTGGATTTCTTTTTTCCCTGAGACACCATTAATAAAATCCAAGCATTTAGCTCCAACCGCACTATAATCTAAGGGTCTGGGCTACACGTGTGCGTCTGCTGTTCAGCACAGGGCTAAAAGGATGAAGCTCAGAATGCATCAACATAAGCCCACTAAAAAGGATTATTATTATTATTCGATATATTTACGTTTTTGTCAATTTAATCATAGCTTTTTAAACTTCAAACTTTCTGTTTTACTCCATGTTTGCTTAAGTCTAAAAAAGAAACCCCAGATCCCCACCCCCACATATATTTCCTCTTCTTTTACCCCACGAAATTCCTCCTCATCAATTTAGACCCAATTTCAGGCACATGCTAGACGAGTAACCAGGTCTGAATATGACCAGACTAATAACACTACATTTGGTAATTCTGAAAGACGGGACACATTTACATCCAACAAAACGGGTAACTAACTTTAGAAGCCTTTAAAATGTTCACCTTAACCAAGGTTCCGCAATTGCAGGAGTCTGAGTACAAAATAAAATAAAATGAGAGACTTTCTTTGCTAAACTGAATGCACCTGGTTACAGTGTAATTAAGATAATAATGATTATGAATATTCTTGTGATTTTGAGGGGTGGTTTCGCTTTGAGGATTGGCCTCAGTGTGCACAAAAAAGAAGCTGGGAGCTGCTGCCAGCGAAGACTGGCAGCAGGGCCGGCCTGTCTGCTCTCGGCTTGGGGGTCTGGTGAAGCTGTGGGCCCCCACCCTTGGGACCACCACATCTGGATCCTGCTAAGGGTCAAGGCTTCTCCTGCCTGAGGCCAGTTCAGACTCGTGTAATTAAGGGAGACACCTTGTTTAACTCTTCAGTGACTGGCTTGGGTTGTTTTTTGTTATTCTTATACATTCCAAAGTCTAAGGTTTTCAATTTTTTGTTGTTGGGAGACTGGTGATAAAGGGGGGAAATTAAAGAAGTACTTAAGCTGCGACCTTGAGCAAGTGACTTACTATAAGGTTTTATGATCAGCAATAAAGAAACAGATCTCTTCAAACACTCCATCCCACCAGTGTGTGATGTGCATCTTTGGATTTATGTCACTTTCCATTAATAAAAATACACTCATCCCGCTGTGGTGCCAAAATCAGTTTAGGTAACATAAATAAACGAAATATCTTTGGAAACAGAGCTGCAAATTTCCAGGACATTATCAAATGATGCAACCCCCCCCCCCCCCCCCCCCCCCCTCCTGCTTAAAGAAAAGAAAATATGTGATTTTGGAAGTTAACATGTCCTTCTGATTCAAGGCCATAACCTACCTGCCACTCTGATTTATCAAGAAGACTGGGGGGTTGGTGGTGGCAGAATCTACATAGATCATAATGAATACTGTGGTAACAAACATTTTGGAAGGCCAATAAACAAATGCAAGTTGGTTTACACAGCGAACCACAGAACATCTGGCTTGACGCTGGAACTAGACAGCCAGACATTTCTTCTTACACCACGAGCCAGTAGCTCCTCTGTCTCTCCGCTGGGGCAACGAGCCAGAGGTGGGCGGACACTATGGTGAGTTTATGTTCTGCAGCTTTTCAATTGTTAGGCCCATCCTTTTTCTTTAGCTTATAGAAGGATCTGCTGAGATTTGTCTTATGTAAATCTGATTTACAGTTAGTTAATGAGTTCAATTGAGTAATATGGTTATGGGGCGAAGACAAACAGTCTGTGAAAGGAGTGATAAATATATATCACTCCATTATATATATATATATATATATATATATATATATATATATATATATATATATATATATATATATATATATATATATATATAATGGAGTGATATATATATAAGATTATTCTTTAACAATTTTTAAACACGAGTTCGCTACTCTTTGCCCAATGGTGTGCACCTTTGGCTGTTCTTGAAGTGGGAAATACGTAAAGCGGGCCACTGAGTGTTGTGAGAAACACAACTGTTCTCAGAGTGTTATTTCAGCGAAGAAATAGTCCCGGTCCATGCGAGTCTGTTGGGGTTGCTGCTTATTAGAATGCAGACTTGTATTCAGATCATTCCTTCTCTGGGGCTAAAAGACAGCTCGAGTCAAAATACTGAGGGCAAAAAGTGGAGTCTGCAGCACATATAAGCACGAACTGTCTGGCCCCTCGCTCTAGGCCATAATTAATTTGAGATTTATTTTTATTGGAGAGTTCCAGTCTCGCCTGGCCTTAACCAAACAAAACCAAATGCTTGGCCGTGGATCCGCTTGAATGGGGAATATTTCTTTTTAAATTTTCTATTGAGGCGTGCCACATTCAGACCAACATCTCTTTGAGTGCGAGTGAGCCAGTGAGTGCTGGACTTGCACGCAAAAAAAAGAAAAAAAGAAAAAAAAAAAGGCACAGGCTAACCCTCAACCCAAACAGGAGAATAGTAACTGTCATTCAACAAAGACTGGGATTAAAGCAAACGTAAGCAACCCGGGCTGCAAACTATAAGAGGCGAGCAAAATTGAAAGTTAACTCCCGATATCAACTTTTCTCCCTCACTGATCTCCTCTGTCTCACTCCCTCTTCTATATATATATATATAAAAAATTTAATTTTAATTTTTTTTCTGAGGGAGCAGAAAGACTCTTTTAAATGCGTATTTTCTCCTTAAACATTCCCTGCTATTTAACTCTTTCACAACAAATCCGGAATTGTTCTGAGCCCCGAAACGCAGGATCTCTCAGCAGTGGCACAAACGCCGTTCCTGGATGAAAGGAGTCCTTATTCAAAGGGGAACGGGTCTTCAAAACATTAACAAGAAGCCCGTGGGGAAAAAATACCTTGATTATGAAGATATTACAGCAATTTTGCTCCTGCACAATGACTTATTTTAATGAGGCGCAATCCAGGCAATCAGACCCGTGCAGATTATTTTGATGGATTTGGGAGTGAACGTCACGCAGCCACCCAAGTTTACTTACACTTGTTGACATCTTCTAGTCTTACACACACACACACACACACACACACACACACACACACACACACACACACACACACACACACACACACACACACACACGTTGCAATAAAGAGAAACACTTAATGGTTTCAGCCACAGACATGCGGCTGTAGCAGTTGCAGGTAGTCACGCCGAGCCATGTGTGACGTGATGCAGGTTTATGTGAAAACCAGATGTGCGCTGTTTGCTTTATTTACATTTTTAGGACCAAGAGAAAGAGAGACTCAGAGAGAGAGGGAGAGAGAAGTTCGTGACGTCAGACATGTTTATGACCCGTAATAGCAGCATTTTTGGAGTAAAGAGGGAAAAAAAGTTGAGTCGAGTTTGGTAAATCACACAGACCACAGATCCACACTTCAGCACTGACTTGACAGTGTAAACATGTAGGCTTTTTCCACGCGAAGAAAAATAAAATGCCCCCCGGTAGGTACTCAGGCTACAGGTGTCAGACTTAGAAAATAATACAAAAAATAAGTAGCATTTAAAAATTTCAACAGGCGCATAAAATCAGCATAAAAAAAGCCCATTTTGGCAACAGGCGGGGGTAGAAACACTGGTTTTAAATACAAATAAAGACAGTGGTTTGCTAAAGGTTTTAACATTCAGTATCATTTCACTGTGCGCAGTCTTCAATGAAAGGACCCCAAATTGTCCCTCAAACATTACCTGATCCAAGAGACGGTGGTGTCTTACCTTGACGTAAGACGACGTGTCAGGGACAGTTTGAAACATGTCTACTTGACAGAGACAGGCCCAAGGGTGCTCAGTGTCCAATGGGCCCTGAGAAAAAGGAAAAGAAGACAAACAATTATCGAGATTTCTTTCACCATTATTTATTGATTTTATTATTTCATTTAAACGTTATTTACACTTGCTGAACTGCAAACATCCACAGAGTACCGCGTGTTTTCACGTGTTTTGAGAAGTCCGGCGTAGTGCACACATGGGTTACCACTTCCACCAAAATAAAGAGAAAGTCAAATTTGCTTAATGGCCCCCGTGCACGTCAGACTCCACGCATAATGGCTGGATTCATTCATAAAGCTCTCATTTTTTTTTTCACCAGTGGTCAGCGGTATTAGATACGGGTACCTTTTAATTACCGCTGTCCATAGCTGACATTCAGAAACACCATTAGACGGAAATTACACCACTGACCTACTGCTAACATGGATGAATTACTTCATGTCGCCCAATAGGAGTTGGGCAGAAAAAAGAAAAAAGAAAAAGGAGGGCCCCATCCCAACCCCCATCACGTTTTCCCCCTAAAGCTTACCACATATTGAAACACTTTTCGCTTTAATAAGTGCAGCTTACAAAGTCTAGGGTGAAAGGGCACTTAGAGGACGGTGTTTTTTAGTCCATTCCCTCCCTCTGCAATTATTAGGAAGGCAACGGCACACGGCACCAGAAATGGCTCTTGTGCTACGTGATAAAGCAAATAAATGTATATGGACTTGCAGGACGCACCATTAAAGCTGAACATATTTTAACAAGGCGTACGGGACATCGTCGTCCTGTTCAGCAGCTATGCTGCGATGTGTCATGATTAGAAGCATGCAGTCGTGGCCATATTTTGATAATCGATTTTTTTCCCCCTGCTGTACACATTTTTATTTTTGATGCTGACTCCAGACCACGAGCCTTTGGCATCTTGTAGAAAACACCTGTCAAAAAATCCAAGAAAAAAAAAACATGTTTATACCAGAGAGTCACAGCAACACAAGCTCTCTCTATGTGCAGCGCAATTTCGAGTCTCTTTTTCGTGCCTCGTGATAAATTGACCAAGGAAGAGTGCATTATACATGAACGTGGCACGGTTTTAAATCCCTTTATTTTGAAGTTTGTTTTTTTTCTTTCGATTCCTTCGGGCAAAAGCAGAGCTCGCCTCATAAAGTTCCCCAAATGCATCCAATTTCTACGCGGTAAAAAGACCATAGGATACAGCATCTGCAGCCAATTAGGCAGAGGAGGACTGGTGAATAACGGCGTGAACCTTCCTCCGAGACAGCCCCGTGGGCCGGGACCCCTCTAGTGTTACATTTTAAGCATCTTACCTTGCTGTTATCCATCACAAACGAGAGCCAACTGATTTTCGGCTAATACGCATTCCATTTTGTTTGTCTTACCTTCCCCAAAGTTAGACTGTGAAGAAGTGGCTTGACAAACGATTATCAGGTTATTGCTTTTCGATATAATTCGACCCTTAAGTGGGAAAAATAAAAGTCTGATGCAACGATACACGAAGATTAGCGCAACTATTAAGATGTAGCTGCTGCAGTTTCATTTCACTTTTGGAGTCATTCCGAAACGTCCACTCTCGCTCGAGGTGCAAACTCTACATCCGTTTACGACGTGACTGGGCATCAATAAAAGCAATAAAACAAGCAGAAGTGATTTATTATCCTCCCGCATTCTCACCCACGCTGTGCACAGTTTACACGACTCCGTATTTTGAGGATTATTTTTCCTCACTCACCTGTCGTTGTTGTGCCAGAAGCTTGATCTCTCTTTCTTGCTTTCCTTTTTCCGATTGCAGCTAATCACTCCCCCAATTTTAAATAATTAGTCCCGTCCAGGCAAAACCGTTTTCCGAATGATGATGACAGTGAGTTATTTTGAAAGGGGCAAAAAGGAGCGCCGGCTGTATGAATGGAAATGTTAGAGAGATTGAAAAGCCGCGACCAATGAGCAGAGAGAGAAAAACCTCCCCTCGCCCGGCGGTGTGAGGCCACTGAACCATGAAATAAGGGAGAAGCAGAGAGAGGGAAAGAGCGTCATAAAGGTGATTTATAAAGCCTGTTGTTGAAAGAAAGTGTCGATATATTTTTTAAGTGCAAAAAAAAAAAAGATATTTTGAGCAGCTTTATTATTTATTACAACGAGCAGGCAAATATCAGACAGATGGCACATTGGGCAAACTTCAAAAAGAAACCAGAGCCACCTTTTGTGTTCAACAAACTTGTTGTTACCTATCCAGAATAAAGTTGTAAACAAAGTTCGTTCGTGGGTGTAATTAAAACATAAAGCAATTTATATGACAGATACTGAGCAAGCCTAAAAGTGTTATCCACAAGAAACTGACTTAGTGAGGAAATCTCCCTCTGCCACGCAAACAAGCACCCCCTCCAGTTATTAATACTGATGCTAATATTAATAATCAATTATCTCTCAGGAGTAGCTTTTCCGTTCATGTTCCTCTCTGTCCTCACGGTGACAGTCCCCGCAGGAATAAAACAGCAAAGCGAGTTCCTTTTCCTGCATCTGACCCCACTCGCTTCACTAAATTCATTTCCTTCACGTCTCTGCCCTCATCTTCGACTCGTAGCCCTCCAAAGGGTGTGGGGGCAATTCACGGTGAGGAAAGTCGCCCAACCATAGCATTTTATAGCCTCATCAAGGTTGCTATTTCACGCAGGGCAACCAAAGTGAAACAGAGAAGTTGGTTGTAACTTGTTGCGTGCGAGAGCCTATAAGATATGCTTAAAATGAGTGTGAAATGTTGGATCTGATGCGGCTTTTTTAGGACCTCTCATACTTTGTAACATACTTACATACTTGTCAGAGCAGAGCTGTAATGTCCGCCTCCATAGCTTACTTTTGTGATGGGATTGCTTCAGGCTATAAAACGAGGTCAAGAAAATAAATACATTTATGTTTTTTTCTGACACGTCTTTAATGACAGGCGTCCGAAAACAGTCTTAAAACGCTAAGATATGGCCTACCGAGCGCCTTCACTCATTCTTTTACAGTGATGGGGTCATCTGGTAAAAAGGTCGTCTTTCATCACCGGCTAGACCTTCTGTTTGTTGCACCGTTTCCTAATGCAGTGATTAAGAACAACAACGCTGATAATAGTGTTCCCAGCATGAAACAATTGGCGGAAATCCCAACATCCTTTTTACTGAAAAATGGCATTCATGCGCCTGCTTTGTTGCCTTCCTCAGGGTACAGCAGAAGACTTTTCTAACACATTTGAACAGCAGCTACTACAGTTTTACAAAAGAAATAGACAAAAAACAACAACAACAACAACAACGAAGACAGAGTATATGTTCATCTATATGCTGCACAGTGCAGGGTTTTATTAACATCCAGCTGTCTCAGTCCAAAGAAAGCCCAGGCTTTTATTTATTTTTGTTCACTCTCAAATCAACACTGAATGCCTCCCATATTTACTGAAATCTAATTTTTGTGAACAACAGGAAACAGAAGTTGTCATATATTAACACTGGGGGACAGTTTTACACCTATAGTGTTGCGCTATCTTGCACTTTTCACTGTTGTTGTTTTTTTGGGGGGGTTTCCCTGAGACTGATAGTAAATGTGTAATGTGGCTCATTATGCCTCCTGCTAATGGTCCAGGCAAACATGCTGGCAGCTTTATGTGTCTTGTTTTAATATTGTTTAGCATCTAAGCCCTAATGTTGCAAACAGAATCTCATTGTGTGCTTAAGCAAGCAGACGTAACCCCTCTCTGCCGCCGGTGCCGAGCAATCTGCCATCAGCAGTTTTGCCACAAGCAGTCGACTGCTAGTCCTCGCTCTGCACTGCTATGTTAACATTTGAGAGCGCCTCTTCTCTTGGGATTCACAACAGAAACACTTTTATTTGAGATGATGCGGGCAAACCTGCAGACATCTGTGATTGCATCGCTCAGAGTAAATGAAGCTCCTCGCTCTGAACTGTAATGAGTTATTTATTTAGCTGAAGAGGCTACTGAGAGATGATCTGAAGATGGAGATTATTGGTCCAATCCAAACCTTTCTTTTGTAGCTCCTGGGGGAGAGAGAAAATGGCAGTGTGGCACCAGGGAAGGCAGGGCAGAACCTCAAATGTTTTCACGCAAGCTCCCAGGCACTTATGATCCAGACGTGGAACGGTGCTTTTGCACTGGGCTCATGTTCAAAAGAGTGAAAGCCACTATATGTATCTTGTGTATGTGTGTGTATGCCTGTGTGTGTGTGAGTACGCTGAACAACAGCAAGGAGATGGCAAAATGTAAAAAGTGACAGATGAGGTTCTTTTGGGAAGACTTCAACCATCTACCCTCTCTGAATTCTCGAATAAAACAAGCTGAAGGAAGGAGAAAGTAAAAGTTTCTTTTCAGCTGCTTGCAAGGGCAAAGACACTAAACCAGCACCAGAGTGTGGAGTGAAAACAACAAAGAAACAATCACAAAGCTGCATTCTGTAGGTCCATAGCAGACAGCAGCCCACTTCTGTGCACGTGTGTGTAGTGATAATTAGAGAGGGGAAGTATTAAATTAAAGCAAAGCAGTCATTTTATGAGCCAAGCATTTATGAAGGTAATAGCGTCCCTATAAATCAACGACCTCCCGATGTCTCTTAATGTGTTTCCCCTTCGTCAGGTCCGGAGAAAAGCACTGATACTTCAACTATTTGACCCCCACCTGTTCAGTCTTGGTATTTTCGCTCCCGGGAATAATGCTGAGACCAGAGCTTGGGAGTGGTGTTGAGACAAAACGCACGCTGCCACTTCACACAGTGTGTTCTGGTATGTCTTTAATCAAAAGAAGAGTGGTCGGTGTCTTTTTGTGAGACACCTTGTCCACATAATTGCTTTCCCCAACACCACAAATTGGTCTGAATTCACAGTTCAGCCGTAAGTGTTGGCACACCCTGCCTCTATAGTCCAGACAGGACATGGGAAACCAAGGTGCTCGCTTTACATTTTAAATCAGTCTCACTTGCCAAGGGGGGAGTCATCCCTACACGAACAACACGAGGCTGAAATAAAGCCCCAGAAAATGACTGCTCCTGTGGAAAAAAAAAACAGTTGGGAGAGTGAGAGCAGGAGGAAAGCAGTGCCATTTAGAAAGCCTAAATCATCCCCTGAACTATAAATCCTGTGACCACTCATCATTCAGCAGCATTTTAAAAACCCCTTAAAGAAAAACACTGAGTGAAATGAATATGCTGTCACCTCTCATTTGGGTCTGGCCCACTAGCTCAATAAGAAAAGTGTTGTTCCCTGGAAGGCTGCTAGTCTGAGCTGAGCTCTCAGGTTTAGGGTTTGCCCCTGTCCCTCATTCTCAATGCTTTGAGGCCCAAGTCTCTCTCGTTCCTCCCCCACGTCCCCCCAGACATGTCTGACAGGCTGAACTCGATGTGGGCTGCTCACCAGACTACAAAAATCATTCATCTGTGGCTTCAGACGGTCAAATCTGGATCTAATAAAGGGAGCCTGCCTATTGATCCTATTTACAAGGGACGGCAGTGCAAACTCTTACCACTTGGGGGCTCTGTAGCTCAAGTTTGTGACGGCTTCTTGATCACTCTGGTACAGTTGCTCATCATAGGAGATAGGAAGGGCGAAATCTTCTAAGTAAACTGATGTGATTTGTTATTGAAACAGCATCTATTCCTGTCTTAATAACTTTTTTCACATTGATTTTCTTTTAAATGTCTTTTATCTAAAGGCAGCATTTTATATAAGTGTGTTAGCACAGATAAAAAAGAGATATTGACATCTGCAAGATAAGACATTCCTGTTCTGGACTATTTGAAGCTTTAAAAACAGAACTTGTGGGGTTATTGAATCCAAAGATAACAACAGTCTCCTCCTTTTCCAGCCATGACACAAACAACCACGTAGAATCAAAAATAAATAAAATAACCCATGAGTGTATTATGTATCGATAATGTCGTTTCCAGGTCGTTTCATTCTAAATATTAGGAGAGAAGCAGAGTGAAGGCACGGGGAAAATCCTCACACTGACAGAAAAGCCAGAAGAAGCATCTAAGAATGAAATGGGACGCATGGAGAATGAGTCAGAGCTACTTTCAGGGTTGTGTTTACGTGTCGGTGAGGGCACTACCCCAAACGCCTAGGCAAAACCACAGCATTCCATGTAAGTCTTAAAGAGACAGAGCGACGCTGTCATCGTGGGTATCTGGGGCGTAAAGCGTTAACATATGGAGAGGGCTATTTGAGACAGCTGGTGAGAGGCGCAGAATCAGTAGGTGGCTATGCCAGCACTACGATGGCATTCAAGTTGGGTGTCAGGTAATCTCTGAGAAAGTGCAGATTTATGCATTTTTTAAAATTTCACATTAGTTTCACTAAAATTGGACTCTTTTTTTCTTTTTGATTGAAATCCAAACAGACTTGTGGCTTGGGTCTTGCTACAGCTAAAAAAGAAAAAGGGGACAAAAACACAGGTTACTGTGGCTACATTTCGGAGACACTACAGAGGGCAGAGTTGAGCCGTGAAACAAGTGCGAGGAGAGGAGAGCTCCACACACGAGCAGAGGCAGGCTTGTGTTTGAAACTTTTTCTGTATCAATCACAAAGATTTGATTTAAGATTTGCCAAAAAAAATAATAAATAAAAAAAAAAAATACCAGAAGGTCAACTACACAACCAGTATTTCTGCCTTGCTAGCACTGCCATGCTAGTCCCTGATGTTACACAGGTTTCCAGAGGTTTCTAGGTAGGTGAACTGAGGTGTATTCTTGTATCTAGTTTGTAGTTTTAGCTAAAATCCTTCACAACGTGGCAAAACTGGCGCATACAAGAAGCTAGTATTAATTCTGAAAGTGTCTTCACTCAACATACAGACAGCAGAGTGGCTTGAGAAGTCTGAAGATGACAGGCCCAGTTTACATGCAGAGGAAAAAAAAGCTCACTGCTAGGAAGAGCACAAACCAAGACGAGAAAACGAGAGAACGGTGTAGGTGTGAGGAGAGAGGTGAGAGAGCGGTAATGGTGTTAATGTTGACAATCGGTTACAGAGAGGGCGAGAGAAAAAGAAAGTGTGTTGGTTCAAGGGCGTTTTGCAGAGAGGGGTAACTGGGAGGGAACGAGAGGATGCAGAGAAGGAAATGAATGGAAGTGAGGGGGGGCAAAAAGAGAAACAGTCTGTTTCCTCACTTAAAATCCAGGGCACAATATGGAAATCCTTAAACCGTCAACGGTGCTCTAAAAATAGCCCCCTTTTTCTGCACAGTAAGAGTTGGAAGTGGGAGTAGGAGTAGGAATGAGTGAGGTGAGGGTGAGCGGTGGCGTCTGGCAGTTGGAAATGGTAGAAACAAAGAAACACCAACCTGCAAGACAGCTGTGAAAAGCAGTGGGTCAGAGAATAAGAGGCCTCAGATAGAGAGAGAGACTAAGTGTGCAGGACTGAAAGAGTGAAAGTGGATGAGAGACGACCCCGATTGAGATGAAAGACTTCCCTGTAAAACTCTCTTTGGTTCTGGAAATAGTCAAGTGAAATTGGCTGGGATCAAACCATTGCTTACCTGTGGCATACAAGGAACTTGGTGCAATTAGCAAGTTTTGTTTTAACTGAGAGAATTAATGACACCTGTGTTTCTGATTTACATCACACATTCAGGGAAGGACTGAAAACAGCACAGAACCCCTTGAAAACGAGTCACTGAAAAGCAGCTCTTTCTTTGCTCTCATCACCCTGATAACCCCTCCTCTGCAGGTTACTCCACAGCCCATCACTGGCTAAATATATGCTGAACAGAAATGCTACTAGTGGCTGCATTATTATCAGTATTAAGACTCTAATGAGGATTTTGTGGTCAAAAAGTGGCCACAAAATACAAAGGTAGATTTGCAGACTCAGTTACCTAACAGATGGAAGCAGATTAACAAAGTGGTTATCTACAACATGACATTTCCTTTGGTGACTAAGCCCATGCTGTTTTACATGTGCTTAGTCACACACGTAAAATAGCATTTCAGAGACAACATTTCAGAGACACTTTGACAGCCATCATGACCCTTAACATGGCTTCACAGCCTTGCCCATTGTAACGCAGCACTATGATACAGCATAATATGAGGCTTTTAATGTCACAGCTTTCCTCTTAAATCAGATGGAAGCTGGTTAATGGTCCCATATCCCTGATTGGGTTGCTTTGCCTTGATATACACTAATATACAATGCATAGTGTTGCACTCATAAACAGCTCAGGACGAATGTGCAAATCTCAAGTTATCGAATGAAAATCGTGTAATCTCTCTGTGTTTATTTCTGGTAGCACTGAGCACCAAATTCCAACCCACGTTCTCATATTAAGATAATCATTAATAACATTAGTAATAAATATTATCATTAAATTTTTTACAGACAGGCAATTTTCCTGGTTCTTGTAACTGTGCTGTGATCATACACTTTGATCCAGTGGTAATTAATAATTACAGATATATTTCTAATCGTTATTTCCTCTGCCAAATTTTAAAAAAAGAAAAAGTTTTTAAAATATAGAAGAAATATTTTTGAACTGACAGTATGTATAAATACCAGTATGGTTTCGTAACAAATCATAGAACTGGAACAGCTCTTACCAAAGTCATCAGTGACCTGAAGAGCAACAGTGATTCACAGAGTTTCATTCTGACTTCTGCTTGATCTCACTGTTGCCTTCGACTCTGCTGATCTTGACATTTTAATTCAAAGGCTTCATGATTCAGTCAGGTTCTCGACCGCTTTCATACCTAAAGGGCAGCAGTTTTTATGTTTCAATGAGTAGTTTTAGAACTGCGCAAATAAAACAGGTGTTCCTCAAGGGTCTTCTCTTCGTTCATTGCTCTTTAACTTTTACAAGCTATTGCTTGGTACTGTAATATATAAAAACATCTCCTTTCACTCTTATGCAGATGATATACAGTTGTACCTATTATTTTGCTCTCAAGATCTATAAACTCCGCTGATGACACTAACTGCTGGATGACTAGAAACGTTTTAGACCTTTAGCCAAGACAGAAATATTTTTTCATATATATCACAATTATTTCTAAAACAGTAAGGAAGCATGGGCGGTGATTTTTGTTTTGATGATCATGTTAATAAAGTCACCAGAACAGCTTTTTGTCACTTAGAAAAATATGTGTCAAAAGTTAGAGCATTCTTTTCTCAGCCTGGCTCTTGGTCCATGGATTGCCGGCATATTTAGAATGAAGCAGAGTCAGTCATACATGGAAATTTGAACATATTACCCCAGTACTGAGGACATTTCATTGGCTCCCAGTTCAATAAAGAATTACCTTTAAAATCCTTTGATTAGTTCATAAAGGTCTCAGTGATTTGGCCCTTCAGTACATCTCTGAATGGTTCAGTGTATAAGCCTCTCTGGCCAGGTACATGTACAATTTTGCTTCATACCTGATATGGCTTCAACAAGAATCATAACATTTTATACTTTAGAGACTTTCTCCAGACTTCTGCTAAATTAGGTGCTGGGAAATATACAGCAGTATTCATCTGTTTCTTTTGACTAATAAGTGGGCTGGAGCCTATCTTAGCTATCATAGAGACCAAGGACAGGTCACCAGAGCCAATAGTCATTCAAACATAAGCACAATTACATGTTTTTCAACAGCTATGGTAACTTTCCCTTTACACTTATACTCATTATTCATACTTGACTTATCTGTTTCGTTTTACATCACATTTAAATACGATGACCCTGAGAGAAAACCGAGGAGGGCTTGGCTTAAACGACCTCTAGAAGACTTTTTGAATATTAACGAGAATAGCAGTTGACTGAGGTAAGTCGTTATAATTTAGTCCAGACCCCAGTAATTGTCAGTTGTGTCCCTAGCTGGCACGCGGAAAGTCAGAAACCTTGCCCCTCGACATGTAAGTCACTGTTTTTCTTGCTGCTCTAAGCACGTTACTCCCCCCCCCCCATGTACTCCCTGTCCTTCTGTCCGTCTCTCTCCCCATCTGTCTCCCCGATTGCTCTCCCTCTACGTGCCTCCCAGGCCTGCCTCCCCACCTCTCCTCTCTCGCTCCAGCCTTTTTTTTTTCCGCTTTCCTAATGAGAGCGTGCGTTACGCAGGCATTCAGAAAACCTCTGTTAATTACATGACAAGCATCTCGTTCTGGGACACTAATGAAGAGGGATAGCGAGCTGGAGACGCCACTGGAGTGGTGGTGGTTGTGAGGGTGGTGAGGGTCAGTGCTCACCACTGGGTGGGGTGTTTGAACATGCGTGTGTGAGTATGTGTGTGTTTGAGGGGTGTGGGGATGGGGATTTTGGCGCCAGGCCAGCAGCTTATCAACCAGTGAAAGTTGGACTGTGCATCTAGTCCTCTCCCTACATCTTCAGACTGCTTGCCTTTCATCTTACTCTACTCCCATCTTTTTTTTTTCTTTTAGTGTAGAACATCAGTGTTTTGATTTGTTTTTCCTAAGCACCATTACATTTACACTTATCAAAGAATGCATTAGCTTTGAACAGCTTTGACTATGACACACACAACTGCTTGATATCCTGATATCGCGAGCTGTGCTGGCCTTTTTTTTTGGGGGGGGGGGTGTAAAAGCCAAAATTCATAGTGTTAGCTTCAGCACGAATCAGTTTGTCTTGGAATTAATTAAACAAAGTATTGACTGGCAAAAAAGCAAGAGCTACAGTTCGTGCACACACATAGCTTACTAATAAATCCACACACAGTGGAGTCAGAAGACCAGTGGGGAAAGAGAGCATGAGAGGGAGAGAGAGAGAAGACCTAGGCAGAAGTCCAGCGACTCAGCATGTGATTTGGAGGAACTTGCTCTGTCAAGAGGCACACTCGAACAGAAGATTGCTGTCCCGTACCATCCCTCGTGAAACGCTTGAGAAACACAAACCATCTGGAGGCTATAGTGCACACTCTCAACCCATCAAATATTGAGGATGTTTGTCTGATTTACAGAGCCTATTTAGAACTGTTTGGACAACTTGGCTGAAGGATTGGTGCCTTAATTAAAAATAATATCAAGAGCTAATATTGCCCCCGAGACCTTTGCCTTGCAGTCAACAGTGCAACAAAGACACGGTTCTGTGGCTGAAGATGAAAATCTGAGCCACAAGCACTTCTAAACGAGTATAGTCAGGCCCGAAACAAAGGCTTCTCCACATTTGTGATTTCACTGAGGTTACTGTCCCATGTGCCCCCCCCCCCCCGCCCCCCTCCACCCCACCCCTTTTTCTGTCTGCTGATGCCAATAGCAACGTAGGCTGTTCTAGGCCCAAGTCCACCACAGTGATGGCATATTGATACTGTCATAAAACATTACATTCTTGCTTTATTCATTAGAACTGCGCTTTAATCTAAAAATATCATGGGCAGAGAATAAAACAGAGTTTTCAACAGCAGAAAGATTAGGCCTGCACTTCTCTCGCTGAGCACCACAACTCGGAAACGCTGAGGCCCAAAATAGATGTTCCTCTCATAAAGGGCTCCTTCTTTGTAGTCGACATACAGCAACAACATCTGCAGGGCAGTTTCTATGGGGGGAACAGATTCGGGCAGGCTATCAAAGAGAGGCGATCTCCTGTGAGAAGTGGTGGGTGGAGGACTTCCATATTCTCCCTCTCTCTCTGTCTCTCTCCTTCTTTTTTTGTTCTCCTCCATCGCTCTTTTTATCTTGCGCTTCCAAAAAATCTGTAGCAATCAGGACGATGCTAATAAAAGACCATTAATATCACCTGTCAGTGCTATCTTTGGAAGATCCAAAACGAGAAAATGAGACAAAAGGATTCAGTCTGGAGCTGCTCAACAAGATGTGGGATACCAGTGGAGGACAAACGGCTGCAGCGCTTGAGCAGTGAGCTGACAGGAAACCATCAAGAAAACAAGAAGGATGATGAATATTCCTATGTATCGTAACTAAAAGGAAAAACGTAGTTTAAAGTGATGCTTGAGAACTGTGTAATTTCAGTATAAATATTAGCATATTTTATATAAGGGGTTGTGTTTCAATATGGGCTGTGCATAATGCTGTCATGACCTTAAGTTCACATGGTTTTAGATAAAATAAAAACAAGAAAAAAATGTATTAAATGTTGTTCTTCTGGTAAAAATAACCCAACATAAGTTTAATTCAGAGCTGATGCAGATGCAGTTCAAACCAAGAGAGTGATTGTAAAGGTCGTAAAATCCTGCAGGTTGTTTGACTGATGGTTTTCACCGACTGCGATGGCAAGCCGTTCACTATCTGTTTAATGTAAAACATGAGCAAAGCCAGCAGACGGGCTGAGGCTCTGAGCGGAAAAAGATGGCACCGTAATGGGGAGGTGAAAGGCAAGGGGCAAAGCGATGATAGTAGCTTCATGCAGAGCAGAAGTGTATCTGGGGCCTCGCCTTTGAACTGGTGAGCCGGCTAATTGAAACAGCATTGCCAGGGCATCGGCTGAAGATCTGGATCTCATTCACCCCCGCTTTTATTCAATTTGGTTTCATCACAGGGGCGCGTCTCGTGCTTTTTCTCTCCACATGGCAATAAGTCATACCCTCGCCTTTTGCCCTCGACGTGTTGCCCATCTGTGTCCCCTGGGGGCCCAGAGTGCTGAGGCCCTGAGAACGCCAAGGGATTCAGATGAGGTCTTGAGAAAGCCCCTTATGGTACTTTTTCACGCCTCTCACCTTGGACTTGACCCCCACCCCACATCCCCACAGCTCTTCACTCACTCATACACAGACACACACACCTCTTTACCCCCCAGACTTAAGATTTACTGGTAAGAGCAGTGGTTGTCAGGAGGTTTGGACCGTGCACTTTCTAATTCAAACAAATGCGGCACTGAGGTCACGCTATTATCATGGAGCCACAAGGTGTTTCAGATGCCTCGCAAGTGTTGAGTGCTGAGCTGATAGAGAGAGAGAAGAGGGGAGAAGAAGCAGTATGTGTGTGTGTGTGTGTGTGTGTGGGGGGGGTGCTGTTAGGGAGCAATGCTGTGGAAAGCTTGTGAGTTTTCAGCGTGGAAATAAGCAAACAAATGCAGCAATGAATAAGCAAATAGACAGATAACACTGCCCAATCTCGATTACTTATCACTGTCCTCTATCAGAACATGTGGATGTAGATTTTGCCTTGTAGTGGGGGGCTTCTCATTTCGCAGAAGAGCAGTCAGTGTTCCTACCACTGCTTTAATCAGTGTCCCGCATGCACCGGCCGACGCTTGCAGTTAAAGGTTGGAGGATGATATGATGGTCAGTGATGTACAGTAAATAAATATGCAGGTGCTTTCTGCTAAGACAAACTGATCTAACAGCCACAGTTTCCTTTAAAAGGTAATTTCAGCCGATGCCAGATCTAAGAAGTCTGGGATACTGTGCCAGGTTACGATAATACAAGAATGTAAAATTGCTGCTTGACACACATGCTCAGACATCTGAGATCCTTGTTTTAAAGAGAGAGAGAGAGAAAAAATTGCATGTCAGACAAACAACGGTGTCAGAGGACAACATCACAGGAAAGTCAACAGTTGCAATGATAGTCAAAACCTTTGTTTTTTGCCTCCCTGCTGTTTCCTCCCTGTCATGACTCTGATGGAGGACGAGGAACAAACAAACCAAAAGAAAAAGGAAATAAACAAACCTAAATCTAATTTAGCTAAAAAAAAATGACACTGTTATATTTACTGAAAGAGAATATAGATATTATAATCTTTTGAAACACAAGCTGACTGAAAATAGAGGAAAAGCTACACATGGCAGCACAGGTTCTCTACAAGTTTACACCTACTGTGGCTGCATGTGAACCACATGTGAAGTCCAAAGACTACATACAGAGGAAAAATTGGATTTGGAGAGGATCACCGTAGGACTGAGGGAGGGACTAAAAGTGTGCATATCATTTCTTCCTCCGTGGGATTCGCTGCGAGGCAGGTACAGCATCTCTGCAGTCCACCGCTCAGCTGTCACACTCAGCTGTCCAGCGCTCACAGGAAACTTTTAAACACCGCAGTCGGTAAGTGCAAAGTTGTTGTTTTTTTCTTCTTCTTTTCTTTCTGCATCTTCTTACAGGTCAGTGGTAGAATAAGAAGACGCTGTTATTATCTGCGCTCGTCGCTCCTTTGATCCACGAGAGGGAAAGTGTTGGCTTTAAAGTTTTAGTTTTTTCCCGTCAGGAATTCTTCCGAATGCGTGACGCGTTGTTTCCGACCTGTTCCACCGTTACTTATTTTGCGCATAAAAAGTTGCCTTCACGTTTTTGTTTTATTTTATTTTCTCTGAACAAGAGAAACTTCAGGATTGCTAATTGCCTTCAATTAACGGGCTTTAAACTGATTTCTAACAGAGCTCCGAAATGTAGCTTCATATATAAATAGCATCTCTTCATATGACTAAATGTGGAGTTAGACCTATATGAATGTTTTATCTAGCAGTGATTTATTGATTTTTTTTATTGATTTTTTGCCTTTTTCTCAATAAATCAGAGAGACTTGAACGGCTAAAAGTAAGGCATGCGTTTGATTGACAGAAGTAATTATTCACTTTGTGCTATTTTTTTCTTTCTACGGGAATAAAAGCATTTGAATCTTTTTTTAAATTTATTTATTTATTTATTTTTGATATGCCGAACATCTGCAAGCATTGAGCGGCTGCACATCTTTCTGTCAGCAGCTGCCACAGACTAGAAATGCCAAATTGCTTAACATATGAATGTGACGAAGATGAGACCTGTATGAAACACAACACTGCCCATATCACAACCCACCTCTAATGCAGTCCTTCAGTTCACTTTTCAGTCTCTTTTGTTGGTGCTGCTTTGAGTAAACAATGTTAAGTGATAAGCAGAAGCGTGGAGGAGGGCGGCAAGGAGAGGAGGAGGAGGAAGGAGGGTGAAGGAGAAGAGGAGGAAGAAGCGAGGTAGATGAAAGGAGGAGGCAGACTGGTGTAATGGGAGGGAGGAAGATAGTGGAAGAAGTGGTGGAAATGTTCCTTAGTGGATGGATTTACATCAGCTGAAATTCATTTTTGTTGAGAACATACCAAGATTTTCTTAAAAAAATAACATCCTGTCAGACTTAAACCATGAAGTAGCGCAATGTGAGATGTTGATTGATTGACTACGTGTCAATAGAAATAAAGTAACGCAAATATATATTGTAAATCAAAAACAAATGTAAAAAATGGCATGAAAACAGGATGTTGTGTCCCTGGGCAAGACACTTTACCCTACTTGCCTACTGGTGTTGGCCAGAGGGGCCGATGGCGCGATATGGCAGCCTCGCTTCTGTCAGTCTGCCCCAGGGCAGCTGTGGCTACAACTGTAGCTTGCCTACACCAGTGTATGAATGTGAGAGTGAATGAATAGTGGTATTGTAAAGCGCTTTGGGTGCCTTGAAAAGCGCTATATAAATCCAATCCATTATTATTATTATTATTATTATTATTATTATTATTATTATTAAAAAAACAGCTCAAATTTCTATTTCCCTGTATTATCTTGTCTCCTTCTTGACCCCCTTCCCTCTCCCAGCTTTTCCTCTCTCACACACCTATGCATACATGCACATATACCACGGACCTGCACACACAAAGTGTAGACAGCGTGTGACGGATAGGCTGCCTCTCTCTGCCTGCACTGTTTGTACGTTGATCCCTTCAGCAGGCCCTGCTTCTCCTGTCCACAGTGTCCGTGATGAGTTACTACATGGATCCAGTTTCTTCCTACCCAGCCCTTCACCCCTGTGACCGTCTGGGCACACTGGTAAGACCTCCCTCGTAAATTATCTCTGTGTTAAGACTGCCTCGGCTACCTACCACACAGCCGTCCACGAGTGTGAGCGAATGAGCGTTTGTGTGTGTGTGCAAACTGCTCAGTGCAGGAATGTGTGCAGGAGCATTAGAGTGGTGTTCTTGTCAGTGTATTAGCAACTCTGGATTCCATCACCTTACAGGAGGATACTCTATTTCTTTTTCAGTTCACTCCACCAGGGTTTGCAGTAAAAGCGCCTGTATCTGTACATGCTGTTCCTCATGATTTCATCAAAAGTTAGGAAACAGAGCTGTTGAACAAGACAATTCTCTACACGGCTGTGAAATTGCCCTTTCGAGCTCCTCTGTGTTGCACAACAAGCCTGCACTGTGTACTTCTCTTTAGCAAGTAATATTGTAAATAATGAGACCTAGGCCTCCAGCCTTGGCACTAACCAATCAAACTGGAGTCAGGCAACCCCAGCAGACCAGCACTTTTCTCAGCTGAGCCACCCGCACTGTGCTTTGCAGCAGTGTGTTTGCAAGAACCCTTAACACTTTCCAAATGGTAGTGCTGAATACAAAGTCAGAGACAGTTGCTGGGAACATTGGGATTCCTGTCAGGTGAGCATTTGAAGGGTGAAGGCCAGTGTGCTGCAAAATAAATGGCTCCATTTGTATGCAGAGCGCCAGCACATTAGGATAATAGACTGAGGTTACATGCAAATGGCAACCCCACCCCGTTCTAATACAAAACACAGAATGATGCCTCTCCCTGTTTCCTAATTGGCTCAGGTGGTGGGGCTTGCCTTTGAAATTGAGACTACTGTATACAAGGGCAGCTTGGTCAAAAGGTGAGCCCATGTCACCTCGGTAGCTTTATTCTCTTGAATTTACATAAATTATCAGCAAAAAGCAAAGGCTCTGATATTTTTTTCTCTCTTTAAGACAATATCTAAGTTCTATGTATTTCACAAAGGCAGTATTCAGAAAACAGCTGCAAAAAGAAAAAGAAAAACTCAAAGAATCACACAGCTTGTTGAAAATGAAATTGATACAAATGCAAATAGTTTCATTTGTAACCTTACCTTTTGTAATGCATTGAATTAATCCTTTTCTTTACATATCTTTTTCACGCAAATAATGAACACAATGAAAGAACCCCAGACATGAAGGATGGAGTGAACAGCAGCAGGTTGCAGGGGCTGTACCCAGAATCACTCATTACCTCCACAATGTACAAAGAAAACTCATTGTTTTACTCAAAAATGAGTTGCAAATTTAGATTTTGGATCTAAATTTGCAACTCACTTTTCTTGCACTCCAAGTTGTTTGCGTGGACATATGGATGTATGATTTCAGACACGGCTATTTTTGGAACTTTACATTTTGTCTTTGCAGAAAAGCAAAAGTGCAAAAAATTATAACCTGTTAACAACACATCATTTGTATTAAGTATATTAAGAACCCTTATAGACCACATTTCAAGTAACACAAAGGTATGTTTAATTAAATCTGCCTGGTTTGCTAGCAATAGACAAGGGCTTTCCTCTTAAAACCACTCGGTGGTAATTGAGTATGTGTTTGTGCGCATATGTTTGATTGTGACACAAATGTAGCGTCTTGTAACAGTGGGCGTTTCAGTTGTTTTTACATGTGCACTGTAAGATTTCTTCACCATATTGCAAAATATGTTGCAATATTCTAAAGTTATGCCTTTCTGTACATGGAATGGTCTAACTGGATTACTGGAGTGAGGCCAAACACAAAAATACATCTAACTGCGTCACATACATGCTATATAAGAATGCTGAAGTCCTATACACCAAAGACTATTCAGTTCTGCAACAACAGTAAGCATGTCATGCTCTCACTGATTAATAGGTATAATGTTTTGAAAAAAAATGTAATTTTCACACATTCCACTACACATAAACTCAATGTGCTTCACATAGATTATTAAAACAAACAGGATGCTGCTAATACTTATACTCAAAAATGGTGAGCATTGCAAGCCCCACATCCAAAATATATGAATTTTCATTTACAGTAGTCGACAGTAGTCGTCCCCCTGAGAAATTACTTGACCCTAAACTTCTATTAGATTTCCCAATACTTTAGTCCCTAAAATAACAGGTAGGCCATATAAAAGCATGCATTATAAAGGCAGGCTCCTCCAAATATAGGCTGACCCCGACATTTAAAGTTGTTCTACATGAGCTGAATGAGCTGAATATTATGGTGTCGATGGTATCTGCATTGGTATCTGCGACAGCCTGTCTACTCCATAAATCCTCCATGTGGCTCCCTTCTTCCCTATCTAACTTTCCCTCCTTTGCTGACTGACTTGATAGAAAATGCAAATCTCTCAAGAACCTTGTAAACTGGCCTCCTCGATTCTTTGGTCATGTTAGTCATCCATAAAACTAGATAGCTACTGATAAATGGTGCAGTGCTTAAACAGGAGCTGCTTATCAGATTGCCAGTCACTCTGTCTGCTGGGGCTGTCACTTACACATGTGACATAAATCATAGGATGCTGTAGTTATATCCAATTATATATCCAGTTATATAAGCCGTCATGTGCCTGTGAGAAAAACGCCAGTTTTAAAGAATGCTATTTCCTGATGTTTTTCATGAGTGGTCAAAGTTAGATTTTGATTTACTAAAAATGGCTATCTTCTTCGCCACTGTCTCTTGTTTCCTCAAAGAATTTTATATCTCTTTAGCCCTGCTGCCAAGTGCTGACTTTAGACTTCCCCCCCAGTGCAGCCTCTTACGTGAACAGTTCTGCGATAAGCAGGATAAAACAACAGAGCAAAGATAAACTGAATGAGTCAAATTTAGCTGCAGGGGTTATCTGTATGTGAGTACAATGAAAAAATGTTTCCAAAATACAAGGTTACACTCTGGGACAAAGCCACCGGACAGCTATATTGATAAGCTCATACGTTAACATTTTTCATTGGTTAACACATCAAATTTAGCTGCATAATTATTCAATGGAAAGGCACACTAACCAACAGGCTTTTCCTCTTGTTCTTCAAGGGTTCAAGTGATTTTGGGTGATTTTAAACCCTGACCATATCTTTTATTCTAACACTCACACACTACAGAAGTTTTAAAAGGAGCATTTTCCACATACATCCTCATTAGCTATGCTATCTGAGCTCACTATAACCAAAATCCCAATTAGGAAGACTGTATAACTTAATGTTAGAGGCATAAACTAAGTCCATACCACATTTTGTGTTGCTAACTGATTTATTTAATGTTTATCAAATAAAAAGTCCCCATCCCTCGTTTGTGAAGTTTGGGTGATTTTTAAAAAGATTTCTTTTAAGAAAGAATGAGCAGTTGCATGCAGAGAATGCATGCAACTGCACATTCTGTTTGTCATCTTGTGGATAAATGATTACAAATTAAATTTTGTCTCCATTGTTCATTTTGTCTCCAGAGGCAGAGTGGAGGTGTGGCAATGGGCCCACAGACCCAGCACCCAGGTGTGGTTCACCCTCATCAGCAGTATTACCCATCACAGCCCCTTTACCCTCACGATATACCCCTGCAGGAGGTTCCGGACGGACGTGAAATGTGCCCTACAGGTAAGAAATCATCAGTCTGATGTCAAGTGTATGTAGTATTTATGAACTGATTCTCAACCAGGACCCATAATTTAACAATTTTTAATTGTGATAGCGTTTTGATCAAGTTAACCTTTTACAATCAAATGTTAATGTTCCTAATAGACCCTTAGTTGCTTGATAGAAACATTGTCATAGCTTGTATGAAACCACAAGATGCAGAAGTGGTAATCTGTCAGAAAATAGAGATTACAATTTGCCTCCTTTTTATTCCTTCTTGTATGTGATTCGGCACTACAACAACAAAGAGCAACCAAAAGAGTTTGTATGCTAAATGGATTCATCTCTTCGATCATGGCACACCAAATCTTGCTCATTTTGTTGTTATAACACAATAAAGCTATTTTAACACATGTATTGTCACCATGAATGTCAAACCCCGATGCCTGTTTCAGTCAGAGCTGACAGCCTTTAACTTATCATCTTCCAGGTACAGAATAGTGAAGGTAATTGTCTGGAAAATTCACACCAAGCTGAGTGGACATCTTGTGCTTAGCTGCCTGCATAGGCTCTATGAAGGAGGCATCAATGCTTAAATAAAACTGAGTATTTCCAGTTATGTGAAAAAAGTCCCTGCTGTATGCTAGATGGGGAAAAGGGGAGCTCAGGACAAGGGTCTAACCTGATTGTCATCTTCCCTAACCCGCAACCTAACCTTAAACCAAGCTTTCAAAAGTAAAATGTGATGATTTACACTGTGGACATGCGTTGCTCCTATTAATAGAGACCCCAAAGTGGAACAGATTTATGTTTCCACAACTTCAGTATTGCACACATTTAAGGACATACACACACACACATGCACGCGTGCAGAGTCTCAACTTGGCCTGTTGTTCTGCGTCTGCTGCACGGGGGATGTTGGTGATGCTGACCCTGAGGGCAATGCCTTTACCAGATACCCTCATACCCCCCTCTCTTACGTTCTCTATCTTCCTCCCACTCTGTTTCTGGGGGCAAATGCTCTTCATTTTTCTTCTAACAGCCCTCTCTTTCTAGGTTTTTTTTTTTCGTTCATTGTTTTTCAAATTAGTTTTATTTTAAACTGGAACATTCCTCCCAGTGCATTTGCCTGCGTTTGACTCTGGCCTCTTCTACTTCTCAAAAGTGATTGATGCTGTTGGACTGGGACACACGCCACGGGAGTAAGATAGGGGTGCTGGGGGGCACAGGCTTTCTTCCGTCACCTCCCTGAGCTGGATGCAGGGGCAAGACAGGGGGCCAAAGGGCGGCCATCTTTTTCCCAAGCCTCTGGTTTGGTCTCTGGAGAGGTGGAGGGGGGCTAAGTGCTTGTGTGTGTGTGTGTGTGTGTGTGTGTGTGTGTGTGTGTGTGTGTGTGTTTGTGTGTGTGTGTGTGTGTGTGTGTGTGTGTGTGTGTGTGAGAGAGAGAGAGAGAGAGAGAGAGAGAGAGTATGTGTGTGTGTGTTTGTACGTGTGTGTGTGTGCATATGCTTGCAAACGCCAGTACAAGAGGGAGTCAGGATTTGATGGGATTTGCTGATGTTTGTTACAGAGACACACTCTTTTGGAGCACTCACTTCATTCCTCCCAGCGCTAAACCATTGACATAAACATTGCTAAGTGGAAAAAAATGACCGAGTGCTGACCTTCTTTTTTTTTTTTCTTTTCTCGTTCTCGTCTCCAAAATCCATGGAGACCGCAGGTCTCAGAGCATTTGAGCCACCTGGAGATGCGGTTAGAGTCATTTAGCTCTTAACAGCAATGTCATAAGAACTGCTTTGGTTTCTGTCCTACCACCATACGCTGTTATGAGTTGCCGTTAACCTCAAAAAGCTGCTCAATAATCTCTGACACAGTCTCCACACCCCGAGCCGTTGATTTGACTCATTTCTTTCAAACTGAAAAAAACAAAGAGAAACTTCTCTTAATAATTTCACATTTGCAAATTCTGAATACCCGCAAACGATTTGTGTAGACTTAGAAATACAGGTGCAAACAATTTTAAGTTTCTGGTGCTGTGCAAGCAGAGCTTTGGAGATTTCTCGTATTTGAACGCATACTTGTTCTTTTTCAGACCACTGAGGTTTTGCCAGTTTTAAATTCTGTTATTTTTTCACATCTGTAAACCCCCCTCTTTATGTATATTCATGTAACAAATCCATTGGCGCTATAAATATAAACACAAACATGTCATGTCTGTCTTGGATATTTGGGATGAAATATTTTGTGTGTCTTTTAAGGTGGTTAGAGCCTGATTTTGCAACTGAAGTCACTATTTTTCCCCTTGTGAATGGACTGGGTGTGTTTAAAATGAAACGTGTTACTGTGAGAAAGAAAAGATACAGAGCAGATGTGAGGCAGGGATTTAGGATGTTACATGCTTGGCCCTGAGCCCAATGTCACACACACTGCTTCCTGACAACAGCCATGACATGGTAATGTTTACACTAACCCAGCTCTACTCTATACTCTCCAACACTCACACCAAAGGATCTGTTGCAAACGCCCACTGAGGAAATTCACTTTATGTGCATGTGTGAGTTAAGTATGCGTGTGTGTGTGTGTGTGTGTGTGTGTGTGTGTGTGTGTGTGTGTGTGTGTGTGTGCGCTAATAAAAGAGTGAGGGTGCATTTCTGCACAATCTCACCAAAATCCAGGCACAGAAATCACACACATGCAAACACGCTCCACCAACATCCTGGAGTGATACACACTCGCGTATTCATTCATTAAATTCACACCCTGCACTCTTGTGTGTATTGTATTACAGCATCCTTCCATTCAGTGAAACAGGCACACACACACACATACAGGGAGGCGCACACACACATACATTCACTCCCAGGCTCTCCTGAGTTCACTGTACATTTAAACATGCACTCCCATTTAGTACACGCAGACACAGCTGTGATCTGGCACTCAGAGACCATTGGCCTGTGTTTTATATGATGTGATTTGACAGCTGGACAGTTGCAAGAGGAGGGGAATTGGGGGGGGGGGGGGGGGGGGTGGAGTACAATTTTAGGAGAGAATATGGATAGGGAAAAAGAGAAGTCACAGAAGTGGGACTGCAGTGGTGGGAGGAGAAGAGATGAGGGGAGGAGGATCTAAGATGTGGGGCCTTGAGTGGAGTTGGGGGGGGTTCGCCTCTGATGAGGGGCACGTCCTCACGGGCGAAGGCCCATTTTTTATTTTCTAAAAGTAAACAGGCAGCCTGCGGGGGTCTGGAGGGTTATGGGAAAGGAGGAAACATTGATACTAATCAGGCCAGCGCACACTTCCCCCTCTAACAATAAAACAAAACAAGAGTGGAAACACGGAAAAGCGGCAGACAACTGCGGGGGAATGGGCTACACAACTGTGCACATTTGAAGCGCATGGCATGGTGATAGAGCTAAAGCAAGAAATGCAAGTCAATAAAAATAGTGAAGAGTTCATCTGCTTCTACTACACTGCACATTTGTAGTTTTATTTTTAGATGTCTGAACCGTTTGAATGAGTTTCCACATTAGGCTTCTGAGACACGGTTTACAATAGAGCCACTCTGGAATCTCTATCCCATAATTCAAAGTTCTGCTTTGGTTAACTGAAATCTTGAAATTATTTTTTTGCTTCTTCTCCTTTGATGAGCCATTTTCTCCAATGCTTTTTAAAAATATCACTTGAGATCGTCAGAAATGCATTTTTCCCCTTTTCACCTACAGCTTTTGGCATTGTACCCTGATTGAAAAATGATTGCTTTCTTCTCTGTTAGTGTTGTAATTTTATTTATTTATTCTCTTTTTGGAAACGCTCTGCTTTTAAGTACCAATCATTTTTTAAACTTCCCTTTCCCAGAGTTCTACAGGCCATATTTCTAGGAAGTGTTCGTGTGGTAAGTTCCTCTTGATAGCGCAGTGACTAATTACAAACCACTTCAGTAGGAGAACATGCAGTTCTGAAAGACATGCAATCACTGACGGGGGTGATGATGCAACAGATGCCAGCTCACCAGGAAAGGTGGTGCTTTAATGAATCCTGTGATAGACCTCCCATTGTTTTAATGTTTATGTCGTGAGCATAGCAATATGCAGAGCTTTTAAAAACAATGAGCGTGCTTTACCAGTAGTGGTAAAAGTGAATTCCTCTAACTGTATCCCGTAATTTGCGTTGGTTGTTGAGTCAAGTCCTCTTTGTAATAGTTAATGGTCAGTTGCTCACTTTAGCATTTTAATATAAACTGAATTTATACAACAATTAACCAAAGGAAAAAAAAAAGAATCCAACAACTGCTTGTTTCTTAACTGAGTGGATCATTCCTTTGGGCGTTGCTATTTACTATGATACACAACCTTCATTTTTCATATGAAACATAGAGTAACACTGATGTATGATCCCTTTAGCTGTGAGGACTAGCAGACTGCGAGACTGTGCTAATAATGGAGAGGAGGGAGGGAGGGAGAAGAACGCAAGACAAGTAAAGGGAGGTCTGGGAGGCAAAGAGACGCGGAGGGGGGTGGGGATAATTGAATTATCTGCACAATGGAGTGATGGGGGGCACGTGGTGCCGCTAATGGAGGAAGAGATGTCCTTTTTAGCGGAGCTAATTGTTCAGAAAAGAGCTGAGCCTTTGTTCAGGGAGGCCCTGCTACTTTCCCAGTGCACTTTACATCCACACAATTTAGCGGCGTGTGCGCACACACATACACACAAAAACACATGCACGCGCACAAACACATTCGGGAAGAAAAAGATTTTGGAATGCGAGGCATAAGAAAGAGATGTGCACAAGCACAGTAGACATCTATGAGCAGAGACAGACTCACACATACAGGGACACAGCACTCCTGTCCCAGCTAACCCTCTGATCTCAGCAGGAGTGCATCCAGCCTGTGGCACCTTCAGACAGCATCCACCACAGATAGAGCTGAGACTGAGCTGTTAGACAGAAGCCACAAGGACCCCACTGTTTTACTGTTTGACTGTCTGCCCTGTGTGTGTGTGTGTGTGCGTGTCCCATATGTGTGTGTGTGTGTGTGCTTGAGTGGCTGTAAATAAATGACTGACTGATTACATGCTAAATGGCTTCTATTCACGCAAATACCATACCCATCAGATCATAGACATTCTCTGGGACTTTGGGATTTTATCCCAGTCATCTTTTAAGGCTTCGCGTTTGTAAATGTGTGAGAATGCACACGCCAAACATCGAAAGCCTCAGAGCATCCAAGGCTCCTGCAACTACTGCGAGGGTGCCGCCATCAAAGACAAATATCACTTGACAGCTGTATGGATTGCTCTAAATCAAATAACCTTTCAGTTAACTCTGTGAAAAGTAGCAGGTGCAACGGTTACATCTGAGGATTATAGACAGGCAGAAAGCACAGATGTGCCAGTAAGAGACTGACAGCAAGCAGCAGCGAGGAGAGAGAGAGAAGGCTGTTTTTGCCGGGGGTGCTATACAGCAACACAAATGAGTGAAGGCAGCTAACTGTCAAAACCATGGAAACAGCATTTGCCAGGTGAAGAAAAAGAGACACTGCAACCAAAACTTGTTTGATCTAGGACATGTGTCCTGGGGGTACTGTACATGCATGAGACGATCGTTTCATGTTTATTGCTAAAAAGAAAATGACACAATTGTTTTAGCAGTTGCTTATGGAATTCAGATTGTTCAAAACTGTGTTATAATAAGCTTGTACGACTGATGATGAGAAGCTGATTGTTTAGCATTTAACCTTTCCTCATGTCAGAGTGCTGTTCGCCTTGCTTTTAAGGGTCATTGTACACCAGGCAATGGCCACTGCTCTGAGAAACAGCTCAACAATGTACTAACATAATATAAATATATTCAGATGCATAGTGGAGCCAAGAATTTCAAGAGCTTTTGTAATCACTTTTTAACAGGATTATTATTAAGATATTAGTTTACCAATTAGTATGCACGTTTCATCACTAAAATCAAATGAAATATTAACAAAATATGTAAATCAATAGAGATGGACAGGAACAAAGTGAAAATCATCCAGAGTGTCACCAGCCCAGATATTAGTCAGCAACACCATTAAACTCTAAATGGCTGCCCTTAGGCACAAAAGGACCCAGGCTGTCCTTTTAAGAGCAGATACAAGGGAGTTCATTAACAGAAGACAAAGAGGTTCAGTCAGAGCGTTTGAGAGACCGACGTGCTGACTGCTGGAGAGCTACTGTTTCTTCCTCCATTCTTCTCCTCCATCACCCCCTCTACTTTAAAGCCCCCCTCCCTCCCTGGTGAGGCAGCTTTTCTCACCGCAGAACCCACCAGCACTCCTCACAGATGAGGCTCCTATCAGGGCAATGAAACCCGATCCAGGGCTGCTAATGGAGTCGGTGAAGTACCACCAGTTGAAAAAAATCCATGCGTGATCAATATCCCTGGCTCCCCAGCCTCCTCCCACATCGTCCCATTTAGACGTACAAGTGTACAAGACATGCAGATGTATCGTGTGGATGTGCATCATAGGATGTACCATTGATTCATTCTAACTAGGTTTCTTAAGATGGGGCTGGCTGTGGGATATGTGCTCTAAAGAAAATTATTTACATTTTAAATTTCTTACAAAACCTGGTTAAAAATGAATCATCTGTTATTACAGCTTCTGTTGCCATGGGAGGTGCTCCTTGATGGTAGTAGCTTGTGAAGAGTGGAGTCCTACTGTGGCAAAAAGCCCAGTCTTTCTTTTGTCTTTATTCTTTTTCAGCAGCAGAACAAATACATGATTCAATTTCCAGTGAGGCATGGTCATTGTTCCTGATTATTGGCAGATAAAAAAAAAAAAAAGCGAGCAGAAAACTAAAGAAAAAGCAGTTTGCATTTCCCAAACTAGATTTTCATTGACGGTCTCGGTAATGCAGATCGATTTAAACATCCAGACAACTAAACCTCGCATTACTTTTGTGCCTTATTTTTATTTTATTTTTATATCTTCATTTTCAATAAAGGTTAATAGGGCAACTGTTTGTAAAGACAAACTTTGTTGTGACTGTGCTGCAGCAGCATAAAGAACACAGACGTGGCTGACTTTTATTGATCTCTGCAACCTGAACAGGAAATACTCTGAGGTGTTTATGAGGGTGAGTTACAAGTTATGAGGATGCCTGGACCCACAGAATATATAGGACAGAGACAGTCCAGGTTCTTTTAGCTCTTAGTAACTTCATCTCAGCTATATAGCTTATTTGTTTTGAGATTTTAGTAGAAATACTATTTCCACACATTAATAACTCTGATTTAATAACTCAGACTCTGATTTATAGATCAACATTAATTCATTCCTAATGGTTTGGCATGCTAAATTAGGTGATAAAGACGTTTTTTTTCCGTTAGTCTCTCTTAAAAATATGTGTATACATATTTAAAATGTTCATCATCAAATCACCAGCGTGTTTCTCAACATCAAGAGCAAGGCGCCGAGTGCGTACGATGACGTATGTAGGCTGCTCGGGGTCACAGGTAACAGCTTTCACATGAGCTGGTGTGTGTGTGTGTGTGTGCGTGTGTGTGGGGGGGGGGTCTAGAGGGAAGAGGTGGGTGTGGGGTGGGGGTGGGGGTGGGGGGGTCCTTGTAATTGAATTGTGAATCAGCTAGCAAGTTATTCCCAGTCACCGCCCCCTTCTCTGTCGTCGCACTCTGGTTCTTCACAAATGCAACGCCCATAGCCACAGATACAGAGGAGGGAGTAAGTGAGTGAGTGTGTGAGTGAGTGAGTAAGAAAGAACGAGGAAAAGAGGGAGTGTGTGTACCGGAGAGGGAGAAAGATAAGTTAGGAGTAAAAGAATCTGAATCGTTTCTTTCTTTTCCATTTCTTTTTTTTAGTGTGAGAGGAGAATATTATATATATATATAAATATATATTTTTTTACAAAACCAAGAACTGATCGGGACGCCAGAGGAGGAGGAGAAGATTTTTTTTTTCCTTTGAAATATATTGCGCTTTTGGAGGTGTTAGAATTAAAGAGGGAGGCGGCGTTATTAATTCACGCTGATCTGATGATCATGACGGCAGCTGTCGATATGAAACCGACGTTAACAATCATAAAGGCTGAAAAAATGGACGGTGAGTAATCTCAACTCTTCTGAGCGCTTTGACAGCTAACACGAGACTTACTGTACATTACTCCTCAATGTTTCTTTGTAACACAAGCGGCTGTCTCCGGATTACGCTCACAGTAAAGCACGCTGCTAATTCTCGAGAACAAGTAGATGAGCTGAGAGAGGGACATAACGTCCTGAACGCATTTCTTTGATGAAGGCGCTGCTGGTTGCTCAATATTGGACTCTACAGGCAAGACTTGAGAAAGATGAAATCATGCCTGAGGGTCTAGAGTCTTGCAATAGACTGTACTGTATGCATACATGCATGCGTGCGTGTGTGTGTGCTCCGTATTGCTAGAAATCCGGCTCTGACAGGTGTGACTGTTTCAGATGTGATGATGTGCTAATATGAAAAAAAAGTTAGGACACTGGACTTTTTACATTTATGATCAGTCATCACAAAGCATGCTGCTTTGCATAGCATTGGCAATTTTTACTAGTACATGCAAACAGCAGTGTGACTTTTACTGTTTATGCATGTGTGTAGCTGCCACTTTAAGACACGCTGTATGTTTTATGACAGTTCTCTGATGATCTCAAGCATGAACAGCTATCCGAGTTAAGTTTTGCTACATTTCCTCTTTTTGTACAGATGGTAACCCTATCTCTCTAATCCTGCTTTGATCTCACCTAACACTGACCCATATATTCCATGCCATGCTGGAGAAATCCAAGGCATATTGCCCAGCCGGCATGGGAGACAGGCAGTGGTGCCTAATAACCCCCTCCCCTCCCCTCACCCACCAACCAAACTGCCTCCTCTTTCTCCCTTTCTTCTCTGCCTCCCTCCCCACCACCTCCTCCTTTAGTGGCTGAAACTGACTTTCCAGAAATCAGGAGAGGCAGGCTGAGGTGATGAATCTGCAGTGCTGAGGCTTGCCTCTCTCTTAACTCCACTGCCCAGAACCCTTTGGATCACTCCAGGGGTAGTCCAGGGCGCAGGCAGGGGAGGCCGCAACTGTAAGCTGTTTTCGTGTTGGGGTTTAAACCTTTGCGTGGTTTCACTTCTCTCTTTATCTTTTTTTTTTCATAGCATATGGTGGCACGTTTGCAGGATTTGCATTCAGCAGCTTTTTACATTAACCAATCCCCCTGTGCTTTTGCAGTTCAGGTGCAGAGAACCTATTAGCAGAGTAGCAAGCAGCAGTGATGCATCATGGAAATCTGATACTAATTGCTAGTGCTGACCCACTAAGGGGCTGTGACTCACCACATTAACCGCCTTCTCCCTGCTGTCAATACCTGCAGAGCATAGATTCATACATGCACATCACACAAAAGTCGCAAATTCTGCTGACAGCTGCAGAATTGTTGCCAAAGCGTAGCACAATCTTGCAAAAGCATTTCGCAACTCTCGCTCCTACTTACGCTAAGTTGGGTGCACTCAGGTCAAGCCAAGCCTGCCAAGGAGCAGTTCACAACTTCACACAAACACATCCTTTCTTCACCTCCCTCTCGCATGCATACACGCACACACTCACGCACACTGTTCTTGTTTACTTCTTGGTGTTACCATAGTCGCAAGATAGATGTACTACCAATGGCCAAGGCTGTTCTTCAGCCTGATAAGAAATAACAAATTTAAAGGCATGACCAAGTTGCACTTGCCCTTTGCTTACAGCTTACTGAAAGAAAGTAGTCCACACAGGTCAAGTTCTTGGACTGTTACTGTGAGAAGCACCTCTGCAGCAAGTGGTGATGGCAGCTCAGCTTTAGCCCCGTCAGGTCTATGGCATTGTTTTGAATAACACCTGCAGTCACACACTGCACATGCATGCACACCCTGCTAACAGTCTTAAGTGGTTTCTAGCCCACCTTGCTCTTTTGTTTGTTTTCTTTTTTTGACGGAAGTGACAGCAGAGGTAACTCTTTAAAAGTCATTCGCGCAGAGGTAAACCCAAAATAACACTGCTTACTTCACTGTTATGGGATTCACTTCGAAGCACCCCAAGCTTACTTTGTTGTGACCCAGCCGGTGGGGTTGTTGTTGCTGAAAGCACTCTCTAGCCACGAGGAAACTTCTACAGAGACTAATTTGAAAGATAGTGTAGAACATTACCTCACCAGGCGCATTGTAGTACATTTGAGAAACATTTATTATGGCTGCCCAGTGATGGATTTAATATTCAACAGAGTTAATTATTTACAATACAGTTTTTAGACCTGAATGAGCAGTCCCTGTTTTGTTTATGTCTCTGCCAGGCCTGAAGGTCGAGGTTCAGTGAAAGACAGGAATGTTTTGTGAATATGCCCTGCTGGGTGGTATGCATAGAAGCATAGAAATAGCTTTGGCAAGGTTCAGGTTTATCTGATCAAAAATGCTGCACTTTGTTGTAACTGGCAGTTCTGACGTTTCTTCCGAGAGACCTTATATGGCATCCAAATCCACACTTTAAAAAAGGCAGCAGATGCACAAGCACATACAGGCCATGGCAAAAACAGTAGACTCATAGAAGGACTTCACCTACTTTCTCTTTCATGGTTCCTCTCATGTTGGTGCACTGTGGAGAGGAGTAGTAGCTTGAGTCAGGAATGAGGGAGTTACATAAGTTTTTTTTTTTTTTTCTTTCTTTAGTGCGTTTGTGACAGCACTGCTTGAGTAGCACAGTGTAATATATGCCAGTGTTTGAGTGTGCGTGGCTGGCTAGCAGCTGTGCAAACACTGTTTGGGTGATCTGTGCTTCTCTTGATGTGGTCTGTCAATGAACTGGGCCAAACAGAGCAAACGGGTCAGTTTTTCTTCTGATGTCTGGCGTGTCGAACTATCTAGTTTGTGAGATCAAAACTTTAGTCCAGCCTCACCTACTTAACATGAGGTTTCATTTGAATGGGATTCGACTGTCCCTAGAGGGCAACAGATATCAGTTTGCTCAATGGGACTCCCTGTGACAATTTGGCTTTCACAATGACTCTTTCTTTCTTTCTTTCTTTCTTTCTTTCTTTCTTTCTTTCTTTCTTTCTTTCTTTCTTTTCAGTGTTGCACAGTGGTGCCACTTTGTTTCATTAAATGGGTTATTCCCGCATCCAGTCAGCCAACCATTCACTGGTTCCTACATCTGTTGCGTTGCCCATAGAAACATAAAACCGTTATGGTGCGTGGGTCTTTCTTGATGCTTCCCTCGTGACTACACACCTTAATATTTGCTTATAAAGCTTAGTCATAAAAAAGGCGTGCTAGCTCCACAGACAGCAGTCGACTAAATAATAAGCATATGGTGAGTAAGGGGTTGAGGAGCTACCAAGGTGTGGCCAATGAGGCTACAGTAAATGGCTATAAAAGCAAAAGAGATCACAAAGGCTAGAATGCCTTTCTCGCAGCTTCTGATTTTATTTGCATTACATAAAAACACCGACAACCAAAGCAAAGGAGAGAGGAACAGAAAGCATTAACAAGCATTTTTTGTTACTCTTTTCAGTCATTCACCCACCCACTGACTCAATTCCTCCACTAGCATTCTTCCCCCCTCCTTTCCCTTTCTCCCTCTGTTTCAATGTCTTTCTGTTGGCCACATGAGTTTCTCTCATGCCCTTGATGTGGTATATACTGTAGTGAGTTCCCGGTGAATGCACTTTGTCCCATCCCCAGTCATTCCTAGTTTGTAATCCCTGAGTCATGGGACTAGACGCCTGCTACACCACACGCCACTGGCTATGCGCCGGTGTTGATTAGCTTACAGCTATCACAGTCCTCTGCCCCTCATTACTAGTATGACGGGGAACCCTGACTAGCTTTTCACTGTCCAGAAAGGCCTTCAACAACTGCCCACGGATCTCTACATTGTCGTGAAAATCTTTTTTTTCACAGAGTTTCTGTTTTATATTTCCACATTTAGTAGCTGTATTTCCTATAATAAAATGGAAACTTGGCCGGTTTAGGAACACGCCTGCTTTGGGGATCAGTCCACTGTCTTTAAAGGTAGTCGGTTTGTTTCAGTGCAGATGTTCGGCTGTCCACAACGAAGTCGGATAACTTATTTTGCTCGGCGTGTGCTCTACATTGTGCTCACTTTCTTCTCTTTTGTCTATGCTTGCTTCACAACACCTGTTTTCGGAGTTGGTGTGCATAGCATGCTGCTTTTGTAATCAGGTGAGCAAATGGGGCACAGCCACCGAGTGTGCCCATATCAGACCCACAGCGTCAGATGTATGTAGATCGACCAGCCCGCCAAAGCAACAGATGACAGAGAGGGGTGGTGTTTGCTTGGCGTTTAAGTATGATTCTGCGATGCCTGTAATGAGCGACACAGTCAAATGGAAGACATATGTCCAGAGTGTGTGTTTTATGGGCTGTGTTAGTTAGAGTACTTTTTTTTGTATTAAACATTTCATCACTGTTATTTTGTCGTAGAAATTGGGAGTGTAGACCATTGTTATTTTTGCTTCACGTAAGTTCTTATTGCAGACACTTCTTTGTTGCTCTGCAACGTGTATTTGTTTTATGTGTGGTTTCAAGGTAACTGTGACCACATTTTGAATCACCAGCAGGAATTTTACAAGATCTGGTCATTGCTTTAATCATGACCAGTCACAGTGTCAAATGAAGCAGCACGATATCCCCGTACGTCCAGTCATCCTTTGACTAAATGAGTCACACCCTGTCTATGTATGCTTGTCTATGTGAGTGTGTGTTTAAGAGAGAGAACTAAAGAGAGTGAGATAAGATATTTCGAGCACCAGTTTACACAACTGCAACGTTAGTCTCATGTTTTTTGAAATCACTTCCATCTCGTATTGCAAAACCCTGAGTTGTAACTTTCCAGCTATCAAAATCCTAGTTTAAATCTTTCAATCAGTACAGTCAGCCAAACCCGAGAAGTTTCACAGCATCGTGAAAAGCGTGCATATCTTTATAAAAAAGATAAAGGAAGAAAGATGTGGCCAGATGTTTTACGCTCCTATTAGCTGTGGAGCTGACACGGAGCCCAAAATAGAAGAGCGATTCATCTTCTTGAGCTGAGACCATTTTGCCACTCAGACCGCGAGTCATTTTTGGTCGCATTAGAGGAAAACAAGAAAGCTGTGAGAAGCACATTGGCGATTGTAAAACAGAGGTGGAATGCGAGGCATGCAACATGAAAACATGGCGGTCTTGGGAGAATTTATTTATGAAGTATCCATCTGCCGCCCAAAGTTCGCCGTCTAACAAGCAACAGTCTTTTTATATGTGTATATGTATGATGTCTAATTGGACCCAACCGTTACAAGCATACATGTTGCAAACCGTAAGCATGGTTGTGTTGCAGACGGCTCCATCCAAGTGTGTGAACGTGCATCTTTATACTGTCCCACATGAATCGTGCGTGTATCAGGAACCCGATTGCAGAATGTATCAATTTGGACTAAAAATGGGGCAGGCACCATGTTTTGTGGAAAAAATGCAACACAGAAAGTAAACTGTTTGTCAGATATGTCGTGTGTTTGGTTTAACGCCTAAACAGTTCCTCCAGAGCATCCCATGTCTGTTTATAACAGCAATGGAGCCTGGACATGGCTAGGCTAGCGCCACCTGCACTCTGGACTGTAGCACTTCCCTGTCAACCCCCCCCCCCCCCCCCCCTTTTTTTTTTCTCCACTATGCACTGATGCATAAAACAAGATGAACTGATCTTATTGGACTAAGTAAGTAAAAACAGACCTTTTCACACTGTTAAAGACAGACCAGTGCAGCTTTTAGCCAGTTAAAGTTGCAGCAAGGAGCCAAATCCTGCTGAAAGCTCTTTATTTTTTTATTTTTTATTTTTCTAGGACAGAATTTCTAACAAGCTTTTAGCAAAAAAAAAGAAAAAAGAAAAATAATGTTAAGTGTCTCTTGGTGATGGCGTGGATCAAAGTGAATGTCATATCAAGCACCGAGGCCATAGCATAAACAGTAGAGTTAATGCACTTTCACATCATGGGCTAATATGATTTCAGAGAAGGAGGGAGTGGAGGAAAGAAAAACAGAAAGGCAGCTATGGGGTATTAGTCTGACTTATTGTCTGCTTCAGTAGCCAGTGTGTCTGTGGTGGTGATGATCCTGGGCAACTCTATTTTCATGGCCAAAGACAGATGTCAGCAATACTAGGCTTGTCCCGTACAGCAGCTTTACACCACCACAGGCTTGTGTTTCAGGAGGGCAGCCAGAAGGCAGTGGTGAAGATCTAAGAATAAAACTAGTTATTCAGCACTGCTGCCTGTGATGGTGGGATTGTACTGGTTTGCGCGTGGGAGGACTTCAGCCTGACGTTGTCCTGCTTCGAAGCATGCTAAGGTCTGCTGCCGGTCTGGCCGGCTTCATCGCCTTGCATACACTTCAATTCCTGGTTTCTTGGCATTGAGATGGAAATTTAAACAGTCTGGCTGACTGAACAAGCAGCCCTCTTAAAACCAGACCACCACCCCGTTCTTCTCCTTTTGCTCCACTGCAGCCTTCAGTCACCACTTTATCACTCTGTGGTGCTGAATGGGTCCCCTTCATACCAGCCGAGTTTATGACCCTGCTTTTGCAGACCGGGGGTCTAGATATGTATCTCCATCAAAGGCATTCTCACATACTCCTGTCACCTCTGGTCAGCTGTGGGCTGGTCTGCCTTGAAGAACTAATTATAAGCTCTTAACTATTAACCAGGAGCTCCTGTTTTTTTTCCTCACAGCTTGCCGTAATCCTGTTTAATATGTACGTGTGTGCATGTAGGGATAATCAAGAAGGGTATAAGCCCATAGTGGTTGTTATGAAATGTTTTAACCCGAACCCGAACCCTCAATTCACCTCACCTCCCACAGGAAGTGGCAACTCAGCCACAGGAAATGGACTTATGCAGATCTTTATAAAGACGTCCCCCCCCAATGTGCTAAGATGTGCGAATAGCGGGATACCCAAATTGCCACAATCTGATATAAATAAACGGCTATGCAGTCCTAAGTACTGGCTCCTTGCTATTGACAAAGGCTATCAAAAGCCCAGCTTTGATTTACCCTTTCAGATCTTGTCCTTATTTTTTTATTCACAGTCCGATCTTGCTTCCTCACACCAACACACACCCACTCATAAACTATAGGCCTATTTATAGCTCAATCGCATGATAGAAAGCATATTGTCCCTTATTTGTTGGGTCTGGTTGCCTGCTCTGTTGTATCATTGCATCATTCGGAGCAGAGGCAGCAGTCCAGGCTTTATGAATGAACTAACTCTCCGCCAGAGGCTGGGAGATGGCACCGATCCCACTGTGATGTCATGCCACAGACAAGGAGAAGAGAGGGAGCTTTATGAAACCTCCCATTCATTGGTTTCGCTCTCTCTCTCTCGCTCTTTTTTTTTTTTTGCCCACCCCTCACCCAACTCAGTCACCCATCACCCACCCAAGATGCTTTCTTGCTATCTTCCCCAGCCCTGTCCCGCCCTGCCCATCCGTGCCTATTCCAGCCCAATAGACTTTGGCCCTGGCTGTGAAAATCCCAATTTCACACCCACGCTCTGGCGCACAGGCAAAGACGGCCACTAATTTGGTGTGTATATGTATATGTGTGTTTATGTGAGTCACTTTAACAGCCTGAGGTGCCAAAGAAGTACCTCTGTCTAAAGTTGGGTTGGGCCTTGCTCACAAGGGCAGAGCAGTAAAGGTGGAACAGCCTCAGCGAGAACCCCTGGGGGAAATATCGTCGTCGCACTCAGTAGCTTGTCCATTACTCATTTCATGGCAAGAGGAGAGTGGCTAATCAATACCTTTTACTGTAATCTAGACTAAACATCAGTCTCAATTCGTCAGTGATTCTTAGCATAGATGAACTTAATATGGTTTTTACCTCATTAGTAAAATTGGTTTCATTTTGTACATTTTGCTGCAGAAGCTCTTTTTCTTTTTTTCTCTTCTTTTAAGTCAGATACTTGTCAGTGAAATGCCATAATGTTGCCTGTGATTTACATCCATTCCCACATTTCATGAGCTAAGTGGATGGGACTCATTTTGCGGACAGACCCACACAGTCTAATGTGGAAAGTGATGACTAGTGGATGCTCTAGCTCTCAGTACATACTGACCGTTCTCTATCTAATGGGGCTCGCAGGCATTGAAATCGTATCAGGACTTCATCATTTACTCGAGACTGTCTAGATCCAAGCTCGCCTCTCTCGCTAATGGATGCACATTGTACATTAGCACTGCCGCAGATAACTTTCATATGGATCATTCACCATGGAGACTGCTCTATTATCACTTCACTGTTACGTTTAGCGTTCTCCTTTCAGCCTTGCTGAACATTCTGCATCATGTTTTTAGGAGATCAGCTCAGATCAAAAAGAAAAATTTACAACAAAGTAGTGTATGTACACAAAACACACTATTTGACTGTCACCTGACAGTCAACCTTCTTCTTTTTTTTAAATTGTGTTTGTGGTTTGAATTAGAGCCTGAGCAGGATTTCAAGAAGTATTAAAACAACCCAATAATGATATGCTTTGTAGACGGGGTTCACATTTTTCTTTTTACTCTCTCTAGTGTCTAATGTTAGTTCTCATGCACTGTAGTGTTAAGTGTCTTTGATGGAAGATTTAGTGCTAAAGTGGGTTCAAGTCTGTGTGGGCAAGTACGCGGTGCGGATGGGTTGATAAAAGCGGTGTGGAGGGAGGGGTGTAAGCGGTTTGAAAGTGCAGACAAACTCCACTTGAGCCAGCTTAAATAAACTGCCACATTTTGCCTTTGCTTTCACATCAAAGCACAGACTGTCTGAGCCCCGGTCACATCTCAGTTTGCAGCCATTTGCAACATGTACCTCTCTGCATTACCAACACTACTTAAAAGCAAAACGAGCTCAGTAGAAACTTAGACAACCTTGCAGTCTTTTTTTTTTTTGTCAAATAGAGAAACCAGCTTTATTTTGATGTGTGAGCCATGTCTGACAGTAGTTAAACTGGGTTTTTGTGTGAGACTGTAAAACAATGGCTGTTCTCAACTCTTCAACCTTTTACCTTCACTTCTGACTGAAATGGTTACATTCTGTTTGTTCAGACTATATTATTACAGCCCAAATTGAATCACAGGAAGAAGCAAAGAGCTCCTCTGTCTTTTTTCTCCAGTCTGCTGCAAAAAAGCTTGAGAGGGGGAAGAAAAGGGGAAAAAAAAAACGACCTAAAGACCGAAAAAACAGAAACTGGGAAACCTAATTTTACAAACAGCCAGACAGACATTGGTTACATGGGCGAAGTAGGGACGGGGGGGTAAGCTGCTGTGCATTCCAGACAAGGTCGCGACGTCAGTGGTGAAAACAAGCATGAACTGTATGTTGCTCTAGTATACTGCTGGCAGATAAAACACCAGCCAGTGGAGATGCCAGAACATCTGGGTTTGACACATGGCGGTGCTGCAAGTGTGACACACCCACTCCTCACAGCTTGTTTGCCCTGAAGACAAGCCTTTCTGTGATCTAGGATTAATGATTTGAAATTGCATGTAATGGACAAAGAAAAAAATGATCTAAAGAAATAGACTCACCACCAAAATCAAGACCTGGCTGACTCTTTGATTTTTTTATGTGTTTGCATGTTAACCTACTTGAGACCTAAGCTGACCTGCTGTGTTTTTAAGTTTTGCCGTATGCACGTTGCCCCCCCCCCCCCAAAAGTTGAGTACACAAGAAAGTGACATTAAGCTTTACTGCACAGTAACAGATAATAACAGATGTAATTGTGTGCTGTGCAAATGTGTGTGGACGGTTTGGAGATTTAAACGATAAAATATGCCCTAACTGAAACTCTAGGTTCTTTTTTTGTGGCTGTTTACAAGTTGAGCCTAGGTTGCTGGGGGTTTTTTTGTTTTTGTTTTTTTAACTAGTCTGTTTTTATATTAGAGGCCAGAGGGTCTTTCCCCTTCTCTCCTCCTCATCATATCCTCTGTTTTGCCCCCTTATCGCCATACTTCTGCAGCCCAGTAAATCTAATTAGATGAGTGCGAGTCATCAGGCACTGTTTAAAGCCATCAAAGGGAGCTCTGTGTCCCACTGGTTGCCCACTGGCTGTGAGCCGAGAACAGTAACCCTAGTGTGTAACTGAATCCCCTCGAGACGGGCCACCCCCGACTTTCCAAGTCACTCGCCAGCAGCCGCGGTGACATCATCACCTCATCCCTCGACCCTTGACCTGTGAGAATGCTTGACCCCGCGCTGGGTCCTGTGACAGTAGGCCCACTGTGTCAGGGCGACGTGGTAGGAGGGCTAGCAGAGGTGATAGTGTCGCTGATGGGCAGCACTGGCCACTGACCACTCTCCCACCCAGGATGTACAGGTAGAAGATAATAAATGTGGGGTTTACCAACACAGTATACACACAGTGACATGGCTCTCCCTTACTTTTTAAACAGGTTCGAGCCAAAGCTGTGACAGTCCTTGTTTCAATAGATTGGAGCCGATATGGAGACAGTGTCTGTCTAGACGGAATGTAATTGTTGAACCATGTTGTTGATCACGGTAGATATAAATGTTTGCTGTGTTTGTGTGGACGTGGATGCACGCGCACGTAACTGTGTCAATGTCTAACCGAAGCGCACATTCACAGGACTCTTCCCGCCGCCTCTTTGTCTCAATTAAATTTTCCATTCAGCGAGCTTTATCGGCATGAAATATAATACAGGATGCACTGCCGCAGCCTCAGTTGTCAATAGGAGTGAAAGGAGCATGTAATATTAGTCATTTGGATTTCAAGTCTAACAGATGCTGGTGTTACTCAAAATAAATATTCTTCTTTGTGATTTGCAGATCCCGAGTGTGGAGATGTCCCCCTGCTAACTCCAGGAAGTAAAGAGATGATGTCCCAGGCTTTGAAGGCTACCTTTAGTGGCTTCACAAAGGAACAGCAGCGACTGGGTATTCCCAAAGGTAAGACTGCCAGCTGCTTTTTGCTGTCATTAGTTCCTGTTAATGTTTTCATTTGAAAACTCAAATTGCAGCACCAGCCCTCTAAGAATACCTCAGTGTGTCACATATCAGGCGCACACATCTGCAGTTCTTTCACATTTCGGCTTTCTTCAGAGGATTCTGAGAAAGCACCTCTTAGAAAGACTGACTGAAAAGGAAACGCCCAGTTGTTCCAGAAATGGCGTTGCATTATATATATTCAGTCCAGGCAGACTGACTGATTGCAACATCCCAAGAATTGAGACACAGAGACAGACAGCAAAGAGATGGCATTGAAAACTGAAGCAATTACAGCAACCCATGTGATCTGCAAATTATGATTTTTTTTTAGCTTTTCATTACAACTGTGGTTTACAGTCACTTCAGCTTCCCACTTTGCTGTAGGTTATTAAGTGAAAGTTGGCTCCAGCTCAGACTGCAAAAAATGAGAATCTGTCCTGTTGTATCATTCACAAGCTGACCTGAATATTTGAGTAAATGTGTCTGGATGGTGTTGTCGACGTTTAACAGTAACTGCCACTCTTTGCAATCCTGTGCAGATCCTAGACTGTGGACAGAAAAGCACGTGGCCGAGTGGCTAACGTGGACCGTGAACGAATTCAGTCTGAAGAACGTCGATTTTGACAAGTTTGGCATCAACGGAGCCAGCCTGTGTGCGATGGGGAAGGAGCGATTCTTGGACTTGGCGCCTGACTTTGTGGGCGACATCCTTTGGGAGCATTTGGAAATGCTTCAAAAAGGTAACAGCGTAAGATGGTTATCCTCTGATTATCAGATGAGTTTAAGAGATTTAAAAGTCTCAGTTTTGTGATGTGAGTCAAATAAGAAAGCTCTCACTACACAGGCTGACATCACTGCTTACTCCAGTTTAGGACTGTTGGTATTTGCTCTTGTAACAGGAGCCAAACAGGAAGACACGATTTAGCTCAGGTCATTAATTTTTGATAGAGCAGGATGCAGTTACACGATACATAAAATCAATGATGAGGTCACTGATTCTCATTCTCCATCTATTTTTCATGAAGAGGATACAAAGCATTACCCCATGAATGGACTCAACTCTAACTTCCAGGAATCCCGCTTTACCTCAGACTACTTTGTCAGTAAGTATTCATCACAGTCAATCTGATAGCATAAGAAAACAAATATTAAAATATGAAAGGGAATCCAAATAGAGGAAGTAGATAAGGTGGTTCAGTGTGGCAAGTTGGTTAGCGTTAGCAAATAATCCCCCCACACACATTTTTTTTCTTGGATTTATTTCCTAGATATAGATCCTCAGTACATCTTTGCAGCTGTAGATGAATAGTGACCACACGTACAGTGGCATCACTGTGAATTTTTTGCTGAGTTTAGCTTCAATCAATATGTCTTGCTGAAAATCTACAAGATTGTTCCCGTGTGCTCAGGGCTATATTTTCTTTTGGACTATTCACGTGCCGAGAACTTCGGTGGCGGCTCAGCACAAGAGGGATAATGACTCCACTCCTTTTAAGATCGATCTTCCTCCTCTGTGTTGCTCCTTGCTTGCCTTCCTTCTCTGCTTTCTATCCACACTCATTTCCCTTTGTTTGCTCCAGGCTATGGTGTTGAGCACGCTCAGTGTGTCCCTCCTTCTGAATACTCAGAGCCCGGCTTCATCACAGAGTCCTACCAGACACTTCATCCCATCAGCTCAGAAGAACTGCTGACCCTCAAATATGAGAGTGAATACCCTGCTGCGGTCATCCTCCGGGACACGGCCCTCAACGGCATGCCGGGAGACTACTTTTCTGTCAAGCAAGAGGTGGTGTCACCTGACAACATGTGCGTGGGACGCCTCAGCAGAGGTGAGCGATCGTACAATGCATAAGTATGTGGCTGAGATTTGAGGAGACATTAAAGAATGTGGGACTAGCTTTGCAGTGAAAATGTGGTGCATTTACATTTTACTCAGAAGGTTTGCTCTAATTACCTGCTTACCACATGCACTTGCTTGAGTTTGTCTGAATGCATGTAAAAGTTGAAGGTTTCTATGGGTGTCTGCCTGCGTGTGATTGTGCTGAAGCTACCAGAATCTTGTCATGCCACATCAGTGTGCAAGTATTAGAAGAGAAGAAAAGCAGGCCTTCTGGTTGGCTTGTGGTTCAAGCAAACCCGACTTGTACACTCTAGACTGGGTTGGGGAAAAAAAAACTCTATTGTTTTTGTCAGAGCGATACACGAACCAAAGCCACAATGTGTTCTGTTCTTGCCGCATGTCCCTTATGTAAAACAGTTCAAGTGGTGTAACCTTAAAAAAAAAAGGTCTTTTTTTTCTCTTTCTTGTTTTTCTTGGCCTCCTTTCTTCGGCGCAACCTTAGGGTTCTGGGTAAGGAGATAGAGGTGTCATCCTCAGTTAGCGTGGGGTTTTCTCATGAAACTGTTTGCTTTTCTGAATGCTCGAGCTTGTTTTCTCTCCCAGCAATAGTTTACAGAGGAATTAGCGGTATGATTTAGACCGTTACCCATAAAGCTAGGGTTTTTCTTCTCCCAAATCCCCAGCTGTATAAATTATTAGCAAGTGCCATGTAAACCATACGAGTCCTCCATCCAGTGCTTTAAGCATTTGCCTGCAAAGCTTGAGATCCAATCCCCATGCATCACACATACCAAGTGTTTGCGCATTGAACTGTGCTCTCCCGACGTGGGAAAGTATCTTGTAGCACAATTGATATCCACATGTGGCTCCAATTTTACCAGTTGAAGATTTCAGCATCAATAGCGGCATGGCATTATCTGTCATTTGTTAATGGCTTACCACTGAAAGACTCCTCTTATCGTCATCAAGGCCAAAAATAGCGGGGCAATTTCTGTGAATGTCTTCCATTTAAAATCAAACCCAAATGCTGGTTGTGAAAGTGAAATGAGGTGTGAAATGGAGGGACGTGGCACTGTACAGAGCAATAAGCTATAGCTTAGTGAGGAGCAAAACAATTTACTTCTAAGGTGTGGCTAATGTCCCTTTTGTCAAATCTCAGCAAGGTTTTCGCAATTAATTCAGAGTTATTTGCTATTGTTCAAGTTTCGCCATCCGACAGTTTTGGAGGTAATAGTGATTTGTCATAGAATCTATCTGTGTCATATAGCGAGTGCACTTATTTCTTTTCCATCGGTTCAACTTTGGCTCTTACCGAAAGTCCAAAGTCACTTTCCATCAGGCTGTGGTAGACTTGGTTCATCTTGGGATGACTAAAAAAACATAGCCTGTGTGTGACTGTGACAAATTGAATAATGCTATAAAACTGAGTAATCACTAATGTGCAATGCCAACATCAATGCAACATTGACGGGAATCATCTTAAGATTTTTGCCATCATCAAACTGGCCTAAATGCTAAAATTTTAATATCATATAACTTGTCCACAAACAATGTCAGAGTTTGAAATCACAGTAATGTGAGTTTAGAGTTTCTACCTACATAACAATGGCTTTCTTGCCAATTTTTAAATTTTTTTTCGCCCTTTCCCTTCCAGGTAAGCTTGGTGGCCAGGACTCGTTTGAGAGCATTGACAGCTATGAGAGCTGCGACCGACTGACCCAGTCCTGGAGCAGCCAGTCTTCATTTAGCAGCCTGCAGCGGGTACCGTCTTATGACAGCTTTGACTCAGAAGACTACCCCGCTGCCTTGCATGGCCACAAGCCCAAGGGCACCTTTAAAGACTATGTGAGGGAGCGCTCAGACCTCAGCAAGGACAAACCCGTCATCCCAGCAGCAGCACTGGCAGGATACACAGGTAAGATGTCTAGAAATCACACTTTATATTTATATGCAGTCATTACAGTAAAAGAGTAATATTGGTCTATATGTATTTTTTCTGATCGCGTGCATGCAAACGGTAGACGTTTATGGAAAACCAGTCCGATTGTTGATTTCTGTGAATATAATTTTAATATAAACACTTCTGTAGGGCACAAAATGCAGTGTATAATGTGGTGTAACAAACTTGTTGATGCTCTGCAAAAGTGCCAAATCTTGTGGTGCCTGAATGCAACACTTTTAGACCAAAGAAGAGAAAAAAAGCACACCTTTTACCCAGGCAACCCAAGTTATGCACATCACAGGAAATAAAACAGATTTTACTCATGCCTCCTTTTACTTCACTTCTTTTTCTCTCGCTTTTTTTTCTCTTCTTCTTTTCTGTCTTCTCATCTACCTTCTTCTTATCGGCAGCCCGCATCTCAACCTATTTTTTCCAGGTCGTCCTAGCAACGCTCGTGAAACTTAGAAATTATGCCTGCCCCTGCACATAACACCAGAGCAGAGTAAAATTATCTCTTCATCTCATGAGGCATCTTCTCACTCATGCATGCTGAAAAAGCTCCTTTATGTATGTTCTTCAAGTTCAGTAAGATGGAGAGATATTTTAAAGGCTCTTGTGCAGCAAATGCACTATTTTAGCATCTGGCATGACTTTTAGTTTCAAAAGGGTGCAAAAAAAAGAAACCCAACTGCTGCTGTTGCTACTTCTTAACCGTTTATCAGCACTGAGCCATAAATTCAACTTTTAAGTTAATTTGAATCAAGAAAGATGACATAAATAGCTCTGTTTTTTTGGCCTCAAGTTAGCTGTCTTTTAATGTCAATTGCCAAACATACGAAGAGAAAAGTCAAATCCCTGCAAAGGGGTTTAATTCAAGTTATTCTAGTTTAAAGCTGAACTGTAAACACAGCTGAACACTGACACAGTTGAACGCTGACGCTGAATCGACTCTTCACAGAGTGTTTGGGACTTTTTCGGTCTTGTTTAAATTACAGTCACATGGCAGTAAGACTGCCAGTATTGGAAAAAGGGGGAAATCCAAGCATATTTTCCAACGTCACAAACAATGCATACATCAGATCTCTGCAGAGTGCCCCAAAGTTGGTATGCACAAGTTAATTGGTCAGCTGTATGGTCATTAGTTCAAGAGCCACCTTTAGAACAATAAGTCATTTATGAAATGTTGGAACGACATAGTTATGAATTTATAACCAAATGGATTAGACCAAGGCACAGAGCATCTCTAGAATGATCTAAATCTGTTTTCTCCCTGCACGCTAAACCAGCAGAGGCAATGCAAACTGGCTGCAAGCAGTCACGGCGTAAACATATTATAAACGAGTCATAGTTGCATAGTTTCATAATCTGTCTTTTTATGTACTGCATGTTTCAACTCCAAATTGTGTACTTGTAAGGAAAGCATGGCAGCTGCTTTCGGCCTAATGTGAGAAGAGACTTGTTTTGACTATGAAACTATAACCATGAAGGTAATAATGCCACAACACTCCAGTTTTTAAGACAAAAAACAACAACCAAAAACTTCTAACTGCCGCTCTGGACCCTGCTATTTTAAAGAGTAGTGCAAAGAGAGTTGTGGTCTTTCAAAGATGGAAGCATTTTTGTGTTTGCCCATGTGCATGTGTGGGTGGGTGAATAAAAACAGAAGAAGAAAAAAAAGGATCGGGGGAGCAAGAGAGAGAAAGAGACCTCTATCTGGAAAAAAGAAATCCCTCAAAATAAAGAAACAACCTCTTGTACAATTCCAAAACAGTGTTTATGACAGCTCGACAGCTTGCTCTTGCTCGACTTCCTGTTTAAGTCACGGGGTGACAGGTGACACTTGTAACGAGGACAGGGGACCTGATAAGGCTGCAGGGAGATAAGGCTCCAGTTGCCATCTGCGTGGTTTCCTGCGACAATTCATCATTTACACCTCTGTCTGCAATAACATCAGGCCACCTTACAACATAGCGAACTCTCATTTTGGCTCATGATATTTCGCTCTCTGTCTCACTATTGCATGTATTTGCTCGTACACACAGAGGGCTTTTGCATTGCAACGTTGTAAAAAATAGTAATTCGCCAGTCAATATTAGCTGGTCTCGCCTTTAAAATTTTTTATCCACACCTTTGAATTATCGTCCTTTAAATAGCCATATAGGTTTTAGACTCATATTGCCATGGATTCAATACTTATCGTTATGAAGACGAGCCCCAACCTTATGCTTGTTCAGTGAGCCCCATTGTGAAAAGATTTTAACATATTTTAAAAAGGGTTGCCTACATTGTGGCGTGAAAGCACGAGATTCTGGTATTACCCTTATGTGGGCTCACAGTTACTGCAGCAGGAACACGAGTCAAAGCTTTCTGTATGAGTGACACCCGATGTTGCGGAGCCACTTATTTTCCAAACTCGGAATGGCTGCTGTCATGCACCTTCTTCTTCAGTCCCTGCGAGGCCTTAGAGGGCTCTAAATTTCGAGTTGTTCAACCCACACGTCTGTTTCCCTGAACGCTTTTGTTTTTGTTACAAAAAGGCTACGTTTGGTTTTCTGAGGCACTCGAGAGAGGTGACTTTTGCTTAGCTCCAGTTTTGCTTAGGCGGTGTGCTGCACTGGCAGGTGTGATTTCAACACGCAAGCCTCAAAAGTGGGTGGGTTCATGTGTATGCTGAAAAAAAAAAAACAAACAAAAAAAAAACCACACGATCAAAGTGCACTGCAGTGAATCTAGTTCAGAGACAAAACCAGGCTTTTTTTTTATCGCCTTTGTTCTGCTTTCCCTCCTTTTTTTTTTTCCATGAACTCTAATACACTTTTTGCTCTGACATTGAAATGATGTTTTACTAGTTTATTCATTTAATGTTACTCTTGGAAAAATGCACCCTCTTAACTTTGCATTGAACTTGGCAACTGCTCTCTTTCTTAAAACAGACTCTATTCAAGTACAGTAGATGTGCTGCTGAAGCCTAAATGCAGCCCTTCTTATTTTTAAAATAGTGATTTCATCAGTGTGGAACTCTTGCAGACACAGCCTCTCACTCTAAATTCACATACTGCACAGGGCAACTGGCAGACAAGGGAATACATGATGAATGGGACTTCTGTGCTTGGGACGACATTTAGTTCCACTGCTGTACTTCAGTCTGACCCAGATTAGAAGCTTTACTTTGTTCCTCTTTTCAAATTAAGTGAATAATTAGCATGAATATGTAACACTTTTCATATATAGCATAAGTACTTAGTGTCGTGCTTCTTCTGGCCGTGACTTTTATCACAGACAGGACATTGTACAGACAGTGCTGTTCCTCAACACATTCTGCATAGCACATGGACTGATGGGAATATATCTCCTAGATTCGGCGTATTGTTATGTGAAATATACTAGTTTAGTTCGATAAAATGTTGAGCAGACTATGGGACTTGGGAGCATTTTCCAACAACAGGAGCTCTTTTGCTCTGAACTTAGCCTCACCTCAATCAATCCCCACAGCAACTGGCATCTGCACAAACAACAATGTGTCCTCTCAGTGTGTATAGCTCTTCTTCTTAAACGAACACCTTCTCCCCCTCCACCCCCATCTGCTCTGCAGGCAGTGGCCCCATCCAGCTGTGGCAGTTTCTTCTGGAGCTACTGACCGACAAGTCTTGCCAGTCCTTCATCAGCTGGACAGGCGACGGCTGGGAGTTCAAGCTTTCTGACCCAGATGAGGTGAGAGGTTGCGACCCCACTGGTCATCTAGCACACGTGCTGGGAGGTCTTAAGTAGTTAGCCAGATGAACAAGATGGCTGCTTGTTCCATGTAGCTCAATTAATTGCAAGTTTCAACAAAAGTATGTATTCTAATGTTTCTGGCACATCTTGACAGGCTTGTTCACTGTGCTTTTTCAGGTTGCTCGAAGGTGGGGCAAAAGAAAAAACAAGCCTAAGATGAATTATGAGAAGCTGAGCCGTGGCCTGCGTTACTACTATGACAAGAATATCATCCACAAGACATCTGGGAAACGCTATGTCTACCGCTTTGTCTGTGACTTGAAAAGCCTGCTGGGGTACACTCCCGAGGAGCTGCATGCAATGTTGGATGTAAAGCCTGATACGGACGAGTGAATCAGATATGAAAGAATAAAAAAGGAAGTGAAGACAAAAAGTTAAGGAGTCACTTGGACTGAGGCTCATAAAGTGGTCTTAACTGTTTAATAGAATTGGTAAACCAATTATTTTGGGGACCAAAAATGTTTTGTTTTGGTTTTTGGGTTTTTTTTGCTGTTTTTTTTAAACGAATAACTGTGGTCTTTGTCAACTTTGAGCTCCTGTCTCTCAGACCATAATTTTAAAACCGAAGGCAGAAGCCTAAAACCTGTATTCTTACCCTGTTGCATTTGAGATGCGTGTGTGTGCACGCATGTGTGTATGTGTGTATGAGTGACTTATACTGGTGTCATTTAGCAGCTCAAAGCAGACAAAGCGTTACCGGGTAGATTTCAGGTTCTGTTCTGACTAAGTAGCAAAGTGGGGGAGAACTGAGAGAGAGAGAGAGACAATAAAAATGTTGGGCTAAACGAAGCGGAAAGTTCCTGCTAAGAAAACGGTTGCCAAAAAAACCTGAACTGAACTGAGGAAGGTATAATCTCATACTTGCATACATGCTTACTGTTTTTCCCTTTGGCAGTGACAGACTTTTTTCAGCTAGGACCAAAAAAAAAAACAAAAGGGAAAAAAAAGTGTCTGGTTTAAATTGCTGTTTATGCTTGTGCCACCATACTAATGCCGATTTCTCAAAACAGTCGCTGTACATCTTCTGGATAAGTGTTGTAAAGGGTATTTTTTCACATTGTTCTCAGTGACGGTATTACAGTGGAACCAAACATTAGATGCCAAGTTTTACTCGTCTGTTCTCAAGGAACTTTCAACTGAAATGTGCTGATGCGTTATCAGACAACACTATAGACACTGGCCCCTTGCTTTGTAGAGTGTGAAGACCTGGTGAGGTTACTCATAGCAAGAGTGTCTGAAAGACAACTGAAAGTAGCCGTTGCTTTTGAAACTGACACGTTCACCTTTATGTACATGTTTGCCACCTCGTTAGAGACGCATATTGTGACTGAAAGTCGTGCATTTTTTTTTTTTTTTTTGCATATACCACCAGTATTAGCAAACTGTAGACAATCTTATATGGGGAAATTCAGGAGTAAGAGGAGCTGTTTCATGTGCAGATTAAATGCATAATTTCATTTCACTGCCCATGTAAGCTTACTTTTAGACACGTTTTCATATTAATTGCCTAGAGAGTAAAATTGCAAGTTGGTTTGCTGATGTTATCTTGCATAATTCTCTTTCAAATGTGTTGTACGTTTTGGCCATAAGGAAGGGTAGTATAGTGTGAAGGTACAGTGTAGGAAAGCAGGTCAGGTAATAGGAAAACTGACTATAAATGTTGACTATAGAGAATCTGAAACTTTAGAGGATAGATGAAGGTGATGGGTGATGTGGATAATGTAGGTGATCTCTCGTGATGTCTGATGACGACAGGTTGATACAAGTGATGCAAGTTAACTTGCTTGAGAAATATAGGACGGATGGCAGAGGCTTCCATTTCAATTTTACATTCTTTTGCAACTTATCTACATTCAGTTCAGAAATGAATGACTGGTTACAAGCAAATTGGCAACAGTTTCCTCCCAAACAGTGGGAACAGTGGCTGTACACTAGCCTTATGGGAAATGCCAAAGTTGAGTATTATATTAGAATACAATGTTATTGTTTACAGTAGCTGAAAGTTACCCATATGGATGAAAATAGCTTCTGAGATGTCTATTTGTACAGATTCTGTTTCATAATGCTTTACTGAGACCCAGATTACACAAATAAGCAAAAGACAAAGCAGGAATAATAACCAAAGCCCATGTGAGGTCTTTGGCCACGGTGCACCCACAACGTTAGGAGATGGGGACCAGAAACCTCTCACGTATTCGTGAAATGTCGTCTTTTATCTTTTGTTAATACGTCAGAAAGCACACAGCTTAAGGACAAAGAGTAACGTCTTTGCTGATGTTTTTTTTTTTTTTCTTTTCATTTTTGATTTTGGATACCGGCTGAGTTTAGGTAAGAGATGATGTATACGTTCATACTGTGTAACTGGTAACAAGCTTGTCCATTGTTATTCAGCACTGGCTTAGTGTTTCCTTATCCAAGATAAAGAATTGGAAGTTAAACAGTTGGTTCAGGAATAAGCTGCACTGTATGTTCATTCCTTTATTGCATATGTTCACACCAGTGTTTTGAAAATCTTCTTTCTCTCTTTTTTTTTCTTTTTTCTTTGGTATTGTTCAGGTATTTTTCTGATGTCAGTGTTCTGTATTAAAGTGAGCTTAAAAGACTTACTTTTTATCTGTTTGTATTAAAAAAATGTTTTCTTTTTTCCTCCCAACACAAACGTCATAATGTTAGTATGGTTGGCTTCATAAGATCAATGTGCTCGGAGAAAACATTTCTGTTACCTAAAATGTTAATATTTTGACATTTACTTTGTCAGGAAATTATACTGTTGTTAAATGTCAGAGTCTACAGTCTACTGCAGGTCTTATGTATTAATGAAACCTAGTCAGGCAAGTGTACACCTAACAATATTTTGTGGCATATGCATATCTCGGAATGGATTCAGAAGGAAAACTTGTTATTTTGGATGTTTTTTTGTATATTTTATAGTGTCTTTGTATTTTTGTTATGAGATCATTTTTATTGTATTTAGTTCACAAGCATTTGAATATTTTTCAATAATTTATATTTTATAAAAGACGAGATGCAGACAGCTGGTGCTTTCATGGGAATTTAAAGGTAGCGCAGGACAAAATAATGTAGCTAATTTCTTTTTGTTTTTGTTTTTGAATTCATTTTTTATATAGAAAATAGACCTGTCTGCTAGAGGTAAAAAGGCTGATGCTGGCCCATCAATGATTTCTGCTGGAAAGGTTTTATAAACTGTAGCTTCTATTTCCAAAATGTACTTAATGTACTTCAAAATGTTATAAAATATATGTGAAGAAAGATTTTATCACTGTGTGTGGTGTTTTTATTGTGAAAGTTCACATGAAAGGTTAACCATCTGGCTGGATGGGAAATGTAGGGATTGCATGCCATTATTGAAAATAAAATATATGGAAATATTGTATGTATATAAGTAACGTGCTTTGATTTGCAGAGTCTCTTTACAGCTCCCTATATTCATACTTTGGCTTCAATACTGTTCTTGAACAGCAAAGAACAACTAAATGATGAAATTGAATCATAGTGTTATTAATATTGCTGTTTGCATTTCCAGATATTGTGCTATTGTCACTGTGATAATACTGCACAATAACTGGGCAGTAAAATAACAGCCCTAGTTTAGAGTTTTCAGTCATCTGCAGATCACTTTGTAAAATATGAAGTGAAATTAAGAGAAACTATTAATCATGTCAAAGTACATACCCCACACACTTTATCAGGTACAATTATTGAACTGCTTGTTAAAGTGAACATCTAATTAACCAATCACATTGCAGCAACTCAGTGTATTTAGGCGTGTAGAAATGGTCAAGTTGACCTGCTGAAGTTCCAACTGAGCATCAGAATGGAGAAGAAAGGTGATTTAAGTGACTTTGAATGAAACATGTAACAGGCGGACTGGTCTAAGTTTTCAGATAATGCTGATCTGCTGGGGTTTTCCCTGCACCACCATCTCAGGGCTTTTCTACAGAACGGTGAAAATGAATCCTTCAAATTGTTCAGAAAGCATCAAATAACCACTGTTTATAACCAAGGCATGCAGAAGAATATCTTTCAATGCATAATATACTGTAACTTGAAGCATATGAGCTAGAGCAGCAGAAGACCACACTGGGTGCCACTTGTGTCAAATAAGAACAAGAAACTAAGGTTACAACTCACATAAGCTCAATAAAATAGCACACAGTAGAAGACTGGAAAAGCGTCGGCTGTTCTGATGAATTTATTCCTGCTGCGACATTTGTATGGTAGCATCACAACTTGGCATTAACAGCATAATAATCTGGATCAATCTCACCTCAAATGATCAGGGTGCTGGCAGTGTAATGGTATGGGGGATATTTTCCTGGCACACTTTAGGCACCAGCTGAGCATTATTTAAACACCTCAACCTACCTGAGTGTTGCTGCTGAGCATGTCTATCCCTTTATGACCACATTTTGCTCATTTTCTGGTGGCTGCTTCATGGTATCTCACAAAGCTTAAATAATCTCAAACTGCTTTCTTTTAAGATGACAGTGAGTTCACTGCATTCAAATGGCCAACACAATCATCCAATCAATCCAGTAGAGCACCTCTGGGATGTAGTAGAACAGGAGATTCACATCATGGATGTGCAGCCAACAAATCCACAGCTGTGTGATGCTATCATATCAATATGGACCAAAGTCTCTGAGGGATGTCTCCAGCACTTTGTTGAATCTATGCCATGAAGAGTTCAGCCAGTTCTGAAGGCAAATGGGGGTATCGAATAAAGTCTCCGAAAAGCGTATGCCTGATGTGTTTATTAACGTATAGTTTTGATTTACTAATGAAGACAAACAAAAAAGATGCGCAGAAAAATTGTTTGAGTAAAGACCTGATTCTGTAATAACCTCAAGGTCATAGTGGTACAAATTTGTCAAACACATTCATCCTTTGTACATATTGCTGTGGTGCTTCAAAGGAGGCGTATCGTTTCCCTTTGAAATACGTTCCGTCCATAGTGTGTCTGAGTTTTAACAATTGTGCTTCGTGCACACTGATGAGGTGACATAAAAATGAAACCAACACACTGAGGCTCATTCAACCCTTCTAATGAATTCCACTCTAGATAAAAAACATGCAAAGCTGTTGCCTGCTGCCCACAGCTGTTTGGCTCCACTATAACAAGCTAAAGTTACAAAAATAATCATTAAACATATTTTTGTATTTTTTTTTATTTGATATGTTATTTTTATTATTTCAGGGAGTTTAAATGTATTTATTTAGACAAGTATATTTTATATTGACAGTTGTACTCCTTACAATAGACTGCCATGTAAAAAAAATATGTAAAGTGATAAGATTCATGATATGATAGAGCTGTCTTCTGACAAAATTAGACCCATATTCTTCTCTTGGATCAGTGTTTTGTGTTCTTGGCAGAGGATAAGCTGAGGTTACACAGGTGGGTCTTCTCTTCTTCCACCTCCCTCTCTCTGACTGGGCTGATGATCCAAAGCAGACACATTCACGAGGCAGCTTTTTAAAATACTTCACCAGACAGTGCATGTTCCAAGAGACCTGGAACGAAATCCAAATCATTATGATACTACTCATACCCACCTCTTCCTCATCCAGAGACACAAAGCTGGCTCACGCAGACACAGTACTCTTCTTTCTCCCCTTTTGTGCCTTATTCAAAGAAACCTTCCACTGATTTAAGCAGTGTCTCAAGGTGAGAAACAGAAAACTGAGACAGAAAAGGAAGAGGCGACCTGTGTTCAAAGTGAGAAGTGTAACACCTGTCAGTCTCGGAAGGATATTAAATCATTTCTCCATTTTTTGAGGTTCTAAAGTAACTTGCAATTAACCGTCGAGCCATTTTGTGTTCAGACGAAGGCTATTGCTTCATCATTACATTTACAAATGTATGAATAATAATGACTGCAATATATGCAAATGCAATGTATGTATTATCTAAAATCTGTAACATGTCAACTGGTTAAATTACAAGATTTATTTTTGATTTAAAGTAGTACACATTTAAATGCAAGACACACACACACACACACACACACACACACACACAAAACAGTGAGAGATTAGACAGTTAAAGGGCTTACTTACTCATCAATAGCCATATTCAGTATTTTCTAAAATATTTTAGGATTAGTTGCAGAGACATATGTGACACTTATACATGGAAATTTAAATACATACACACAATGTGCCCTTTGCCTTGAATCAAGGAGCAGCATAGCATCTAAATGTAATTACAGGCAGAATAGTTGCTGCGCCAGATTACAGAATCAATTTCAACAAATCCTAAATAACAAGCATGTGACAGATGTTGCAATGTTGTCTGGTCCCTAAGTAACATAGTAATTTTTAATAGATTAAGTAAATCACCCTTTGGCTCATTTAATCAGTCAAACTCCTCAGAGTTTGTGAATGGAACTAGAACAAGTTGTGGTGACGCTATAGTATTTGTACTGTACAGTTTTTCGTATTAGACTACATGAATACACAGTTAGAACATCTAAATGAACTGTGAAGAAAGCAGTAGAACTGGAACAACCATAAATCCAACACTGGAAGACAAAGCGTGTGTCTACATGTTATTATATGTCATATAATATGGAATATATAATATGTCACTCAACATATTATTGTAGGGTCTTTATCTCAAAATATAAAGTGCCTTAAACTGATTGTTATTGTAAACTGAACTCCAAAATCTTTTCCAACTTTTAATTTCTTCTGTAGCTCAATCTTTAATGTTAATGACCTAAAATTCTGCTGTGGATAGAACATAACTACATCTATCTTCACTGCCCAACATTATATCCTCTTCGTTGAAACAGAATCCCTGTGACGCACGAGACAACAGCTCAGTGGTTCCATTACGCAGCGTTGAAATACAACCAATGTGTCCCTGTGGGTCCTTATGGCCCAAAAGGAAAAAAAAAACTGTTATCAGAGGACAAATTCATGTCCTATTGCCCTTCAAAGTTGTGCTGTCTTGTGTTACTATAGTATGCAGGCACTAACATAAACAGACTTAAAACCATTGTCTAAAAAAGACCCTGCTAAACGATTATGGAGGTTTGCCATGTCATAGAGACTACTGACTACTAAAATAGACTATCATGGAAAAGTGAAGGTGATTTATAATTACACTTCAACTTATTGTTTTTTTTTAATACATATATCTCAAATATTTTCCAAGATCAAGCAACAAAGTTTTATACAGAAATGTTTACCTTATGAAAAGGTGTGTTGATTTATGCATTGATTTATTGATGCTCCTTTACAACAAATTACTGCACCAGTGTGGTGTGTTATGGAGGTGTTACTGCTAAGGTGTTACTGAAGTTGCTTTCATAGTGGCTTTCATCTTCCTCTTGGCAGTTCAGGCCAGGTTAGTTGGGTCAAACACAGTAATAACATGGTTAACAAAACAATGCTAAAAAAGGAAATCTGCATCTCCGTAAAGCTTGTCAGCAGATGGAAGCACGAGTTAATCTAAAATCTACTTGTAGATGACAATGTTGACTTTGGACGTGATAAAACACTGCAAACTGACACCACTGGTCATTGCAATGCAATTCACCACAGAATGCAGAAACTTCACACTGGACTTCAAACACCTTGGATTCTGTGACTTTCCTCTCCTCTTCTAGACTGTATGGCCTTGATTTCCAAATGATGAAATGCAAACTTTATCTTTATGTGGAAAGAGACACTTCTCGTGGCTTTGGTTGAGGAGTGGCTTAACATTAGGAATGCAAGAGTAGCCTTGATGTACTCAAACCAGCTTAGTGCACTCTTTGTGAAGCTCTCCCAACTTTTTGAAATAACTTTTTGAGACAATGTGTACCTTTTGCTACCACACTTTCCTGTCCACTAAACTTTCCATTAATCTACTTCAGTACAGCACTCTACCAACAGCCAGCCTTTTCAGCTATCATTTTTATGGCTTAACCTTCTTGTGGAGGCTGTTGATAACTATCATCTGGACAACTGTCAGATCAGAGTCTTCCCATGATTGAGGGTGTGTGTAATGAACTGGACTCAGAGATACAGTTTTTGCTAGTAAATCATGCTGAATCCTACACACTTGGCCTTTAACCTTAGTATGGAATATATCAGACAAAACATAATGGATTAATTTGCCCAAAGTTAACAACAATGAGGATACAACAGATTTTCTAATAACACCAGAATAGCTTCACTGCACCCTGGTATGAACTGCCCAAGTCTCTGGAGCTACTAGAAATATCACCCATCAGTCTTTTAAAAAACATTTCCTCTTTTGGTGTTATTTTGATTGTGGCGAGTGCTGTCTAGCATGTTGGTTTCAAAATGTCAAATAGGTGTTAAACCATGTTGAAGTCGTTTTCATGAGAACAAAAAATAACTTGAAGAATGGTAAAAGGTTTGTAGAGACCAGTGCTGTTCAATAGCATATTAACTTTTTTTTTTCTTACCCAATACAAATTGTGCATAATGGGGACTTCTAGACAAATCAATGAGAAGTGACAGTGATAAGAAAACTCTTTTAGTTACCGGTGTTATGGTCTCGAGGATAGACGCACACGCTCCCTTCCTCTCACTCACTGTATTGTTATGTTTGAGACGTGTTGAACCGCATGTCTTAGCAGGTGTGTGCTGACTGTATTATGCAGGCTTATGAAGGGCAGATCCAGGCCATCCCCTGCTTTGGATGGCAATTTGCATTTTTATTGCCATTGTCACATCCTCAGTTAATACACCATTGACTCCCGGTGCCACCCCTGGACCTGACGGCATCACCTCGCTATCCCACCCGAAATGAGAGCGCCTGCAGGGCCCTGGATCTTCATCGACCGGAGCTCAGGTACCAGTCGACCTGGCATTCTGAGACGGAAATTGAGTGTCTTCTCATGTTAATGTGGACTTTCCATTAGGAAAGATGATTGATTTGTGCTGTGCCGTTGCTGTGAATAGGCAATAGACTGGCACAATAAAAGAGTGAGATGGAGCTTTGTGTGCAGGTGAGGCCATATGTGAACTAGACTGTGACTGAATCTGGGTGCTGAAGATGGAGTGAGAGGGGGCTGGGGGCAGAGACGAACACAGAGATGAGAGATGGAATAGAAAAAGTTGAATGCAGGAGGGTGAAGGTTAGGAGGTGAAAAGGAGCAAAGGAGCAGTTGAAGGTTTAGAAGTGTGAAGGGATGGGGAGATGATAGTGCGAGGAAACTCTCATTCGCATTCATTTGAGCCGACTAGATGACAGAAAAGAATTAGAGGTCCTAAAGACATTTTTCTTACAGACTATTCTTCTAAAGTTTCTTTTTGTGAGGCAGTTGAATGAATAACAACTTGAAAAGCAATCCATTTCAAATGTATAAATCTGTAACACAGTGCTAATGTATTTACTGTCAGCTTGTACATGCACTGAGAGTTCATCTGGATTAAAACATGCTTTGGTCACTGTCCAGTTAACCAAGCAAATGTTTTCGCTTTCTTTTACTGTGAGTTGAGTGGGATTCAGCAACTTTCCCAGGACATCTGCTCCCAACGCCCACGTTCACGTCTTCATCCAATAGAAGTGCTTAGTTCACCCCAAAGACCAGAGGGTGCTCTGCAATGATTGGTTGCCTGGGCCAGGGCCCAGAAAGGGAAGGCTGAGCCCTGAGAATTTTCCGAAACATTTTCTTTGCTGTCTTGGCTTTCGCCAACATCTGTTTCCAATCAACGTTAGTAAAAAGGCCGCTTTTCTTTCTCCCTGATGTCTGGGGTGCACACACATGGACATATATACACAGACACATACACATACGCACTCTTCTCAGTCATCTGCATTCTTATTTGTTAACATAGAGGAAATTTTATGTTTTTGGCAACATTAAAGATACTTCTTGGTCAAGTTTATTTAATTATACCAGTATAGTATTTTACTATCTTTACACAGACAATTTTATGCTGTTATTTGATAGATAGCAATGATACATCATTATTCTGTTCATGAAATAGATCTCAATGAATTGAGTGAGAGCAAACATTGTATAAATTGGTAACATTTTCAAAATGTACACACTCGAACACATGTTGAACATCCTTGCAACTGCTGTCCTCAGCACAGCATCCTGTCTTTTTCATGATTAGTACTAAAGTTCAGCTTCCTACCGCAAGTTTTATGTGTTTTGCTACTGCTTCTTACTTTCTATCTTTGAGTCACAGCTCTGCCCTCCTGTGTGGTCATTGCTGTTGCTTCTATTGTATCACTTTTGACTGCAAGTCAACAAACTCCAGAAAACCCTGTTTATTATAGCAGGTACTTTCCACAGATATTCAGAAATAACCATAGTGATTCACTGTATCCAAAGAGAAACACACAGTGTAAGCAGCAGTTCCTTCAGTTCTTAGCAATACCTCCCCATTAGTAAGGCTGCCTGTGTTATTTCTGCCAGCAAACTACTTAATAGGCTTTGGCCCCCTTGGCTATACAACCATGGGAGAAATAACTTGGAAGTCATAAGGCTGGTCAAGTGAAATTTAGGAGTTCTTGCAGACAGTTTTTTGGAGCAGCTGGAGCAAACTGTAAAGGCCAGCCCAGCTACAAATCTAAGCATTTTAAACAGGTAAATATGTTACCTTTGATGAAATACACAGTACTGAGATTGAAAGATGATTCAAACATGCTTGAATGCCATTATATTTACTTTTTGGTATTGTTTGAAATTACATTGTAAACAACTGTTAGTATAACAACTGTGTCATTTAGTGTAGATAAAGATATAACTAGCAGCTGCCTGATTTTGAGCTTCCTCCCAATGACCCTTGACCCTGAAGGCTATTGACTTTGTGATCCTGCTCCTGCTGGGCACAGCTTGATTTACAGCGCAGTAGTTACTTGGTCTTTGAATGTAATCCTGGGTCAGACTGAGCTAATAAATCTGAAGTGTGCAACTTTTGTTGGTATTTTTGTAATCGTTTCCATAAAGATTACATTTTTTAATCATAATTTCTTAATTTCATAGCCTCTTTATTTGACTGTTACGGCATTTAAATATCCTGCCTGCAACACATAACACTGGGTTTATACTTCGGAACATGTTACAATGAGTTACATGTCTGTGTTAAAATGAAACTACAGGTGGTTAAGTGTGGAGGTTTGAAAGTTTACATGAGACTTAATAAACGTATGTATAATTCTGCAATGCAAAGCATTTGGAGACAAGAAAATGCCAATCAAAAGTAGTAAGCATTGTGGAAAAGGAGAATTCATATCTCTGCTGACTTCTTGCTCTACAGAAGTGTATAATCATACCAATTACCAATGATTTTTTTTAACAGAGCCTTTATATTGCTGTCAATCTCTCCTTAGTTTGAATGACAAAAAAGTCACTTCCAATTACCTTTGCCCATGCCAGGCATTTCACAGATGAATGCCAAAAGAAAGAGAGGCTGATGATGGTGGAAGAATAGATTAAAAAAGAAAAACCGGCTAAGGGTAAGCTGAGGAAGCATGAAAGGAAAGGTGTACACTTTGAATTCAATTTAAACCAGTTCCCACAGAAACCTCCCTTTGCATTTAAAAAAAAAAAGCAGGTTGATCAAGTGAAGATGTGTAATTTTCATGCTTTATTTGGGCTTTGCACACATGATTTGCACAAATAGAATCTTTTCCATCTCGGAGGTCCCTTTACCGAGGGGAAGGCAGAATCTGAACCAAAAATTGAAACATTTCTTAAAGGTTGCCAAGCAATACATAGTCACCATGCTCCAATGTAGCATTTCTTGTGCTTTATTTCCTGTTGAAAAGGTTTGATAACATCAGTGTTTAGTGGATTTTTACAAATGTATTTACTTCCTAATTGATGGTTTTCATGAGGGTCTTTTATCTATTCTTTATCCAGCTTTTTTTCGTAGCTTCCTTTAACCCTTGTATGGTGTTCGGGTCTGTGAGACCCGTTTTCACTTTTATTCAAAAGAAAAATGAAACAATTAATTATTTTTTCAACCTGAAATTCATTGGCTTTGGCTTATTTTCTGTGAAGAACATAAATCCGAACTAATTTTCAATGACCTCATACGGTACCTCCCCCCACGCATTTACATTACATACAAGGTGTTCGGGTCCACTGGACCCAGGTCTAATAAAAGTGTTGAAAGTGAAGGTCCTGTGTTCCCACACTCTGTCTTCCTCCTTTCTGGTGCTGCTGATAGTGTTTTCTTCCCCTCCTGCTCCCGCGCAAAGTTGCAACATTGTTGTCTGCTCTTACATTCCCACACATTTTACCCTCTTTCTTGAGGGATCCAAATTTTATTTTCTCATTCCCTGTCCCTCCTGCTAATTAGGGGCATAATACTATAAATAAGACTTTGCCAGTGTGGTTCTTTATCACAACTGATCAAGATGGCAAAAGATTATCTGCTGCGAGGGCCATCCAATTGATTTTGGAAGAGAGAGGGGCTTCGGATGATGATGTTGACAAAGAGGTTTCAGAATATTTCACATTTCTGAAAATTCAGAGTCTGACAGTGACTTTGAAGAAGAGGATGAGGTTGAGCACCATTTAGTAACAAAACGAAGACGAGTACCGCATCTGCAGCCAGCTCCAGGACCAGAACAAGCCCACCAGTCAGCAAGTGAAGAAATATGGATGTCAATAACTGGTGAAACTGAATGGTCTTCTTGCCCAAGAAATGCAGAGCTGTTACTGTGATAAGCCAGGGCCAACACGGCTGACAGTTACTCATGTGCAGGACATCAAGTCTTCATTTGAGCTTTTCATCCCAGATTCCATCCAGAAAATTATTCTGGATTGCAGTAATCTAGAAGGAAGGTGTGTTTTTGGAGAGAGGTGGAAGGAGATGGACCAAATTCATCTAAGAACTCCAAAGGCCTACTTTGGGGTTCTTATCCTTGCAGGAGTTTTCAGGTCCAAAGGGGAATCGACAGAATCCCTGTGGGATGAAGAAACCGGCACGAACCTTTCCGTGCATCAATGTCTCTGGAAAACTTCCACAAAATTTCCAGGATTATCCGTTTTGATAACCGAGACGACAGACCAGCTCGACGGCAGAGAGACAAGCTAGCTGCCATCAGGACAGTGTGGGATAAGTGTGTGCACCACCTCCCCCTGTTTTACAACCCTGTGCCTAATGTCACCATTGATGAGCAGCTGATCCCATTTAGTTGTGAAACATATTGCTTCACGTGTAAATGTGTTGTGTCTTTCCACTCACGCCACTTGATTATAACTGATTTTTTTTTTAACATTTTATAAAAAAAAAACAAACGAGAAGCACATGAATTCATAAATATGATCTAACAAAGGTAAAGGGAAAAAATTAACCATGTTTGCTGTTCATATGGTTTGTAATCGGGATGAAGTGAACATCTGTTGAGTAATTTAACATAAAATTGTTTGATAGTGTTAATTTCGAAAGCCAAAACTCTAGCGGGTCCACCAGACCCATGAACACTGGCTGAGTAACAAAAATATGAACACCACACAAGAGTTAAAAGGAGGTAAAGGGGATTGACAGCTGATTAGAAGCAATTATTGGTTTAGCACTCAGCTGCTCATTTGATGGTAAGCTGTAAATAATCAGTGAAAGCATTTCTGTTTAAATGAGATATTTTGAGGTTGTCTTTAAAAACATGGTCAGTGTAAATACACCAAAGTGATATGTAAAGAATAACGGAGAAATCAAGTTTCACAGCACCTGCTGATCTGCAGTTTGTAGTGAGAAATGGCATATGACGTGTTTCATGAGATGTCTCAGGCTCTGTTTTGGCTTACCTTCTGGACAACGGGTCTGAGAAACTGTCTCGTGTGGATGAGCCCAGCATATGATTTTTCTGAAAAGATAAATTAGATTGGCATTAAGCAAGAATGACAATGAGGGAATAATAGCATTATGATTCAAATATATTATTTACTGAGCAGCCTGAAAAGCAAAAAAAAAGTTAAAATAACTAGAGAACTGATCGATTTTAGCATACACCCTTATGCATCTACAAAAATGACTGAAGCACACTGTTTAACCTTTGGCTCTTGAGAGTTTAGAGCTTTGTGTGAAAGGACAGAAACACCCAAGAATTGTGTGAAAGCAAGTATATACAACATGTGTCAAATATCTGTGCTCTGATAGAACAGTTAAATATATGTTTTTTTTAAAGTATCAGTGTTATAACAGCACTAAACAGAGGAAGAGTGCAAGCACTAAAAAGCTACAAGTAAGTATTACATAGGAAGAGGACTCCTAATCAGGTATGTATATGGATCATCACAGCATTATGTTGATACACTCAGCTATAATTTGGTCAACAGAAAATATATTAACCTCCTAAGACCCGACCTCTTTCATGGCATGCATTTTTAATTTCTCTTTGCTATTTGGGCTGATTGGGACCTGATGAATTTAAAAACAAAGAATTATCTTTTTTTTTTAACCTGATTTTTTTTTTCTGAGAAAATGAAAACCACGTATGCGGACATTGGTTTTAAATTTCGATAGAACAATATATAATTTCCTCATAAGTGGATATCAGGCCCTTGCAGAGCAAAATTTAGTATTTTGGTCTAGACAACCCAAAATGTGACGTCCACATATGTGGACGCCAGGTCCTAGTTAATGAATTTAAAAGAAAATGAAGTTAATGAGAACATTAAAGATTCCACTAAATTCCTTCCTGATGTTATACTGTATAGCATCAATCTCAGCTATACTTTGTAATTTATGGTAGTTAGCAATTTTAGCATGCTAGCATGCTAAACTAAGATTGTGAATATGGTAAAAACAACGACAACAAAAAACCCCCACCCTCTTTGTTTGCATTGCTACTGTAACCATGTTCTACAAAGCATGCTCAAAACACCACTGTGCCAAGTAGTCTCGGAGAGCCATTACTGTAGATGTTTGGTCTGCGATGCTTTATGTAATTATAATAATAGAGACATTTAGCAACTTGGATCTTCGCTGAACCGAAAAAAGCAACTTTCCCGGGCCGATAATGTCTAAGCTAAATTATTTCTATCTTGCCAAAGCAGACTGTCTGATCGTGTTCCAGTAAAACAATTATAAAAACTTAGTTGGAGTAAATGCATCATGTCGATTATCCGCTTTAGAAGACGTTTTAGGAGAACTTTTAGGAGTAGACAAAGTCCCATGATTCTCCTCTCGACTTCCAAGCTTTATTTTTAGTTGTGTCACCAAAAGTCAGCAAATACCTGCAAAATCATCCATCCATTCTCTTCCACTTGTCTTTATCAGGGTCATGGTGACAGTTTAAAATATGTGTGAAAGTTTAAAATGAAACGTAATTTCAACATTAAAGTCTAAACAAATATAAGGAAAACAATGACTAACTCCCTTGTTTTCAGGTGTACAGTAAGTGACATCAGTTATAAATATACGTGACTATTTCTCCTTTAACTGTAACCAAAGAACATTAGTCATTTTTAATGAACTACAAATACCCTTGAAACCCACAGTCAGCAACATCTTGCCTGTATATACATGGACATGCTAAAAAACTCTCTGTGGTTGCTATATAATCATGTGTTTACTGCAAGTCTGCAAAAATAGTCTTATTTTTTTTAACAATAATACTGGTGGTGTGCTCACATCCTCCCCTTTCTCACAGTGTGTGAGAGTCATATGACAATGTGCCAAAAAGCTCTTGTTCAGATAACCACAAACCAATCCCCACGCCCCAACTCGCAATCACACACAGATACAGGGGGCAATCCTTGCTTACGCTGCTTCCCCCAAGGCTATGACATTGCATGTATCTCGAAAAATCCAAGAAACCTGAGTAAATAAACTGTTTTCCCAAGAATCCTTCTCTTTGACAGCGCAAGCATGACTCTCCTTGTGACTCAGAACTAATGTAAAGCAGACACTTGGCGATCTGGTGCCAACTGATCACTCTTTCACTGAGACAATGAAAGTCAAAGATAGCATAAAGCTGTGGAGAGTGTGGAGGGGGAGTTTTTCACATGGCGTGGAGGGGAAAGCCACGCCTCAGGTCACAGAGTTTCCCATACAAGGATTTGCTCCCTCACATATGGACTGTGAATCAGTGCCCCTCTCTCAGCTGAGAGAGGGGGTCTGTATGTGAACATATAGCAATCATGACGTCTGATTCCTAATTATCTGCACAAATAATAATAATAATAATAATAATAATAAAAGCCCTTTCCCCTTCTTGATTTGATCTACTCTCATAAACACATTGTGACACAGAAGGTGCAAGCTGTGGAAAAATATTCCCATTCCTATGGCAAGAATTTCTTGTGAAAACATGCAAAAGCCTTAAAATTATAATGCTTTCAAAGCCTAGATGAAGGTCAATGATCTCTTTTTTTCTTTCCTCATGTTTTGGCGTTCTTATCCTCTCTGCTGATGCAAAGTCGATTTATCCGTCATTGTGTGAGCATTTGCGTGTGTTTGGCTTGTTATAGCATTTGACACTGCACAGACGCTCCTGCTCTTTGTCAGCATTACAAGGGAACAAGCCCGAGATTACTCACCGAGCCACCATGCAGGCCCTCACGTTTGCCATGGAGGTTGTGTAACTTTCAAATGTTAGCCACGCAGCTGGAGAAGAGTCATTACACTTGAAGCGGTTGTTAACAGTAATGATTATAGCAGTGGCTTGTTACAAAAGCGGTAAGAAGGCAAGAAACGATATGGGTTTCAAAAACTGCAGGTCCGGCCCGGGAAAACAACTCTGAAGCCAAACAGATGCAGAGTGTATGGAGAGCTTTTTAAGTAGTAACACAAAATCACGAGTCACTGATGCAATGCAGCCTTACTCATTCCCACTGCAACTTGTGTGGCAGTTTGTGTTTGGTCTGAGCCACGGTGAAACAACATGGTAAAGAAAACAATCATGAAGTGAGCCTTCTGTAACGAGCACAGCCTGGCCTGCTTGATGCTGCAGCTGAGAGGGCTCCAGTGATAGGTTTTAAGCCCGGGACGTCTGCCTGAGCACACTCAGTGGGACACCCTCCCCGGCTTTTCCCACATCATTGGGGGCCGGGGAAGGGGAGGTGGGGGGTGGTGCGGTTGTGCTGAGGCGAGAGGTGGGCTCCTTGCTCTGCAGCAATCTTTTCGGGCTGTGGCTGGGAAACGCTACGGCCCACTGTTCTCACCATGTCCCCCTGTAGCAACTAACCCAGGAGAGAGTGAACAAGAGGGGGGGGGGGCGGGCGGGAGCGGAGTTAGAGATGACAAGTGACACTGCTCGTGATTTTGGGGTAAATGTTTATTGAGAACTTGGAGGGATATTTGCTCAATTGGATTAACGTCAATGTCTCTCTGTCGCAGACGTTTTTGTGTACGTCTGTTTCCAAGCCGAAGTGAATGACTCACCAGACAACTGCATAATATTATCAACTCAGCGTGCCTACGCAACATGTGAGCCTCCTGCTTACATTTTAGCATGTATTCAGTGTCCAGACAGAAGTGTTGCTTGATTCACTGCATAGCATTTGATTAGTTTGACTTGAGCCTATTTGGCATGAGAGCATTGCGTTCATTGTTTTGTTTTGCCAGGTATACATCAGTTTATCTGCTCGTCCATAACCCTGGCTGAATTAGTGCCTGCATTTATTGATCAGTTTTATTCAATTGAATTCAGTTTTATTTATGTAGGGCCAAATCCCAACAACAGACGCATCAAGGCACTTTATGTTGTAATGACAAAATGTATATAATAATAATATATAATAACAGAAAACCCTGACCCGTATAAGCAAGCACTTGGCGAAAGCGGTAAAGAAAAACTCAGTTTGAACAGGCTCAGAGAGAGGCAGCCATCTGTTGCGATTGGTTGGAGGTGAGGGGAGGGAGACAGGACAAAAGTTAGATTTGCACTCATCTGTAACTATTACATGCTGAAATATGAGCATTAAATCACTCCCAAATTACTCTTATTCTATTTATTTTTATTTCTAAATGGCTTTTTAATGATAAATATGCAAACACTGATCCCTATTGTGATCAGTGGGAAGCTACAAAATCAAATTTTGCCCAGATCTAATTACAGTTTTACAGAGTACAGTAACAAAGAAACTAAAACAAAAACCCTGTGTAGAAGCTTTAATCCACTTCGCATGTCTTTATAGTTTGTTAGGAAAATGGGAAATAGGTGGAGCAATTTATTGAAGTACAAAGTGCAAGAAACAGAGTTTGCATAATGCTATTGCTAAAGAAACCAGTATTGGCTCAAGATTTTTGCACGTCACTGTACTTTTGTCTTATTTGTCATATAGTATGACATAAGTCAGATTGCGTGCTAACTATGAGACAAACAAGCAAGACAGAAAAAACAAACAAAACAAAACATACCTTCTGTTCGACAAGCTATGATTTAAAGTTCACCTTTCACTCATAAACTTGTCAGCTGTATGTCAGCAGAGTGCAGTGAATGGAAACAGTGGTTTTAGGCAACTGCGGCAGTCAGTTTGTGAGTGGGCATGAGCATTAAGTTCAGCTTGATTTGGAAAAATATCTATTGAGGATCATGACAAAATGTAAATTTTACTGCTCGTGACTTTTAAAAGCCTGAGGTGATATCCTGAGTGAATCTTCGTGGTTTACAATGTGACTGAGTGTTAAAAAATGAAGTTCAGTATGCTGCATAAAATCCTTGAGAAGACTGACACACAGGAGTGCCATCTTGCTCACCCTTGAAGTAATGAAGTAGAAATCGATGTGTTTACCTAAAGCCGCTACGGCACTTTCAGTTTCTGCAAATGTGGTCATACCTCCCATGTTGCGAATGAGAACGAGTGGGCGGCAGTGGCAGCACAGATAAGGACTGGTAAGCAGGAGGAGGAGGTGGGGTAGAAGGGTGGAGGGGGCTGTGTTTTGGGGTCATTGACCAAGCAACCATTAGCAACTTGCTATACAAGTTGTAAACACAATGTATTTGCAGTGGAGAGGTCACACATGCATATCAGCATGAACATGTACCTCTATTTATAGACACACACAAACACACGCAAAGTCGCAAACGCACACACAGGAATGACCAAGAGGATATATTCTGCTGATTGCACAAACTCTACTTTTTATTTAGTTAGAACTGCTGTCTCTCCCTCCCTCTCTCTCTCTCCGTGTTCGACACACGCACACACTTTCTCACTAAAAGAAGCACATACAGGAAGTCATATGACTTTTTTTTTCTGCACCCGCAAAGATGAACGCCTTTAACCAGCTCGAGCTAAAATATGAGCATTGTGACGGCCCTGCACCACAAAGCTCTCCAAACAACCATTTCTAAGAAAAAAGAAAAAAAAACAAAACATTTTAATTAAAATTCTGTGGCAGTGTAGTGTGACATAATAAGTAGAAGTATTAATATAGTTCCTCAAACTTTCAGATGTCATTAAAAAAACAAAAAATAAAACCTGTTTTGACAGCGACTCACTACCTCTGTCTACCTCCAGAACCTCAAAGCCAATACATTTTCATCAGGACAGAGCTCACAGAAATGACGTTTATACTATAACCTCTACCAAACAGCTTCTGGTAAGATAGTCAAGCCAAGCATCCAAAATGTCAACAGAATTTAGAATTACTTATCACTCTGACAAGACCTCACTAAATGAATGAACGTGGTAACATTGTTGCTTAATGCTGGAAACTAGGCGATCTTGCCAATATAAGTGAAGTTGCCATAAAATTCATATGCAAACTTGCATGCAGGTACGTTACTATATGTAACTAGCGAGTGAGGGAAAAAAGACAGATCAGCATTGTTCGAAAGGAAACTCCCAAACCGCTCGGGGTTTTCTCACATTGCTGCATTTTTCATACCTTGTTAAACATATTTAGAACAACGTTTACATGAAGAAATCTGCACAATGTGCATTCGTCACAGTGCAGAAGTTAATGTTTACAAAAGAGTGATGAATAATAATCGCAGTGTTGACAGTGGTTGTAAAAATAGGGCTTTCGGGTTGGAAAGAGTGTAAACGCTTGTGCGGCTGGGACTCGGGGCTGTGCGAGCAATGGTAATTTCTAAAATATAAAGTTTCTTTTTCATCATGAGTAGATGTCATCGGCAGGCTTTGTCAGAAATGAATGTCTGTGTTAGTGCTGATAAAGAACTGTGCAACTGGAAATACAGCACACGAAAGACAAATGTGTTGTACTAATGCTCCTGCTATTCTGAGTATATCTTGAAAGATATCTATCAGCTTTTTACAAATTATATTTGACTAGGATCTTTGTTAAAGCTCTTTGGCCATCTACCAAATCACATACGTTTATAAATGTATCTTAGTACTTATTACTCTTAAACCGTATGCAGGAAATTCAGATTCATGGCAAATTCTAAGCATACAACTGCTGCAGAAATAAGAATGAATTCCAGGGGTGTACATCTAGAGGCAGTTTATAAATGATTGTATTACACTGAAGCCAGGAAGGTATTAATGCACAGCATCTGTGCAAGTCAAGGGGTAAATCTATGTATTTCTGACCCAAGTTGTGTTTTTTATTTACCTATGAATGAATAAAGAGCTGATTTATCAAGTCACCTCTTGTGTTCTACGCTCTTTCATTCCCCTCCTCTCCTGTGGAGAATTAATCACTCGTCTGACACATCCACCAAAGCAGACAGGGAGGTAGACAGAGTGAGGGAGATAGTAAGAATGACGATGATGTGTGTGTGTTTGTGTGTGTGTGTGTTTGTGTGTGTGTGGGGGGGGGATAAGGGTGGCATGAGTCAAATTGAAAGCATATCCTTTCAACATGTTCTACCTGAGCATTTCATCTGTAAAAAGAGGCCTGGGGGTAGTGCTAGTGGTGTCACACCGGTGGTTCAAAGGCCCAGCTCAATTCAGTGATGAAAAAATCAAGGAACCTAAACCTAAACTCCTCAGAAACCTAAACAACTTCAACAGCTGCCAAGACTCAGAAGTATCGCAAAACCTGATTCCCAGCACCTGCAACCCTTCAGACGGCTCTCATTAAAATTAAAAGAAGCGCATGGGTCAACACCAAGGACATACTCCTCCCCCTTTTAAGAAGAAGGACTTGTGAACCTATGGCCCTCACCTTGTTTCTATATATATCTGTGTCCAGGTGGGACTGGATGTAGATGTGGCACCTGATCACCTTTTTCTTTCTCTTTCTTTTTCTCTACGTGTATGTGTGGTGTGTGTGTGTGTGTGTGTGTGTGTGTGTGTGTGTGTGTGTGTGTGTGCGTATTTGCTTTGAGCAAGAGTTTCCGTGCTCAAGCCTAACCCTTTCAGTGCCTGCTTATGCCTGATTCCCTGAAAACTCGATGAGGCTGAGCTGGAAATTCAATCAAACAGTGAAAAAACAGCTGCATGCGTGCATCTGAAGAGTGTGAGCCCTGTAATGATTTGGAAATCATATAACCAAACAACAACTGTAATTTCTTGATCCTTTTTTTTTCCTTGCAATGTGCACAAGATGTTAGCTGCTAACATTGCTTGTTTGGAATGGGAGCTCCCCAATCCGTCTTGCAGATCACCTGCTCTTTATGACTGACAACAGAGGTAACTGTGGCATTAAAATAGCTTGGGGGTGGAGGTTTATATTTTTGTACGAAAACAGAATATGATACAATCCTATACCAAAAAAAAAAGAAAAGAAAAAGAAACTGCTCAGTGATGATATTGCAGCTTGACCACATTATAGGCCCATTCATTTTAAGTGCTAGGGCAACAGGGGGTCATGTCTTATGAACCACTGGCAGGGTAGAATACCCCAGGCCCAGTGGGTTAACCTAACAGGAAACCTGGAGGATACACCCTATTAGGCCTCTACTTCCTGCTACTTTCAGGCATGTACAATTTATGAGCCGAGAGGTACAGTGCACCACTGCAGATCTGATGGATTTCCTCTCCAAAAGAACTGAGCCAGAGCATTCTATAAAAGAAAAATGATAAAACAAAACAGTCCAAAAAAAAAAGAGCCAGATAAGGTGAATAAAAGAACCATCTGCTGGGCACTCTGCAAAGCTTTGTGCCAAACAGTCTGGAAAGAATCACACATCTTGGCAGTACACTCTATAAATAAACTCTGATCCTTATAATTCAAATGAAATGTAGGAGGATATTAAATAGATCCTCTTGCCTCAAAGCCTCTTGCATATTAGTGCCAGTGGTTTTAATACAGCAAGAATCAAGAATAGGTGCTTATTAGAAATAACTCAAAACTAATAACAAAGATGGCTTTAGACCAGCTGCAGTCTTATATTGTGTCTCAGATCTATTTCGCAACAAACTGATACATGTTCATACTTCTCCATTTATTGAAGAGAGTTTCTTTTCTGTGAAAATGCTTTCAAATGAATAAGCAGGAAAATGACATAACTTCAGCATCATAGTGATGCAGGAATAGAAAGCCACAAACACAGCAGAGGAGTGAAAGACATAGGACCCAGTGGATTTCTACAGTAGGTGTTTTTGTGCGCTAGAATGATTACCTACCAATGTTGTATGGCTGCAAAAGGGCAATGAACACCCCCCATTCCTCGCCCCAAGTGTTCCTCTTAACACACATGCCTCTGTTAAAGTTCACATCTTAAAGTTTTTGCAGTTTGCTTTGGGGTTTAAAAAATCTGCATAAACTACCGTGTGTACGGTCCTGGGGTTTTTTTTTGTGTGTGTGGGTGACATACATTTGCCAAACCATCAAACAGTGTCTCCTGTAATCTGTCTGAAGCTTTCAGACACTTCACTTTCATGACGAAACATGTGCGTCTTCTCCCCCACCTTGTCGTATAGCACCTCGAACAACAGAGACGTTGTGCTGTGGTAGATTTTCTTTTTTTGTAAATCACAGAAATCGAGTGCATGCTGTTCTGAAGGCAGATGAAGTACTACTGCTATTAGTGCTACTGCTGCTAAAAATAACAATTATATTAATAATGAAAAATTAGGAAAAATAATTCATCAAAAAAACAATGGAAAAATCGAACTTCTAGGAATGGAAATAGAGAACCAGTTCTTGTAAAGAAGTGGTTGGTTGCCAGTTGTTCAGTTCCTTGCAGTGTTAGTCAATTCCAGTTATGAGTTCCACTAATGTCAGGATGCATTTACATGATGACGTGGTCCGTATTTTGGTTCAGAACATATCCAACATGGAGCTGAGGCAGAAGTGCTCTAAAGCATAGTTCTATTTCACAAGCAAAGACAGCGTGACGAATGAAAACATGGACAAACATTTCTCCCCAAAGCATGTAAGTAATTTGCACGAATGTAATGTCTTTGATACACTGCCTAGCGATGTTGGTGACTCTCAAAGTGGAACTTAGAACACAACATCCTCTGTCTTTAGCCTTTAACTGAAAGAATAGGAGAAGGCCGGTTATCCTCGGCAGTCTATGTGAATAAAGCTCAGTGGCTGTAAGAAGAACGTGGTTCTAACAGTGATCTCAATTTTAGCTTTTACAGTTTGAGCTTGGCATGAAGACGCAATAACAAAAATCCACTGACGGGGGGAGGATGGTCTGCAGGTGATCTACTAACAAAGGACTCATTTATATACAATGACATCACAAACCTTTTGGACATGATGCTATAATCACCCCCTACACACTGAGGTAGTACTCAGCTGTAACGGAAACCGAGTCAAGTCGAGTCAACTATTCTTATTTTTTCATGCCAGTTCTAATCAAATGCAAAATGTTTGTAGATACTTTACATTAAACATGTAATGCAAAACAAATCAATTTGTACTACACTTTTTTCTCTAACCCTAAGTGATATCTAAGTGATATCGATAATGAAATCAGAGTTGCAAACTTCTTATCAATTTCCATCCATACTAACTTTATTACAGCCTGCCACTTCTGAATTGGTATCACCATCAGTAGACAAGCAGAATCAGGATAAATGGACAAGAATAAACGGCTAAAAGAGACATGAGAGGAAGGATAGCAGGAATGAGGTTACGTTGAGTTCGAAGGGGATTTAAGAGGGAGGATGGCTGGTTGGACAGTTGTGTAAAGAAGTATATCAGGAATAGGAGGATGAGACAGGAGATAGGCAAGCAGTCTCCATGGCTGTCAGAGATGATAGACCAACTCGGCATCTCGTAAGAGCCTGTCTCTGACTTTTATCAAGGTGCAGTAAAACACTGATCTCTGCATGGCTTAGATACAAACACGGTATTTCGCTTTTTCTTTCCCTTCTGCAAATGAAGTGGTAGAATATAGCTAGGCCCCAGTCCACGGGGATGCCTTTAAACATTAACCATAAGTAGTGAGTAGAGAGTGCAGGTAAAACAAAAAAATTACTAAAAACTTAATGATAACTTTACCATTGTCCAGCAAACGCGGCTGTTTGAAAAAAAAATTATCATTATAATTATCAAAATAAAAGGATCATGGGAGCACAGCCTGATAGACAGATGAGGCTTTCTCCTGGCAACACTTCCACTATCTTTAAGAATATTTTTTTCTCCCTGTGGAATAATGGACTTCAACTTTTTTACAAATGGCCTTATAACCCTTCTCAAGTTGAAAGGCAGCCTAGGCTTATTTATAAATAACTCAGGGTGGATTCACATGATCCAACCCTAACTATACATTTGATCAATTAAAATCCTATGCAGTTTAATTTTATTTATATAGCACTAAATCACAAAAAGGTACTTTATATTATAAGCTAAAGACCCTACAATAAAACAGAGAAAATCCCAACAATCAGAAGACTCCCTATGGCCCTATATTCGGTTTAACCTTGCCACTTGTTATTTTTATGAGCTTTTCTTTTTTGTTTAAATTCTTCTTCAGAAGAATTTCTAGAAGAAGTCAGAAGTCAACATATAGTAAAGTTAAAGTGCAAAGGTTAAAGCCGGTCATGGTCACTGGTCACTGTATGTGAAATTAAAGATTTTATTATCCCATCTAATATCTATTTTGATATTACAAATAACTTGATGCCATCACAGTATTGCAGTTTTTCACTGAATCGTCAATTTTGCTGTTTGTTTTCGAACATGCTAATAATCTGCAAAGGGAACATGCATCAGGGGCGGGAGGCATGAGAACTGAAACGTAGACATGCAGAACTTGTCAGCTCTATAAATGTTGTTTTAGCTTTGTTTCCGTGTACACTAGAATACTTACATACATTCCAAAGTCAATCCTACTTCACACTGTTGTATTAAGATATTTTTGTTGTTTTTGTTTCATTTGTTGTTAACTGAATCTCCATTAACAAGGTTGTGTACGTGTCTAAGCTCTGAAGTGTTTGTCAAATATCACATCAGATATTAAACTAATGATGAAGTCATTTTCCACATCGAAGTCTAAATTAGCACGACTCCCATTGGCTGTCTTCCAAACTGTATCTTAAGCAAACAAAGGACACCATTATTTAATGAAATAAGCAGTGATTGTTGTCACGTAGGCCTCAGTGACTTAACTTCAGTTGTCTGATTCAGTTAGCTGCACCTTGATACAATACAAATACAAGTCCTCTGAATAAGAAGATAATCAGCAAAAAAAAAAGAAAAGAAAATCCTCCCATTTGCCCTATATGAAGGCCAAAGCACTTGCCCTGTATCAAAAATAACTTGCCTCTCCCACTAACAGATGATGACATTTGGAGCATGATTTAGCCTTGTCGCCAAGTTAGTATCAATGTGGGGCCTTAGGTAAACACATTTGATAGGACCCAAAGGTCTCGCACCAGTATTAGGCTGAGAGGACAGGCAAGTGTGCAGGCCCTTGGCCCTACTAAGAATCAGCAGAAGCCAAGCAGGAAACATCTGGAAGACCCAGTGCAAACAGATGTCGGAATGAGATAAGAGCCCATGACTTAGAGTTCAGCCTCCCATCTCTGTATGATGAGGCTTTGTAATATCCAGGTGGGCTGTAGCAATGACTCCAACAGCTCAAAGGTCCAAATAATCAAACTGCAGGGTTTTTTTCTTTCTTTCTTTTTTCTCACACTAGCATCTGGTCGGGCTGTGAATGTTGTCAGTAACTTGTGTTCCATTGTTCTTATAGTCTCATTTTGATCCATTGTCAGCCAGACTCTCATGAGACTCCCTTTATACAATGTTTTTGCCTCCCCGGGTCACCATTTACATCATTTCCTGCTATAGTTTTAACATCGGCTGGGCAACAAAGTATGCATGAATAGTTAGCCATTGACTTGTAATGCCAACACTTGAGCTTCATTGTTGTGCTGCGGATTGTTTGATTTGAATTCTAGTGTCAACTGTATTGTTTATTTTCAATTGCTCATCTAAACACTTGAGGCCATAGTTTATGAAAAACATAAAAGTAAAAAAAAATTGGCAAGAAACTAGCAGAACCATGCATGCGTGTGAATGTAAATTCAATTTGAAAGTGTATCATTGTGCTCCAGTTTTTAACCCTTTGCCTTTCCGCTATCACAAAAACATATTCGCATCCTCCTTATCACTGTTGATTACTTTGCGTGAGGAACATAAAACAGAGAGGGAAAAAATAACAGATAAATTATGAAGAAAACTATGTCATTCGCACAGATGAGTAGAAGTCACAGGGGAGGTTTGGTTCCTGTTAAACTATAAAAAGGACTCTCTTGGGACATAAGATCTGAAGTGGAACTCACAGATTGTTCTGCAATCAGAGGCGACTGCACACCACCAGCCTGGATCTTCATAAACTGATAAATAACGGGTCCTTGGTGACATGGAAAAGTTATATAAAAGTTAGTCAGGGAAAGGTTATGAATATATGATTTCAAGAAAGTACCAGGTAAAAAGTTACCAAGTATTTCTTTTAACAGTCAATCAAACATTTATAAAGTTAGAGATAAAAAGCTAATTTGTCTCAAAAGTGAAAGTCTGATTTCATGTGCTCATTTCAACAGCAGTTACAAAAACACTGGAATTGCCCATAAATGTGAAGATATGAAAATTACCTAATGACCCTTTTGTTTCTTTCAGGACTGAAATATCGACTCATATACCTGATATTTATTGTCTTATAAAGTTCTCAGACTTGTTAACATGTTCAAAAGAACTTGATATCAATCAGCATCAATAAACTCCCACCAAAAACAAAATACTGTAGTGAAAAACTGTACAATCCTTTCTATTAAGGATCAGGTTAAACTTGGCATTTTAGTGTCTTATCTGTCTTAACTCATTCAATTCAACTCAGTTTTATTTATATAGCACCAAATCACAACAATAGTTGCCTCAAGGCGCTTTACATTGTAAGGTAAAGACCTTACAATAATACAAAACATGTTACCAAATGTCTGCGTGTTCATTTCTAGCTTGTTCATTGCCAGGAGCTGGAGCTCAGTTGGTAAATTCATTAATCACTAAAGATGGCTGATGAAATCATCATGTTGAGATTCAAGGGCCCTTGAGTAAAACAACAAACCCCAAATAGTAACCAATGTGCATTAAGTCTACAGTATATGATTTCTTTTTTTTTCTTTTGGACAGAAGCATCAATAAAATGTAATGTGCTATAGCACCAATCTGCACAAACATCTGGCATTAGCGTATCACAAACAGACACAAGATGCAAGTTTCTCTGCTTCACACTGTCTCAATCACACCCTTTTACCCATGATAATTAAGAGCCAAACCACCCCGTGATGACCACTGGTACACCACACAAACAGGAAGTAGAGAAGAGGTCAGTGAATGAAAGGAGGAAGCGCTGGCAAACAGCAACAATGCAAGAGGAGGAAACCCTTCCATTATAAAAAGGAACAGACCCCTGCAGTGTGCTGTTCAGGGTCATGACTAGTGGAATGGAAGACAATAGGGGAACAAGGCCGCTGGCTGACCAGCGTAGGTGTGTTGTGTCTGTGTGGCTGAGATAGTAGAACGTCAAGGGTCAATGGAGACACGAGCAAAGCAGTGGCAAAACAACAATGAAGCGCATGATAATTCAAACCCCAGTGCTGAAGTACAGAGTTCACAACTCCTCAATCTTTTTGCTCAAGTATGTAAAGTATATGAGAAATGCAGTAAAACCCTTAACTGACCTTTGGCCAAACATTCAGTTGGCTCCGTTAATTTTTTTCATTCTGTTATGTCTCTGTGTGTATTTGTATGTATATAAAAATACATATATGTTCAACTGTATGCTATGCGTGTGACAGATGGGGAAAAAAAGACACCCTGTTTTCACATAAAGCAGACTGTTCAGCTGTTAAGCGATGGACCTCCACCCAGTTTCAATGAAGCATCATCACAGCAGCAGCCAGACACTTCCCAGAGGAAATCCTTTGCCAGGCCAGACACAACAATATAATTATTATCACAATGTACCATCTGCCTCTGTTTTTTGACAGACTGAGTCAGTATGTGTGTACATATGCATATTTACTCTATGGCTATATGAGTCATGTGAGTTTTTATTTTCTTAATTGCTAAATAGAACCGTTTAAGGTTCAAACATTCTTACTTCAGTCACTCATGTTTTCACGGTACTTTGCATGCAATACATGTTTTTTGCAGAAATGTAATTAACTCTGGGGGGGCGGGGGGCTGAGGAGACAAATGCCGCTGACAGAGGAGACAAATCATACCTGTGGGTGAAGAACAACTCTTATCTTGAGAGGCAAGTCCTCAGATAAAAAATGACAAGTGTAATTTTGACAAAAAAAGAGCACAGGGTCTTTAGGCCTGCAATGGATCACACATCAATTACTATATTTGGATAGATTTTGACAGGTTTAAATGTGGTACATAAGCAGGTAATGGTTTGGGAGATAATGGAAATTTAACTGGTCTGAACACTGCCATACTGTCAAAAAGATAAATTGCCAGGTCATGAAAGGGGCTTAAACAAAAGAGGAATATTAGTTGACAAGCATGCATATATTTAAATTATTATTAGCTTACTTTCTTTACTGCAATCCATCATTTTTAGGTGAGATTACAATGTTTATCTGACATGTGAGATTGAAACTAATCACTGCTAATGACTGAAATAATTGATTAAAAAATACTGAGCTGGTGTGTGGCAGTGAGAAGGGAGGAGGCAAACGTTGAATTATCGGTAGCGTATAAAATACCGAATTACCATTTGTGCATTCAAATGAATCCTTGAAAAGTTGTGTGTTTAATTATATGTTGACACAAACGGTGAACACCATCTTCACAACGTGAAAAAGCGGTAATACAACACCTTGGCATGCCAAGACCTAAGCACAAACTAGTCCTTACACACCAAGGAGGAGGCTGAAGTCTCCAAGGACTTGGCTAAGCCAGGGGAGTATGTAACATGGAGGGCAATGTCCAAGGCCTTTCACCTTGAAGCTGTTAACAGTCAGGCCTGTGATCCCAAGGCCTGAGTTAAAGACCCCCTTGGGTTTAGGACCGTAACCAGAGAGTTGGAATAACAGAGGGGGCAAGCACCATGCAGTGATGTGGTGGGCTCAGTCCTACTCCCTGCTCGGGGCCTGGAGAGAGGTCACAGGGTAAAACTTTTTTCTTTTTTGCTGCTTCACTCCATCTCTCCTTTTCTCACTCTTTTTGACTCTCTGAAACTTAGATCAGTTTTGCATAAGGTTAGAAAGAGGTGGCCTGCTGGGGCTGGTGGTAGGTGGACACAGTGGCTTCCTTAGTCTTAACACATTTATCACTGAAAGCCTTGAAGGTGTGGAAGGAAAAAAGCAGCAAGTGTGAAGTGCATTTTTGTGTCACCGTATATGCATTGTAACTACTTTCTTCAATTGTTACAATTATTACACACAATATGCTCAGTTTCGTGTTTTCTTCTTCAGACACAGGTGATTCAATTTTAGCTTCTGATTAAATCCCACTTTTATATTTGGCCAGCTGCACCATTTAACCTCAATATTTAATATGAAATAATCTCAAATTTTAACAGCATAAAATGTTTTCAGCTAATATATACATGTTTTTTCCATACAGGTATTTTCCTACAGAACAGATTTGATAAATAGATTTTAAAAAAGTTTTGATTTTGTTTTCGTGCAGCACATCAGCAATTCTCTGGGCTCTAACAGGAATGAGGTGAACTTGTTGATTTACTCAGTTTGAGAATTTCAGACTTTGCAATTTGCTCACCAGGGGTCTCAAACTCGCCCGGGAGCCACTTATGGCCCATGTCACCCCGATATTGCCGTGGAGAATTATAATGCGATTTGGCCCCTGAGCTTAATTCTTTTGTTAGGGAGAATTTGTTTGTTGTTGAGTGCAACGTTAAAATAAGTTCTTTAAAAAGCAAAAAATGATTTAATATGAGCAGAGAGTACAAACATGTTGAGGGATTGGTTGTGTTAGTTTAGTGAGAGAGTTGTCTGTAAAGAAAACAATTTTGACTAGCAGTCAAAAACGAATGTGCACACTTATGTCTGCATTTTTGTTTTGTTAAATACGAACAAAATGACAGCAGAAGTGCTGCCACGTGTTTGGCAAGAAGGAGAGTAACAATTTGTTTAGTTGGTAGTTCAATGAAAAAGAAGGCTTCAGAAAAACAATTGTGTTCACATTTGCAGTTTATTTGAAATTTTTTTTAAAAAACCAAACAAACACTACATTTTCTTGTTTGGTGGGGGGTTGTTTTTGTACTACTTGAACACTAAAGTGTCCCTCCAAAGAGATGACAGCAGTGGGCCACAGCTCATTTAAGTTTGAGACCTTTGCATTGCACCATCAGTTCCAAAGCCAACAAACCATGCACTTAATTTCCTTACAGAAAGCAGCCCCTTGCATAGCTAAAACTATCACTTTGAAAGACGAGTTTTCAATTGTGTCATGAAGACGAAACGTGCTTCTTCAGAAGAAGTGACTTGGGTGAGTGACGATTGAAAACATTACGTCCAGATGAACAGAATCAGCCTTTTGGGGCATAAGTAGGAACATGTAGACTAGAGGTTTCTACCGAATTGCACCCTTGTTAACAACTAACTACCACACCACACCTCATCTTTGCTAGTAGGCAAGCTTTATTTACAAATTTGTTAGCTAAATTCCAAGTTGTTTAACATAATAAATAATCTAGTATCGTGCTAGCTGATAAAGGTTCTATGCATGGTAATATTTGTAGTAACATTAGACAAAACAACTAGGTTTAACTTGGCTGTGTTATTTGCAGCTCGCATTCAACTGTTAGTTTTGAAAAGAGCAGGCTGAATAATTTACCGGCGACTCAGCTCTCAGGACAAATAAGCTGAGCCACCATAGCTTGCAATTCAGGTCAGCTAACTTATGCTCACATTAGCACAAAAAAGGTAAAAACATTTAGCCAGACAGGCGTTGCCAGAGAAAACTGGCTGGCACGATTCACTCTTGTTTATTGACCTATTACCCCATTAATGTTTTAGTACTACAGAACAGAACTATAAAGTGCTACCAAAACCCCCAATTATATTTAACATGCATTATGTCACTATCAGTGGACATCAGGGACAGCTAAGTCAATGGAAATATTACTGTTTCAGAATAAAAATGAACCATCAGACTTACTTTAAAAATGGGTCCGTATCACGCATATGTTGCTTCATTTTTATGTCAACATAAGGTGGATTATGAAGCGGTTGCAATGTATGCAGGCTACTTTAGCACAAGTTGTCATTTAAATTCATAATAAACACACTTTCGGTTTCACATCACAGAACGAGGATCAGAGTATGCAAAGTCTAATCACTTAATCCTCGTAGTCTGTCAGCTCAAACCCTTGTGTATCAGTTTAGTTAAACAGAGGAATGGAAAAATTTAAAGGTCAAGTTGAGCGGCGGTTGATTCAGTTCACACAACTTTGGTAACCTGATTTTTTTCCCCCTCTTACCTGATTTGCTTGTGTGAATTGAAGTGAGGTTTAAATAACCCTTAAAAAAAATCTCACACCTTCAAGAGGGTTGGTAAACAAATGCTAAGCATCCCATGGGTGTGGAGCTCGGCGAACCGCAGAGCCTTATTTGCTCCTGCTTGTCTCAGCTTGCGGCTGTGTATTTCTGTCCTTCTGAAGATGCAAAGGTAGCATGGTAGGACACACATCAGTACACACACTTTTGTGCATACACCCTTGCAGAAGAAACACACGCACACACACATATGCAAACACAGCGTACTTAAACACGCAGAGCCCTGCAACAAAGCAACCAAAAATAACAGGCACCTGTTGCTCAAACCACAACGTCTACAATGAAGCCAAATTAGAGCGTCTCCCTAGCAACGGTAATTTCAATCACAAGCTGCAGCAAGCAGCCTCGAAAACAACCCCATTTAAACATCGCTGCTATGTGAGTCACCTGTAAACAATGAATAAACATGTGCATGCATGTTTAGCCAATTCCTTTATTTCATGAAAGTGGATGTACAGCCTAACACTGAATGATATGTGACCCTCTGAGACATCTGCCAAACCCCTCCACTCTTTGAGGGTAAAAGGAAATCACGCTACCATTAGTGGCTGAAACATGATTGCAAGAATTTCATTGAAGTGTTACGATAAAAAGCTTCCCAGCCACAGACGGCAACTACTCAGACTCTGACCGAGTGGGCTGCTGTGTTCATGTGTTGTAGGAGCTCCTCTAGTGGTCGCAAGCAAAACCTTCAGGAAGTTGATACGTTTTAGCATCCACATTGTGTCTCAATGAGAAAAGCACATTTTTTGATTGCCTGTTTAGGCCGTTTGCAACGGAGACAGGCGTGCAATAGGCATGTTGTATTTACACCTGATAGCATTGTCTGAGAAAAGCAATAAAGGTAAATACATGTGCATGACACCTATATAACTTAAATCCAATTCAAATATGCAAATGGGATGGGAAAAATATTTTTTACACATTGCTAATGAGGGCAATTTACCATTATACACATGCCTTTTATACATATATATCTCTTCTCATGAACGCAAGAAGGAGGCAGCTTCTTCACAAAAGAAAACTTAATCGGAAGCACATGTGTTGCCCTGTGCAGGAGTTTAGGATGGTTTGGGAGGTGGGTGGGGGGTGTAGGGTGCTGCTGTGAATGAGGGTGTTAGTGATGGGAGAGAGAAAAACACAAGAGGGGGGAAAAAAATCTGTTTGTGGGGGGTGGGAGCGAAGGCCTGGCGGTTGGGAGGGCATGAGAATATAAACTCCGACGTAAGTGAGGCGATTTACTCAAGCCTGGGAATTCAATGCGGGGGTGGAGTTGGGGGGTTAGTGTGAGTGGGCTCAATTTAAACCACATTGCTATCATAAATAAGACATGTCTTCTTTCCGTGTCTTCCTTTTTTTCTTTTTTTTTTTGCTTCCCTTTCTCGCCAATACCACAGTGATGTACAGCGTCTGTCACTCAGAGCAGCCTGACATTTGTCAGTATGCAGATGGCTCCGATAGCACAAGTGCACCCGGTTTGTTTTTAATCACAGTCCGGCAGCATTAAAGGTACAAGGGAATATAATTCAAAGTTGGATAGGATAACGTGGATTTGTGCAGTAATTATGATTCATAATGGCAGTCGCCTTGTAACTCCCATTCTTCTCCTTAACAAATTGAGTGGAAATGCTTCCAGCTTGAAAGACCCTTGTTTGGATGATACATGAAGCTACTGTAGCACGGACTCTTCAACTAAGCAGTTTTATTTCAGTCGTCACCCCCCTCCTCCACCCCGCTTGTTGCTGCAATAGGAGAATAGGAGACCAACATGAGAACAAAAGGCCATGGGACTGAGCTTATATACATTTCCTCTGTGGCTCAGTCAGATTTATATACTTTCATAGAAGTGGACCCAAAATGTCTGGCTCAGGGCCTGAAATCCCATCCTTGTGTTTGGACAACATCCAGGAAAATAATGTCTTATCATAAAAAGGGCACCTTTTTTTCTTGAAATGTATTATTATAAATTACAGAGGGTAGGCAGGTGAAAGAAGAACAGCATAAACACTGAAAGAGCTGAGTGATGAGCACATGGAAAGTGGGAGCAGGATGAAGATGATTTTTTTTTTTTAAAGGAAGCTGTGTACAAGGATGCTGAGGATGATGGGATCAGGAGGAGAAAGATAAGCGTCTCAGAGTTTCATGGGGAAACAGCATTGACTGCGGCTTGAAAACGCGGGGGTCACGTCGCTGTTCTCCACCTTTACTTCCACTGAAAGATGTTTGTGCCTCTCCCACCCTTCCAAATGGTGCTCAATTCTGGCAGCACCTGAATACTGGGTCTCATCAGGGCTACCTGCCAGGGATTAACTAGAACCTGTTACCCCTCTGTGTCAGATGAATGAGCTCTGTCTCTCTTTCTCTCACCCACACCCACCAAACCATGCACACACGCGTGTATTGTAAGAGTCTGTAATAGGAACCAGCTGGGCTTTCAAGGCTGCGCAGTAGGCCAGACAGGCCCATTCATAACCCTCTAGTGAGTTTTAATGAAGGTGGGTTCAGGGGCAGCAGCAGCGTGGAGGGGAAATGATGAAAGAGGGCAGACGGTCTACTCCTTCTTCCCCATGCTCTCCACCTTCCAGTCAGGGAATGTACTGTACTCAAGCTTGAGTAGGTGAGAGGTTCACCTTTAGCCCAGTCATTCAAACTTAGCTGCTGTAACCTGCACAGAGTGAATGAACACTAGTACGTTTGGACAAAAAGCTGAGACTGGAAATTGAGAATAGTTTCTACTCACTTTAAATTTTTATAAAAAGCACCAAATATACTAAAAAAATAACTCAAACTGAGTCACACTTAGGCATGCTTTGCAGCCCACATATAAAGGAAGTTATTGTAATTGAAGGTATTGTTGAGTTTGTGTAAGTCTTTGAGGTAGCACATTTCATTCAAGTGATGTGGATGTAATGATGAGCTTCACAAACACAATCCATAAATACACAGTAATCAGTGTTCGCTATTGAGACACTATTGAGATCTTAAGATTACAAAGCAGGAATCAGATCCGTTACGGATCATTCTATGTGTGATGGAAACCTTGCACGATGGGTGCATTTTGGGATCTTTTATTTACCTATACATCAAAATCCATAATGAATGCCAAATGCTATGTGGTGCTATGGAGATTTGAAACATTTCTTCATTTGCATACGAGAAAACAGGGTTGTTTCAAGGAATGGTCACCTCCATCTTGGTTTTTCTCAGGCTCGATTGATGGTGCGTAACCTGAGCCGGTGAAGTAACTGTGAAGAAACAGCCCTTTTACACCCTGAGGTCAGGCTGACGTGAACACCAATAAACCGGGCACTGGCACACATTCCATTGTAAAATGCACAGATAAACAAAAGAGCTATTCTAAACCAAAAGTGTAACTGTCTGTATCCCAAAAAACTATTATTATTGAAAGGTTTTGGGGGGGAAATATGGAAAGAAGCTGTCTGGTTTTGGTTACACAGTATGGCCAAATTTCAATAGTTTAAATAGTCCCACTTTATATAGTGCAATAATAAGATTAGCATGATATATTAGATAGTAAACAGTGCTAGTCCAGTGTGATTTGGCATAATGATACTTAAGTCACTGTAAGGAAACATAACCAAATATGTGCTGTATGTTTCATAAGAATTTTTGCTCTTTGTAGGTAATTTCCGCTCTGAGCTTGACGCCTTGGCGTCACACTGTGTGGGTGTTTGAGGTGCAGCCCTAAAATGGTTCAAATCATTTCTTACACATATAAGTTTCATTTTCTATGATGGAGGCTAGGTGTCAGATTCCCCTGCGGCGTGGTGTCCCACAGGACTCTGCTCTTTGGCCTCTGTTATTTATTTCATATTAGCGACCTCAGAGAGAGAAATGATTGAAAGTTCTAATATCTGTACTTATTTGCTTATGATATCCAATTCAAATAATCTGCAAATAAGTGTTAGTATATAGACTGGAGGGTACAGTCTCACACACTGACACAAATCAAGACTTCAAAGCAAGTTATTCTACTGTAGAAACATGTGCAGATAGAAATGGTGGCTTGCAGCACTGTAGCTGCAAGCCTGAGTGCTCTTCACTGCTTTTGTTCTCTGGCTTCTCGACTAGGGTTGGCTAGCTTTGTGCTAGCATGCTGTCTTTGCAGATGTTTATTAAGGGCTGAAGTTGTGTTAGCCACGTCGCCCTGCCTTTTTCATGCTCTGTCTGTTCACTTGAGGCTGGTTAACTCTGTGGACTCTAGAATTTCAGGCATTAACATTTGTTCTTTATTTGCATCTTGATGAGGACTAATTAGCAGGTAACTGTGTATATGCAATGCACCCATACAGTCTTTAGTTGCAGCTTGCTAATGTTAGCATGAACTCATAACTCACATTATCTTCTTCTCCAAACATGGCCATGTCTGGCTCGAGAAACACACCAAGATGACAGCAAATGAACCAGTGGGTGTTATTACGGTGGATATGACCATCATTCATGTACAGTCTTAGGGTGTGAGTCGGGTAAACATTATGTTGTATGAAAAAAATGACAATGTGGCCACTTTCAAGAGTAAATTTTAGCATAGGCACAAGTTTCATAAAATTTACATGACTGTTAACAACTGTCCTGGAGGAGATGAGTTGGGTTTTTTTTTCCATTTCTTTTGGCTTCATTGAAATTAAGTGGAAGTCCACAGCAGAGCAGGCAAACAGTCTCATTAGACACACACAGTCATGCATACTAACTACACTCACACGCACACAAATGCAGTACACAAATGTTTTTGGTGGGCAGATGGAAAGAAATCGGGGGGTATGTCACAAACCTCCCACGCTCTTCACTTCAGCCTTGGTGGCCACACAGCCTTTGATATTTCCCACATAATAACTTGGTGGTTTTTCAGCTAACCCCAGGAATGTTCATATGAAACAAATAGCACAACGCATGACTTCGTTGCGCAGGCTTTTGCTTGGTTATGATAATGATGCAAGAAATATTTCAACAGTGTAGAAGCTTGATCTAATCTTGCTTTCACCTTTGTAAACCATTGTGGGATTAAAAGAGAGTTTGCGTAAGCATAAGCCTGCCTCAGAAAACTGCTGAAACATTAGCCATGCTTATCTATGATGCTATGTAAGCAAAAACGGATTAGCATAATGCTACTTATACCACCTGTCATATTATGGAGGCCACATATTAGGCCACATATGAATAACAAAAATACACAAGAAAAAAAATACTGATTCAAATGCCAATTTTAAATAACCAGATGTAAGCTGATTAGTAACCATGCGCCATGTTGTCTTTTCCTCTTGCTGGACTCAGAAATGCAAAAATTGTATGATAATGGCATCATTTCTGCATTTCTACAATATACCATCTAGAAAGGTACTAAAGCATTGCACGCCCTTAGCAAACTGGGTGTGGCGATATACATTTTTATCATACAGGGCTGAGACTTGAGTGAGCAAGAGGTCATTTGTAGCTGAAAAGAAGATGGCTCTCTTGCTCTTATGGGTTTTCCTCTCTCATCACCATCTGCATGCTGAAGCACCATTCAGTCAGGCTGACGGCCAAGAATGTGGGAGCAGCTAGGTGGCGTGCTGGGTGATTTCCTGTCTGAGGGGTCTTCTCGTAGTCGTAACACGATCCGCCTTCAGTCCAAAAATAACCAATGTCCCTGCAGGAGATGGTGCTGCATAGCTCATGGGGCACTAAGGTAGCCTGACATGCTTCCTTCCTCAGTGGATCCTGAGAGGATGGAGCTGGTAGTGGCTAAGATTTTTTTTCTCTTTTTTCTTTTTTTAGCTGGAAGGTCGTGCAGGGCACCTTTTCATGTGCGCAAAGCAGGTGATTCTTTTCAGAGACCACAGTTATATTCCTGTAACAACAATGAGCCAACCTACTTCTGCTATTTACTGCTCTTAATTGCTGCTTTCATGACTTACTAGCTGCACGCTATTATCTAAAAGTTTCAAAAAGGAAAGGGAGTGAAAATCAAAATCAGCATAATCTCACAAGACCTTAAATGAAACCGACATGCCACCATGTTTATTTTCGCATGAATGTCAGATTTGGGCGCTGTGGTTTCACAGTTTCCCTGCTCTGTGACCTCAGTGTGCACCAGCATTGCGAAGTCAGAATGATAACAAATCAACACTTTAGATACCTGTTCCACATGCAGGAGAGATAGGCAGAAGGAAAGAAAAAAAAAAGAAAAGAGAGATAGGCAGAAAATTAGCTAGTGATGGATTTTTATCACAAACGACTCTAAGACTGGGTGTGGGAATTGCATCAAAGATCATAGCTGAGGGTAAAGAGGGAAAACAGATAGCACACTTTGAAATATCTGACCCTAATAGGCCGATTATTTCCATGAGCGCTTTGCCTCTCCATAAACAGAGCAGCATATTTGTGCAGGTTTGTCTGTGTTGTTTCAGAGAGCCTAGGCTCTCCCGGTGGGGGATATTTCACGGGTTCATTATGCAGCAATTTGGGTATCTGGGCTAGTATTTTTTTCCCCTTTTTTACAGCACCTCACAAACCACAGCTTAAGAGATAGCAACAAGGGTGGAGACCCATAACCAATACACTGGTTTACTTTGAAGAGGATCCACCAGAGTAGCGTGGACATTGCCAGTAGCTCCACAAGGAGCCAAAAGGAATGAGGTGGAGGAATACCTTTGAGAGTTAAATTGCTGTACACGGGGAGGGGGGACTAAACTGAGAGTGTCTCAATAATGAAATAAATCTGCCCACAGCTTTTTTTGTTTAATGAACGTGGAGCTGATTTATTTTCCGTATGGCTCGGCAGATTTTTTTCTAGCGACAGAACAGAGCGCGCTCTGTTCAGTGCCGTGCCCAGCAACCAGGTGTGAGACAGACGGCGTGAAACAGTTAAAAGTAAACTGAGTGCAGTGAAAACGGTTGTGCTTCAAAATTTTGTGGCCCGTTTTTTTTCTCTACTAGGCTTTCCAGGAGAAATAGATTTGCTGCGGCAATCACAAACAGTCTGGTTTTTGTCGCTGCTCAGTTCACCAGCTACGTGTTTGCCACATATCTGAACTGCTGTCAAAACAGGTAGCCTCTTTTTTTCCATATTTTCTGTACAAAGCCCTCTTCTGTGGACCTGGAATACAAATGTGTCCTGATAGGGCAACACAAATCAAGTTTTAGACAATGAATATCATGTGAAATGTAGTTAAATGACAGAGAATAATGACGCAAGCCTTTGAGAGAGAAAAAAAAATAGAAACCCACTATTCAGGATATAACACTGAGAGAAGAAAGAGATAAAAAGAGAATGTGAAAGAGGGAGGGACATGGAGGAGAGAGAGATCGCAAAAGCTGAGAAGAAAGAAGTACAAACAAACAGCGAGGAGGGAAATATCATAAACAGATCTACTGAGACTATCAACCAATGTAAATATGAAAAAATGCCAAGCTCAAGTACATGAACCCTTGTAGGAATGAAACCCCCCTTTGTGCCACAGTAACCTCTGTTTATGAAGACAAGCTATGCTTCTCAAAGGAGCCTTGGGGGACACCATCAAGTACGGTCAGTATTTTAATGTTCTGCCCTCCCTCTGTCTTACCCAACAAGGCAAACAATATTCATCTTGATCAAAAACATTATTAGTTACACAGCAGGTCAGCAAGGACGCTGAGCTCAGAATGAAATGTTGAGATAAAACATTTTTCCATTAGACCGCACTGTAACACATATCATAGTAGTGTCCCGCTATCTACTTATGTGTTATCTTGATTTTTTTTTTCTCTTCAGATTTTGCAAAAACCCAGAAAAATTTCCACGGAGTTCAATTACACTCCACGCACAACCGCTTTCATACTTGCCCAAGCTTCCACTAAAACTGAAACTGTTCGAGTTTGAAGGTTTTTTTAACTGACAGCAGCCGGAGCATTTTGAATCAAGAGTGCATGACATGAACTATAAGTCAAGCTGTGAGTTAATGCGTTTTCATGAGTTTAAGAGAAGGAAACCTAAGAACTTCTACTGCAGGTTGTCACAGAGAAAATGACTTTCCCAGTTTGGTTCTATGGGATGGTGTAAAGTCTTAATGGGACACATAAGGACCATTAGAATCTCTTATATGGAATGCTGAAGTAATAAAAAAAATTCTCAAAAGGCCAACACAACAGTCCCAAAGATTAGAGAGAAAAAAACGTTATGACAAGAAGTTGATGGTGACTTTTAACTCCCTGATACTCCCCTTGTCATGCATTTTGTTGCACAACATCAGGATGGTTTACCCGGCATATTTGCTTATTGCTCAAATTAAGTCATGCTCCAAACTGACATATTGTTTCAATGCAGTAATGTGCAGGCAACCACCAAATATGGCTGGCAGACTTTCAACTATGCTTTGGAGATGGAGCAAATGATGGTTTGGCTCCCCTTAGACAGACAGTTTTCAACAATGAATCAAACAAGCTTAAATTGGACAAATTAGGAAGAGTGTGATCAGCTTAAGTTCATGGCTTGTCTTTGGCATGCGGCTCTGGTAAGAGACCAAAGAGAAGCACTTTTACTTCTTCTTCTGGTTTTTTAATGGCTTACTGCTGCCCTCTGTCAAGAAATAAGGGTTACTGCAGCAAGACATGAAAAACAGACACAGTAGCAAATGTTCCAAACCCTTTAAAAGGGAATAAAACGATAACAATAAAGTGTCCATCAGATAATTCCTGGTATACCGTTTCAGCCGTGACAGTCATTCCCTCTTTTGTCAGCCTGCGAGCCAGCTTCCAGGAATGCAACTGCATGCGCAGCACTTCTGCGTCCCAATGTGTATTTCATTTGGGTTTCTGTCTCAAACACACATGTGGCTCAAATATGTGGCCCAGTCCTCCAACAGAAACAGACTGCGATCCAGCGAGGTCCAAATGTGCAAGTCACTGGAACATGCCATGCTAACACTCAACAAAGTCAGACAGGGCCACGTGTTCAAAAATTCAGGGTACATTCTTCAGAAGCTCTGTCACAGCCCTCTGCAGATAAGTCGACAATGAATCAGAGGGTGTCTGACAAAAATAACTGCCTAATTAACAAAAAAGGAAATGTTTAACAGAGATTCAAAGCGACGCAAACATAAACGTCTGTTACCAAAGCAAATTGAGTCAAAAGAGTCACTAAAACCTCACAACAAAACTGAAACTATTGCTTGAATAACAGAAAGCCAAAGCCTAAACCACACTGTCAATGAGCCGCACATGAGGACCATGTTACACTGCTCTGCACATACCACCAAGAGGATAAAGATTTTGAATTATTTGAATTATTATTATTTGAATTGAAATAAAGTGGAAGAATTTTACATCCTGAACACCCCCCACCCCCATTTGCCAATTAATATACATTCATTATATAAATGTGTCTGAGGCTCTTCTGTAATGGTTTTGTCCAGAGGGAGCCCTATTAGAAGGGAGTGGCATCCCACAGAGCAGGGTGTAGCGTGACTTTATGGGGATTCAACCAAATACTCTTCACTAAATACACAACAGACTGTAAAATCAGACCTATTTGGTATGCTGTGTTTCCATATGTGTGTGTTGTTGCTGTTGTTGTTATTTATGAGTGTCCAGGCACTGTTTTTTCTTTTCTTTTTTTTTATCACTTTAGACTATAGAGAACAGAATGGCTGTGTAGACTTTCTCTATACACCGATATGAATATATGTTGGTATGTGTGTGATATACACCCCACCCCAGAAAGCACTTATGTTTGTTTTATCTTTACCTTGTTTATAGCTGGCGAAATGAGAAAATCGAGCTCAATCAAAGATAACACATCTTCCAAAGGCAGATAAAAGTAAGACTTACAACCCCCCCCCCCCCCCCCCCCAAAAAAAAAAAAAAAAAATCTGTGATAACTTCAATAAACTATGTAATCATCAGTAAAAGACTGAATCCACAAACACTGTGTGGGATTTAAGACAGCAAACATTCACCCTGCAGAAGGAACATTGAACAAGACACTGGAAGCAGACAATATCGGGTGGTTGTACTGTGGTCGACCTCGGATTTAGTTTTGGATGAAAAGCACACACAGAAATTCTCAAAAGACTATTTTCAAAAAATAAAAACGACTATAACTGCAATGATTGACGTTTACATATTCAGCCTAAAGCCCAGGGGAATCGCTTATTTGTTATGTCCGCCTATATTTTCACATTATCTACCATTCAAGGCTGAATTGTCTACCATGGCTGGTCTGAATTCTGCTTTGCATGGAATTTCACTTTAAGGAACTGTAATCCATAAAAATGTGATAGAGGCCCACAGGAGAGTTTAGAAACCAAGCCCAGCCATATAATTTACAACTTGGACACACTTTTTTGAAAAAGCTCTTTAGAGTGTCTGCTCTCATGACAGAACATATACAAGGATTTAAATGTACTCAGTATGTTCTTGCTATGAACTAAATAACAGGTCATACCGATTAGCTACAGTATTGAAACCACTTGCCTAATATGCTGTACAGTAGGTCCCCATCTTTCGGCAAACACAACTCTGACCCGTCAGACTATGGGCATAGGAGGTTTGAGGGTGTCTTGTAGCCCTGGCATTGGGATGTTGGCAGTGGATTGTTTGGGTCGTGTGGGTTTCAGGTTATGGCCTCCATGGATGAGTCTTGTTCTGGTGCATCCCATGGATGCTGAGGGAAATGTTAATCTAGGGTGTTTTTGAAGGCTGAGTCAACATCTGAGACTCTCCACAAGCCATATAGAAGCCTGTTGTAGGGTTATTTTGTGGGTGGGTGTTTAGGGGATAGGCAATGAAACACTGCATGGTCACAAGTAGATCAATAGCACTGGTCTTCGGTATGCTATTTTTTGTTGTTTTAATGTTGTGGCTGATCAATGTATAAAATATAAACATTAAGAATAGTTAAAGTAAGACTACTGAACAGAAGGCTGTGCCACACCGTTAAAAGTGCTAGTTGCTTGTCGTTTTCTGCTTCACTCCTATGATTTTTTTTTCCTTCAGAAAGCTTTTTACTCTAGCTTCATATTCCAGATGAGTTTGCAAGTTCTGGCATTATCATTGCCATATACTTTATTTTGTTTCCAGGTTACATTCAGGGAAAACTTTGTTTTTTTGGAAAAACAAAGGACAGAGAAGCATGAAGAGAGCCAGTGTGTGTGTGTGTGTGTGTGTGTGTGTGTGTGTGTGTGTGTGTGTGTGTGTGTGTGTGTGCGTGCGTGCGTGTGTGTGTGTTTGTGTGTGTGTGTGTGTGTGAGAGAGAGAGAGAATTATGCTTCCAAGGTATAGCAGGCTGCTTGCCAGATGTACTCCCAGCAGCTGCATAACAGATACAATGAAATTTTAGATCATTCTATAAATACCACTTACAGCTGCTTTAAGTTAAAGTCAGATGATTATTAAAAATGCTACAGATGAACTGTTTGTTAACAGATTTTGAGGAACAGTGCCCCTTTTCTCTGAAAAAACAAAAGCTACAAACAACAACAAACAGCCACATGGTAACAAAACTTGGGAAACGACACCTCTTCCTTTTTAACGTGCAAAAACTGAAGTTATTTCCTCTGTTTCTGTCCTTCAGCTTGGTAAAACAAATGGTTTGTGACAAAAAAGGAGTCATCATAAATAGGGAGCTGCTATGTTATTCATGTTTTTATTTTAAAGGTTTAACTTATTTTTTAAGTCTCAAACTGTGCTTGAACTGACACTTGATCAATAATGGAGGTAATGTAAAAATGAGCAAAATATTTATTTAAAATCTCTTTGTTAGAGATTAAATCATCATTTTATTTGAGCTGAACCATGAATGAGGCATCGCTCTGTCAAATCCAATCTTTCTAACATAACTTTCAGATCTTCAGAAGACAAGATGCCACCCATCCAGATGACAAGCAGCGGAGGTCTCTGCTCGGCTTTGCTCGGGGAGATGAAAAGTAGCTGCACAGTTATGTATGTATGTTGAGCTCAAGAAAAGAACTCATAATGAAGTTAATAGGAAAATGTCTTTTATACACATGTAAATAGAGTGTTGAAGGAATACTGGAACACAAAGCAAGTCTGAGTTAATGGATTTTAAAGGGATTATGAAGTGTTTTGCCTGGTTGCTTCATGGGGTCATGAGTCTCCTTTTTGTTGCATCAGCTTTACAAGGACTACATGGAGGTCATGGACATGGGAAAAGATGCCAAGTCAACCAGTCTTTGGGTTGAACACACTTTTAAAAAACAAAACACATCGTAATATGTAAAGAACAGAACAGATGGATCATCAGTGATTTCTGAAATGATATTGGCTAAATTACATATAGTGTTTCTACATCTGAAGAGGCTGCACCTCATGAGAGGCACATTATGACTGAAAATGCATTCATGTGGTTAACCACGTCCTGCTGCTGGTCATAACCAGCAGGACAGCAACTCACTTGACCTGAGTTGTGAGCTTATGAGCAAGTGCACAATCTTGCTTGACTGCGAGGTCACTCATATTAGATGCATAAGACATATAGTACTGTGTAAAAGTCTTCAACCACCATTGGTTTCCTTTTCTTTTGTTTGAAAAATGGGAAATGGGTGCAGTGATTTATTGATAGAGGCAAACGAACATGGATTCAGCTTATATAATATGACATGAAAAGATGTCCCTCTTTTCATATCATTAGTTCCAACTATATGTATTTTAATTTTGTGCAGTATACTGGGATATTTATAATTAGAGTTATTTGTATTTACTAGAGCAATTTTTTATATTTTGTAATATGTTGTAATATTTAAATTTGTGAAGTTGGTGACTGGTTTTATTATCTTGAAGCAACTGTGACCACATAATTTCCTCTGGGATTATTAAATCAATTATTAATCTGATTCTGATTATAAGGCTAAAATGAAAGTTTTTATTATTCTAACAAGCTTTAATTTTTTGCAAATTTGTCAGGAAGGCATATAAGCCACCTAGTGTTTGAATGAGATTATCTAACGTTTTGTTTGGGTCTAACTGTGTCACTGCCTTTTTTCAAGTTGGATCCCAAAATGCTGTGTTTGTGCAACTCCTGTATACAGAAGGTCAATGACAGGCAAGGGCTTTGAAAATGTAATTAGAATCCATAAAGTACATTGCAGCAAAAAGAATCTCTCACTTTAATATCATTTAATCATTCAGAATAACACTGGACCAAGACAGCTGAGCCTGTTTTGATTATTTTGTTACTAGACCATCTGTGAATGCTTGAGCTGCCTACAGGCTTGATTCAAGTCTCGTATTTCACCCTAACCTGACAGAGCTGACAGCAAGCTCTGGGGACTTGCATACCCCAAATGCCACTGTTTTGGCAGGGACTAGCTACAGGTAGAAATACATGGGAATACAAATAAAAATAGCTTCAGGCTATGCTTCAGGAGAAAATGGCAAATGTCTATATTGTCTACATCCATTTCATACAGATCCATTATATATATATATATATATATATATATATATATATATATACATATATATATATGCACACACACACAGCAGTACAAAATTATGGTTTTCATTAGTGGCAGACATGTTAACTGTCAAGGCCAAAATTCCACAGAAAAGCCACCCAGTTGATTGTGGTGATGTGGCTGGCTGTGCGAGGGGTGTGACTAATTTACCCATAAAGTGACACGTCTTCCTCGCAAGCTGTGAAGCTCAAAATATTCCGATGACTCTGTCCTTGTGTCACTAAAGTCTGCATTTATCCTCATGTTACTTTTACTCTTCATCTGCTCGATATGGATGCTTGGGTGCTCGTTCAGGAGGCTCTCAACTTCAAAACATGACACGAATACATAAATAAAACATCAGTGCCAATTTTTCACTCGCTAAGATGAAAACGATGACTTTCCAAAAAAAAAATAAAAAATTCAACCATCATCTTATACTCTAGCATTACTGACAGTGTGCTGAAGCCTGTGTCTGTGTGAATGTGCTAAAATTCTGTGGGTTTCCAGCTCAGTAAAAGCTAAGCTTCATGCAATTTGATTGATATTGGCGAGCAGTGCACTGAAAACCCTCAAACGGCTGTGTGCAGACTGTTACCTTAGCCTCACTCTCCACAGCTGTTTCCTGCCCCAAACTGCTGAAACAGTGGTTTAGCAGAACCAAAGGTGGGCCAACACAAATCAAGGGCTCTCTGCCACATGTGCGCACACACACAACAATGTGAGCATACCATCCCCACCTACCCGTAGACTGCTACTGGTCACCTTGCAGCACTTCCTTTTTGAGTTGGGTCATTTCCTCTTTCTTTTCTGCACAGGAATGATTTGGGCTTGGCTGAGGTTATAACTCAGGAGGGAAGAGGAGCAAACAAGGTCATGACTTCCTCCCTTTAATCATCTTCAGCCCATCACTCACTTACACATATGCACCCACCCACAACATACCTAGAAAGACATGCTGAAAGGTTTTTGTTCCCTTTTTAAAAAAACATTTACCTCAAGAATATGTGCACCAGTACTAACTCTGAAAGCCACATTTAACTCTCATGTTGCATACTTGTTTAAATTCACATCTGGGGAAAACAGGGCCTTGTGAAACTGCGGGGCTCATATAATTCTAAATAGAGGATCATGGCAGTTTAAAAGGCTGAACAACGGGTTTGTGACTGAATGTTGTCGGTTTAGCCTGGCAGTAGGAAAAATTCTTGAGTCATGGCAATGTACCCATTGGCATTTACCCTTTAGCGAGGAACTTACCTGATCAGGGATGGGTGAGAGCGTATAATAGGATAAAGTTTCACTGAGTTCCCAGATGTGCAGTCATTCACTGGCAGGAATGTAAATTTCTTTTTCCATGATGAAAATGCATAAATGAAACTTATTTATTTAGTGAAATGAAAAGAGTTTGCATGCAGAATCCAAGGGAAACAAGCGCGGACATTACATTTTGTGTCTTGCTCACTAAATATTTTCCCCTCCATCTCCGATGATGAATCAAAATAACTCTAAATGGACTCTGTTTAAACACAATCCCAGAACGCAGACTGCTAAGATTGGGCGGGGTGGGGGGGGATTCTTGAGAAACACTAGAGAACACTTCAAAGTAGTCCCAAATGAGCATACTCATAACTGGTTTGCTCCCCAAGTGTGCTCAGTGGAATCATAGCAAGAGTAAAGAAATGAGACAAATTGTTTGTGACAATTAGGCTGATGCCAGATACTGCCAGCTATGGCCTGCACAATCACTTGTCCCCATCAGCCAACTCTGTTTATCAGTAATTGCAATTTGGAAAGAACTCTGAGGCGATTAGGTCCAGGGAGTGGTCAGGCAGAGAGCTTGCCCAGCCCTAAACAACGGGGCAGTGTTTGGGTAGAGTCTGCACGAGGTCCCACTGAGAGAAAGAGCAGCAGGGTAAGAGAAAGTGTGAAAGGAAGGAAGGAAGGAAGGAAGCAAAGAAGGAAGGAAGGAAGGAAGGAAGGAAGGAAGGAAGGAAGGAAGGAAGGACAGAGGGAAGCAAAGGAAATGGCAAATATGCAGCATTGACCCCTACTTTCCTAAAACCTATCTGATCTTAACTCATCCTGTCTGATAAGAAAGGATAATTTTATCAGACTTTCTAACCTTCAGTGTTCTACAGAGTGCTTTGCAACGTGTTTCTCTTTGATCCATTCACAGTTTTCATGTAATTCTTCATTCACAAATGTGCATATGTGTTTGCATACAGCGAAGAGTTTTCAACCAGCACAAATACGCTCCCGTGGAGTCCTCCAAAATTCCAAATGCAAATTGCATGATGCCAAAATAATGTAAACTGTGATTGGTCGACTAGTGGGCCAAACCAGGAAAGGAAGTGACAGCAGAGTTTACTGGGAATGGGAGAAGTGTGAAAAAAACCCCATCAAAAATAAATATATACAGCATGAACATTGGCTGCAGTGGATACTTCATTGTTTCTAATGTAAGGTTTCTCTTCTTTTCTTTAAATTTGACAACAAATGGCTGGCTAACAGGCCAACGACAGCACGAGTATGAGTCTGTGTCCCACAGACCGACTGTACCACATCTTTTTTGACACTGACCCCATTTGACAACTGGCAGTCCATAGCTGCTCATGGACTGCCAGCATGGTACCACCGCTGAACCACAGTTACTCCTATAACGGAACTTATGGTTGAGCAGAGAGAGCACGTTTGCAGTCTGCTGGCTGGATGCCCCTTCTACCTGCTCTGAGCTCTGTTGTCAGATGAACTGATTGAATAAAGTCATTCTAAAAGGTGATTTAAAAATCGAACTTATTTCCCTGTAATACCTTAAGTAAGTTGAGTAATTACAGAGTTAAAGATTGCACAATTTAATTTGAGCACAAGTGCCTTTAGAGCCTCAGAGTTTTAAGCAAAAAAACAAAACAAATAAAACTTGTTACCAGTAGTGTCACACTGTTGGGCAAACTGCTAGTAAACTTATACGTCAGGGGTGTCAAACTCCAATCCTCGAGAGCTACTGTCCTTCAGCTTTTAGATGCATCTTGTTCCGACAAACCTGAATCAAATGAATGGTTTGTTATCAGGCTCTTCCCAAACTTGATGGCATGCTGAAGAGGTAATCCAACCATTTGATTCAGCTGTCTTGGAGTAGGGATGCATCTAAAAGCTGCAGGACAGTAGCTCCCAAGGACTGGAGTTGGACACCTCTGTTACACAAGAACCAGAGCTTAAGCAGACTGGGTTCAAACAGTAGTGTTTATGTGTTATTCAGAGCTCAGGTCTTTGATACTGTTTGGTGAAACTCCGATCTAACGGAAAAAAGCAATGAAACAACAACAACAGGAAAAAAAAAAAACTACGAGAAGAAATTAAACAGCAATAAACTGAAAATTTTAAAGAGCCATGTGCAATCAACATACCATACTGCAGGACCATCTAAAACAGTCTCCCTCTCTCTCTGTCTCACACACACACACACACACACACACACACACACACACACACACACACAGTTTTTCTTTTCAGCCCATCTTTCAAGTCATTTTTTTTCTTTGAAGCAGAGAGCATTAAAGGAACATGACTGTCATCTAGTGGACGTTTGCAGTAACTACAAATGGAGTGTTTGAGGTTCATAATTATTTTCGTCGCACTTGCATAATGATGTATCAGTGCATTAGCACAGCAGATGGTGCAAAACCAGCTGGATACTAGATTTCACCATCACACTCTCTGGCTCTTTAATGATTCTCAAACCTGTTTTCTTTCTCTCTTCTCACTCTGTTTTTTCCCTTTATGAATTTAACACATGCACATGAACACATAAATAAAAAAGTAATAATGATTGCAGCCCTAACTGCAGTGTTGTTAATCACTAACATATAAATATGAATGATAAATCTTATGTGACAGTTCTAGTTTTTGACTCAGTATATTAACTTCAGAGTTTTTGCAACACACCATCCCTGTGCTCGGGTGGCATGGGAAACTTAATAGGTAATCATCAATAGATGGATAAATGGAACACCTGAAAAATCACAGGGGAAGAAAAAAACACTACAGTGTTGTTCCAGATTATGTCTTTCAGCTTACTCCAGAGAAAACAAAACAAAGCAAAAACAAAACAAAATATGCTATTTATGTTGTTTCACTTCATTTTTTATTATTACTGAAACATTTCCTGAGGATGTAGTTCACATTAGTGTGGGAAGGGATTTGAGTCAGAATATCCACTGTCAAGTGGGAAACACTGGGGTTACTTAAGGCCTTTTGATGGCCTTCCTGCCCTTGATATACAGTAAGCTCAAAGGATGTCTGTGACTCAAAATGTGGATAGTTTCCTGCAGTGCTTCTCTAAACTGTGTGCCTACAGCATACAGTGGAATAGGAACAGTATGTCAATCGAGCAACTAGAGCTCAGTCCGCTGACATTAATTGAAGTTTTGCACTTAGGATGATGCACTAGATGAAGCAGTCAAGCTTCAGTAGGTAACTGTATTTCATACTTTATTTTCTTTCTTTTTTTTTTTTCAAATACATGAAGTTCTACCATGATTTGGACATGTGGTTCAGAATGTGTACCAGTATAAAGTAGGTCTTACAAATAAGTCTTACAAAAGGGACCTTTTGAACTCTCTTAGGCAAAATTTCTTCAGAGTCTTCAGGAATAGTTCTTCATTCTTCCTGAAGGACATCCAAAGCAAATCTTTGGATGTTTGCTGCCTTCTGTTCCATTTTCTGTTAAGATGATCTCACACTGATTCAGTCGCATTGAGATTCTTGCTCTGGAGAATCCAGTCTTGACCGGTAGTGTTGTCTATTCAGGTATGTTTTTCTGCATTGACAGTGTGTTTGGGATCATTGTCATGCAGAAACATTAAGCTGTTGCCAATTAGACACTTTCCAGATGGTAGGGCATGGTGGATCAAAATCTGACAATATTTTTTTCTGTGTTCATAATTCCATCAATTTGGCTCAAATGTACCCCAAAACCATTAGAGAAACTCCAGTGTGTTACAGATGGCTGTAGACACACAGTGTTGGAGGTCTCTCACGGCCTCCTCGGCACACATTGACCAAAAATTACAAATTTGGATATATCCCTCTATCAGACATGTTGCCACTGATTTTGAGTCCAGTTCTTGTGTAATCTGGCATGTTTCCCTTTCTTAAGAATGGCTTCTTGACAGCCAACCTTCCACTGAGACCATTTCTGATGAGGCTTCAGTGAACAGTAGATGGATCAACTGAAGGGCCAGATGCATCTCTTAGTTCTCGTGTCAGCTTTTTGCTGGATTTATTTCCTGTTTTTTAAGGATGTGACTTACATACACTCTTCATTTGCTGTAGCTGTTATGCTTGCCCAGTATGTGCTCTTTTCTGTCAAATTGTTTCATCTTTTTTTAGTATGTTCGAAAAAACAAACTGTATTTTTGCGACAAACTGCTATTAACAAAAACCTAAAGATGCAATTTAAAATAGAAAAAAAAAAAAAAGCTATCTTTTATGTCATCATCCCTTAGTTCATTTTCTATGCTTAAATGAATCCTAGGTCAGAGTTAAGTGGGTTAACAAACAAATAAAAACACATTCCTCAAAGTTCCTGAATGAAAAAAGCAGCCAATATAAAAAAAACAACAACAAAAAAACCACACTGGAATAGCTTCAGAAACACTGGAGAACTGATTTTCAGGGCCACCTTAAAAATGATAAGAAGGTCTGGCTCCCTGGAAACAAAATTAAAGAAATCGGTGGATCAAGACAGTAATGTATACAGTATTATGCAGTAAGCCGGTGTGTGATTTGCAATAAACGATTTGTCTTGATGCCACAGATTGGCATCCATAATTCACTACTCACAGCACAACAAACAGAGAGCAAATCAAAACCAGAATTGGTAGTGAGTTGCATCAGGTAATTTCAGATAGTTTCAGCAATTCCAATAAAAAATACAATATTAATGTGGAAATTGAATCTGAATTATTTCATGTGATCCATAAAGCTGGTCCCCTTAATTCATGGAAATTATCGCGTGGCGATCGTGGCTTAAGAGTTGGGAGTTCGCCTTGTAATCGGAAGGTTGCCGGTTCGAGCCCCGGCTTGGACAGTCTCGGTCGTTGTGTCCTTGGGCAAGACACTTCACCCGTTGCCTACTGGTGGTGGTCAGAGGGCCCGGTGGCGCCAGTGTCCGGCAGCCTCGCCTCTGTCAGTGCGCCCCAGGGTGGCTGTGGCTACAATGTAGGTGACTGGATATGTAAAGCGCTTTGGGGTCCTTAGGGACTAGTAAAGCGCTATATAAATACAGGCCATTTTATTTACCAAAAATAATAAGATTTTTCCTTTTTTGTCCTTTGTTACCTATGTACACACACACGCACACACACACACACAATTAAACAATTCGAAGCTCGCGCTAAAGCAAAATTGTGAACTTTCAATGTTCTCACCTAAAAATCAATTTAAAGTCAAGTTATGCTTCAGCAACAAAGCAAAGAAAAACAAACAAGAGGAAGACATCAGCACAGAATTGGAAAGTCAAATAAATCCCCCCTATCACTTTTAAACAGAGGGAACCAGTGAATCATGCCAGTGCCAAACAAGAGCTTGTTTTTGTTCCTATAATAAGATATTTACCTTTTAAAAGTCACCACTTGGCAGCAACATTGTTTCGAAATTGCCAAAGCAAGAACAAACCTAAAGAATGGTGCTTTTAGTTCAGTCCACCAGCTTACAGAACACGTACAATTGTCATTGATTTTAATGTAAGCAGTGTGGAACAGGACACTGGGACAGCTGTTTTGCTTATAGCGCAGTACATGTATGTGTGTATGCTGCCTCACAACTGTGTAAGTTTCAGCTCAGTATTTTGCACCCTTACTCCATACTTTGCCATTGTGCCAGCACATGTTGTTCATCTTTTCTTCCACTTAGCTTCATTAATGTGTAATCTGCTGTCTAATTTTATCCAGCAACAAATGCAACAAAGCTGAATAAACCAATCCAAATATTCAAACATGGACTTCTGCATATAACTTTATATTTTCTTTTTATATTTTTCACCTGTACTGTGTATCTTCCACCAAGTATTTTTTTGTATTTTTCCATTTGTGCCCTCTAGCCTTTGCCCTCCCCAGCCACCCCCCCCTCCCTCACACTTACTGCTCTTTCCTGTCTGCAGGCTGCCAGGCACAGATAAGGTGTCTTGGCAAGGAGTTGGAATGCTGTCCTTCGCCTCACTGAATGGGAATCCAAGAACCTGTGTTCACACTGTGTCGCTGGAACAATAGGACAGGGCAGAGGGATAACATTTGGGATAAAAAAGAAAGAAAAAAAATAGCAGACAAGAAAAACAAGTGAGGGACCATGGCAGCTTTGCCTGGCCTGAGCAAGGTCGCAAGCTGCGCCAGTTCAAAGTGGAGATTTTTATATTTCATTTAATTTCTTTGCAGATTTAAATAATATTTTATTATGTCTCATTTTGATAATAGGTTATTGTCAACTTTACCTTGAACCATAAATGCAATGCAAATGCATGAGCTCCATGTAATTTTGTAATCGCACTGCTTTGGAGTTCCTAAAAAGTATAGGATGTGTTGGTAATGATCTAATAGAATCAGCTGTGGCATTTGCCACTGCACAAAGCTGGCATTTTTTTCTTTGTTTGATTGTTGTATGTAGGTATAAAGAATAGAGGAGCATGAAACCATAACTTCCACTGGTGAGCTTTCAAAATCCGTTGAAGCAGAAGTTTAATTTTTATACAGCTTTAAAGCTGTATAGGATCAAATATACTGGACACTTACTGTATATTTCCATAGTTCTGACATGCCACTGAAGAATTTTAGATGTCAAATTGTGTACAGTATATGTGCATGTCTGTTGACAGCTATAGATGTGTACTAAACAGTACGCTATACTGAAGCAGAAGCTGCTAAACTTGCATATGGTGTGGCTGCACAATTTGCCATCACTCCATGTCTGATTTACAGTCAGACATGGAGCCAGGCACATGCACATGAACACACTGTGGGTAACTTTGTTCACATCCTGTCCACGTCCACACAAACACTTTCAAAATCACAATGCCCCACCTTTCTACAGTCCTGTTTCATTTTGTCAACCTCTCTCTTATTCCAGCTAGGATGATTTACAAATATGCAGCATATAAAAATCCAGTCTACAGTAAGGCTATGCTTATTTTAAATGTTTTTAAGGAGACACAAGGAGCAGTGAAGAAGAGCTGCTTGACAGTTTTACCATTATTCAATAACTTCTTGTTAAATATTTTCTATGGAATTATTACTGCAAATGCATTTCCAGCATGCAGCCTTTAGGAGGTGTTTATATTTGTTTAGCCTTGTTACCCTAAGTCATGAGTTTAGCTACTCGACTTAGTTCATAATATATGACTTCAGTTGTGATTTTTTATTCATCATTGTCACAATATTCTCATGACTTCTCCAATAAATAGATGATAAAGCTGTAAAAATTAACAATGACTGGTCATGCTCTCATTCGGTGAATGGGGCGCCTCTTGACTGACAAGGATTATCTCTAGATTAGGAGTAAACTGAGCTTTGAAATGGATTCTTGGAAATGCTGCTGAATGCTGCTGTTTCTGCTGTATCACATCCCAATAATGTTTCCATTAGATGAGGCTGTAATACTACACTCGACTTATTTCTCATCAAGTTTTCTCTGTGGGGAGAATGGCGAGGAAATAAGTGTGTTATTAGAGAGAAAACTTCTCTGGCTTCAAGACAAACTTGCAAGATAGACTCAGAAATTCCAATTATTGTTTTGTGTACCTGCTAAGTGTTAAAAATGTAGTGTCTTGTGCTTCAGAAATAACAGCATTTTTTCATACAAAAGTAAAAATATTGCAGGAACTAAATGGAAACACTAGCAGGTGTATTTAATGATTTTAGCACTGAATATTGATTTCTTTAAAGTAACAATGTGTAGACTGAAGTGCATAATCTTAGGTACGGTGGCTGGGGTGGGACAAACACCCTGGCCATCTTTTATGTATAATGTTTGTAGTAGGTTGTCAGTCCATTCTTATTCTCAGCTGTGAATATGTAGGGCGAGTTGTTAAGGATATTCTGAATGTTTCTGTTTGCAAGTACTGCTATTTTTGCCACTGTTAGTTAGTTGCTGTTAGCCACTGTTAGTTAAAACAGTGAACCATCATTGAGGCGGCTCTAACATTACTGGACACAGGCACTTAAAATGAATAAAAACAGTGTTTTTCAGAGTGAAAGTGTGATTTGGGGGCCTCTGGAGCCTAACATTAGCTGGCATAATGTTAGGTTATGATCAGCTGTTGTTGTAGTTTAGCTGGCTTATTGTCAGCTTATCGGAGACAGGAGTGTCAAATGTCTAATCTGCAAACAATAAGTATAAATAAGCAAACATAAATAAGCATCGTTCTGCACATACTTGTGTGAGCCTTGTCCTCAGATCAGCAGGGCATATATATTGTTAAAAGTTAGTTTTTCTGGCCCACAGGTCACGAATGCGCTTGCTCATAGGGGGTCATGTGACTGTTAGAGTTTTCTCTTTTTTCTTTGTATTATTGTAGGGTCTTTACAATGTAAAGCACATTGAGGCAACTGCTGTTGGGATTTGGGACTATAGAAATACCATTGAATTGAATTGGATATACACCACATACATTTCCAAGGTTGTTCGTCCTGTTTTGCACTTTTCTAAGTAAATTTGTCCTTACTTCATTCTGCCTCCATTCAGATCTTCTCTTACCTTATGCTATCTCAAACGTTTGTTTCACAACAGCCAAATGCTTCTGATGCATAAGCTGATGTAATGCCTCTATTCATAAAATGGGCCCTTTCATTTCACTCTGCTATTATTCTCAAAAAGTATCTGACTTCAGTCTGTCGCATGAAAATAAAAACACTCTCTTGGTCTGTTGATCCAAAACTGCATAAATAGTTGACCAGCTACAGAGATTATGGGGGAAAGCCTCAAATGTGAGAAAGTACGGGGTGGTGGGGGCATGACAAGTGAACATTGTAATTCAAGACGTCTTGGATGGATTGGCAAAAGTTATTCTTGTTGCACATATTTTGGCTGTACTTCATAACTGAGGAGATTCCAAACTAAAACTAAAAACACGTTTCCCTGTAAACAAGACACTTTGTGTCATTATTGAAGTAAGGGAAATCATAATAATTATAAATATGGTTTATTTTTGTGGTTTTGGTAGGTTTATTTCCTTATTTAAATAAAAATCACATCAGTGTTTCAAACACACGGTGTCATTAATTCACCTGGTAGCCGATTCTTCTGACAGGGTCTGAAGCAGGTACATGAACGGCAAATATGAGGACTATATAAAATGCTAAAAGTAGAGTCCAAATCTGCTAATGAACAAACATAAAAGCTACAAAGTTAGCAAAACATTTAAGTTTGCTATGTAGAATTAAAACAATCCATGTGATCAAACAAAGCGTCTTTACCAGCCAGCCTTGTTCCAACACTTCTGATAGAGAAACACGAATAATCTTAAGGACACTTCAGTGTTCAACTCTTCGAGTTTTGGCATGCCATACAAATCTTTTAGATTTTCATCAATGCACTTTAGTGTATTTGAAATGGATTGCACTTCCATTTCAAATAAAATTCAGTCTTTCTTCTTTATAGTGCCATATGTCAGAGAAGGGAGGGATTTCTTCGGCACGCCATTTATAATCACTATTTCTGCCATCACGGGGAGGCAAAACAAACAGGAAAATAGGCAGAGGATGTGAGTGCTGCTTTCCTGGAGCCAAACCAGAGAGGCGGTAAATCATAATCCCTGAGCTGAAACTGAATTCACCACACCTATCAAAACCCATTTAGGATCAGAGGCCAGAGGTCCAACCATTAACTGTATGGGAGCGCCCCCTTTTTTCTTCAATCCTTTTCTTTCAGGGTAAGAAAACGGATAAATGAAATCCAAATACACACGGATAATCCTCTGCGTCTTTCCAAAAAGGAAATTATTATATTTGAAGTTATGAAAGTGCTTCCTGAAGTGAAGGAAATGCACCAGATTTTTTAGGACTGTGTCTTGATCTAAGAAAAACATAAGCAGACGCACACTGGCAGGAAAATAATAAATGTGTTTCCACAGGCCTCCCTTTTCTCTTACTAGCTCAGCCCCTCCCTGTGCATTGTGATTTACAGTATATCTCAAAGCAGGTTTTTTTTTCTTTTTCCAAAAAAAAAAGGGAAAAAAAGGAAAAGAGGTAGAAAACTCTCAAAGGTCCTTTTGGCCAGAGACATGAAGGGAGGAAATTGCACTGATTTAAGCTCAGCTTCTTTTGGCATCTGTCTGCCTTCTTCATTTTTCTGAAAGTGAGGGTGTTTATTCCACAGCCGCTGGTCTAGATGCAGTCCTCTCAGATGTTTTCCCTTTGTCTCTCATTATATCCACGGTAAACTGATGAGTGGAAGTGACTCGGAGCATCGCAGTGCCTTTATAACAGAAACTGTGAACTTCAATTACAATCAGCTTTTCTGTGCTGAAGCCTGAACAGAACTGCCGCCTTCATTCTTTGAATTAAGTATACAAAGGCGAGAACACTGAAGATGAAGAACTGGAATATTAAACCACGTAAACCTGATTACCTGAAAAGAGGTGTGTAGTTATATTCTCTTCACTGTATGAGAGCCATTTCCTGACTGTGTCCTCAGCAGGCTCATTGAAGTTTTTCAGATAATTTTCAGTCTGTGAAAAACATCTAATAATCTTCTTTGTACTACCTGCTCTACACCAAACAGACAGTGAGCACAGTGGAGCTAAAGCGCTAGGATTTTCCCTTAGGATTTATTGAGAACAAAAGCCCGGCTAAAGAGAGTCAAAATCTGAGTTATTTATGCCACTAAGATAAAAAACATAACTCCAGATTAATGCGACGCCTAACTGAGGTGAACGTGAAAATAAAATCTGTTTGATGCACCCGGATCAACTATCTTTAGTACAGAGTCTGCATGATGTCAATTCCTTGCCCACATAAGACTATTCAGTGAATCTCAGGAGCAATTTTCTGCAGCAGATGGACAACCAAAACTTTGCATCTTATAGCAGCACGCACTAATTTGCTCCAATAGCACCTGTGACAAAGTTTAGTGTAAAAGTGAACTTTTTAGCTTTTTGTCCGGAGCTTTTTTTATTTTTAGCACACATTTTCTCCATGTCTTCACAACTTTGGAAAGCTCAGTAGGACAACAGATCTGTGATTCTCTGCTTCAGCGGAGAGACGAGTTTGGGACGACTGATGGGCGCTTCCCCACAGAGCTCACATAGCATCAGCCTGTCTCTGAACAGTCTCCAAAGTATTCAGCTAATTTCCTCATGGTGTAATATCTGCCAGCTTCTCCCTTTGTGTCTGCACAAGGAAGCATAATGCATAATGATGCACTGATTTAATGCTTGGGCAAATCAAAACAAAAGGTTGATTCACTTTTCTATGGATGTGCTTCCTCTAAGTTTTGTTATGGAATAATGTATATATAATTTAAACTTTTCCTTTTTTAAACTGCATATACGCAACCTATAGGCGTACTGAGCTCAGGATCAGTAGCCTGCCTGTTTTGTTTGAGGACCAATTCCCATTAGTTTTCTGTGGTGTGAACATTTGTAGACATTAACTCAAATTTTGTAATTTAAAGGCACTTGTACTTGTGTACAACATCCAAAGTATCATTCCTGCTTAAGGTCTGTACTCATCTTGAGCAGCTGAGATGCAAAGGGAAGATGCAAAGGGAAGATGCAAAGGGAAGACATTCCTCCTCTTCTTTCTGTTTTCCCTATTTTTGTATAAATGAAAAAGCAGACCATTTTAGTGACAAGTTTAAGTTACCGCCTAGAAACACTATTACAGCAGAGAAAATGAGAACGGCGGAGAAGCACTGAGCTGTTACTACATGGAGATCATACAGTGGCTGTGAGACTGTTTTAGGTCTCTCCAAGCCGTCATTTTGAGCCATAAATGAAAGTAGAACAACAGTGTGGGAGCCAGCTGAGCCATTCGAGGCTCAAGGATTTCATACTTCAAGTCTCGGTTTCATATCAAGCCAACACAACTTCTCAGCCTTAACTCCTCTAGTCGTGTACCTGCCTTCCAGTCATTCATTTTCTCTCTAGATTCAACCTACTTTCCTGCATGTCACACTTAAGAGCTGCGCTCAAATCCTGGTCATTTCGATTGTATATTCCCTCTCATTTCTCTTACACTTTCCTTTTCTATGTGGTTGACAAATTTCAGATAGACTGCCTCTTTTTCCTCTCTTTACCTGCTTGCAGTATTATTATTTTTTACATTTCAGGCTCCTTTCGTCGTCTCTCCTTTTCTGTCTCCTCTGCCCCACTTATGCATCCCAGCAGTCTAGATTTCCTTTCCTCGGGTTATAATAGTTAGACTGTGAAATCACCCCAGCACAACACCCCTCCCTTCATCCCTATGCCCTTCTTTCCCCTTCTCTAACATCTTTCTCTCCCTACCTTCTCTTACTACTTACAGCCAATCCTAAATATTTATGGCCTCAGATCTTGTGAAGTAGGTGGGGGCCACAAGGTTTTTCCTCGCCCATGATTACTTGGGTGTTGTCGGGAGCCAAACAAGGTGAAGCTTTGGACTCGGTCCTGGAGAGGAGAACAGGGTCTACCCAATCTCCTCTGAGCCCCTATGCTGAAGTGATTAGGCCACAGGAAGCTGAACCTGACATTGCTGACACTAGGCCCCCTTTACCACATCCTGCTTTGACATCCACCCACACGGCATGACACCACCTCTCTATGCTGACACCTGATTCACTATTGGCAGCCACTGACTGATTTACATCTTCTGATATGGTCACAGAGGATGGAAAAGCAGGCATTATATTAGAGGACATGAAAGTGTTAAGAGAAAACCTGAGACGAGTTTAAAAAAGAAAAGAAAATGCTTTTGGAAAAATCCTCATCTCAGATTTAAACAAGCAAAAAAACAAACAAAACAGTTTTTACACTTAAATGTAAAGAATCTTACCTGGAAGAATGTAAGGCTGGTTTCTTTGCTATCTAAAAAAAGAAAAAACAGTGATTACTTAAAAGCAGTAAACGTTGTTACTTTGGTTGCCATGGTCCCAAATAAAGTGGGAATTTTAATTAGTTTATTTTTTTCCTTGTCTGAATTTGCATATAATACCATAAAATGAACAGTCGCTCAAAACGTAAATCTACTGACTAAGAAAACCTCTATGACAGAGCACTACTGCCCTCTAGTGTTTTGGAGTGAAAAAGACAGAATCAACAATATAAAAATATGGAAATTACACTTGTGTTGTTGTCTTAATCTCGATGGTGGAAAACTGGTTTATGTAATATAATGAGAGTGTGATAAATGTATTGATTTTGCTCAAGATTAGTAACTTCTGCTTATATGTATATGCTTATATTTTCATGTACACTTTATAAAATGTGTGTTTGTTTGTTTTTTAATAAAAAAAAATCCTTATAATAAGGATGGTCGATTAAGTAGGATTAATGTAATATCAGGAATAACAAGAATCACCTCATCAGGACTCTTTGTTAGGAAATTTGAACTCAGATTTGGGTGATTTTGATGGGAGTGGATGTCTCCTCACAGCAGAGTCCACCACACTGCCTGGTGTTGTCTGTGCTTGTATATTCATCCTTGGTTAAATGTTTGGTTTTTGGGTCTCATAGTGGTGCATTGTCCTGGCCTTTTAGGGGTGTGGATATTAGAAAGATCACCTACATATCTTCACAAATGTACATACAGGTGAGGGCATGCACACACCCACACAATAAATAAATACATAATAAAAATGGGGGGAGGGCTTGTGATGCATTGCAGCAATATTAACTGATGGATGTTTCAACTTCTAGATGTTATTACATATGACATGTCAGTTTTCTGCGTGCAGGTGCATGAGCTTTTACTGTCAACTCTTTTCTGAGGGCCCTCCAAGAAAAAAAAACAATAAATAAATAAAAGCAGCGCATCATAATATAAGCTGAAGAATTAGCTGAGAAACAAATGTAATGTCTGCTGGTACTGCAATATGAAAAGAGTTGGCGGCTCAGGATCTAGTTTTTGGTCATGCACAAGCTGTTCACGTGCCTTACACACATCACCAAGGCTCACTTGGTACTCTCCATGCCATATACCCCCACAGATGGTGGTGATGGAACAGATGAGCCTTACTCAGCAGAACCACCAGCTTTCAAACAAATCAATATCATTTTTTAGTTACAGCCTGCCTTTTTGCCATGGAAAAGGCTATGGAAGAGCAAGAAAATGTTTCAGAATATTTCAGAACACTTTTGTCCAGATAAGTCAATTCACCAGTATTTTCCAGTATGTTGCTAACAGCCAATCATTCTGCAAAATAGTCCACACCTTCATTTGAAAAATACAAGCACACAGCTTTTGCAAAGACTACAGCCACTCAATCGAAACCAGGGCTGCCTGGAGGAAATGTAGCTGCAGTTTACATTGTGAATAGTATATTTTAATCTTTTTTTAAACTGAAATGAAATGAAGCTGAAATAGTTCTATAAGGAAATTCTGTAATCGCTCATCTGTCTATTCTTCACATAACATTCTCTGAATTGAAGTGAACACTGTATCTGAAACGGAAGATTGAATCATTTCCTCTTCCCCACATTGTGAAACTCAATACTGACATTATTACTCTGTCCAGTCATTTTCTTGCCTGCCTTCTATGACCCAATCAGCCTCTGTTTTGTGTGCTGCAAATCTCAGTGCTCTTCTTTCATGCTGCCTTTCAGACAGTTCGTGCAACCCACCTTTTCCTCCCCATCACTGCCTTACCCTCAACCTTCATCTTCACAACTACCAGCATCCACATAGACTGCCGAAACCACATCCTAATCCCTGTCATTGCTCTCATTGCCATCGCTATGATGGTTCATTGGAGTCTTATTACCAAAAAGGTTATTAATTAAATCCTTAACGTCAAGAAATCATTTTCAGTTCTTCCAAGCAAGCTTTCCTTATTGAAATAAGTCTAGATTTTGAAATTTGGATTTGATCGAAACAATAAAAAATGAATTATTCCATAATGAATTTTGTAGAACTGAGTGGGGAAAAGACATATTTCACAGGTTTGTTACTCAAGTCAGAAAAGGTGTAAATTACATTTATATATTGAGCAGCAGTCTGGGGACAGTCTAGTGCAAGTGTCTATTGGAAACTGGCTTTTGTAAGTTATCTGTCCGTCTACTGCATATTATTCTCCAGATTGTTTTACATAGTCCACTACTAGAAGCATCTTAGACTCTGCTAAGGACTTTAAAAAAAATCTACATTTAACATTGCTATTGCATGTCTCATTGAGAGTGATAAAAAAAGACACACTGAAGTCTGAGTGGTTAAAGCATACAGGCCAAGAAACAGCCTTAGAATTGCATTTCAAACGACCTCCAAATGTGGTTTGGATTAAATTTTATTTATTTATTACTAATATTTTTTTTTGCTGTCCAGAATAAATTCTGGCCAGTAATCTGAACTCTACTTGGCTGTGTCTACTAATAGCATACACAAGCAGGCAGGCCCATAAATATTTGGACAGGGCATAGTGTGCAGTTTTTCTTGTGTACACCATCACAACAGATTTGAAACGAACCAAAAGCATTCTGAAGAAAATAGTTTTGGTTATACTCAAAGGGTTTAAAAGTCTTGCAACAGGCATTTAGAAATTATACTTTTTTAATCATTTTATTTCTTCATAAATCTGGACTGTTGGCATGATGCAGAAACTTGATTTCAGAAATGAGCTACACATACTGGCCACAGAAAAAGGGATCTAAACATTCTTCAATGTTCTAAATGCCACATGAATAAGTTGGAACTCATCAAATGTTGATAAAGATGCGATTAAGATTTGAATGAGTTGAGCTCCAACTGTTAATTTCAACTAAATGGGATTCAAATGGAGAAACTACTGATTGGATGACATACCTTTGACGCTTGCCATCTCAAGGCAGCCTTGAGTTCCATACACAGTGCACCCAGACAAAGTGTCCATTTTCAATCAAACTCAAGCAGCAAAAGTTATGTACTGAAACCAAACAGCCGGCAGCATCAGTGCACATTCATGGCTAAAATGGTTTATACTGGCACAAAGGTGGAAACGTACATGCTCATTTTGTCACATATGTCTAAAGTAGTTTGACTCAATTCTTCTCTTTAGCCACGGATGGATATTTAATGCTCAATAAGCATTAATTACCGTTTGCACATAAAATGTGTTTTGCACCACAAGTTGTTAATCATAGAAATTAATATAACAGCATTCTGGAATCCAGAGACTCTGATGGCCTGAAACAATCTGAGAAGTTGATAAAAGGCAGTGAGTTAGTATCTGTTCTGCAATCAAGAACAGAACAAAAAACAGAAAGACTAAATGGAAAAAAGAAAGAGGTCATGCAAGATTTTAAGTTAAAAGCAAAGGTAACAGGCAGGGGTAAAATAAAAAAGGGGCAAAAAAGAAAGAAAGGAAAGGATGAGGGCAACAACAAGAGGTTTATCTCCTCTGCTGCCCTCCACTGCTTCTTATTCAAGGATACAAGGGATGAGCACTGTCTATTTTGGGCCACACAGGCTTTGGCTGGAATTGGTTGCAATCAGGAACGAGACAAAGATTCACAGATGGAAAATGGTATGTCGGCTGCGTTATTAACAGGCTGAAATAAATTTCACCAGTTCTACAGCATCACATGCAACAGTAGCTATTTAAGCCGACAATTAACAAAATGTTTTATATAAAGAAGGGACCAAATCAATTTGTTTTATGCTCTGTATGATCTATTTTTTTTCCTCCATAAATTCTGACTTGACTTTTCCTCAATGCACACAGATGGAAATATACGAGGTACAAATCTTCCTTCTTGAGTATCATTTTATGTGGAGGAAATGGCACGTGCAATGTATTTTGGAGTTTTGTGGTGCAGTTTTACATTTGGACCCAGCTAGAACGAGCACGCTACACTGATGCCTCACGAGTGAATGACTGAGTTTTACACGCTGAACCGTGGCCATCGGGTTAAGACAGAAAGAGAGGCATAACAAGGAATTGACTGTAAAAACCGATGAGCCACACATCCACGTCTAATGCACTCTCTCAAAAAAATAGCACACAAACGACCACATTAAAAACAATGTTTCTTTTATGCTTTTTGTCTTGCTTTATTGGTTTCTTAAATGAACAGAAGAAAAGCTATGAAAGTACACTATTGGGTTCTTTTGTTCACAAGAGAAAGGTAATATTTATTCTCTGGATTCATAACGTCTAAGAATATAGATTTCAATGTTTAATTCCCAGAACAATTGAAGTGAATAAGGCACATTTCTTTATATATGTTAGATCCATGTTAAATTATACACATTTAGGCACAGAATAATTCCTGTTTCCTTCAAGAGCGCCAGCTTTCAATTCGACTGTTATTTATTTTGTCTCCGTCTCATCCGCTCTTTTGCTAATCAAAAATCTCTCTCTCTTTTTTTAATAGTGATTGCTCTCTGTTTGACTCCCATTTTTGGTGAAAGTGTTTCATTTCTCTAACGCAGAAGTAAAACTAGCTCCATTAAAAAAATGAGAGTTTCACTCAGTACTCTAGGGGCTGTGAGAATAGTCACAACACTGCGAGACCCAGCAAGGAATAGAAACCCCAGTCAGGAACAAAGGAAATGGAAATCAATGGCAGGATATGCAGATTTTTTTGACAACTCGACACACAAATAATCTTTTGGGAGTTTGCTCTCTCTTTCTTTTGCAAGGTTAAAATACCAACTAAGCAGGGAAAGAATATAAAATGCAGTATGTTGAAGAAAGGGCAAAGCATTACATCTACTTTTGTGTGAAGGTGTTCCAAAACAATCAATAAGGAATGCATTGCATTACAAGCAAGGTTGATTCGCCTAAGGCATGGTCATATCTTAAAGTGCACACTACCAACCTTAAGAATTAATTTAAAGCTAAGCACTGTATTATTTATTAGCTGCAGTTTATATTTTATGCACAGTTGTATTTGTCAGCTTGACGACACTTAAGAAGCTTGAGGAAAGTCTCCATCTTATGAGCATCCTTTTTAAAGCAGCTGAGTAAGGTATAGTCTCTCATAACAGATTCCAGCATATCTGGCAGAGTATCATACTGAAATAGGCCTTGTTCATTGTAGGTTGTAGTAAATGTCCCCTCATCCAACATCTGTGTAGCAAGCATATAGAAATAGTCAGAAAAAATACAAACAAAAGGATATAAAAAAATGATTTTTTTGAAGATTGCGCTCTTCTGGACAGAGATCGTAGGTGTCATTCCTTCTTAGCTTGGTTATTCTTACCTTGGGACTTCCAGGCCGTACTCTGCATGATGTTAATGTGGATTACACCAGCAGCTTGGTTATGGCATAACGCAATCTTGCACCCTGCTGTTATGTACTGGATTGTCTCAGGGGAATCTTTGCATAGAGCATAGACCCCAGCATAGATATCTTTATTTATCTATATATTTATTAATCCCTATAGAAATTCCTCAGGGATTAAAAAAATAACCTTGTGTGTGAGTGATATGTGATTTGACCCACCTTCTTAATGAGGGCAACCACCCCTTGCTCCAGACTGACCAGTTTCTCAGAAACCCATTTTGTCTTGTTGACCAGCATTTCAGGAGCATGATCGTAGTGATCCAGTGTCGTCTGCAGGTAGACCAAGGGCTCGATCCATGACTGAACCAGCATCAGCACAGAGTGGAGCAACCATTTATCCTGCAGGACAGAAATGCTTTACAGTCCGCCTCAAAGAATATATATATGTGTGTGTGTGTGTGTGTGTGTGTGTGTGTGTGTGTGTCTATATATATATATTAGGGGTGCAACGATACACAAAATTCACGGTTCGGTTCGATACTTTGGTGTCACGGTTCGATATTTTTTCGATACAAAAAAAATGTTCATGCCTTTTTAATTTGTCATTTATTAAAATTATAAATATATATTTTAACTCAAAAGTACAGTTTTTAAATTTAACCCTAACCCTTGTGCGTGTTTTTTATTTTGACAGTGAATGCGCACCTGCGGACCACTTATGTGCAGCCCTGGTTATTTAGCTCATCATATTGCAGCCACAGAAATTATTTTGTCCATGAAACCATAAAGCTGCACTTTCTTTTTGCCTTATAGTCTGATTTGTCATAACTTCTCCGTTTTGTGGTAAGCTTTTCTTTGGCTGTCACTTCTTCACCCTGACCTGTCTTATTTGGCTCAGCAGAACTGAAATGCTTTTACACACTCACTCACATAAGCTCAGCGATTCTCTGAGCGATCAACCTCTCACATGTTTAAGCTGTGGGAGATTTCACTTGTCATGTTTGCATAGTAAGCTAACGATTAATAAGACGATGTCAGAGGAATTGGTGCACAAATTATCATCACTCACAGATCAGTGCTGTCGCTCTCTATACACAGTTTGCAGGATTGCAAAGTGAAAGCAAAAAAACAAGCGCAAATTCAAACGCGACTTCAATATGTCACATATTGACAGTGGCTCACCGATGCCAATGACATAATTACCCAGCTACATTTCCGAAAGAATGCAAAAGCATTGACATATATTTTTCCTACAATAGCCCGACGGGCAGGGCAGAGATAGATTTTGGTAGCCCGACTGAAAAAAATCGCTAGCTCCGGGACGTCGGGCTAGCGATATTGCAAGCCCTGTATCTGATTGAGGAATCACTCATCTTTGGAAAAGAGAGTTTATTACAGAGAAATGTCTCTTTCCAAAATAAAAGCTATACTATCCGCTTCTTCTGGGCTATATTCTCAGCAGCATAAGGAGAATCATGTGCTAACAGCTGTCTAAATGACTCGGCTAAAGTTAGTAGCATGCTTGCTTTTTTTGTCTGCTTCCACTTGTCTTTGCACTAGGATGATGTCGGCGTAAATGTGCAGTCATATTCGTTGTGTTCCCACTAGTGCTTTCAGGTTAATCTCGTTGAAATGACCTTAACGCCACAACACAGCAAATCTCCGTTAACGAGCTACCGCCGATCGCTCCGTGCATGGGGCTAGACGGCCAACACCTTAACGAGCTAACTGCACTAACACACTAGTTCACACCAATGTAATTGAGCATTGCATGGCACATCCAACATACTGTTTTACTTTAGTCCATGACTCGCTTACCTTCAGGGTCATACGTCACATGAAAACCAAAATAATTCCAAACGCCAGATCTGAATGAGGGTGGGGGAGGTCCATGTTAAAAGGAGAGCTTAACTTCTGTCTCGCTAGCTTGCCCTGTGCTCTTCCTTCTGACTATGCTGTCTGTGTTGAGCTCTCAGTGGATCTGCGCTGGACAGTGCAGCCTAGGCGGAGTAGTCGAACACAGATTCACTGAGCGCTCAACACAGACAGCATCGTCAGAAGGAAAGTTGATAAAATAAATTACAAATGTTGTATTGTTCGATACATATGCGTACCGAACCGAAAGCACTGTATCGAACGGTTCAATATCGATACGAATATCGTTGCACCCCTAATATATATATATATATATATATATATATATATATATATATATATATATATATATATATATATATATATATATAGTACTTCTTTTAAGAAATGGATCATTAACTACAAACCATTCAGCAACAAAAGTAGCCTGAAATGGCATGTGAGCCTCCTTAAATCTCCCTAAGCAGAAGAGAGTCTAAAGTATGTGCAAATGACCACCATACAAATGGCCATTAAATGGCAGAGCAGGCAATATTCCAACAGAAAGAGCAGAGGATAAATTACTCATAAAATGGGAGGTTGCAGTATATGCTGTTTCAAAGATCACATTTACTGTTATGTGATGACATAACTTTTAACCAGCAGTTTCAATATTGCTAAAAATGATCCTGTGAAGAAATTGCTGCTATATACTATGGCCTTTGTTAGTTGAAGGGTGATTATTGCAGAACAGCCAATTCACCCTTCACAGGCCTGCTAAGCAGCTCAGTCTAGTTTCCACTCTACTGACCAAGCTGGTATTTGTCTTAAATAGGTAGCTAGACAGCAGTCAAAACCTCTTGTAATGCAATTACTGCAAACATCACATAATGTATCAAACTGCAAAAGAAGGGGAGGCTTAACTGAGCTCAAGGATGTGCATGTGCAACAACACTAATAATGCATTAACAACACTCCAAATCCTCCACACTCTCACTCACATATGTGCGAGAAGCAGACAGATTGTTGAACCCATTCAAATCCACAAAAACATGCAAGCGCCTCTATAAGCACGTAATATATATGCATCAATACATAAAAGCAAAGGCGTGAACAAGCAAATAAAAGCAGTTTTTACACATTATGATGTTAGCAAAGAAAAAAAAAGAAACAACAGTGGTATTCAGCCATAGTGTGCTTACAGACATCTGTTCAATTTCACTTTTGGAGCTGGGGATCGGTAATGTTTTGGTGATACATGCAAAGCCAGCCTGGTTACTCTGAAGTCGCAAAGGGAGTGGGATGAACATCTCTTCCTGTAGCCCGTGCAGAAATGGTGGTAAAAAAAAAGAAAGAAAGAAAGAAAGAAAGAAAGAAAGAAAGAAAGAAAGAAAGAAAGAAAGAAAGAAAGAAAGAGAGGCACTGTTTAATTTTCACATTTAAAATGATAGGCATACACACCAGTATTACCTTCTATATTTGCTTATGAATTCGGTTTGTTTTCAGCCAGTATGACAAAATAGTTACGGCCTAATCCTAACCCCTAAGAACTACTGTCTACAGAAGAAGGGGTAACAGATATTCAACCATTTATATAAAAAGATCAATCAGGAAAGCAATGACAAAATCTTTACCACAAGAGAAAACCCCACAGAGACATTTTGTTCTCTAGCAAACTCTTCGCTGTAGATCCTGTGCAGCATATTTTTTAGAAAAGTCTCGTTTCAAAGATCATTTTGACTGTGCAGCCACAAAGTGAAGGATATTTAACAGACTGCCAAACCTGTGCTTTTACTGTTGCAGTGTATCATTATCACAGACATATTACCCCATTGTAGACCTGCTTCTTCAGTTAAATATATCTTTTACTCAGAAGAGAGAGAAGATTGCTCTGAACACTGGCAGTGCGGGAATGGTCATGCAACGAATACTCAGTATCTAAAAGTTTCACAGGTCTGGCATTATCGTCAAACAGCCAACAAAGTTCAAAGCTTCACATTTACCAAATTATTAAAAAATGTAGATTTAAAGGACTAAGATGTTTACTGGTGAGCAATGGCTTTTTACCTCTGACATGCAAATAAATAGTATCATTCCCACCTTGATGTTTTAGTTTTATTGCACTTATGTTCTGTATAAAAAGTAATAGCAAACTTCTTTTCAAATGGAAAAAAAAAACATTGCATTGCTATCACTGTGGCCTTTGCCTAGGGCTATGTTTTTATAGCATTGCTTTTCAGAGTGCTTATTTTGCATTCATATCTCTCTTTCTCTCTCTCTCTCTCTCTCTCTCTCTCTCTCTCTCTCTCTCTCTATATATATATATATATATATATATATATATATATATGTATATTTAGAGAGAGAGAGAGAGAGGGGGGGGGGGGTATTTTCTCAGATTACAGTCTCTTTCTAGTGACAAAATAATTCTGCATTAAGTCATCTTAGTGTGAGAAGTGATTTAGAGCTATAACTCATTCTAGGCTCCGCCAATATTCTTTTCAAGCATGTGAATACAGAAGCACTGGTGAACAATCAAAACTAGTTTGGGGTTTTTTTTTGTTTGCTCTTGTTTTTTTTTTTTTTTACATTAAAAAAGTGAAAGAGCAAAGATTTATTTTGGAGTTACTCACAAATAAAGAACACGATTCTTCTGAGACACGGTAGATGAGCTCAGCATGATGGATGACTCTGTCAAGAAGTTTCTCTTGTGAGATGGAGGGGCAGCGAGTAAGGCTGCCCGGCTCTTCTTTACAGTCTAGTGGCATGCTTACAGTAAGAATATAGGGCCAGAGCAGTAGACCCCACACACCTCGCTGGATGACTGAAGACGCATATGGTATATACAGATGGAACAAACGTTAACAAGTAAAAACAAATATGAGCATTTATATATCAAATATGTTATTTATATATATTTTATACATTTCTATCAATGCAATTACAAAGAAAAGCAGAAAAGAAAATTACAAAAAATTGGGGCTTTTTTTGATACATTACCAGTCATGCCCATTCTATCTGTCGTCTTCAGGTTTTTCTTGCTATTGTGTTATGCTGACTTCTTTATAAAGCCTGATCAGGCCATGAATAAAGAAAAAGACATTTGAGTCTTGCGTAGGTTGTTGTAAAAAGATACCGGTCATCCCAAACCAAGACATTTCTTTTCTCATGCATAATACCGAGATGGGACACGTTGTATTCGCAAATAGCTTTGTTCTTCATTTGAATGATGGTGGCTTATAGCTCAAGAAAATCTGATGTCCAGAGTCTTTTTATTTGAATATTTTCTAAAATCAGTGAAAAAAGGCTCTACAACAAACAAATAAATACAGATACATGTCTGTTGATCAATAATCTGGCAATAAAGACTGATTAGATACATCGAACAAAAGTTGAAAGAGAAGGGAGGTTAAAAAAATCTTCCTTTTATTATATACAGTGTACGCATTAACCCATTAAATGAGTGCCAGCATAGGTAGGTGTAGAAAACTCCATTGAATGCTACAGTTTTCTGTTTTCTTCTACTGCCTGAGACATTTGCTGCACTACTTACACCTGCCCCTTAAATTACCTAATTTTAACGGTAATCAGATTGTAGGATTACTGGATATGAGTTGCAAACAATTTCTGTAAATAAGTTAATCTGTGTATTTTGATTGCATGTGATATAAAATGTTTGAACTAAATAAAAATAATTTATTATTATTCAGTAGATCATAATCATATTTTTAATTTAAAAAATATAGATACAATTAACACTTTAATTAAAGGAGTTTTGGTTTTCCACCACCCAAATCACAGAAATCAAGATGACATTTAAGACACTGTCCTCACATGTTTATTTCCACACAACAGCATGTTTAAGCATAAGCCACAGACAATCAGAGGCTCAGGAAGTAGCATCTGACGGGTGTTAAGTTACTGAATTCAGCGTCACAGACGTGGTTGCTATTCAAGATACCTGGAGCCTCCTTTTATGTATGTGAGCCTGTTTAATATAAACCTCTGTTCTTTTCTTGTCGCCTTTCGTATACACCTCCTCTTTTTCCTTCCCCATGTTTTCCCTCAACATACTTCTCTGCTTTCTTAAATGTCCTAGTTGTAACTATTGATAAAATAAATTTATTACAATCTGTTGGGTACATTGGGTACAAAAGATTTTAATTTATGTGATATTGAATGACAGTTACACTCATGGCTTTTTGACATCAGGGTACTTTCACTCAGTTTGACATAATTACCCAAAAGGAATTTGTGGCCATTTTGCAGAATAAACTTTCACAGATTCACCTTCAATCATTGTAATGAAAAAGCTACATATTCACAAGAGACAAGCATTTTTTTGTGCACCTGCACTGATAAATAAAACTGAATCTGGTTATTCATATTACCAAAACAGTAGTGCTAACATTTTTTGCAACAGCAATAAGCAGTCTTAATTTAATTAGAAAGTAATTTTTATTTAATTCCCAATACTAGAATTTTTTTCTTATATACTGCTTTTCTACTCTATCTGAGCGGTTTACACAAATTGCCTCATTCACGTATTCATACAGGCACTTTTTTCTATGCTTTTTCTATCTAACATTCTCATGCATTCATACAGTCAGAGATTGCACAAGGATATTAGGTCTGCTCCAGCATGCAGACTGGAGCAGATGGGGATCAAACCACCAACCTTCCGATTAGTAGGTGACCTGCTGTGCTTCCTGCACTACAGCCAATTACTGATGAAAATATAAATGCAGGAAATTGTTTGCGTTGTTTACTGATAGTTGTCCTGTTATCAAGCATAAGGGTATTGTAGCAAATGTTAGTGATAACAGGTACACTGGAGAAGCAACAATAAGATATTCCCAAAAATGGTTTTGCAGGTGGTGGCTAACAACTGCTGCTTTCCTTTTATCCTTCCTGAGTGTCCCTTACCGTAGTCTCCAAAAGATCCAAAAGATGGGCACAATCATATGGAAAGTTGGGTATGATCATAGAAGGGCATCAACCCAGGATTATCACCAGCTCTGTTTCTTCAGGCAGGGAGAAACAGGACTGCTAGACCCATACAAAATTATTTTCAGCAGTTAATGCACATGTTTCTGACCAAACTGTTCACCTCAGACTCCACTCCACTAACTAGCCAATGGCACCCTGAGAACTGTTAGCTATCAGGATGCAGTGTTGGGGAGTAACGGAATACATGTACCGCCGTTACGTATTTAAAATACAAAATATGAGTAACTGTATTCCGTTAAAGTTACCGTTTAAAAAGGTGGTATTTAGAATACAGTTACATTGTTGAAATAAATGGATTACACGGTGGTATTTCCCTGTTTCATATTGTTGTGGGTCAGGACTGTTTGGGTTTTGTTTGACAGCTACGTTCTGTTGTTCCAGGCGGCAGCGTTACGGTTGCCATGGTTTCAGGGTGGCCCCGGCTCTTCTGCGACTGTGTGTTTCCTGGGTGAGAGATCGCCTTTTTGTTGTTGTTGTTGTTGTTGTGCTAAGCTAATAGGCAAAATGCTACAGGCATAGCCCTAAAGAATGTAGCCTCATAGGCAGTGTAGTCCGTGCAGGGAGAATGGACTGCCATACCCGTTATGTGTCTGTGAGCGAGGGAGGGAGAAAAAGGAGAGTGGAAAAGTAGGAGTTGACATCGAGCAGAAACGGGAGATGGAAGCATGTAAATATAATAATAACCACTGCAGCCAAGAAGAGTGCCTGACGAGCCCAGTTGTAAGTAAGCTATTAAGACTCGACTGTACACCGTGTTCGTGTTTTCCTCCGAAAAAATAAGTTCCGTTGGAGCAGCCTTTCGACGCCTCTCTCTGTCTCTGGCAAGAAAAGGTTCAAGGTTCAAGGTTCAAGGTTCTTTATTTGTCACATGCATAGTTATACAAGTATAACACACAGTGAAATGTAGCCTGACACGCTCCTCGACATGTGCAAAAATTGGGGGGGGGGGGGGGGGGGGGGGGGGGGGGTGTAGAGGAAGAACATTATATATATAGTATATACACTGGGTGAATGTGCAGTAGTAGCAGCAAGCAGGTGAATTCTGTACATTAATATGAATAGACATCTGACTATTTTACAGGATAGACAATATAAACATATTTAAAATTAAAGGAATTGAAATGTACATTGTGCCTTGGTTTAGTGTCTGGAAGAGTCCTGTCTCAGTCAATTATAGATGATGTGAGAGGGCGGGTGTGTGTGTTTAGAGCACGGATGGCTTGGGGATAGAAGCTCCTCTTGAGTCTCTCTGTCCTTGCCCGGAAGATGCGGAACCTTCTACCAGATTGCAGAAGTTGGAACTGTTTGTTGCCTGGATGGGACGGGTCCTTCAGTATCTGCGCTGCTCTAGTCCGGCATCTCCTGGTGTAGGTGTCCTGAAGCGGGGGGAGAGCAATCCTGCAGCAGCGTTCTGCTGTACGGATCACTCTCTGGAGAGCTTTTTGGTCCTTCACACAGCTGTTCCCAAACCACGATGTCATGTTCTGTGTGAGGATGCTCTCCACAGCGCCTGTATAGAAAATCCTGAGGATCTTTGGAGAGACCCTGAACTTCCTCAGTTGTCGTAGGTGATACAGGCGCTGCCTAGCCGTTTTGGTCTGGACCTGAATGTGGGCAGCCCATGTCAGGTCTGAGGAGATGTGGACACCAAGATACTTGAAGGACTGCACCCTCTCCACTGGAGCTCCATTGATGATGATGGGCTTGTAGTCTCTGTGCTGACCCCTTCTGAAGTCCACCACCAGCTCCTTGGTCTTGCTGACGTTCAGCTGGAGGTGGTTGTCCTGGCACCACGATGCCAGATTCTTCACTTCATCCATGTAGGCCGCCTCATCGTTGTTGGAGATGGCACCCAACACCACTGTGTCGTCAGCAAACTTCACAATAGCTTTATAAATAGCTTTACTTTGTTGACCCACACAACAAAGTAAAGCTATTTTTCGGCTACTAGCCGACACAGACCCCGCCGTATTAGTCAGAGGTCCCTTTACTAAGGTTCAGCGCCGCGGACCTTCAGTAATAGTAATAAATCACATTCATGTAGTTGTAAACAGTATGATAATATATTAAGTAATCCAAAGTATTCAGAATACGTTACTCCCATTGAGTAACATAACGGAATACGTTACAAAATACATTTTGGGGCATGTATTCTGTAATCTGTAGTGGAATACATTTTAAAAGTAACCTTCCCAACACTGTCAGGATGATAGCTGGGTTTCTCCAGCTGCAGTAGGATGTGCATGTGGGATCTCGATAGGATCGATGCCACTGACTGGTCCTCATGTTCTCCAGACCTGAATCCAATTGAAAAAGTCCTTATTGTTATGACATGGCCATAGAGCACCATAGACTCATTGGTGCTCTTATCCAGGTCTGGGAGGAGATCCGTTAGGGCAACGTCCACCATCTTATTAGAAACTCGCCCTGAACACATATTATTTGAACATGAGATAAATTTGCATTTTCTTTGATTAACTTAGTGTGTTTTAATTGTTCCATGCACATGATTTTGTTCTTTGTGATTATTACTTCCTTTTTGCATTTTGCATTCATATCAGCATAATCTTTTCCAAATCCAGCTCTTTCCTATCAAAACCATTCATCGCTTCAGCACTTGCGTTTTTAATTTTGAACAATGTAAAATGAACTTGAACTAGCCTCAGCGTACACCAGAATTAATTTAACTTAATCTGTTTAGTTGCTAGTGGCTGGCAGCTTTTGGGTCTTACGAGTCATCATCTAAATGAATTGCTAACTGCTGTAAGCAGGTTTTTCGATTTCAATGCCAGACTAAAGGTGTTACGACCTGCGGGGTCGGCAAGGCACTGATCAGCAATCTCTCTCCCCCTCCCCTGTTTTGCCGGGGCGGAACTCATGGCGGGTTCACGCCCTCGGCCCACGCCCTCCCGGATCATGCACACCTGGGCCTCATCAGACCAGCTGGTATATCAGAAGGAGGAGATCAGCTGTTCAACGCTGGATTGTTGTGAAGACTCCTGTCAGTACACGTCGAGCCCTAGTTTCCCACACTTCCGCCTCAGAAAGTAACATTTGTCTCTCTGTTCTAGATTCCCCGGACCCGTCCCCGTGTTTCCCCGTGTGGAGCGTGTAAGAGGTGGCTGGTCACTAGCGGAGAGAGGTTGGTGTGAGCGTGTGTGTGATCCCCTTGTTTTCCCTGGAGCCCTGGAACCCGTCCTCGCACATCTTGTATATAGCACTGTCCTCGCACTGCCTGTAAATACACTTGGTGAAGATTTTTGTGAATAAACTGTCTCTGTTACAACACACTCCGGAGTCCTGCGAGTGGATCCTCAGAGCAACCCGTGACAGTAACAATCCAGCGTTGAACAGCTGATCTCCTCCTTCTGATATACCAGCTGGTCTGATGAGGCCCAGGTGTGCATGATCCGGGAGGGCGTGGGCCGAGGGCGTGAACCCGCCATGAGTTCCGCCCCGGCAAAACAGGGGAGGGGGAGAGAGATTGCTGATCAGTGCCTTGCCGACCCTGCAGGTCGTGACAAAAGGACACTTGCAGTCCCACAAAATGAAGGGCTTGAATGCTGTTCATCTGGCACCAAGTCAAGGATTATTTCATTAACAGCTATCCTGTGCAACTTAAATTTATGTTGATTAAATTTTGACTGCAAATATATTTTATTGTGCTTATTTTGTCCTGTCTTGGTAGTCCTACATATCAAATATATCTGAGGATGTGTGTAGTTAGCAATAGTTTGAATAGAGAGGAATAGTTCTTTATTTGAAACTCCAAAGCAAATTAAACTGATGAGTAGGGTATTGTTGCTGCAGCCAAAGTTTGTGTTGTTTGTCATTTAAAATATTCAAGGAGAAAGGTTTAATGAAAACTTAGTTTGCTAAGTGCAAGATAAGAGGAAATGCGGGTTTGCTGTTTACAGAGAGAACTCTGAAGTAGCAGTAAGTGACTGCCCTACTGCTCCCCTCCTGTTACGCCCTTTTTTTCCTTCAATCACACAGTCAATATCACAACACATATTGGAAAGTGATACTTAACAGAAGTTACTTTTTATAAACATGCATGAAAAAACAGATTTTCAGCTCTGTCAGTGACTGTAAACGTCTCAAAGTTGAAAAACTTTGTGGCTGTGTAAAGCCTGTGTAGCCCCATTTCACCTGTGGTAATATTTGTTAAGTATAAATCATTTGTGGTGATGGCAAGGAGCAGTGGCAAAGGTGTGATCAGCTGTAATTAGCTGAATAGCTTTGACTAGAATTAGCTAGAACTGACCTCACTCCAGCACCAGATCATTCAAGAAAAATAATTTTTGACAGATCAGTGGATCTGTAAACTCGTCCCTTACTTTTTTATAGTGTGGCAGGACTACAGTTGGGGATTTGTGTTGCAATCAATGGAGATGTGCTTGCCCTAGAGCAATGTTAAGCAATGTTAAATGCAACACTGTTAGATGGGAAAATAGGAAATTAGTTCAAACATAAATGGAAATGCAGCATATAATTCTAATGAGGTTGGCAGTAAAACATGAAGAAATAAGGGGTAGCTCAGGATTTTTGGGCAAACCACTTTATTCTGATCTGATCACCAAGAAATAAATGGTAGAGTGAGCATGGATGTCAACTGTGTGCCAAAAGCACAAAAAATGCCTTCTGCCATGTCCTGACATGGCACTAATACAACTCAGTATCCTGCATTCACACAAAACTCATAGATCACACAGTTAAAGATTCTTTTGGGCAAAATGTCCACTTGCTCTGCCGGCCAATATTAAGAAGGCAGAGGACTAATCCTATTGACAGAAAAGCCATGGTGAGAAGTATGACGGGTACACTGTCCAAATCCCAACTAGGGGCCCCGCATAACATTAGCAAGAGTTTGAGCAAAACATCCATGTGCTTTGGCAGACACTTCTGAGGAAGGGAAAAAGGTACAGTTTACTTTTTAGTGATTGTTAGTTAATCACAACAATAAAGAGAGAGAACATAGAGACCAAGTCTCGCATACAGCTGATGACAGACTTTTCACCTAAACAGTGCAAACAACGACAGCTACAACTACATGAACACACAGTCAAAACATCTGTCAACAGGAAAGACAGTAGAGAACAGGATGAAAAATTAAATAGTGATATTTAAATCAGCTGACTGCAGAGCTGCAGGCATGGCAGATATTTACAACTGTGTGATTTTCACATTTACCAATAATTGTGATAAGTAGCTGTGACTATTTTTTAATATAAATTGATTGGAAGAAATTGGCTTCTAATGACTTACTGTGCCACATGTGTAAATGTGTGCATCGCTTTTTTTTTCTGCATTCTGTGTGAGGTCTTTATCAAAGTTAGTGTTACGTATTGTGAGATTCTGACATCAGTCTAATACACTTGGTCTGTGCCCCTCACTGATGAGGAAAAATCACTCACAGAGGGGACAGTGTCACTTTAGCTTGTTGGTCCAGTGAATCTGACTCAAACAGGTTCTCCTTTACACAGTTCTCACTTATAAAGTGTTCTACAAACACAGCTATTACAGCCAACAGGTGGATTTCCTGTTACAATGAACAGCTACTTACTGCTAAAGAGACAGAGTGAAAGTCGACAGTATTAATTCATGTTTTTTTAAAACACAAAATTCATCAACCTGAAATCACGGCAAAACGTGTGATAGGCACGCTGGTCCATTGTGAAATGGACACGCATGCAGAATGATCTGTGCATTACAGGGTCCTTATTTACTGGTAACAGTTAAGCTAGATATTTACATGTGAATATCTCCCTCTGTTGTTACTGCAAATTACTGCAACTTCAACATGCGTGTCTGTTTCAACATTTGGAGAGGCAAAGCGTGAAATCGACTCAGTGTTGAACGCAATGCAAAAGGTGACCCTGATAGACTTTTAGTTTCCTTGTTTTCCACTAAATTATCAGTTCTGTCACTAGCTAGCTAACATGAACTAAAGTAAGTCTATTAGCAGCAACCAACCAGCCAACTCAGTGACTTCCCAATCTGTATTAGCACAAGATGGCGCTGCACATACATCACAGACAGTGTTAAGTATATGATCATTTTTAAGAACAGGATTCTATGGTGTAAATTTTCCTTTACATGTTTACTGTTTCATGTCCACTTTAAAGATGCAGATATACCAAATTCTCTTCATTTAAAAGTAAAAGTCAAGAAAAACACGATCCTCCCAATGGTGCCAAGAGGGATGATGTTTTGAAAGAATAACCTGATTGTCGTTGTATTTTTAAGAAAAGGTTAAGGAGTCACACTTGGAATGAGAATTGAAGATGCATCTTGGCTGTACCTTGTGGAGCTTTCACAATTACTTTTATAAAATTGACTGCCAAGAGTGACACAAATTTATCTCACATGTTTAGTAATTAGTTTACTCAATTCAACAAAATATATGTTTTTCCCCTCTCTCTGGGGTTTTAAAGAGCAAAAGAGAGGATCTTGTTTTTTTTTATCTTTTAAGCTACCTTGCAAACACCAATAGATTATTTGAGTAGGTGGAATTTAATTAACCTTTATTGTAATTAGATGGCAGGAGGAATTTCTTGAGGCAATTCAAGAAACCTTGTGTACGCTAACCTAAAACAGAGATGAAAAACATATCTCTGATGCTTTTGTTTCTGTCTCCCAGCGACTCCTTGTCTCACAGCTGCGCAATTCTGGAATGTATCCAGTTCTACACTTTTTTGTCTTTCATCACTTTTTTGCTGTAGTAATAATAATACAAGTTGCTAAGGGGCTCTACTTCACATTTTGAAGAAGCTGTGGAAGATAAATATGGATCCATATCACTGGACATGTCTATACAAAATGTATGGGCAAGAGTTCAATTTAAGTGTGACAGGTCAAGAGACAAGGTACATTTCGCCCAGGTTAGCAGTCCATCTCAGGGTGCACGCATAGTGACAGACAGCCACACTGTCTTAATGAGTCTCTGGATTTGTTAGCTCAATGATTTAAATTGAAATGCAATGTCATCCTGCTTCTGAATGAGATGCTTATCACAGTGTCTCTTTTTTCTGTGATGATTAGTGTAATCGTAGATTGTGACATACATATCATTGCATTTATTTACATACTTGGTTTGTATTGACTTGTTTATTGTTTTCCTCTTAATGTACCCTGTGGATATTTGCTCTAGCACTAACACTTCTTAGTTCTTGCACACTTAAACTCCCTTGACAAACCAAGGTTACTGATTCCTCTCCAAACCCCCTATCTATATAGGGCCACATTGCTAAGACACTATGGGCTTCTAGCCATTTTCTGATGCAAGCACTAATCATCCTCTGTACACTCAAAAAATGATTCTTGGCCCTCAATAAAATGAAGCAATAACTGTGAGTAAAATGCAAATGAAATATATAAAATGAAAGGCTTATCATCTAAATAAGTATTCAAGAAGAAAACTATGAACTGATATAAACTCAGTGTTTACCAATCAAACTGAATTTATTTGTCTAGATTTTGCCTAGACCTCATCATTGAACTAGTGGGACAAATGTGGTGCAAAAAAACCAAAAAACAAAATCAAGTACGTTCAGTCATTTGCCACTTGTTGTGTTACTGTGCTTCAGTGTGTTACTTTGGTAGTATAATAATTTTAAAATGCATTTCTGTCTTTGTACAGCTTAATATAATTGCTATGATTTTTATATATTCATAGGCTGGAAAATTTGCTATCACTTGGTTTTGCATGACAACGTAGCATATCTATGGGCAGAAATCTGTGCCATCAGAAACTGAATTTGAATAAGTTCAATTTGAATTTGAATTGCTCCGATTGAATCTGAATTGTAACTTGAATAAATGCTTTTGAAAACTGAATTTGAATTAGTCTAATTTGAAATTGAATTTATGGTTTGAAAATGATCATCACTAAATTGAAATTGAATTTATATTTTGAAAATGAATTGATTTGCTTTGAAACTGCATTTTATCCTTTAAAAATTCAGCTCTCGAATAATTTCAGTTTCACTTCTCACCATTCAGTTTCAGTTCTACGATTCAATTTCAGTTCCAAAATTCAGTTTTTTGGAACTTACATCCGGTTCCGGTTCAAGCGCAGATTAATAGAACTACGTTTTACTAGCGGACCGAAAGTGTTACTGACGGGAATCTACAGCGTCTTGAGCTGAATTAAGACTTCAGAAGTCATTCGTCATGTCGAATGACCAGCGGATAAACTCTCAGGTTGGTAATGAATGTACTACATGTATAAGAACAAGCGTCATGTTAACAAATGATAGCCGTACGGTAACTTTTATGCTTATTGTAGCTGTTAGCTAAAAACGCTAATTTAGCGTAGTTTGCCCTGAATTCAGCTTTGACAAACAAATATGATCGACTGCTTCTAGTAGAATTCCAAAGTTGTCATCTTGGACCCTCTCAGAGTACCCCCTCTGTATGCTTGCAGAGACCCCTACAGTAGGGAAACATGCAAAACGGTGTCCAAACCTTTGTATTTTAGCTTTATTTATGTCTTACACAGCATCCCAACTCTTTAGCTAACTGAATAACTTTAGCTAAAGTGAATAGTTAGTCTAATTCATTAGTGCAGCATTACTGGGTCACCTCTGTTTGAAGTGATATAATATGATATACAACTATCACTGAAACAGCAAACTTTGTAAATAAACAAACAACACTTCTCATTCTCTAAACGTTTGGCCACAGCTGTAGATTACACTATCAGTGCTTGTTCACTCTTGACAATAATTACATTTCTAAATTTACTTTGTGCATTTACAGGTAAACAATATCTAATATTTTATCTAAATGACTGCTTTGTCTTTGAAAAGGGTGAAGAGCCTGAGGCCGGTGACAGTCCAGTTCTACTCGAAGTACATCCTTACAGTGGCTCACAGGACAAGGCCACATTCCTGTCCTGCCAGAAGAGAAACTTCAGAGTCTTCATGCAGTTCAACCACACCTGTCATATTCCATATGACAGGGGTCTCAAACTCCAGTCCTCAAGGGTGGACTGGAGTCATGCAACTTTTCCATGCCCTCGAGGACTGGAGTTTGAGACCCCTGCCGTATGGTGTTCATGCTGTTTTCTACCCCACAGTTACAGCATGTCTGACTGCCTGTTCAGCATATGCAAAAATATATGATGAGTTTAAGCATGTGATGACTAAGGCCTTCCATTATGGTGTTTGTCATCACATGTCACAGACATCTGGATGATCATTTGGAATAAACAAAACTAAAAACTTGTTACTTCATCTTTTATCTTTATTATTATTATTATTATTATTGTTCTTATTTTACACTTTTCATTGTTAGGCATTAGGTTTATTTGTAGTAGTCCTTTCCAACGTCTTTCCCTCTTCCATGTTACTGTGTCAGCTTGTCAGCATCTATTTGGGTTTGGAAGTGGAACAGAAAGTCAGGAAATCCAAAGTGCCATTAAAACCAGAAGAGGTTCTTATATTTCAGAAGAAGGGATTAATTCAAAAGAAATGACCTCAATGCCATATTTTATTTAGGAACACTAGAGAGCACTTTGCAAAATAACACATTCTTATAATTTCACCCTCAGATGAGCCAAGCTACGACTGTCAGGGAATGTGATGTAGGTACAGAGCATGTGAGAGTGGTTAAGTTAATGTCTCTTGTCTAGATGAAGGCACAATAGGGATCGTGGCTCAAGAGTTGGGAGTTCGCCTTGTAATCGGAAGGTTGCCGGTTCGAGCCCCGGCTTGGACAGTCTTGGTCGTTGTGTCCTTGGGCAAGACACTTCACCCGTTGCCTACTGGTGGTGGTCAGAGGGCCCGGTGGTGCCAGTGTCCGGCAGCCTCGCCTCTGTCAGTGCGCCCCAGGGTGGCTGTGGCTACATTGTAGCTTGCCATCACCAGTGTGTGAATGTGTGTGTGTGAATGGGTGGATGACAGGTTGTGTAAAGCGCTTTGGGGTCCTTAGGGACTAGAAAAGCGCTATATAAATACAGGCCATTTACCATTTACCATCAATGGCAAGGCGTAGAGATTCAGTATCTTCAGTCTTCAGTGGACACTCCATTTCTGGCACAAAACACCTGTAAAAGATGGTCGATTTAGGAGGTGACCCGACAACTTCAGCCTGTCAAACATAGTAATGGAGCAGTATGTTTAAAAAATATATCTAATTAAGCATGCACTCAGTACCCTAAGAATTATTATGGTAGTTAAACACAGTGATAGTTGTATATCATATTATATCACTTCAAACAGAGGTGACCCAGTAATGCTGCACTAATGAATTAGACTAACTATTCACTTTAGCTAAAGTTATTAAGTTAGCTAAAGAGTTTGGATGCTGTGTAAGACATAAATAAAGCTAAAATACAAAGGTTTGGACACCGTTTTGCATGTTTCCCTACTGTAGGGGTCTCTGCAAGCATACAGAGGGGGTACTCTGTGTCATGGTCTGGGTCTGATGACCCAGAGCTCATGTATTTCTTGTATATGTTTTTCCATATGTTATGGTGGTTTTCTCTCCCTTTTTGTCCTTTCTCCCTGGGTGCTCCCGGATGTTTTGGGGTCGCTGAGGGGACTGCGACCCGGAAGTGTTCCCGCACTGGGGACTGCCGCACCTGCCGCCCATTAGCCCTCACCAGCTGCAGCTGATGGCTTCATGAGGGGCGCCTTATTTAAGAAGGTGGCGGAGCCCCAGTCGGCGCGGGATTATACTAAGTCGAACCTGTTAAGTACCTCCGTAGATTAGTGTGTTGTGATCGGCTTCGCTACTAAAGGCTGCCTGCTGAGCTGTGTGTGTTTTTGTGTCACCAGGAGTCGGGAGTCAGGAACGTCGTCACGAGGGGAAATCACAGAGTGGAATCGGGTTTTTGGAGTTGTCACCTTTTCACTGCTATGGACACGTGCACTGTGTGGGATTCTTGGAGGAATCGCCACAGGAGTCACAGTGCTTGAATTGTATATAGTTGTCGTTTCTGTCCACTCGCCATAAATAAATCCACTGTCCTTCACTTGAGTCTCGCGTTTGGGCCCTACTTTCTCTACAACTCCACGGTCTGCCGTCGCAGCCCGTGACACTCTGAGAGGGTCCAAGATGACAACTTTGGAATTCTACTAGAAACAGTCGATCATATTTGTTTGTCAAAGCTGAATTCAGGGCAAACTACGCTAAATTAGCGTTTTTAGCTAACAGCTACAATAAGCATAACAGTTACCTTACGGCTATCATTTGTTAACATGACGCTTGTTCTTATACATGTAGTACATTCATTACCAACCTGAGAGTTTATCCGCTGGTCATTCGACATGACGAATGACTTCTGAAGTCTTAATTCAGCTCAAGACGCTGTAGATTCCCGTCAGTAACACTTTCGGTCCGCTAGTAAAACGTAGTTCTATTAATCTGCGCTTGAACCGGAACCGGATGTAAGTTCCAAAAAACTGAATTTTGGAACTGAAATTGAATCGTAGAACTGAAACTGAATGGTGAGAAGTGAAACTGAAATTATTCGGGAGCTGAATTTTTAAAGGATAAAATGCAGTTTCAAAGCAAATCAATTCATTTTCAAAATATAAATTCAATTTCAATTTAGTGATGATCATTTTCAAACCATAAATTCAATTTCAAATTAGACTAATTCAAATTCAGTTTTCAAAAGCATTTATTCAAGTTACAATTCAGATTCAATCGGAGCAATTCAAATTCAAATTGAACTTATTCAAATTCAGTTTCTGATGGCACAGATTTCTGCCCATACATATCTTTGATACATTTAAAGGCCACTGTTTTGTTTTGTTTTGCTTTTTTACTAAATATGACTCTGACAAGAAAGCCTAATTTCTGCTGTTCAATACTGAAGAAATATCAGCTGTTACAAATGATGCCAAATTGCAAAACTCCTAACTATGTCTCTAATAAAACCTCTATAACTTTGCTCTGCTTTACTTTTGCAGCATCAGTCTTTGTACATGATTTTCTTATATGCTATAAAAGACCAGGCCGGGAAAATCATATATTATTATTGTGTGAATATATTATTATATTCATATATTTTAGTTTTTTATCATCAGTTACTTTGACACAATGGCATCTGCTGTGAGGCTTACACCTCTAATGAAGTCTCACAAGTTTCAGCTTTGTTTTTATACTTAAATAGCTTACACTATATGCACAAAAAGTTTTTCGTTAAGATATTTTTTCAGCAAATGTGACATTAGTCTTTTTTGTTGTTGTTTTCACGTCCTGAACTTTCCATTTTTGCCCAGTCTAGTTATTATTGTTCGTGAACACTGACCTTATCTGAGTAGAGTGAGGCCTGCAGTTCTTTAAATCTTGTTGTCTGTGAAGGTTCTCAGTCATCCAGGTCATCGTAGTCAAAGGAGCTTGCAAAGAAAAGCGTCTGGACTTCTTTAAGTTACTTGAAGATGTTTCACCTCTCATCCGAGAAGCTTCTTCAGTTCTAAGGTCAAATGGTGGGGAGTCCCAGATTTAAACCTAGTGGGAGTATCCCCTCGCAGAGGGACAAAAGGACCCCCTGATGATCCTCTAATCGCCTGAGCCAAGGTGTGAAACTGGGTGTGGGTCCCAATCAGCCAGGGTTTCGGGTGAGCTCATTGTTAAACCTGGCCCCACCTTATCATGCGAATTCCTGAGATCAGATGGCCCAGGATGTGAGTGGGCGTTAAGGTGTCTGGGGAGGGATCTCAAAACTGGATTATAGATGGCAGAGAGTTGGTGTCGTAAACCCCCGCCTCTGTTCAAAGATGGTCGCTCACAGTGGACATAGATGGCTTCTTTCACTCCTCTTTCAAACCATCTGTCCTCTCTGTCCAAAATGTGAACATTGGCATCCGCGAAAGAGTGTCCTTTATCCTTAAGATGCAGATGGACTGCTGAGTCTTGTCCTGTGGAGGTGGCTCTTCTGTGTTGTGCCATGCGCTTGTGAAGTGGCTGTTTGGTCTCTCCAATGTAGAGGTCTGGGCATTCCTCGCTGCACTGTACAGCATACACCACATTGTTAAGTTTGTGTTTTGGAGTTTTGTCTTTCGGGTGAACCAGTTTTTGTCTGAGCGTGTTGCTGGGTCTGAAATACACCGGGATGTCATGCTTGGAGAAAACTCTCCTGAGTTTTTCTGATACACCGGCTACATAGGGGATGACAATGTTGTTGCGTCTGTCTTTCTTATCCTCCCTCGCTGGTGTCTGAGCTTCTTTTCTGTGCCTCTTTGCTGACTTTAAGAACGCCCATTTAGGATAACCGCACGTTTTGAGTGCAGCATTACAAATGGTTTTGTGACACTTTTCAGACTGACTGATGTCAAAGGCTTTGTTTCTCAGATTGTTTCTTTCGGTTGTAACATGATGTGCTGCTTTTTGAGATCTTTTACCCAATTTACTTTGTCAGACAGGTTCTATTTAAGTGATTTCCTGATTCAACAAGTCTAAACAAGTTTAACCTCCTAAGACCTAAACTCTTTCGTGGAATGCATTTTTAATTTCGCTTTGCTATTTGGGCTGATTGGGACCTGATAAATGTAAAAGCTAAGAATGATCTTTTTACCTGATTTTGCTCTAAATGGGCCTGATGTCCACATATGTGGTCGCCAGGTCCTAGAAGGTTAAATCAGCATGGTTTATGATATTTATGGCTTTTTTCTCACTATTTGCACTCCACATGTACTGCTAGTCCTTGGATGCACCTATCTATACTACCAGTCAGACACACCTTCCCATTTAATGTTTTTTTGCTTTATTTTACTGCTTTTTACACTGTAGAAACATTGTGAAAACAACAAATGTATGAAACAAGAATTATGGAATTACAAAAGAAAATCAGAATATTATAAATTACTCTACATATGTCATATACTAGATTCCTAAAAGTAGCCACCCTTTTCTTTGTTCACAAACAAACCCTTAGTCTTCTCTCAATGAGCTTCATGATGTAGTCACCTGAAGTGGTTTTCATTTGACAGGTGTAGCTTGTCATGATTCATTTGTGGAGTTTCTTGCCTTGATGGGGTTAGGACCATCAGTTTTGCTGTGCAGAAGTCAGGTTTGTAGAAAGCTGGACAGCCATATAGCCCTATAGACAACTGTTAGAAATCATATTATGGCAAGAACCAGTCAGCTACATAAAGAGAAACAACAGTCCAACATTACTTTAAAAAGTGAAGCTCAGTCTGGTACGATGCAAAAAACTAGAATGGATGGTCTCCCACCATGAAGCATTGGAGGAGGAGGTGTGATGGTTCATTGCTGGTGAAACCTTTGGGGATTTATTCAAAACTGAAGGCACATTGAACCAGCATGGCTACCACAGCATAGCAACTGCATCCAAACTTTTGACTGGTAGTACGTATATTGCTATCTTTGTTTTTGGCCCTAAACATACCCTCCCTACCCTTTTTCATTACATCCACAAAGTTTTCCGCTTCATATTTTCAAGTGAAATTCAACATATTCTTTGTCTTAACTGTTCCTCTTATTGCTTTAAGCAGACCAGTGACTGTAACTGCATAACCTTTTTTATTCATTAAATAAGCATAAAAACTCAGTGTCACTTTCAGTGTCTTTCTGTCCTCTATTTACTTTTACATAGCTATACTCATTCACTAATTCTCTGGATATTTAGTGTTACCTTCTGTTGCCTCCCCAGTGACAAAGATCCTGATATCGCCTTCGTCTAGTCACAAGGACAGACACGCATTTGTCTTTCCTCTTCCTTTGGTGCTGTGTCTTCCAATTTTCTTCCTTTTAATTTTGTTCCAGAGTCTAAAGGAAGGTGTACAGTCTATGAGTCATGCTCCACTGCGCCATTAATTTCATGTTCTGTTTTGCATTTTCATATTGCAGTATGTATTACTGTTTTTCAGTATCTTCTGTTATTACACTTACTCAAGTCATGAAAATGAGATTTTAATCTCAGTAGAATTTATCCGAGTAAAAAAGCTCTACACTCAGACATCAGGACTTCATAACATGCTTTACAAATATGTTTCAGTCCTCTTGGTTGCCTACATCTTTGTCCATATGGTAGCACATATGATATGGTTCACAAGGGAGCAATTGTATGTAAATTTGTAGTAGTAGTAACTTAAGATTCAACTTGTGATTGCTCATGTCGATTCAAGCTAATTTTCTATAAATGCATAGAAATCAATAGACAGAATCCCTGGAGGTAACCACCATGACACCAGATACATCACTCAATGTTTACAGCTGACAGCAAATTAAAGTAACATGACACTAAACTGAGGGTTGTTTTTTTTTACTTTTTAGTAATTAAATTTGGTAATAATTAACTGAGTTGTCCTTATATGTCTGGTTTGATAAATTATTATTATCATCATTTATTTAGCATTAGTATTCATTTAGCAAAACTGCTGGATGATTAACCTTGAAACTGTTTCAGGGCTATCAGATTTGTTATTGGGCCCAATGAAATGGAGATAACCGAGTAGGTGGGCTTTTCGAATGAGGTCTTTGATATACAAAAAGAGAATCAATTCTTTAGCACAATACAGTTGTTGGATAACTAACAAGATTATTGTGTTATTTTATGTGTCTTTATGACATGTACCCGTGCCTGCTGTCATACATGTGGTGTACACATGCTAATGTGTGTATATGAATAATTAATGAATGACAGAAGAACTGTGTGGTCTTTAATGATCTGATGTCATAGCATGTTTTTGGATTGATGTATCTCCAAAAGTTGATTCTGTTCATCTGGACGTAACGTTTCCAGCGATTGATGTATTTCACAAATAGAGAGAAAAGGAATAGTAATGAACCAGTTAAATAACCTGGTCATTTTGCGTTAGTGTTTTAGGCAATAATTTCTTCTTTTTTTTTCAACAGCACTGTCTACAAAAAGGACCAACAAGTCCCAGCAAGCTATTTTTACTTACAGTGAAGAGTTGAAGAGTGCACAGCCAGCATACTGAAAATAGATCTGCCGATAAGGCAAAGAAAGTCTTTAATGCTTCAGAATGCAAAGTTTCTGGTTTATACCAATTTAGTCTACCGTACGAAATTGCCTGTAAGTGTGTTTGAGTGTGTGCATTTGTGTGCGTCTGGATTTGACTGAGCCTTTAGGGACACTTAAACAACTTTTGATTAGTAAAAGATGAAATTGCCAAAGTCTCTTCATTTGTGATATTCATATCCACAATTTAGAATTCATCCATAATTTACCTACATTTATAGTTTACACTTTCTTAATATTGCATGCCGTGATAACTTTAGCTTCTAGGTACAGAGCTAATTTCAATATTTTTAATTAATTATTTATTTGATGCTTTATTTTTTTTTTTAAGTTTTGTTTTCTTTCTCTTTTAAACTATATTTTGACATAGTATGCTTTCTCCCTTGTTAATATTTTGCACCACACCAGTTGCTGTTTGACTTGGGCCAAATGAATCGTTGAAGTTTTTATTCATTTTTCCCACTTTGATTTCTGTGGGTTGACAGAAAACCGTTCCATCATCAGAGGCAAGCCATAGTTACAGATGACAGTTCTGGGCTGATCCATTACCACTTTGCCCCAGGCTTAATTACCAACTCCCTCCAGTAACACGCAACACTCTGTGTTTCAAATGCAATCTTTCTTTAACTTCTCAGTCTGGTTACAGCAATAGCAACACTTCTGTTCCTCCTGCATTTACACTCCTGCACCCATGGGATCTATGGTGAAGCACACCTGCAAGAATTAAAGAGCAACAATGATGATCACTGGAGATGAATTCATCTCCCAAGTTTGTTATTTCCCAGTGGGATTTGATGCTGCAGAAGCGCGAGCAGCTGCAGCAGCAGAAGTATGACTGCCTTGCAGTGATGCCACGTGTCATTTTTGACAAGTCTCAAGGATAAAGAAAACAGGCATAAAGCTTTAAATCAAATTGGTCACACGGCCTTGCCAATCACTGTGGACAACATATGCAGGCTCACAACCAAGGTGAGGCTTCTCTTATGCGTCTAGGCAGCAAGCGATCTCACTGTGCTCTAAAATGGAAATGAAGCTGTTACACACCCACAGCTATTGAGGAAGGGATTTGTGTGGGCTGAGGTACAACTATACTAGATCACCACTGTGGGAGAAGCTTTAGCTTTGCCCTTCTTTAAAGTGAGATTTACAAAAAGGAAATGCTTGGGTTGGTTTATTCAAAAGAAGCTCCTGATGGTGGGAAGACAAAAGGTACTTCACACTATCCTCCCCGGGGCACATGTACACCAAAGCTCCACTTCTCTGCTTTTACTCCTTATTCTAAATACATGTTCCCGCCTAGAGTGCACTGCACTCTCTCCGGCTCCTGCCTCATCTGCTCAATCTTTTACCTTCTCTGTTTTCTATATTTCTCCATCCTCATTTCCTTCACTAAATTTCACCCATCTTCTCCCATCCCGCTGTCTCTCATGCTTTGCTTGTTCTTCTTCTTCTGTTCCTCCTCATTCCTACTCTCACCTTTAAGTTTCTCTTTTTTACCTCCTGCTTTCTCCTCTCTCTCTGCTTCCACTCTTCCTCTTTCTCTCTCCTACAGTCTGCAACCACGTGTTGGCTAGCTCAGAGCAAAACCCCCTATTAACAGAAGCCAAGGCCAGATGGTAGCTCAGAGATGAATCATACAAATTCTGATGATTTCTTGGGATTTAAAGACATGTTTGTTTGTTTTTTATCTCAAAAATAACTTGCACTTTACTATTTTACCTACAAACCCATTAGGTATAAGCTTTGTGACACACACATACATATATGTCCTTTGCTTAGTGAGCCAGAAACAATGTAAAGAAAGTGATTTTCTCTTCTTTCAGTTTTTGGACATCTCTTTCATTACAAGATAAATTCCTCCGTGCGCCTTCACTAAAGTCTGTCAAACTGTGATGGGTCTTGTTAACACAGAGACTTAAAATCCCCATAGTGACAGAAAATATTCCCAAAAGGAATGTGTGGCTGTAGATGAGAAATGTAACATGTCTATGGATCCCAAAAGAAGAAAAACAGGTACACCTATGGGGAGAAAAATCCCGCAGTTTGTCTAATGAGGCATAGCCAGACAATATAGTTTGGTCAGTTCAGGAGATGAGCATGAAATTCCCCATTAGATAATGTGAATCTCACATTAAGAGGCCCTCCTGAGGCAAAGTGACTGTAGTAGGGATGACTAACTCAATTAATTTAACTTGCCTCCGGAAGTTTCTTTCTGAATACAGGACTTGTTTAAGGTTTTGTATGTCAAAATGCTCATTTGTCCTGTCTCCATGCATATTTTACTTATTTATGTATTTATTTGTTTTTTTTTGTTCTTTTTCATTTGGAAACTAAAAATGAGTGCACTGGAGCAAAGATGGTTAAGGCTGACTGACAATGGCTTACCCCCGCTACCAAAACAAGTCATCAACTTCCTGTTTTGTGAATCCACGTCTTTGCCTGCTGCACAGCAATGATTGTCAGGTAACATTTAGAAACCCCCGTTCCCTTTCTTTCTATTTGTTTGCTATGGTAAAGATCCACTCTTGCCATTTTTCCTCCTCCATCCTTTTCTTGCTGAAGAAAAACAAGTTCATTGTGATTCAGAATGCAGTTCCATGGCTCAATGGGTTCTGTTTGAAATGAGATTTGAAGGAGTGAGCATGAGAGAGCAAGACAGAGAACCTCCAGCCGCCTTGCGTCTTGATGAATAAAAGATGGAGGCACTAGCATCTTATAAACAACAACAGAGCATAATTAGTTCAGTTCTTTTTATTTTTAGGATCACTTTATGTGACATTTCCTTTGTTTGGCTGCTTTCATCACACACGTCCTGCCTGCTCTACATGTCTACAACTTCTCTCTTTCTCTCTCTTCCTAATCAACAGGGATGATATTTACACTGTATGCAAATGTAAATGATCATGATTCGAATTCTCCACTTCACAGTTTATGGTTGTAATCTGCCCCTATGTATACAGTCAACAGTGAACTTACACCAAGCATAAACCTTTGGGGTGCTTAAAGTATGGAACTTGCCATACACGAAGATGACATGAACGCTTCAGGGAAAAAAATACTAAATAACCTCGCTGCTTGGTAGCAGTGTGACTCATATATTAAATGCTGAATAGGTTTTTTTTCTTTTTGCATTTGCCGTTTTTTCAAGACTTCACGATGTTAAATATTGTTCGTCTTAGCTGCTTTTAAAAATTATTAATTTCTTTTCCCTTCCACCAGTAATTGCACCAGTAATTTGGGCACAGATTATTTGTCCTTTTTAAACCTTCAACGGCTATCCAGTGTTGCCTTTAAAAAGTCACATTAATGGGCTATTTGTCAGATCTCTTTCAGCAGACTGCTAATTGGCTTTTAATGTAATATTACCTATCTTCAGCTGTACTCGTGATTGTAGCAAGGATACTTCAAAGTTCTTTTTCCGTGAAGTGTTCACATAATCTTTGTCAGTGTGTGTGCGTTTTGATGATTGACAGCTTATTCGACATTATAGAAAGTATAGGGAGACAGTGAAGGTTCATGTGATTAAGACTTTGGAACATGAAACAAGTGCTAAAGCTGAAAGATCAGTTTAGAAGTCAGGTCTGCACTGTTGTCCTTTGATGCTTTGTCTGCAGTTTCTCTACATATCATCTACTCTGCTGTTTGTATCCCAGTCTAATGGCATCTATGGTATCCCTGGAGCACACTATGAGAAGCTAATGACAGTGCTTTTTTTCTCCCTCCCTTAATTTTATGTCTCCCAAAGGCACTAATAGACAAACACACACATGGTGTGCCTTCTTAATCTTCAACTCGCCTCCCCCGTCCATTGTTGATGCTTCAGAGTCAGAGCCCTGTTAAGTCTTTAGCCTCAAGTATCGCCTCAGGGTCTGAGCAGTGGTGAGGCCAAGCACAGGGATAGCAGAATCAAAGACTGATTATAGCTAACATATTTGTATTTATACGTGTTTCTCAGTTGTGCGTTTTTTTTTATAGTTTTTTGCTGTTCTCACTTTCCATCCTCTTTACAAGTTTTCTCACCTCTTAGTTCCACGTTTCTGCTCTTTAAAGACTAAAGAGTGCACTGCATTTTGAAGCAAACATGCTGATCTGCACCACAATACAAATGCATACAAAGGTGACCAGATTTACACTCGTCCACATCACAAAGGTTATCATGGATATAAAAATCTTTTATTCCATTTTAGACTCCGGTAAGATAAAAAATAAAAATGCAGATTTTTTTTAACCATGTACAAGAAGAGCACTTTAATGCCTTAATTCCTGCTGCAAAGATTAAAATACCAATTATCAAGCTCCACTGATGGAGCTAACAGCCTACTTTTCCCCCACTTTTTTTTCTTCTTCTGATGTTGTGATAATTGGATTAGTTTTAAACACAATTCTCAATTCAAATTTAGACTGCTTGAACACTGGAATCAATTAAAGAACACGGCCTTCACTGTTTAACAAGAAAGGCACGCTGCTTGGAGACTGTTGCTACTTTGAGAGAGAAAAATCACAAAAGAGAAACTTCACACGGGCTGCTTACATGTCACATTTTCATTTAAGCAACTCGTCACACTCGAGTTTGCTTATTATTACCGTAGGTTCATACAGAGGCAATGATGCAGAATTACTACATCACATGCTATATACAACCTGGGTATTTTGTGTAAACAGCCTTAAACATATCTGGAAGACCCTTCACTTTATATAAGGATGAAGCAGAAAATCAGGGCTTTCTGAAATGAAGACATAAGCACATTATTACAGATTATGCAGCAGTGGTGCAGTCAGTGAGGGTTAATTGCACATGAGCCTGATGAAATACATAACTGCACAGCTTCACAAACAAGCCAGGGCAGACAATGGGAGGTACTTGCTTTGGGTTCACGGAGGTCACTGCTGATGCATTTCACACTATTTTTTTCTGCCTATGAACAACTTGTAGTAAGGTCCATGAGAGTATTTGATGACACCGATTTTCAGCAGGCTGTGGAGTATTCTAATGGCAAAAGCCTCAAAGGCGAAAAGCAGGTGGCAAAAATTTTAACACTGACTTCATACAACTAATTTCCACAACATGCTGGCGCAGTACTGTTTCATAACAGGAGCAGTTAAGTCACTGGAAAGCAAAGGGGCAATGTTGGAGGGCAGTTGTACATTAGCAGGAAAAGTTGTAAAAAGCACCAAACATCAAAATCAGACTTCTTAAAATGTGTGTGCTTATTAATGTCTAGATTTGGGGTGTTTCAGATTAGGACCATTTTAATCAAAAATAATGTTTTTATAGTGCAACTAGAGATTAAAGAGGCAGCAACAATATTTTCCTCCCCAGCAATTTGCTGTATTCATTTAATTTTGATATCACTAATTTATCGCGTTACAGAACTCTGTGTCCAGTCATCACCTAACAAAACCTGTTTTTCACTGCTGTAAAGTGAAACAACCCACATCCTTCCTCATCTATGGTCATGAACTTTGAGTGGTGACCGAAACAATAAGGTTATGGGTACAAGACGCTGAAAAAGGTTATTTCCAAATGGTGGTGATAGCCTCAGACATTCAGGACATACTCAGAGTAGAGCTTCCACAGCTGAAGTTATTGGCATTTGACCAGGATGCTTCCTGTACACCTCATAGGTGAGGTGTTTCAACATGTCCATCCAGGAGGAGACCCCAGGGCAGACCCACGACACGCTGGAGAGGTTATGTTTCTTGGCTTGCCTGGGAATACCTCTGTATCCCCGTGGAAGAGCTAGAGGCAGTGGCTGGGGAAAGGGAGGTTTGAGCATCTCTTCTGTCTGCACATTCTGGACAGAGGAAAGTGGTACAAAACCAAACAAAAAAAGAGAAAAAAAAAGCTTATAATGAGATTAATCTCTGAAAAGAACCTCAAGTGATATCTAAATCATTCTAGGTGTAACACATCAAAAATATGAGGACAACAAAAGTACACAAATGCTGGTTGGTTTTGTTTCTGACTTGTTTTGTGGCCTGAGGCATAATGCTTACATTACCATCTCCTCAGGGACAAATAAATGCAAAATAGATTCAGATAGAGTGAAAATGAGTCAAAATTGTGAAGAAAAAAAAAAGCAGAAAATAAAAGAAGAGATCAAGATAAATAACGAAAGAGACAATCATTTGCTTAGGCTGCTGCCCCCGCGACCCGGCCTCGGATAAAGCGGATGAAGATGGATGGATGGATGGACAATCATTATTAATTACCCATGTTCAAAATGAAGTACACTATCTTCTCTCAGCCACGAGCCACTTAATACGGCTTTGATTGACATTTAGGGTCCAAGATATTTTTGGCCAAGCTTCTGCAAAACAGCCGTGTGTAGACGGGCCCATGGACAGCATGACACATGACAACCTTGAAATAGCCAAGGCTTTGTTTGCCTAGCAGAGACCCACCCCTGACTATCTATCTCACCGTTTTCTCCCTCGTCTCTGTTGCTCTCTCTGTCTCACCTGGCGTCAACAAGTGGTCTTTGTGGAACCATGGGCCGCTCATAAGGACTAGCCGGAGCGGTACCGCCACCAGCCTATTGAAAGCCTTATTATTACAGCGAGCAAGAAGCACGCCTCACTGACAAAGAAGCCAGAGAGACAAAGGAAAAAGAGTACCGTGGGGTGAGCTGGGGTGGTGGGAGGATACTGAGAAGGAGAGGGCAGAGAATTGGTTGATGTAGGCGATTTATGAGGAGCCGCATGTGTGTGTGTGATTACTGTGTGTGTGTGCGCCCCTGTGCAGCATGTGGGGGAGGAGCGGGTTTGCTCAAATGTTGGCAGCTTTCTTGGCATATTGAGCAGACTTTGTAAGGATAAGGTGGACTGAGTGGAGGAAGGAATGATGGTGCAGGTGGATATATGTGCATTGTTTTAGCAAATGAGTAAATGTTAAACCGTCCCCTTTTGAAAGAGTACTACATTGACCTTGCACTTCCCCCCAGAATCCACGTCATGGCTCTATCTGAACTGGTGAAAGCAAGAAACAGTGTAGATCCTGAATGGGGTGCAGGACTTTTTCCAGAAACAAGCTACCACTGTCAAAACATGTCCTTTAATCTCTTTTCCCCATGCCCAGCCCCCTTCTTCCTCTGAAAATCTAGGACATTCTTTTTCATCATCAGTGTGTTCTCTGGTCTCTGCGGTACGCTGAGCCTTAATGCCAAAATGAATGCCGTAGTTAAGGAGTCTCTTTGTTTTTGCTATGTCTTTGGTTTTGGGCAGTATACAGGGGTAGTTGCCATTTCGATGTGACTCCTTTTGCATCTACTCACAAAAAAATAAAATAAAATAAAACACAAACTCAGATATATTAAAGATGAAGTGGAGTATGTGTGGTGTTGGCTCCCACAATGACACTGCTGTCATTACACGGTTGCATTTGCAGCAAAGAGAGGCAAAACACATTTCCGAGTAAAATCAACAATTCAAAGACAGAGATGTTTGCCCGCTCGTCGGTCTGTTTGCGTGTGTGAGAAATGACTCTTTGTTAGAACTCGTTAGATTAGGATGGACTTCTGGAGTAAGTCTTAAACTGCAAAATGACTCAGGATTTTGTTTTGTTTGCTTTTAAAGAGAAACTGCTCATTAAGGATGTATAAAATATAATTGCTGGAGAAATAAGACATTATCAGCGGCGCACTATTTGTGGTTTGATGATATACCCTGGAGAAATACAATGCACGTCAAGCATGTATGATACGATAATGTCTTCTCTTATCATTTCTATTGCTCGTTTCGCTAATGACGGATTCATGCCACAACATTTGGCTTATGAGCCATTATGTTGTTTCCTTAATGCCTTTAAGAGTAATGAATAGCAGTGGCAAAGGTGATACTCCTCCTTCTTTCTCAGCACTTCAAACTTCTCACTGCTTTTCCTGATGGCGATCTTAACGGTAAAGAGAGAACTTTATCTGATTCTACATATTCTAAGATAACACATTGTAATAGGAACCAACTATCTTTTTTTGGCTCATTAATAGGGAGAAATTCTAATAGGAAGCATCTTTTACCCAATTCACAAACAATGCTTTGTTTCAGAGGCTGCCACTAGGTGGTGCTGAAATCATACCCTCCCTAATCCACAACACCCCATGGGTTTCCTTAAATGAGGCTGCCTCTGCTGCTGTGGAAGGAGTTTGGCAGGCACAAGGATAGAGTTAGTGTCCCAAGTTTAATTGTGTTTTAAATTAAAGGGAAAAAACAGCTATACTAACAGAGGAAACACAATAAAGCTAAAATGGACTCCAGAAATTCCACCTTAAACACTGAACAGCCGAGCAGTTGGCAGCCTACCATTTGGTACAAGCGATAATGTGAAGATAAAGCTTAAAGGGAGCGTTCTGTTCTCTTACCCCGTTTTCAGATTTAGCCTTGTGATCTATTATTCATTCTGCTGATTCTTCTCATTGCAACTGGTTTGCATAAACCCACAGCATCATTAAATGAAAGAAGCTAATTGATTAGTTCTGCTGTAGTACACTTGGTGCTCACTGTGTGTACAAAATATCACAAACTTGATTTTCTTCTTTTTCTTTTTCTTTTTCTTTTTTTCTTTTGTCCCGTAAAGCCCTTGTTGTTATTTACCCCCATTAAAATTGGTTTTGACCATAAACAAGAGGAGACAAGCTAAATAAGTGTTGCGAGTCTGGAGACTATTGGTTTATCGACATGACAAAAATGAATCCAGATCAATAGTGAGGGGGTGGACTCATTAGTGTATCTTTTACTGATCCTACACAATATGGTAAACCTTAGCAGTACAAAACTTACAAAAGGAAACATCTTTCAGCTCCCAGCTATGTGGGAGAAAGAAAGACAGATTGTATCTGGCAAGAGGCTATGATCTATAAAAAGGAGCTGAGGAAAGGATAGACTGACTCTGCAAAAGCAAACAGATATATTGGTCTCCACAAGAAAACCTCACCTAAGGCTCGAGTATCAGCAGTATTTGCTTCTCTGCTGTTTCCCAGCAGTACCACCAAAGTTTTACCAAGTCCAAGATTGCCTGGGATGCAGTCTAACACACAGTGGCATTTGACTGCCGTTGGAGAATTAATTAGAGAATGGGACAAGGTTAAAAACACATAATGAAAGTTATTGGCTATGTCACTTCATCACCCCCACAACCCTATTACTTTCCATCGGGTTAGCCAGCCATGAAATAGGGGGTTCATATGATGCAAGGAGGAGTGTGCCACCACACCTTCACCAACAACACCTCCCACCCTATTCTCCCAGAGGGTTTGCACATGGATGATCAAGGCACTTAGACTAATGTGGATGGTGCAAGGCGATCAGGAGGGACTGAGCATGTTAACCCATCATTTTGCATTATTACAGCACATTTCGGGATCATTTTTTATCAAATGGCTGCTTTCACAACCAACTTTACCCTGTATCCACCTATTAAATCTATCGTCACCTTGGGCTCATCAAAAGGGTCTTTGGCCATAACTTGAGTGCCCTCAACACACATACGGTAGTTGGGCCAATGTAATTGATTTGCCATTCATAATTAAAAGATGAATGGGCATATCTTTTTCAATTTGCTCCTAAGAAACCTGAAAGATTTTTTAAAAAATGCATCTCTTTTCCAAATTGTTCAGCAAAGGTGAACGAGTGCATATGACTCGTGTTTAAATCAGGACACCTAATTTCGAGGTTTACGGTTACCTCAGATAGTTAACCAAAGTCAATAACCTCTGCAAAGACAGCAATTCTATATCATATCCATCTTCAATTTCACACCTGGAAAATGTAGAGCGTTTAGCCTGAGCGTTAACTGATGTTCAACACTTTTGTCGCTCTCTAAAGAAACTATTAAGTTGTACATGTGCATTGTCAGGTAAATTCTGCATAGGCTCCAGCACTGGGTGTTGCTCTAATCACATTATACTTTTCTTTAATGCACTAATGTAATACATTACTGTGCTAATGTTGGTAATCACATTTCAGTTACTAAGCAAGCAATAATGCCATTACTTGGATTGTTCCTAAATTGCCTGCATGAAGGGTGGATATAAAAACCACCCTTTTTATCCTGCTCCTTTTTCCTAGAGCCTGAGGCACGTAGCCTAAAGGTTTGTTGTTAACTCCTAAGTAAGTGGCAATACATCTCAGACTATGTTGTAAAGTAACGCAAAAGTAATATATTGAGTTTACTTGGTGCAGAGAGTAAATATGTAACATAATACATGACTTTTTTTTTTAGCAAGAGAGCAACACTGACAGCCTGCATGTGTTTTTGCATATTTTCATGCATCATTTTTAGTGCCTCATTTGCCTCCTCTATCCAACCCCAGTCCAGTCAGACCAGCCCAAACAAGTCTGATACAGTTAGCTTCTCCTTACAAAGCAGACCATTTGTTCATTTTCAAACTAACAATGTTGAGTCTTTTTCCCCCTGACAGAACACACAATGATAGAATGAAATAATGAGGGACTACACACACCCTCAACTGAATTAACAAGTCTTATGTGCTGGATATGCATCGACTGGTTTAATTTTGCCTTGTGTTTCACCCTTGCGATTGAAGTTGTTTTTATTTTATTTATTTTTTTCTTCAGCTGACATAAATACATCCTTGAGAAAACAAACAGGGAGAAAACAGCCTATCAGCGCGCTGCCTGCACATATGAGAACCAAGATGCCCATATCAATACACACAATATAAAAAAGATCCAAACAAAAGGCAGTTTTTTGTTTGTTTGTTTTTTTACTTTGATGCTACTCCAACATCATGGGAAAGTTGTAATTAAATAATTAATTGACTTCACCAGGAAGACCATCTGAAGTACTGTAAAGAACTGAATTAGATTAAGCTTGTCAGGTGAAAGCTTTCCCAGCAGCAGAGCATATGGAAGGCACATAACAGATTGTTACATCGTACTTGTGCAAAACACCTTCAAATGTGCACACACAGATATGCATTTTTTTGCAGTTTCCATGTGTTCTGTGCTTCAGTGGCCACCTTTGATGTGAAATTTGTTTGAAAAATGAATACAGACCCTTTTTGTTTTTGAAGACGTAATGGGCAAAGAATCTGCAACAATGGTAATAGACAAAGAGATCAAAACCGTAAATGAATCATCAAAGAAAACCAGAGCTATGAAAGCATTTACTATGAAATGACCGTGTGAGCAGTTTAAAAAGTTTCAAAACTGTATATCTCCTGCTTTTACTCATTCTGTGCTCGGTATTTTTTTTTTATTATTATTATTTGTTTTTTTGGTTTTTTTTTTTTTAGCTTCTGTTTAAGAAGGGCCTCATCCATCACGTGGGCATCTCAGACTCCAAATCAATGGCTCATTGACTGCCCCAGCAGCAGACATGGACACACGTCTGTCTCCCTGACAGCTACAAAAAAGAAACAGGAATACAAATTGGGCTCCACTGTCTGATGGAGGGCAAAAGAACAGATCATTGACAATCATGACACAAATCTATCTCTGATTCTTAAAAAAACCCTTTTCTATTGTTTGCCCTGGTTCCCCATAGTCCCTTGCTTAGTATCTGTCGATATAGGCATGGAATAGTCATTTTGTTTGGTTGTCTCTGCAGGAGTTCCAACACATGTGCTTTAGAGGACATTTTAACAATGGGGGAAGAATTGAGGCGGAAGCCTGTCAGTGGCTTTGCTGTTTATTGATTGCAAATGTGGTGAGAGCTTAATTGATTCACACTTTGAGATCAACACGATAATCTCTTAGCTTTGGGACTACAGTGGGCTACGCAGGTAGGAAACAGACATCTGGGAAGGGCATGGAAAAGTGTGTTTGTGGTTGTCGCAATGATGACTGACCGTTACGTCCTCACACTCTTGAAGATCCGACAGTCTGCCTGCACCAGATCCAGCCTGAGTGAAAAAGAAAAAACGAATTGCTCATGCTGTAATAACTTACTAATACACACAGCTGTCTTGTACTTTCACATTCTGTTGAACTTGCCAAAGATTTGCTTCTCTCATTTAGGGGAGTTAATTTGCAAGTCTTTATTACTTTATGTATTACATCTATGCTGAACTACTGTAATTCATTATTAGCAGCGTGTCCTAAAAACTCCCTGAAAAGCCTTCAGTTGATCCAAAATGCTGCAGCGAGAATACTGACATTCAGTAGAATGAGAGAGCATATTTCTCTCATATTGGCTTATCTCCACTGGCTTCCTGTTAACTTGAATTGAATAATCAAGCCCCATCTTATCTTAAAGACCTTATAGTACTGTACCACCCCAATAAATTAGTTCACTCTCAGAGTGCAGACTTACTTGTGGTTCCTAGGGTTATTTAAAAGTAGAATGGGAGGCAGAGCCTTCAGCTTTCAGGCCCCTCTTCTGTGGAACCAGTCTGATTTCAGGAGAAAGACATCCTTTCTACTTTTAGGATTAGACGTAAAACTTTCCTTTTTGATAAATATGTAATTAGGGTTGGATCAGATGACCATAAATCTTCACTTAGTTATGCTGCAATCGGCTTAAGCTGTGTGTCGTTGTTTTTCTGTCATGGTCCCCGTGTCTGCCCGGCTGACTCAGGTTGGCTACATATGTTTCTTGTTTACATCTACCTCTCTCACGCTTGCTGTGTCTCGCCGGGGCGGAGCTCATTGCGGGCTCCCGCCACTGGCCCTCGCACCTGAAGTTAATCACACACCTGTGGCTCATCGCCTAAACTCATCCACTACTTAAGGCAGTGGCTGGAAACATCTCGCCGCTGGACTATTGAGTTACCTCGGTAGTAAGCTCCGGAGTACTAGTCTCTTGTTGCCTTTTCGTATCACTGACCCTTTGGATTAATCACTTGTTGTCTGTAAACAAGAATTCCGTTTCCCTGGAACCCTTGGTGTGCAGGCTTGCTGGTGTGCTGTGTTTTTTGTGAAGTCCCTCGTGTGTGAAGAGCTCCTTTCCCGGATTTCCCTGTGCCCTGGATTCCCCTCGCCCTCTCACTTGTATATACTTGCATGTTATATTTGGTATATATTTCGTGTTGTATAGTAATAAACGGAACTGTATTCTAGCTGCCTTGTCTGCGCTTGAGTCCATCCCACTTCGTGACATTTTCATTCACCCTTTTAACTCATAATGTGTTTATACAACTCTGCATTTAATCATTAGTTATTCCTTGGCTCTCTTCCACAGTGTCTTTGTCCTGTTTTCCTCCCCTCACCCCAACCAATGGCTGCCTTCATCTGATGATGGTTCTGCCAGAGGTGTTTTCCTGCTAAAAGGATGTTTGTCCTCCCCACTCTTTCCAAGTGTTTACTGAAAGGAGGTCATTTGATTGTTGGGGTTTTCTTTGTATTATTGTATTACCTTACAATAAGGGCCCCGAGGCAACAATTGTTGTGATTGGGTGCTATATAAATAAAACTGAATTGATTTGAAATTAAGTCTGACAAGTCTCCTGCCCTTAAATTATTTTACTAATCTCTGCCACGCTCGTGAACTGATGAAAATATTGGAAATTTGGAAAATATGTCCCCCATAATGTCAGTAAACTGAGGTTATAGACATTATGATATTACCAAAACGTACTTAATAACCATATATAGATGAACACACTCAAACCTGTTTTCTTTGACCTGTACTTATGGATTGTGCACTTAAATTGTCTCATTAGTGGAAACAACTGTGATTTCTTTTTAAATTCAGATGATCTTACATTAACTACTCCAAAGTCTCTAATTCATAGGGCTTGAGTTTTTAAAGATCATCTATTGGTCCATTGGTCCTTTCATCACAGCTCTTTCAGTTCTCTCTTATGCATTTCATCCCACACTAAAACAGCCCTTAAAAGAGCCATTTTCATTTCATTAGAAATCTTCTAACAGTTTTTTTCTCTCTCCCATCAAAACCAAAGGGCCAGTTGTTCCTCCATCAATATGACTTCCCAGGGTGAAGCCTTGAATCTGACAGGAGACAGAAGTCACTGATGGGATTGCTGCTAGACCCGCAGGCGGCTAGCCAGGCAGACTAACAAGTAAGTAGATGGACACCTAAAAGAGTTTGTCAAAATGAAGCTGCTTTTTCAGTGGTGTTCTGGGGCTTAAAATGGAAAAGGCAGAATGAAAACAAGGCTACATGGGACCACAGCCATTTCTCTGTGTTCTGTAGATGAAGAAAGGATGCCTGATCAAGCGCAGCAGGGGAAGAAGGCAGGCTAGGAGGCCAGAGGGATTTGTGCTTCTGTTTGTCTGTATGTGTGTGTGTGTCTGTGTGTGTGCATGCTTATCTTGCCATGTGTGTAAGTCTGGGCATAGAAGTCATATGATTTTCTGAAAACTACAAAAAGGAAATAAATAAAAAGCTTGCAAGAGGATACATACTACCTATAGGCCAAGCCTGCAGAGTCCAGAAAAGTTTAAACTAGAATGAATATCCTGTAATTAAGCTGCTCATTCTGACTGAAAATAAAATAAAACAACCAGTGCATGATTTATATATAATGTTTGAACCCACTGTGTTGAATGTACGAATCATCCAGTGAAACAGAAAATGTGCCGGGCTTGTTGTTGTGCTTTCTGTGGTTGACATTCCTGTCAACATGTCCGAGCTTTTATAATTAGACTTGAGATTTAATTTGCTGCAGTCCATTAAAAAAAAAAAAACATAGAAAAACGAAACACTGTGACAGGAAAGACGCCGTAATCGAAAGTACTTTCGACTTTCCTTGAAACTTGGGTTTGGCCTGAAAAACTTGAGGGAAATACAATAATCAAAGCAAAATTTCATATACACGTGAATCTTGCTAGTAGCAATGCACATCAATAGTGACTGATCAATATTTTGTCTCCAAGGCCTGAGCTGGTGAAAGTGAGCTGAGTGAAATGCATTCATTATAAAAGCATATTCTTGAAGGCAATCTATTGAATAAAAGCCTCAGTCCTATAGGAGATGTACAAAATTCTCACACATAAAGAGAATGTTTTTAGAGAAGAAAGAGTAGATGTAGTGTACTAATGTGCTTCACAGTATAGTTAGTTGGCTAAATAATCTGTTGTGGTGACTTTGTACCTTGCTTTTTTTATTACATAGATTTAATATAAATGGCAGAGAACACTGTGAAGACCAATTATATATTTATCCCAAAAGCTGCAAATTAAATGTGTTCCAGCAAACACAAAAAGGTAAATAGATGAACATTTTAATTCCAGTATGCAAATGTAAGTATGCAAATATTGTGGCATGTTTTTTTTTAGCATGAGCAATGCTAAAACGGTTGATAGAGAAAATATTTAGCTGCATGTCTAATGTGTGGTGCACAGTATGGTCAGGCTCCATCAGCCGCAGTCATTTGGATGAAATCTTTATCAGCTGATGGAGGAATTCAAACAGCAACAACAAGGGTAAATTCAGGTGCTGATTAAGAGAGCGTGTCATTTGATTTTGCTTTGCTGTTCTATTACGTACATCTTTAATATCATCATATCATGCTCATTTAATTGTGGGAAGTCTAAACAGTGACTTAGATTAAAATTAAACTACTGGTATCACCCCATGGCATGGTTGCTACAATTTGTTGGTGGCACAAGGCAATATTGTAAGGACTAGTTAAGCACCAGCTGTGTAACTGATGAGCATGAGCTAATAGTGGGACAGCATTCCTCTCTTACAATGCCATATTTCAATCATTTTCTCTCCATACATATAAAAAAAATACCCCAATTTTCTGTTTTCATTAAGAATACAAAGTCATGTAACCCAAACTCAGGGTGACATGTCAGAATGATGCACCAAACCCGTGAAAAGCATGTGAGATATATCAAGAATGAGAAATGCACTTAATTGATATGACGTGACAAAATAGATTTTATCCTCAACATCAAGACCTCCTCTTACCCGTCATCTGCTGTTGCCTGATTATGTTTTCGCTTTTCCTCTTCACTGCAGGTCTCAGCAGTTTTCCAGTCCGGCGCAAGAAAGATGTTACCCTCAGGTGAGACATTGCTGCATTCCACCACTTCCCATGCTTCAGGATTAAGGCATGAATGTCTGTCTTGGCTGCTACAAGTAGTACAAGAGTTAGCTGCACTCTTACAGCTACTTGACTGCCAAAATGCATAAACCAGCACTAAACTCTAAATAATTAAATATAGAGGTGACATGGCTTAGCAAGAGCACCACATTGTTTGATTAAAACTTTATCACCAGACACTGAAAAGTTTCCAAAACAATTAATTACCGGGGTATTAATGGTGTCGCTATGTAAAACACGATAAAATGGGCAACTTAATTAAAAAACTCATTATACTTTCTTTTTCTGAATTTCAGAGTTTTAAAATGAATATGGCATGGTTCTTCTCTCTCTGTAGCTCTCTCTTCTTTCTTTCTCTTCTCTCCTTTTTTACGCACAAGCTGAGACACACAGACTTTCCTTTAGTGCGTATAAATGTGCCACTTCTGTGGGTGAGTGTGAACTTTTGCATTCATTGTCATAATTATATATTTAAATCCCAGCTTTTTTCAGTCTCACTCACCTTTAAAAAAAATGAAAAATTAATTTCTGCTTTACTCTGGTGCAGACACTGATCTACAAGTGAAAGCTGCTGAGTCTCTCCTGTGAGGACATGAAAGTGATGAACACCTCAGTGACAGGTGCTCTTTTCTTCTGTACCTCTTCACACACCTTCACTCAAACTTGCCCGGACCCAGTCCTCATCTTTTATGGAGTAACACTACATCAGCATAGTCTCTGAAAGAAGCCTCTCATTGCACCTGACCTCTATCTGCCAGGCATATTCGGCCTATGGCTGCACCCCCATTTAAATATCTTTTGCAGCACAATGGCCAAAGTACAGCACAAAAAAACACTGGCTCCTCACTTAGGGTATCCTGTCATAACAAAAGTCATCTGAGGGACCTCGACCAGACAAAGGGCTCATGACAATGCTAAACATTTTGACAAATGCTTGAACAGAGATTGCTGGTGGGTCAGAGAACCCCCCCAGAAATAAAAGAAAGCACCACTAAAAGGGCATCTACATAAAAGGCTGGACAAGCAAGCTTAAAATGGGGAGGTCAGATTGAGGGTAGCCTGCACTGTACACAAACAGGAAGATGATGACTCACACACAGACTCATTCGTGGACTTGGCATTATCAGTCATAAATGCAGGCAAAAACACCGGGTTAAAAAGCACAAGTTTTATTCATACTCAAAACAAGCAAACATGAAGCCGAGCAGAAGGATATTTTTTTCAAAACTCACTCTCGGTCGTGTTGTGAGTTTAAGCAGCTGGGGTCATCTCAGCTACAGCTCTCGAGACGGCATTGTACGGCGCTCAATAGGTCCAGCCATTAGTGGAAAGAAGAGGTAGCTGTATATCTAGGCTGTGAATTGCTTAGTTTAACTCCTCATGTTTTCTTAGTGGTTGGTTTAGGAACAAAGCATGGGTCTGGTGGCCAGGTAGTAAAAAAAAATAAAAATAAAAAAAATCTGGAAACGGATGATCCTCTTTCATATCCCTTAGAATTTTAACTAGATGAGCTTAGAGGACTGTGTGTGTGTGTGTGTGTGTGTGCTGCGTGTGTGATATTCATGAGGCTGAGGAACAGAGCAGGAGGGTAATTTTCTGCACTCACTGAGCCAGGCATTCCTCAGGACAAAGAGACTGGGGAGACACATAGATTACAAGGTTGAACAGGAGTGATGAGGGGCCCTGTGTGCACACACACTTGCATAACCACCGCCGCACACACAAACGCACAGATGTACGCATTCGACACCCCCGTTTTCTCCTCTCGCAGCTTCGCCAAATCCGACTCCACCCCACTAGCTCACGGCCGCCTGCTCTCTCAAATCCCTCTCTATTCCCAAATTGCTTGTCAAAAGGACGAAATTAGAAAATAAAACTGTGCGGCTGACAAACAAGATTACATGCTGTTTGCACCTGGCCGTGGCAATTAAAGCTCTGATAACAAGCGAGGATGGCCTCCTAATGTGGTGTCTCAAGGCATATCAGCGTTTTCACAACAAGATTGCACCCCACGTGACTTTGTGGCGGCGCTGCCAAGCCGCACAGCCTGTCATTCTTTGGGCTTTTGTGCTGTCTGTTGTGAGCACGTCTAGGATATGCTACATTGAGATATTCGTAATTAAAACTGTGGCAACAGATGCGGCTGTACAAGTGACACTAGATTTAAAAGCTGATTTAGCCAATCCAATAAGAAATGATACCAAAACCAAATACTCACATACACACACGCAGAAAAAAAAACAAAAGAACCTGCGTTTCTGGAGACGCAATTTACATTTAGCAATCCAAACTGCAGATGTGTTTGAATAGCCGGAAAATATTGTTGTAGGCACATATTAGAGCTCAAATATGCACATCAAGTAATTTCTAAGTACACTGTAATTTGATGTGCTGTGTGCACTGTGTAAACGGTGCATTCTGGTGCTTCCACTCCAGCTCCTTATGCTCAGCGGCTCCGACTCAAGGGAATACTCTGAAAGCCCCCTTTTCCTTAAATGGCCCCTTTGAGTGACAGCAGACAGGCAAACAAAATTGTTTAAATGTACCACTTACATGAGCTGATTGCCTTTTTTTCCTCTTATTTGTGCCAGAATAATAAAACGGACCCTTTGCGTAAACAGACACCACATCATTATTTCATAAGTTTGCTGAGTTGAACGATGTAAATTATGTACACTTTGCTTTCTTGCAGAAGACAGGCTTTTCCCTCTACATCAGTGTATAAGGTGCCTTAATGGGGACAATGTCTTTGCACCATATGCTGCCAAATATATCAAGCCCCAGAAAGAGGATTCAATTTAAGTGCCTGACTTCACAAAAATAATAGCTTCTGGAAAGTGTAAATCTATGGCTATACTCTGTTTGAGGTCCCGTTACTCTTAGATTGCATGTCACCGTATATAGATAAAAGCACTAAAGAAATGCATTCCATTATTTTTAATTGCTCATACGCTCTGTTCGCCACTTAGAAACCTTTTGCATTGCTTAAGTTGTGTATTCAAGTCATAAGCACAATACTGAGTTGTTTAAAGGAGCCCTTTTCTTCTTTGACTAGAAATCAAAAAGATAATGCTAGCTTTCCTTGTCCCCTTTTGGCTCCTTGACTGTCTTTTAAGGTCTATCATTGACTGTGACTAGCCTGTAAAGAGCTCAACTCTCCTCATTAGCAGTCACTCTCCTCCTGCTATGCTGGCTCTGTGTGGTACCTATCCCTTTAGTGGTTTCCAGTGTCTCTCTGTCGGTATGTGGAGAAGTATTGGAGAGCTGGGGGCTTCAGAGTGACAGATGGAGCCTGCTTTGTGACCCGTAGAGATTGGCAAGCCCTTCTGTCCCCTCTTGATTGAGTGTCTAACTACCGGTCGCTCGCCTCACGTCAAACAACCCTGCTTTATGTTATCTCAAGCCGCTCCCACTTGGCCTACTTGGTGTGATGGCAGTGTCACATCCTGACAGCCGTTGTCATCTGCAGCTAACAGTGATGCCGCTGAGGCTTGATGAATGGCACTTTTATGAAAGTAGTCAACAGGCACAAGTTTGAATGAAGATATGAGGAGTAAGACAGAAAGGTGTGAACAGAATCTGCAGGTAATTCCTGGTTTGTATTAGTAATGGCGACTGTATGTTGTGGTTGCTACAGTATCTAATTTCTTACACTATGATAACATTTTCTTTATGTTAGGCCATAATGTAAGCTTTTTCATAGACTTACTAGAGTTTTATTGTGTTTTATTTATTGTGGTTATCAGTAGTCCAGTAATTCCAACCATGTTTATGTCTTTCCACAGTGCACAAGGTACACAGCTGCCAAAAAACATACTACTAAGATTGGTGTAGCCCTTGGGTACTCCAGGGTCATTTAGCCCACTTCCCAGGTGGGCTAAATGATGAGGCTCTTCAGCTAAATGGCAAGAGCAGCCTCAAAACGAGGTTCTAAGACAGCAGCATTGACAGTGGTGCTAACTGGCCTACGACCCTCATAATTTATCTTTATTTATTATTTCTTTTTATTTTTTTAGTTATGTTTTGTAACTGCTGACAAACAAAGTTGTAGGGCAGATGGGAGGGGGGCAACACTTCCATCTCCAGATAGCTGCCAATAAGCCAGCTAAGCAATAACAACAGCTGGTTATAAGCTAACATTATGCTAGCTAATGCTAGGCTAGAGTGTCCTAAAATCACTCATTCGCTCTGTTTCATTACATTCTCACATCGTATGTATGGGAGTTTATTCAATAAGTGTCTGAGTCCAACAATGTTAGAGCCACTTCAAAGAAAGTTTCACAGCATCTAACAGAAGCCAACAGCAGCCAAAACCGTACCAATTACAGCTTTTTATAGCCTCCTCCAGAATAAATAGATGTGGACCCCCAACATATTGACAGCTGACTTAAACATCAGACTGACAGCGTACACTCACTGTAGTGACCACAATAGCTAGGATTATGTATTTGATTTTTTTTTTAAACAGAAACGAAAAAATAGTTTAATTATGCTATGTACCATCTAGTCTTTAATGTATTTTTATATCTGAATCTCTGCTTTCTGAATGTATGGTGCTGTGGCATACCAGCTATATTTTTTGTAGTTGTTTCCAGTTTGATTTTGAAATTGTTTATATCCAATATGTTTCCATTATTGTTTTACACCCAGCCTTTGTTTTTCCTGTCACCTTTACATGCCACCTGGGCCCCAATAGCAAGCCAGTCCTTTCTGTATATATGGTCTGTAGTGACATTTGTTAGTTTCCAGTCATTCTTGCAACATATTTCCCTTCTTTTGGATGACCTCTTGCCAGGTCCTCATTTTTATAGCAGCATGTCTACAGAAATGCATTTTTATATCTGTTCCTGTCCTTGCTTTTGCTTATAGTCTCAAACCCACAGGCAAAGTTCTGCTGTCATTTTTTCATGCATTTATTTATTGTTACGTTTATTGGGTTTCAGTTTCCTTTGTAATCCTTATGTTTCAGTCAGTTCCCTGGGTATCAGTTGTTACAGCTGGTCCAGTAGCGTTGTATAAACATAAAAATGTCAACTGCACTACAGAAGCGGATATTGTTCTGCTATGCTAATAAATACACTTTACCTTTGTTATGGATGCATATACACCAGAGGCTGTTTATGCCCCTGTTGGCAATTTACAACAGTCACGCTACTTTCAGTTGGTTTGAGCTCCACTGACTGACAGTTAAGAACATCTCTCTCTGATGTATGTGTTTCAGGATTATTGCAGTTACAACTAAGTGTAAAAACGACAGCGTTCCAAAGAGACTCTCAAACAGATGTAAAACACATGACTAAAGTTGCACTTTGACCTTAAAGTCCCTGTTCTATTTCATATCCTATTTTTCCCGTTCCATTGAGCAAAACAATGAAAAACTAAAATCCTAATAGTTTCTGACAGCATTGCATATTTATTTTTATGCAGTGCAAAACATTTACCTCTGAGTTTATAAATCTTTTGAACATTTTTTTATTTTTTTTATTTGATGCACTGCTGAGATGCTAGTTTTCAGCTCCTGCACAACCAGTCACTGAAGTGGAGAGAGTGTCTGGTCTACTCAGGATTGAGAGGCAGCCACAGATGGAGTGTTCTGCCTGGTGGTGAAGATCAACAGACCAAAACAGAGTAATCTAACGCAGAGCGCGAATGCGTAGTATCCCACCTTCATTTTCTTGGTGTCTTTTCCTTTCCCCTTTATTACACACTAAATACATAAATATTATGTACAAGACTTAAACAGTGCTGAGGATTAAAAGCAACCCAGAAACATGATATCTAAATCATGATTCATCCAGCCTATGCCTCTGCCAGCTTGTTGTGTTGCTCTCATTTTAATGGTACCGAACATTCTCCTGTCCGTACCATAGTGTGTACCACAGGAAGACTAAAAAAAAAATAAAAATAGAAGTGAGTTCAGTTATACATGGGCCTCTTTTTTCTCAGATAATATTTTGGCATCTCCAAAATAGATGCACTTTGCCTTTCAGCCTTGCTGAAATTATCTGCTGCTCTGTAATTGGCAACAGAGAAAAGAGGAAAAAATAAATCGATATTCACATATGAGTTTCTCAGTCTATTTCAGAGCAGCCTTGACTGATGCAGAAATGACCTTTCTGTGTACACAAAGTTATACAAGGTTGGGATCTTCATGTGCTTTGTTTGTTTGTTTTTGTGCTTAAACAGATAGTCAGTTAGTATTAGTATTCCCACATAGTGGGAATACTAATTCAGCTAATCAGATACCGAAATAATCAGCTACTTAAAAGAATGTTTTAAGGGTATAAAAAGTTTGCCTGACACAACAAACTAACCCCCCCACCCCACCCCACCCACACCCACACACACACACACACACTTATACAGTTTTGAGGCCAAAAATATCAATGTTTTTATACAAAATGCTCCTATTGCATTAAAATCTTGTACTTTTGCAATGCACCACACTGTTCTGCGATTGGGGTAGGAGACAGTAGAACTTGTCTAGACAGTTACGATGAACCTGTGCTCTGCAAGACAGTCTGTAAACACTGTTTTATATTCATTCTGTTGTTCTATGACTGTATGTTCAAATATGATGGGAATACAAATGATATATAATATATTTTCAGACTCGGAAAAAGCCTTTATATCCTGTACTCAAGATATTGTGTTCCATTACAACAGTTGTGTTTAATATTTCATAGATAGATAGATAGATAGATAGATAGATAGATAGATAGATAGATAGATAGATAGATAGATAGATAGATAGATAGATAGATAGATAGATAGAATGTTATTCATTTCATATTAGTAGGTTATGTTGTGTGTGTTATGCACATTGCATCACTTTCTAATGCACCTGGTATTCTTGATCATCATTTGTTCAGTTATTCAAATGGGGATATTGATATGATCTTTTCCTAAAATTAAACAATGTCTTCAGGAAAATTTTAAAAAACACAACAGGTAAAAATTAAACTTTGTCATGACACACAGGAGCATTTACTCTCAGTATCTAGCATTGCCTTAGCTGTTGCATCACCATCGCCAAAGGATACCTTGACCATATCTCTTCCCAGTGGTAAAAATCAGAAAGGATATGCAGTTTCACACTTATTAAAAAGGAGGGAGGTAGCTCTGGCTATGAGCCTTGCCAACACTGCCTGACTTTATACTTTTAATCTGCATCTGAAATAGAACTAATACAACAATATTATCTCTTATACAGCTGGATTTTCAGGATAGTGTGAAACAGGAACTTCCACATGCATATGATAGAAATCACCAGAAGGAGAGATGTTACAAAAAATGCTGCAGTTGTAACAGGGTATTCAAACAATAATTTGCTGGAAGAATGACAAACAAAATAGACTCTACTAAAACCCAACTGAGACACAGTTAAGAATATGAAAATAAGAATATTAAAAGAAGGGGAACTGAAAGCACAGCAGCAATGCCCAATAATGGGAGAAATCTGCAAAGAGGAAGATTAGCTTCCAGTAGCTTCTTTCTGATAAATCAATCAGGCCTTCCATATCTAAATAGCCCTTTTTTCACACGTTACCTTTGTGGCTGGCAACCTGAATTTCAAAAAACCACACCAGTGAATGCATGCCTACACAGACTGGCATGCATGCGCATTTTATGATGGATGATGAATCATCTTCCAAGTCATCTAAAAAATCACAGCATGGAAATTATTGGCAAACACAAAGTTTGTCAGGTTGATGCATTTATGCATAAGGCAGCGGCTATGTGAATAGGATATGAGGAGGATAACTGGTAGACTTAAAAGATAAATGTGAAAGTTAGAACACCTTTAGATTTCTATATTTTTTTTAAAATCCGCCTCCTCGGTGGATGAGCATGAAAAAAATCTATATCTCTGACACATGATAATAGAAAACACAGGGATACAAAACATGTATAGGTAACATTGAGCCATATTATACAGTGGTAACTACTGTCTCAAAAAAAAGCAAAAAAAAAGCCTTAAGATCCCTTTCATTTCTTGAGATATATGAGACATTTCTTTATAGCTTAGCGAGGCTATTTGAAAATGGGATACAGCATTTAGATGCAGAAGCGCATAAATATTGTAGTACAGTCTGAAAAAATGAGGGAACAGTAGCATATGTAACCCACATAAAATGGGGGTACCACTTTAAGGACTGATATGAGGAGAGATGGACAGCCTGCCCAACCAATCGAAATGCACAGGTCCCAGTATGTTTTGACCAATGGGAGAGCAGTCTGCCGCTGTATGTCCCACCTACGTGCTCTGTGTTTGCTGCTATGTGTGGAGGTAGTCGCGTGCTGGCAGGAGAAAAGAGAGACTGAAGCTTTTGAGCTGGAAAAAAAGTATTAGATATAAGTTGCAACCAACTGTGTTGCACATAAGTTCACTGGTTATCAGCTACCTTTCATGTTAAAAGTAGCCACAGTGAGTAAGCAGGCAAATGCTGCATTTTTCTGGTGACTTTAAAAAGTACCGCGTGGAGCTAAACTGTTAGCCTTTGTTAGCTCTGGTTGCTATCAACTGCCTGGGAGTTCATCTCAATCTGCTTCCAGAAGTAAGAGCCCTGCATTTTCCGACCGAGAGACACTATGCCATTGTCTTCGGCCGTGATGCGCTGAGATCGGTCAGGTTTTTTTTGTATGCTGAATTGTTCCTGAGGTGGATTCCTCCGGTGAAATAGATGGCGAGCCTTCCCACCTGGACTTAGAGAGACTGAGATTCGCTTCTTTTCCACTTGATGATCTGCTGCACCTTGCGGTGTGGAATTTTTTGGACTTTACCCCTTGGACATTTTTTATTTGGGACTTTAAATAATGAGCTGTTGTGTAGAACATTCTCCACATGTGAAAAGAGTGTGAGATTTTCATTTGAATGTACATTGGATTTGTGTAATCTGTTTCTATAAGAGTTAAGGAGTCAGGTTACTAGGGTGCACCCGAGCATTGAAACCCGAACATTGAAAACCAAAAATAACACTTGGCCAAGTCATTGCTTTAGTAGTTTGTGTTTTACTTTTCTTTTAATTTTTGTAAGTTTCCTTTCTACCATTGTAAAGTGTCTTTAACCTGTGCTTGTCAACCTTATGGTTTATGTCACTAAAGTTGGCTGGTTCTTTTGAGTTACATTCTTGTCTCTGTGTCTCATTTGAACACACCCCTGTGCTCCTATAGTCGAGCCTATTGGCCCATTGATATATTCTTTTCAATAATTCCCCTTACTGTGTTACAGTGAGAGCTTTGGCGAGCCAGCCAGGAGCATGGTTGTGTGTGTTTAAGTGCTAGACAATTTGTGTGTGGTGTTTAAAAGTGCTTAATCTGAGCTATAACTTCTAGAGAGAAAATGGATGTTGTGCTAAGTGAATCCGTCAGAATTCCCAATTCTGTAGTTGTTAGTGGGATCACAGGATCAGAGACTGATGAGGAAGTGTCCACTTTCCTCCAAAAATATGGTTCCATCAACCGTTACTTTCGTCTAGACGATCCTGAGTCAGATTACCATAAGCACATGATCATCGAGTTTACACATGAGACTGCCATGCACACATTGGAGCCACTGTTACCTCTGCGGCTTCCAAGTACAACCCAAGCAGGCATCGTGTATGAGTTAAAGGCCTTAGGAAGTGTTTACTCCCTTGATGCCAGAAACAAAGCCACTAAAATGTACATGGAACAGCTCCGTGAAATTGCCAAACTGAGTGGAAATTCATTAGAGGAGATGTTAAAGGAAGAACTTAAAAATCTGGTTTCATCGGCAGGAAGTGCTATTTCCCAGTCATCTCAAACTGGTCCAGAATCCTCAACTGTACAGAGCCCACTTCCACAGAAAGACTTAACCAGCAAGGGAGACGTTTCATTTTCTGAGGACCCTCAATCAGGTGTACCTCTAGACTCCACAGTTTTGACATCACCAAATAACGCAAGTAAATCTCTTACCTCTCCCAATTTCAGTGAAAACCTGACTGATTTCAGCCCCTCACAGACTCTTCCAGCTTCTTCTGGGGCCGCTTCTAGCCCCATAATTGATGTTAATCCAAATGCTGTTCAGCGAGTAGTTGTTGAGCATGTAGTGCGCAGCAATGAGAGCTCACCCCAGTTCGCATCATCTGGTAGACTCAGGGCTTATTCGGGCAAGAGCCCACGTCCTAGCCATGAGGCAGATTATGATACGTGGCGAGCTAGTGTTGAAATCCTTATTAGAGATCCTTCTGTGTCTGATCTGCACTGCACACATCGTATACTTGACAGTCTGCTTCCTCCTGCTTCCGAGATGATTAAACATCTGAGTCCACAGTCTAGACCCTCTGCTTATCTTGAGTTGCTTGACTCTGCCTACGGAACAGTCGAAGATGGTGATGAGCTGCATGCTAGGTTCATGAGCACATTTCAAAATGATGGAGAGAGAGCTTCTGTTTTCCTGCAGAGGCTGCACACTGCATTAAGTAGAGCCATGAGACGTGGTGGTGTGTCCGCTCATGATTTTAACCAACAGCTCTTAAAGCAGTTCATTCGAGGTTGTTGGGAGAATGCACTAATAATCGATCTTCAGCTAGAACAAAAAAAAGAAAACCCACCTTCCTTTGCAGAGCTGCTGCTTCTTCTTAGGACAGAAGAAGATAAACAGGCTGCAAAACTGAGCCGCATGAGGCAGCATTTTAGTCATGCTAAGTCTGCCCAAAACTCTAGAAAGCAGCACGCCACGTCACACGTGCAACTCGCACACACCACCAATAATCTGGTGGACAAATCTGATCTTGAGACGCTAAAGCAACAAGTTGCTGACCTCAGCATTCAGCTTAACAGTCTTGTATCTGAGAATCATAAGACGAAACAACCTAAGCAGCAAAAAGTGAGGTCCGTCACACCTGACACCCACGGTGTGAAACCAAAAGTGGCCAGTCAGCATCCCTCCACATTTAAAGCTAACAGTAGACCACGTCCATGGTACTGTTTCCAGTGTGGGGAGGATGGCCATATCGTCTCAGTTTGTGATAAAGCGCCAAACCCTTCCCTTGTAGCAGCTAAGAAAAGACAGCTGAAAGAAAAACAGGCTGCTTGGGAAGCCTCTAATGCTTCTCGAAGTGAGGCACATTTAAACTGAAGCCTACTCCCATAGAGGGACATATGGGAGTGGAGTCTTGCAATGTCAGTCCCAAAATCCTGAAACCTGCCATTAAAAACGTTAAAGTGGAAGGATCAAAATTTCCACATGGCCTTGTAGGAACTAAGACCACAGCTCAAGTAACTATTGCAGGAAGAGACACAAACTGTCTTTTGGACACGGGTTCACAAGTCACAACTGTACCCCAGTCTTTTTATGAAGAACATCTTGCAGATCTGACCATTCATCCCTTAAATGAGTTGCTTGAAGTGGAGGGTGCCAATGGCCAGTCTGTCCCTTACTTAGGATATGTTGAGCTTACCATCACCTTTCCTAAAGAGTTTGTAGGCTCTGATATTGATGTTCACACTCTGGCCTTGGTTATCCCCCATCTCCGCTCTACAGCCCATGAGCAGGTACTCATAGGCACAAACACCCTTGATGCCCTCTATGCTAATTACCAGAAGCTTTCACCCTTTCAGCCTTTGTTTAATGGATATCAAGCAGTTCTCCAAATACTTGAGATGCGACAAAGAAACTTTAACTCTGGTAGCCTTGGTTGTGCAAAACTGACAGGTAAGATGCCTGCAGTCGTTCCTGCAGGACAGACTGTTGTCCTGGAGGCCTCTGTCAATGTAAATCCCGTGAACATGCAAAGAGATGCTGTCCTTGAACATCCTTCAGCTTCTTCACTACCAAATGGCTTGCTAGTTTCAGCAATTGCAGTCACTTTACCACGCAAACGTCAGTGTCTTCTCCCTGTCGTAGTGAGAAATGAAACCAACCATGACATTGTCATACCCCCCAAAACACCTTTGGCAGATGTTAATGCTATCTTGCAAGTGCTACACAAAGAGCAAACTGTCAGAGAACCAGACTGCTCTAAATTTCAAGCTAAGTCTTCCTCAGAACTGAGGTGGGGTGCCCCCGGCCTCTCGGCCTGGGGCTCGGTCACTCAGGCGCAGCTGGGGGCTGGCGGAGCTCACGGGCGCGTCACTGCAACTCCCCCTGACTTCTGCTCCGCGGCTGCTGGGCGAGCCCTCATCTGGGACTCTCCTCAGCTCTTACTGGAACAGTGGCGCGGCTGCCCCTCTGTTGGTCTTCCATGGTCTCTTGTGTTCTGGGGGCCTCTGGATGTCTGGAGTTTTGATCTCCTCCATACCCGCTTCACACCCTGGAGGACGGGGCTGTGGCCCCCCCACACTCCCTAGCAGATCATTACATGGAGAAACCTTTGGAATGCAAGCATGCTGATCCACACAGGTATGCACACAGGTGTACACACGGGTATTCACAGACGCGGACTAAAGCTTTCTTGGCTGCTGCCTCAAAGCACACTGTGCGCTGTCTATCTTGCGTGCTGCACAATGTCGTTTATTATTTAGTAAATATTGATATCTATGACTAGCTAGTTTATTGTGATGGTGCTTTGTTTTCTCTATTATTATGTTGCTCTTTGTTGTTTGCTGTCTCCTCTGTTTGTTTTTTTTGTTTGTTTTTTTTTTTTCTCCATACAGGTGACCCAGGAGTTCTTTTTTTTTTTTCTCTCTCTTCCCCCCCCTTCTCACCGTCTCTTCTCCCCTTTGGTTTTCTTTCTTTCTTTCCCCCTCTTTCTCTCATTCATTCCCCCTGTCCTATTTATTAAAAAAAAAAAAAAAAAAAAAAAAAAAAATGACAAAGGATGAACTGAAGCTCTGCCATCACGTAATGTCGCATACTGCTGTTTCTGATGTCATTTGAAAAAAAAAAAGAAAAAAAAAAAAGAACTGAGCTTTGATTTTGGAGATTCGCCCTTACCCACTGAATGGAAGGAACGAGTTACAAACATGTTAAACGACATGCCAAATGTCTTCTCTCAGAACGAATTGGACTTTGGACACACTGACAAAGTCAAACACCATATCAAACTCAGTGATGAGACACCCTTTAAACAAAGAGCACGTCCCATACACCCCAATGATGTGGATGCTGTGAGACAACATCTACAGGAACTCCTTGATTCTGGTGTTATACGAGAATCTGAGTCCCCGTTTGCTTCCCCCATTGTTGTCGTTCGTAAAAAGAATGGCTCTGTTCGTCTGTGTGTAGACTACAGAAAGCTGAACCTGCAGACCATCAAAGATGCTTATGCCCTTCCAAAATTGGAAGATGCATTCAGTGCTCTTGCGGGTTCTAAGTGGTTTTCGGTCCTAGACCTCAAGTCTGGATACTACCAGGTTGAGATGGAGGAAGCAGACAAGAATAAGACCGCATTTGTTTGCCCACTTGGATTTTGGGAATTTAATAGGATGCCCCAGGGGATCACAAATGCGCCTTCGACGTTCCAGAGATTGATGGAGAAGTGTGTAGGAGATATGAATCTCAAAGAGGTTCTGGTGTTCATTGATGACCTGATTGTCTTCTCATCATCCCTGGAGGAACATGAACAGCGTTTGAAACATGTCCTGCAACGACTGATGTCATATGGCTTGAAACTGGCACCAGAAAAGTGCAAATTCTTTCAGACCTCGGTAAAATACCTTGGTCACATTGTTTGCGCAAGAGGAGTAGAGACTGACCCTGACAAAGTTGAGGCCTTAAAGACCTGGCCCATCCCCACAAATCTTAAGGAACTTCAGTCCTTTTTAGGATTTGCTGGATATTATCGAAGGTTTATTCAGGGGTACTCTGTCATTGTCAGACCACTTAACGAACTAACCTCGGGCTACCCACCAATTAGGAAGCGGAACAACAAGCCAAGGACACACGCAAATTCAGAGTATCGCAACCCAAAGGAACCCTTTGGTCAGCGTTGGACACCTCAATGTCAGGAGGCCTTTGACCAAATAATAGCAAAGCTAACCTCTGCTCCAATCTTGGGATTTGCAGACCCCCAGCTTCCATATGTTTTACATACGGACGCCAGTACCATTGGCCTTGGTGCTGCCTTATATCAGGTACAAGATGGACAGTCCAGGGTCATAGCTTTTGCAAGTCGTGGTCTTTCAAAGAGTGAGAGGAAGTACCCAGCCCATAAGCTGGAGTTTTTGGCCCTTAAGTGGGCAGTCACGGAAAAATTCTCTGACTACCTATATGGTACAGACTTTGTAGTAGTGACTGACAGCAACCCTCTTACATACATCTTGACCTCTGCAAAGCTTGATGCAACAGGGTATAGGTGGCTGTCCAGTCTTTCCACCTATTCATTTAGTCTTCAGTACAGAGCGGGAAAACAAAATATGGATGCTGATGCGCTCTCGCGTCGTCCTCACAGTCCACCAGAGGATGATTATGCATCTAAGAAGGAGAGTGAGAGAATCCGGCAGTTCACACTGTACCATCTGAGCAACCCTGAGAGTCCAGAGACTGTTCCCTTGGATGTAATTCAGGCTATTTGTGAGCGCCATATGGTCACCTCAGCCGTAGCTAATGTTGGATCCACCACTTCTGGGTTGACCTTAGTTGAATCCCTCACTCACCAGTCCACAGCTATTCCCGACTGCTTCCAACAGGAGCAAGTGGATGGGCTTCCCATTGTCCACTCAATTTCTGAGAAGGAGTTGAGGCAAAAGCAGACATTGGACCCTGCTATCAATGCAGTGATTGTACTCTTGGAGACTGGCGAAACTCCACCTCCCAGCCTTAGGTTAGAGCTACCAGAACTTCCCCTGTTACTCAGAGAGTTAAATCGGCTTGAAATACAGAACGGGGTGCTCTACCGTAAGCGGCAAGATGGTCCCAACACCTCATATCAGCTTGTGCTCCCTGAGGAGCTAAGAGCCACAGCACTTACAAGCCTTCATCATGATATGGGCCATCTTGGAGTCGAACGAACAGTAGACTTGGCAAGGGCCAGATTTTATTGGCCGAAAATGCACATGACCATAGAAAAAATGGTCAAATCTTGTGAGCGATGTATTCGTCGAAAAACACCTCCAGAGAAAGCTGCTCCATTGATAAACATTAAGACCTGCAGACCTCTCGAACTAGTGTGCATGGACTTTTTATCAATAGAGCCAGATCGCTCAAACACGAAAGATGTATTGGTCATAACTGACCATTTCACAAAGTATGCTGTGGCAGTGCCAACTCCAAATCAACGAGCACAGACTGTAGCAAAGTGTCTCTGGGACAACTTCATTGTCCATTATGGTTTTCCCGAAAAGCTTCTTAGTGATCAGGGTCCTGACTTTGAATCAAAGACCATCAAGGAACTCTGTGAACTTACTGGCATGAAGAAAGTGCGTACAACCCCCTACCACCCTAGAGGGAATCCGGTTGAGAGATTCAACCGCACTCTTCTCCAGATGCTTGGGACACTGGATCGGTCAGATAAACTCCACTGGAGAGACTTCGTCAAGTCTCTGGTACATGCTTATAATTGTACGAAGAGTGACGTGACTGGATTTTCCCCCTATGAATTGATGTTTGGGAGGCAACCAAGACTGCCCATTGACTTAATCTTTAGGTTGCCCACTAATGCTACTAAGCAGACTCATTCCCAGTACGTCGGTAACCTAAAATCTCGCTTGGAAGAAAGCTACCGGATTGCCACAAATAATGCACAAAAGAATGCAGGTCGCAACAAAGCCAGATTTGACCGACGAGTGGTTGAATCAACATTGCAGAGTGGAGACAGAGTTCTTGTACGAAATGTGAAGCTGCGTGGAAAACATAAGCTGGCAGATAAGTGGGAAACGGATGTTTATATTGTCCTTAAGCGAGCTGGAGAAATGCCGGTCTACACAGTTAAACCTGAGGGTAAAGATGGACCTGTGCGAACTCTACATCGTGACTTGCTTCTCCCATGTGGATTTCTGTCAGCAGCTGCAGAACCCGAGACAGTCAAAACCCATCCAAACAGGAGACCCAGAACAAGGCAGTGTTCCGTTGTCGAGGGTGAAGATGAAATTCCCTCTGATATGGATGATGTATCTGATTGGACATTTCGCCCTCTCATTACATCAAAGTCCGATGTATATGTCCCAGTACATGAAACTCACAAGTTGAGTAAACCTCCTTGTGTGGTCAGACAATCAGCAGAACCAGAGGTGCCTATAGTTTCACTTCCACCTGATCCTCCTGCCACTAAATCCCTTGTAGAGGAAGGTGAAGGAATGATTCAGGATGTACCTGACCGTGACAACTCACCTGAACGTGACAACTCACCTGAACGTGACAACTCACCTGAAGCAAACATATTGCATGGGCTTGACTCAGCCAAAGGACTTCCTCAAAGTTCAGAATTGCAGCAGTCTGAGGAAGCTCCTCAAGATGATGGGACGAGCTCTGATGCAGCATGTGAAGAAGGATTAAGTGATGTGAACAGACCTGTTACTGAACAGCCTGAACCTGTGATGATCCAGAATAATGGACTTCAAGATACTGAGCCATCTCTTCGTCGTTCTAACAGATTGCAAGCAAAGCCCAAGAGACTGCATTATGTGACACTTGGGAATCCTCTGATAACGGTGGTGAATTCTCTTTTTCAAGGCCTAAGTGAGGCATTGACTAGCTCTTTAAATGGATTTGAAGATCCAACTAGTAATTATGTTGGAAAGGTCAAAGCAGTGTAACTCAGTGCCACCCTGCAGATGCCCAGGGACGGGCATACCATCAAGAGGGGAGGGTGTAACCCACATAAAATGGGGGTACCACTTTAAGGACTGATATGAGGAGAGATGGACAGCCTGCCCAACCAATCGAAATGCACAGGTCCCAGTATGTTTTGACCAATGGGAGAGCAGTCTGCCGCTGTATGTCCCACCTACGTGCTCTGTGTTTGCTGCTATGTGTGGAGGTAGTCGCGTGCTGGCAGGAGAAAAGAGAGACTGAAGCTTTTGAGCTGGAAAAAAAGTATTAGATATAAGTTGCAACCAACTGTGTTGCACATAAGTTCACTGGTTATCAGCTACCTTTCATGTTAAAAGTAGCCACAGTGAGTAAGCAGGCAAATGCTGCATTTTTCTGGTGACTTTAAAAAGTACCGCGTGGAGCTAAACTGTTAGCCTTTGTTAGCTCTGGTTGCTATCAACTGCCTGGGAGTTCATCTCAATCTGCTTCCAGAAGTAAGAGCCCTGCATTTTCCGACCGAGAGACACTATGCCATTGTCTTCGGCCGTGATGCGCTGAGATCGGTCAGGTTTTTTTTGTATGCTGAATTGTTCCTGAGGTGGATTCCTCCGGTGAAATAGATGGCGAGCCTTCCCACCCGGACTTAGAGAGACTGAGATTCGCTTCTTTTCCACTTGATGATCTGCTGCACCTTGCGGTGTGGAATTTTTTGGACTTTACCCCTTGGACATTTTTTATTTGGGACTTTAAATAATGAGCTGTTGTGTAGAGCATTCTCCACATGTGAAAAGAGTGTGAGATTTTCATTTGAATGTACATTGGATTTGTGTAATCTGTTTCTATAAGAGTTAAGGAGTCAGGTTACTAGGGTGCACCCGAGCATTGAAACCCGAACATTGAAAACCAAAAATAACACTTGGCCAAGTCATTGCTTTAGTAGTTTGTGTTTTACTTTTCTTTTAATTTTTGTAAGTTTCCTTTCTACCATTGTAAAGTGTCTTTAACCTGTGCTTGTCAACCTTATGGTTTATGTCACTAAAGTTGGCTGGTTCTTTTGAGTTACATTCTTGTCTCTGTGTCTCATTTGAACACACCCCTGTGCTCCTATAGTCGAGCCTATTGGCCCATTGATATATTCTTTTCAACAATTCCCCTTACTGTGTTACACATACATTTAAACAGTTCCTGCCATACGTAGGCGAGTGACTTAATCAATAATGCGAGTCACTTTTATCATGCACAAACATCTGCATCTTCAGCTGCCAATCTCTTTTTCTCTGATCTTAACCCCCCTCCCCCCCTTCTCTCTTTTTTTTTTTTTGCATGATTCTTCAGTATTATATAAATGTCACTCAGAATGTAAGTGTGGACAGCAAATACTGTCCCTGACAACCAGTCGCTTAATATACAGTCTTGCTTTTATCATTTTATTGCCTGGTAGTTGTATATATGAACAGAGTTTCAGTTTTCCCATTACACCCAGCTTGTGTAAGCCACCATGAAGACAAGTGATTAGTTTTCCTTACCTACCTTTGCATCTCTTGGCATAAATACAAATACAATAAATCTGAATGCAACCTCATGTAGCTCCATCTCTAACAATATGCTGTAAAAATGCAGGCATATATTTCTTCATCTATACTTTCTTGCTAGCTGCTGCTATCTCTGTGTCCATACCTTGCAGTATCAGGTTCTGAAACATCCTGTTGCTTAAGTCTAATATTGTAAAACTTTAAGACTAACATGATGGATTTAAATCAGATCAAGTAATGCACTTTCTTGTATTTGTTTGCTTTAAATGTATATTGTGCCTACTCATATAAGGAATCAGTCTCATGCATTGCCTGACTGAAAGAACAGGAAACAGTACCAGTGTGCCATGTTTGATGATAACAGATGATGATTATGTTTCATCACTTATGATACATCACTGATGTTAAGTTAAGCTAACGGGACACTGTGAAATGAAATGTGTTCAAGAAGGAATGAAAATCCTATGATACAATTATGATTTTTAATTAGACATCAATATGGCATACAGGCTGATGAGTACCACAGCATGGGATTGTCCATTCAAAACCTAGAGCTATTGCATCTCTCGCAGGAAAATGTCTCTGTCCATGGTGCTGAAGTCATCAGTGCAAAAGCCTTTGCTGACAGAGTTTAACCCTCTTGAGGCAGGCGTTGCCGATTTGCAACAGTTAAAAACTAACAACCTGAAAACCCCACATACATATTTTATGCGTTTTGTTTACTCAGAATTACCACTGCAGGACTTGGTTGTGCATTAGCGACAAAAAGTTTCAGTTTGAGTTGCATCATGTAGTATATCCACACATAATTGTGTCTGATTCCATTTTTACTGCAGGTCACATAGTTCATACTGAAAATCGGAAATCCTGTGTCAAAATAGGTAGAGTAATGCAGCACATGCTTACCTCAGGGTATGTAATGTTATAGTCAAAAATTTTATTTATCTGAAACTGCTTTTCAAACAACACACGTTGTCTGTGTGTTTCTCTATCCTGCATCTTTGCATCTTAAGACAAAAAGAAGAGGATGTGAAAATGAAGGACAGATAAATGAAGACAGTGAGAATATGTCCTGCTGTTCATTCGTTCTCAGTGTCTTCCCAGGTCCAGGAGGAGCTCTGTCACATTTTTGCCTAAGAAGAGCTCCCACAGCTCCCTCTCCTGGGTTTTCAAGCCCATCCTTCTCTTTGAAGACTTTTTTTTTTTTTTGCAACATCTGCTTTTTTTCCCTTCCCCCAGCCCACTGCTACATTGCCTCCCTGCCTCTTTTCACACTTTGATTGCATGTATCTCTCATCGGAGTCCTCTGGGTAATTGCATCATTCTAATGGTCTTTTTCATGATCCTGCTCTGTGGTAAGTTGACGTTTCATGCAGCTTATTAATTAGAATTAGCGAGAATAGGACAGAAAAGTGAAGAGAAAGTGCTGATCAGTAGTTTAGGTGTAGAAATTGCAATTGTCTTGGTTCAGGGTATTTGGGACCGAGAGGGGATCAGGAAATGAGCTCGAGATCTAAAAAGTTTACATCATTCCTGGCTAACCCCTTTATTTCAAATCCCATGATATTCCCAACATAAATAACCACTCAGTCTGTGCTCATACCAGCAATCAGCCAACTGTAGTAGTGCTCTAATGTTTATTGACAGGCTATCTGAATTGGCTGCAACCATTATCAGCAGCATCCACACACCAACACGACTTGGCCTGCTAGTGAAGAGAGTAGGTGTCAGAGGTGTGGACTCGAGTCACATGACTTGGACTCGAGTCAGACTCGAGTCATTAATTTTATGACTTTAGACTTGACTTGAAAAAATGTTCTAAGACTTGTGACTTGACTTGGACTTTTACACCAATGACTTGGGACTTGAATTGGACTTGAACCGGTTTACTTGAAAAGACTTGATATTTCACCCCAAATATAAAATTTAACACGCATATTATATAGAGATTGAAAATGTGACGTCATTCACGGGTAGAACCGCAAAGGATTCTGGGAACTCGTGGCAAGAAGTACTAGCGCACGCAGGCTTTCAATTAAAATCAGTTACACAGCGATAAAAAGAAACACAAAAATGTCAAGAAGCTGTTGTATTATTAACTGCAATAGCCGGTCGCATGACAGCCACGGGAAGCCGACGGGTAAAGAGATCGGTTGTTATCGGATTACGACGTTTAAGAGAAATTGTTCAGCCATGTTTCCGAAGTGACAAACAGGCGACGGATGGCCTGGATTGCAGCCATTCAAAGATCAAATATAACGTCCCAGAACCCTCCAGCTCACAGGTTAGTCTGCTCCAAGCATTTCCACAAAGGTCAGTCTGCTGTTGTAGTTAATACGTCATTTTCACAACATAATTAGTGATATAGGTTACAAGCAAGTCTGGCGCTGAACAGAAATTGTGGTGCTATGCTCCTTTGTTTATTGTGCATAAATAGTGAATTGTCCTGACACAATATTGCGTTTCGCTTCTGTTATTATGGTACATTGACAAAAACATATACTTTTCTTCAAAGGATAAAACAGGTTTTTTGTATCACTAATTGCCCAGTACGATTACAGCATACAGTATTATTGTCACTGCTACATTTCTGTGATGCTACCAGAAATTATTTCCACTACTAATTAATTACCGTTGACCTCAAAGGTCCTATTAATAAACGGTTAAGGAATGTGTATTTATGAAGACGATTTGTGAGACTGGTAAACTTATGATACGTACGATGGTCTTTCGTTCTACACGGTGCGTTTCAAGGTCCTGTACCCATCCGGCGGTAAACTGTACCTGGGCTTGTTGCAGTGACCGGAAGTTACTAAACTTCATGAGTGTATGCACTCACTCCAAGAACCGTATGCTTATAAATATGCATATAAATATGCTACGATGAGATAGCTGACTTCATCTAACTAGCAAATGTTTTCCAGGCTACGTTGGTGATGCAGTTTTTTTTTAATGTGTATGATATTTTTGTCATGCGATTTTAAAGCCGGTCCAACAACCGCATCCAAGAATAACATGCAGCTTATCTCAGAACTGTCGGTGAAAATTATTCTTGGAGCTAGGTTTAATTGAGCTGCATTCTAAAGAGGTGCAATTTCACAATTTGTGTATATTTTCTAAGTTCACTATTTTGTCATGTGTTGAGAAAAACACAGATTTAAAAATTACATGGTCTAATATTTACATTTAGCATAACTGCAACATGCTTTTTTTCGTTTTTTTTAATGACTCGAAAGGACTTGAAATTCAAAGTTTCAGACTTGTGACTTGACTCGGACTTTTACACCAGTGACTTGAGACTCGACTCTGACTTGCCTGACATTACTTGAGACTTGACTTGAGACTTGAGGATAAAGACTTGAGACTTACTTGAGACTTGCAAAACAATGACTTGGTCCCACCTCTGGTAGGTGTCTCCATCCTCATGTCATAGCACACACATGCCCGTAGATACACACACACATACACTCACAAACACACCCACACAAATACACAATGTGGTAGTGAGGATGTTGGAAGTCTCCTCCTTTAGCTGGAGGGCTTACCTCTCTCTCTCCCTCTCCATCTCCCTCTCTTCTTCCACTCTCAGTCACTCCGAGATGCTGCCACGTCAGTGCAATTTAACAGTTCTTTGATCCATGTCCTGAGAGTGAATGGCAACAAATTAAGCAAATTATCTGAACCACCCACGGGCCTAAGGCAAAGAGAGGGAGGTGGAGGGAGGAGGGACTGGAGGATGCCATAGTTGTCAAAAGGAGGGTCGAGTGTGACTCGTGAGGGGAGGGAGAGGTAAAAGAAAAAAAAATGAAAAGAATGTATTGAACAGTTAATAAATGACCTGAATGAATATATTTTTGAAGGCAGAAACACAGTTACTGATGATCTGACAAATATAAAAGTTGTTAATTAATGCGCTGCCACATTTGGAGTGCCTGCAAAAACATCTGATCAGCTTTTCAGATAAATTAAATTAAAAAAAAAACACAAATAATTACATGTATTCTCAAAGCATTTCACAGCAGTTACAGTTTGTTAGAGGTGCATATACTTGTGGAGGTTGAAAAGAAATAAGTTCATCCTATAGGAGTTAAACATTTAGAGCAACTAAGAATATCACAGACTTGTTCTGTTGAGGGCAAGTAAGATGGGAAAGAGTGTTACTTAGTATGATTCACTGGAAACTAACTGAATTCATTATGCATCTAGTCATCACATCAAAAAGTGCAGACAAACAGTTTTTTATGTTTTTTATGTATTCATTTTTTTTTTGCATTGTCTTAGCTTTACATGCTACATCTGCTGACATACTTTATGCTGCAGCAGTTACAGTTACTCCTTACATTGCTTGTAAATTCTGCTTGCCGAGTAAAAATAATGAAGGTGATGTAAATCCAAGGCAATTTTTCATTGACCCAAAATCTTTCTTTCCAACGAAGCCAAGTACGCCCCGCAATATGTCAATCATTCCTTGCCATTATTTCTTTTTCCAGTGTGCCCACTCCTGAAATAACTTTCCTCCATAATATTTGCCATTCCAGCCATCATGATTATGTCGCTCTTAGTCTTCAAAACTCAGAGAGTCTCCTGCCCCATATCCCTCCACTCAGTCATCAGAATTTTAAGTTAGATGAGATGTCCTGGTCCTCTGCTCAGTTTTCTCAAGTTAACCACAGGAACTGGGGAGACCGAAGCCTCCTCTATTCATAATGTAATTTCACAGCTCATTAGAGTCCACGGACCATTCCCTTCAGATGGTGACAGTGAAACTAGATAACCTTGCAGATCTGGGCCAGTATTTACAAATCATTTGTAGCTTTTTTCTGTCCAAATGTTTATATAAAATGTTATGTCCTTTAAAAAGGCTGGACAATTGCTCCTGAAGATTACTTGAATAAATGCATGAAACAGTAAAGGTGATCATGCCAAATTTTGACTTTCAAGCTCATTAGAATTGTGTTTTTGCCTTATATTCTTGATTTCCGTGTATGTTTGCACCTGCTAGCATTTCCCCATAAAAAAGCAAAATATAAAGAAAAGAGGGGTGGCTTAGACTGTTTGCCAAGATTGATGATATCTTGGCAAACAGGTGCTCTGTGCTCTGTGTAGGGTAAAATAAACACCATGGACTAGCCTTAAACATTGTGTTATATAATGTGTGTGTTAGCTTTACAGTATTCCTGCCTAATGAAAAACACAACAGTTTGTTTTTGTCTGGAAGTAAATCTGACAATTCACAATGGTAAACTAATTAATGCTTAATGCCTCACATTATTCTAATGAACCTTAATGAAGCATTTTCCCAGAGCCATTAAGATAAGATTGTAATGGATTCAGCACACAGGTGTGCTAACATTTATCTTCAAATCAATGGATTCTCACTGCCTGAGCTGTAATTAGACTGCTAGACTCTGATAAGGGTCATGCCAAACTAGTGTTGTGTGGACTCAGCAAGTGCCTGTTAGGGAGTAGTGTGTGTGTGTGTGTGTGTGTGTGTGTGTGTGTGTGTGTGGGTGTCTGCCTCCATGCATGCACTGTCTGTCCACTGCTACTTCAGCTAAAGGTGGCTTTGCAACAGGCTTGTTATAAATTATCTGATTAACCTTGTGAGATTGAGAGTAAGTCTTGATTTTCGCTCAAGGTGCAACTACTCTTTTTATGTTCCACGGCAATGGAAAAGCCCCCGACATGTAGTCTGAAGTAATTTTCTGAGGTTATTGTATGTCAGTAGATAGTTTACTGTATTGTAAGCCTAGTAACAAGAAATGAAAGCTTGATTTAGTCCTTGGTGTAGTGCATCAAGCTGTTATACACTGCTCACATACAGACACACACACACAAAAAAGTGACTAGACTTCTTCAGATCTCCTGAGAAAACACAGGTCAGACACCCGAGTTAGGATTAAGAAAATAGAATCAAGTCAGAAAATGCTTTGAATACAGATGAGCTTAAGTGCTGTATACAGTTTGAATTGATAATGGCATTTGCCCTGTTTGACCAAGTGAAATGTAATACAAAGCAGTTAATCTTTTACATACACTTCAGAATGTAATAAGGGCAATGTGAGTGCTCACTTTAAAAAGCAGTTTAAACCATCAGAAAAGATCACATCAATATGTTTACTGCCTATTTAAAATGAATCTAAGGAATTAAATGAAATATTTATACTTGAATCACATGCTAGTCTTCCTTTTTAGAAATGAAATGATGGGAGGCCTCTGGCAGGGTTGATCTTCAAGAGGCCATTTACTTGATGGCAAATGCCTACAAGTGCCAGACTCAGAAATGTGGCTCCAGATTAGTTTGGCTACAAGAATATAATATCAGTGCCCATCTAACTGCCAATTAAATTATACAAGGGATGTCAGCATGCCAGCTATGCGTGTGAGTTAAAGTAAATACATTCAAAACAAACATTCACATCCTTTAAAAATGAAAAAAAAAAAAACATGAAGATGAAGAGCATAGCTTATTGCTATATCCTTATGTCTATACCTGTGACCTGCTTTCTTTTATCTAAAGAAGTAAAATCTGCACTTCTATTCCATTAGTTGGTCAAATGACAATAATTAAAAGACCCCAACACAAACAATGCAATACCTGCAATACTTTTCCTTTTAAAATCGTATGGCATCCTCAGCGATATAAATGTTATCAGTAAAGAACGTGAGACATCTCACGCCATAGCCCCACAGACCAAGGGACTGTTTGGCAGTGGTTGATGAAGTTTGATGATAATTGCTGTGAAATTTAAAATGTAATAAATCTGCAGTCCCTAACTGGTTGACAAGAAGTAGCTCGCTGACTCTTCTTGAAATTAGTCACAAAGGAGTATACAGCACTTTGCCAAAAAACCTCCTTGCAACTGCTTTGATCACTAGCAGTTTACTGCAGTCAATTGTACTTTTGTATGGAAGACCTACACAAACTGCAAACATCAGTGAGTCTGTGAAGAGTCTAATGCGAACAGGAATCAGAGACAGTTTTTTTTTTTTTTTACTTTGACAATGAATGTTCTCCATTTCCATTTTCCATCACACTTTGTCAAGTTTGCATGTGTCTTCATCTTACATGGCAACTATGGGCAATCGTGGCAATCTGCTAGTGACCAAAGCAATCACTAAGATCTTATTGGTGCAGGAATTTCACATAATGACAAATAGCAACCACTTGCCAACTTGTAATGGATTAGGCATTTTTCTTTCGCAACCAGAGGTTGCCAAGGAGTCACCAATAGATCGTTAGGCCTCTATAACTGGGGCCTAGGTAAACAGTAAATATATGGATGGTAAAAAAAAAAATAATAATAAAAATGAACAGGATCAAAGGTTAAAATGGGATTTGACAGGTGGCTGAACCCTAGGATCAGGTATAGTAATGGGGAAAGAGTGGGAAAAATAAACGCTGAGCTACCCTGTGGCTGTAGCTCTGTGCTGCTACTTCAATATTCAGTGATTTTTGTGGATTTAGGGCTCTAACCGAATTTGACAAGATATAAGCAGATATTTCACAAGCTACAAGAAATGTGGCTGACTTCCAAACCTTTGATAGTGTCATGCTACTACAAAAGGTTGAATCAAGTGCATGAATCTAACCAAATCCATATAGTAACTGATAATATGTTTAATAATAATTTAAGTCTGTTACCCTTAATGTAACTTTCAGCAACACATCATGTTGTTAAATGATGTATCGGTTTTAAAAGCTCTAAAGTGAATAGAAAATTTCAAGTTTATGAAACGCTACATTCTGAACAGTTCTTACCTTTAAAAAAATCATCTGTCATCTTCGTTTTTGTCTCCTAAACAAAATAAATATGACATTATCAGAGATGGAGAAAGTTGAAAAGACAGTAGGTCTTTTCAACTTTCTCCATCTCTGATAATGTCATATTTTTTTTTGTTTTTTTGCTCATTTGTTTATTGTTCTCCCTTTGATATGCCATAACTGTAATTTTAGCTAGCAGACACATTTTGTGAAAAACTGCAGAAACAGTTTTTGTGTTTGGTGATATTTTGAGCTTCTTGAAAACTTGCACTTGAAATTACCTTGTATCTTTAAAAAATGTTATTCCATTTTGCTCATTTCTCTTCTATGGCACTAGCTAGATGACCGTGACCAACTAAATTTTCATCATTTAGGAATTTTCATAATTTTCATAATTTAATGAGACATCATCACAGGAATGAGAAGAAAAAGGGATATACTGAGTGTGTGAGTGGGCCGTGGGATGTCATTATTTTCTTATTACTGAGCAAGTATCTCCATGCTATCACTGGAAGCAGTGCCAGGCTGCAGGACACGAAAAATGAACTCTTTCGACAGTAATATGCATTAACATGCCTATCAGATTTAAATGCTCATTAACTGAAGGTGTTGGAACAATGTTCCACATCATTCTGGCCTCTGGATGTGATGAATATTAGCTGGTATCACCAGTATATTTGATACTTCTTTAATGTATTTAAGAAAAAAAGAAAAAAGAATAAAGAAAAACTTTAAATGAAGGTGGACCTGTTTGTTCTTTCTAAGCCCATAAACTTTCCTCCTTTATAGTCACATCACTGTACGCAAATTATGGACTCGTTGAAATGAGGAGAGAAAAACTGAATCTGAATCAAGTTCTACATAGCTTTAAAATAGCACTAGTGCTACTTCACTGGGTCACATTTTCAAGGGGCTTAATAAGCAGCAGTGTTCACTCAGAAGTGAAAGTATTGGTACACGCATCACATAGTGATCAAAGTATGTAAATGAGCTTAAAAACATTACAGTAATTTGTAATTTGGGGGTGTGGGTGAGTAGATGTGGGGGATTCAAACCTTCTGTGCACCCTGCTTCACTTCATTCCTGGATGTTAAGGCTTAGTCAAGCATTATGGGAAAGGCAGTAATTACATGTGCCCATAATCAAGGCGTCATAAAATATTCATTCAGAAATGCTGTTGTACTTGAGGCAGCAAGCTCTCCTTTTCGTGCATAAGGTTAACAGGGGTGTTTGCTTTTTCTTGACTGACAATGGCTACAGGTAGAGCAGCTTCATGCCTGTGAGCATATTTTTGAGTCACAAAGCATTTCTAATTGGTCATGACAGGAGCTTCTGGTTGGTAGACTTGATGTATATAGCCACTGGAATATTTATTGTTTAACATTACCCTACAGTGTGACCTAAATAAAAAATAACTACACTTTTTAGACCAAGTGGAAGGGTCAACCAGAAGCACATAAGTATGATAACAAATTTCCAGACAAAAGAAAAGTAGGAATAACTTGCACTCTTATTTTATTGTCATTTTCTTGCTTTATCTTTAGAACTAAAGTCATGCAGCTGAACAGCGTGATTAATTAAATTCCTTAGCATGACTAAAATAGAGAGAACCCTGTACAAGCAGCAAGGGCCATGGATATCAACACACTAAACATTTCACAAGGCTTGACTACAAATGTCGGTGTTGGGTGATATATTTTTTACAGTAAAAAATCTGTTTCTGTCTAAATTTAGTATTTACATTACAGCTGCAATTATATTGTTACTTGTGTTACAAAGGTTCTTCAGTTTTCTGCATGCTGGGTAGATAGGGAAAAAAACATACAAAAACTTGCGCAAAAATCATCTGTAATCCCATTACTTTACTGATTACTTATTTTCAAAAGTAATTAGTTACTTAGTTACTTTTTAAAAACATGATTTATCCCCTAAATAGGTAATAAAGCGATAGATCTTTCAGCCCAATTCTACTTTTTCTGCATAATCCATCATATAAAATGTAATCAAATGGAAAAGTCTCTTTTTAAAACTTGTTTTATTAGTTTTAACCTTTTAACTTTATGCATCAAGCAAAAATTTAATTATATGCAACGTTCTCTGACTTGAAGAAATTTGTTTAACATTTAAACCTATTTTCTGCACATTCCAGTGCATTAAAATAAAATAGGTTTTTGTGTTTACACTCAGTTTTTCAAATAAATGCAAGTGAAACACAGCAGAAAATAAAAATCAAAGACTCAGTGGTCCTTTTGCTCTATTTTCACCTGTATAGCAGGAGTGGGGTAGCCCCCCCCCCCCCCCCCTTCCGTCATCTGTTTCTTCCTGGTGCAGGTGTGCCGCAGTGGACAGTGGAAGTTTCTCTGTGAATTTCCCATTACGTGGCAGCGTACTCAGTGCTTTAAGGGGTTTTTTCGTTGTAAAAAGTTTTCTTCCCACACAGTGAACAGCAGACACTAATGTTTTTGTCACCTTTCACGGACTCAAACTCAAAGTAAGGTCAGTACTTCCACGCGTTAAACGCTGCACGCTCATACTCTCTCCCACACTCGATATATTATCCATTGTTGATCTGCACACAGCTGTTGCCACGAATGTCGCACTCGCTTACGTCATTGTCATGATACACTCTCGCAAAAAAAATCGCGGCTTTAGTAACGCCGTAACGCAGCGTGCTTACGGGAAACTAGCAGTAATCTAATTACCTTTTTAGCAATAGTAATCCCTTACTTTACTCGTTACTTCCTAAAAGTAATCGGCTTACAGTTACTGCCCATCTCTGGTGGTAATATGGCAACTACATTTACTGAACAAAAGAACAAACAGCATGATGTTGAAGTAACAGCATAAAGGTGCAGGAAATGCTAACACACAGCTAGAATGGTAAATGGCCTGCATTTGTATGGTGCTTTTCTAGTCCCTAAGGACCCCAAAGCGCTTCACACTACATCCAGTCATCCACCCACACATTCACACACTGGTGATGGCAAGCTACATTGTAGCCACAGCCACCCTGGGGTGCACTGACAGAGGCGAGGCTGCCGGACACTGGCACCACCGGGCCCTCTGATCACCACCAGTAGGCAAACATGGGGTTAGTATCTTGCCCAAGGATATTTGGCATGCAGCCAGGAGGCAGCCTGGGATCGAACCACCAACCTTCTGATAAGTGGCTGACCTGCTCTGCCACCTGAGCTACAGCCACCCCATACCCCATAGAAGCTGAGTGTATGCTGACCTCTAGTTCAGCAGCCAGAGCCTTATCTTTAACAGTTAACATAGGCAGAGATAAGCAGTCAGGCTCGCAGCCCCTGTTTCTACCTGTTGATGTTTTTATAACATAATCAGTGAAGTCTGTTTAGGCTGACATTCATCTTTGCTTTGTGTTGGCGGCTTTGTGCTCACATTTAAATACTAAAAGAAAATTTCTATGTGCATCCTCATTAGGATGTGAATTTGTATTGCGGTGTGTGAAGTATCCAGAGGTTTATAACTTTAACTGGTAATTGTGAGTCAATGCATTTCAGATCAATTTAACAGAGTAACAAGAAAGTAATGTAATGAATAGTGTAAAAAAAATTACTTTCTCCTGGTGAGTAATTAAGTAACATACTGCAATACTTTTAAGAAAAGTAATGAGTAATGTGTACATGACTTTTCTTGAGTAACGATCCCAACACTTCACCTAATATAGGGTGACTCACAAAAAAACTAAATTTTTAAAGAGAACTTTTAAGTAATTTTTAAAGTTAAGTCTGATAAGTATGTTAGTCCTTCTTCAAACTTATTATGTTTAAACAAAAGATTCCTTCACACTCATTGTAGAACCTGCTCTTGAATTTCTAGGAACAGTATGTGAACTAGATATATCATTCTTTTTATACCACAGAATTAAACAGACTTCTAATAATATATGAAATCACAGAATCATAAATCCAAAAACATGATGAACACACATTCTTTTAGTTTATTATTGCATGTTTTACATCTCTGTGACAGAGCTACTTTGATCCTATGTTGCTTCTTTAAATAAACTGCTTGTAGTTCAGATCAAAGTCCAATGAGAAGATTGTAAGTGAACCTGGTTTATAGCGAGATGGTATATTATATTCCACTGGGGCATGTGCAAGCTATTGTATTTATTTTAAAATTTATGGATGTGTTTTATTATCATCAGAGCATAATTCACATTAAGGTTGCAGCATTGGTTAAGGGGTCTATTTATGCAAACAATACGCTGACCGAAACGGCCTGTTGTATACAGCTTTCATTCAAACAAGAACTGCTGCTCGCCAGCAGTACATAACAGATGGTTACCAGTGGGGTTTTGTCCATGCAAACAAAATAATGTTATATTCCTGTGTGCATAATTAAAGGGAATCAACCGCATTATGCTAAATTATGTTCAATAATAACAACCCTGGTCAGCTAATGTCAAATCTATTATTCACATTCTGATCTCATCCTCGCTAATTTTAATATTAAGGGTTAGACGAGTTGATGCATAACAAAATATAGCGTGACATCTGGCCTCTCTTTAATTGGTCTTCAAAGATTATTATCATGTAAAAACTGAATTCTAAACATTGACGTTTGAACATGGAAATGTGACATTAGATGGTAGAAAAGGTGGCATTTTGAGCAGACTGAACCTGAATAGGAAGTAAGTTCATTAGGAAAGTCAAAGAAGTGCTCTGTATGAGACATGCTTTTTTGGAGAGCTAAAATCAGCTTAGATAATGTAATGTCAGAAAATCCCTATCATTAGTGGAAATATGGTGATATCCTGTCTAAGCTTCACTTTCCACTATAATCTGACTGACAGAAACAGTGTTATAATGTGACAAAAGTTGTGTTCAAGAGGAGCACCTGAAGTAGGTTCCAATAAAAGTCCTTATCTGCCAGTAACCCCATGGGCTGAAGCATAACTTTATCTTTAATTAAAAATATTGAATATTTTATTTGGTTGACCTGTGACACTGAGAATGATCAAGACAGCAACAACAACTGGGAGGCATAAGCTAATTAGGGTAAGTCTGAGTGTGAAATATCTTTATATATGTGGTGCACATACACTAAGAAAACACATTACAAAATTCCAAACAGCTTGCCTGATGTCAGCACATTGCTTCTGCTTCCTGTAGGCTTTTAAGCAGCACTATGCCTACCCAAAGCAGAAATTGGAAAAAGCTTCTTTTAATTCCCAGGATGCAAAGTGATGGAGCAAGGGGAGTTTTCTAAATGATGAGCTCTTGCAAATTGATGACTAGTGGAGATCACTGACAACTTCAAAGCTGTGCGGATCCAGGTCAGCTGAATTAATGTGTCCTGGTTAAAGATGAACCTGCATTGATCCACATCCACTCAGTCAATGATGCAGTATAATATTAAGAAAAAATACCAAAATAAAAATGATGGTCTTACTCAGAAATAAAACCAGCCAATCATCCACTGATTTCTAACATATAAGAACAACTGCCTCAATTAGGCACCGCTTTGTTTTCTAAATTTGCAAATCCCAGGCCCAACAGTCTTTGATTTCTTGTTTTGCATAGTTGATGCAAATATACAGTATTTGCTGTGATGCTTGTCTGGTTTTGAGTGTCTCGTAATCCATCAAGTAAGCAGTGGACCAAGAGGCATGTAGTTTTCCTCTCATTTTCCTTTCCAACACAAGTAGTTGGATTGCTGACATTCTTTGACTGATACACAGCGGTAGAAGTTGTTAAGATGGTTGAATAGCAGAAAAGTGCAGTCATGCAATTAGCATGGGAGGATGTTTCATTCTTTAGCTTTAGAGAAGACAGAACTTTTAAGACCACCAACCCCCCCCCCCCGTCCCCCGTCCCCCGTCCCCCGTCATCTGTTTCTTCCGCCATCAATTTGATCTTTTAAAATAAACACAGCATTCCCATGTGTTGGAATTCTGCATCAGAGATAAATCTCACAGACATGTCCTGCTTGGTTTATTTATTTTCATTTACAGCTTGTCAGTGTATTTTTTATGTGGATTTCACTGTCACTTCTACTCAATTAAGTTTTTCTAATTGATATTAGAAAAAAATGCTCAAACTCTGTCAATTCTGTAGAGTATGACTATTAACGACTGAAAACTTAATCACTTCACTTTCAGTTTCAATTAAATTTTATTTATATAGCACCAAATTAAAACAGCAGTCACCTTAAGGCAGCGGTCCCCAACCCCGAGCCTCGGACCGGTACCGGTCTGTGAGTCATTTGGTACCGGGCCGCGAGAGTTGAGGCTCAGGTGTGAAATGTATGGTTTTCAGGGTTTTTATCGGTTTTCAGCGTTATTTTGTTATCGTTTTTATTGTTAACTCGGTTTTCCTGGGTCTTTTCACGTGTGATATGAATAAATCTTTGTTTCGGTACTGGTACTAGTTTTATTTTGTTGTACTTATCCGCGACACCTTAAAGGCCGGTCCGTGAAAATATTGTTGGGCATAAACCGGTCCATGGCGCAAAAAAGGTTGGGGACCGCTGCCTTAAGGTGCTTTACATAGTAATGTAAAGACCCTAGAATAATTGAAAACTCGACCCCCACTGAGCAAGTACTTGGTGAGAGTAGGGAGGAAAAACTTCCATTTAAAAGGAAGCAGAACCAGCCTCATCAAAGTGCTCTATTGGGATTATACAATACTATGGGGTCCTTAAGATAAGATGGGGGCTGATTATTCAAGCTCAAATATGTGAGGAGATGGATTTTAAATCCAATTTTCTCTCTTTCTAGTGCCAGTCAGTACACTCCAACATTTTGGCTTTTCAGGGAGAATTAGTAAATGTTTGTTATAAATGTTTGTTGTTTGGGGAATTTAAATTGTAAATTATGATATATTAGCCATAAAAATCAATCTAATCGCAGCAATGCTGCAAATATTCGTTTGACTTTAGAAATGTTCTTATTCACAATTTAGAAGACTTGATAACTGGCTGCTAGTAGGCAATAAGCCAAGATGACAGGAAAGATTGCACATGGACATAAAGTATATTGCAAAAAGTATTCACTCACCCATCCAAATAATTGCATTCAGGTGTTCCAACCACTTCAATGGTCACAGGTGTTTAAAATTAAGCATCTAGGCATGCAGACTGCTTCTACAAACATTTGCCAAAGAATGGGTCGCTCTCAGGAGCTCAGTGAATTCCAGTGTGGTACCGTGATAGGATGTCAGCTGTGCAACAAGTCCAGCCGTGAAATTTCCTCACCACTAAATATTCCACAGTCAACTGTTCATTAGTGATGGGCAGATGAAGCCCCATGAAGCACTGAAGCTTTTCATCCAATTGGTTCACCCCAACGCGAAGCTTCATGAAGCTTCATTTGCTCTAGCAGGACACCTACTGGACGTAAAAATAATAGCTGGCATGAATTTGAAGAGTGTGGCATTTTGCACACAGCCTGTAAATGTCAACAACAAAAGGAGTGTGTAAAACATGTATATTGTAGTGATGGCAGTATACTGTGTATATTTATAGTGGCAGTATGGGAAATGATTATTTGGAAATGCTTGAAATGGAAATGATCATTTACTGTGAGGTGAGGTGTGGTTGGGGTGTGGACAGTAGTTGTGCTTTTGTAACGTTGAGGTATGGACAGCTACACACTGAGGCTTTGTCCTGCCTGTTCACATTTTATTCTGTAAAAACTAAATTTTCACTGCTTTTATGACCTTTTTAGTGGGGAGAACATAGCTAGGATTTAATGATTTAACAAATCTTTTGAATCCTTTGTCCTCCACAATGCTAAATAGCTGGGAGTCCTCAATCACCATGCTGACCAGGTCTTCATCTATTTGAGATTGTTCTCCTGAGGAAAGACAATAAAGATAAAGCACAAATATAAATATCACACACGTAACTTATAACAGTTGTATAATATTGTTATATCATTTAGTAATATTACTGCATCCTATATTATCATTGCATTTGATGGCTCACCTGGTCTTGCTCCACAATCGGTGTCCCCCTTATTCTCATGCAAAGCTCTGTAGTGCCTAAGCATGGATGAGGTGTTGTTGTTGTCATATCCCAGCTCCCTGGCACATAGCAAACACTTCACCTTGTACAAAAGTCAAGACAGCTCAACATAAATTGTATTGCACCATCAGTATCATGAAAATACATCTTCTGTAGAAATTTACATACCTTGTTGGGAGGAATAAGATCAAAATGTTCCCACACAGGGGAGGACATCCTCCTCTTCTTAGCTGGCTCCATTCTCTCCTGACTTTCCTCACTCTCATAAACCTCCAAACGGTCTCCAAACTCTCACTAACCGCAACTCTCCATCAAACACCCACATTTTTGAATGAAGTCTGAGGGGTTTATATCGCTGTCATATCTCGCGGCAAAGTTCGAACCACTTCATGAACCAGTCACGTGGTACAGCCGGGCAGCGAGGCTTCGGACGTCATCATTTTCAGCTCCTCCCATAAATGAAGCAAGCCTCGATACGCGCTTCGCGGAAACGCCCCCTCCATTACTCGACACACGCTCCGAAGCCTCGATACAGAACGTCCCATCACTACTGTTCATGGTATTATAACAAAGTGGGTAATTTAACAAAGAGAGGGGGAATAACAGCAACTCAGCCACTAAGAGGTAGGCCATGGAAAATCACAGAGCAGGGCCAGCTGATGTTGAGGCGCATAGTGCACAGAGGTCACCAACTTTCTACAAAGACAGATTAGCTCAAGAGAGCAAATCTCTTAAGAGAGAGCTTCATGGAATGGGTTTCCATGGCCTACCAGCTCCATTCAAGCCTTAGATCATCAAAGCACCAGATGCAATGGTGTAAAGCATGCCAACACTGGACTCTATAGAAGTGGGCTTCTTCGTTTGGCACTCCGATGGATGAATCTGGGTATCACGGTTGCCACAAGAACGGTACTTGTCTGACTGCACTGTGCCAAGCATATAGTTTGGTGGAGGGGGCGTTTTTGGTACGGGGTTTTTTCCTGTTTCAACATGACAGTAAACCAACACACAAAGTAAGGTCCATAATTACATGGATGAGAGAGTTTGGTGTGGAAGAATTTGATCGGCCTGCACAGAGTCCTGACCTCAACCTGGTAGAACACCTTTGGAATGAATTAGAGTGGAAACTTCCCAAAAATCCCACTGAACACACTCCTAAACATTGTGGAAAGCCTTTCCAGAGGAGTTACAACTGTTACAAATGCAAAAGGTGAGCCGGCATCATATTAAACCCTGTTGATAGAGATGTTACATGTGTGTGAAGGCAAATGGAATATAGTGTGAGTATTTTATTTAATACATGTTTTTATATATGTAACTTAAGGTAGTAATTAGTGAACTTAAGATGTGGTGATTCTCTGACTAAACCCACACATTTACATTACAGAAATGAAAATCCTATCAATCTTCTCATTGAACTCTTTGCAATTAATCACATCAACAAACTTCCGATTGTCAAATTATTCTTTTAAAGCTCCATGACAGTTACTGGACAGGAAGTGACCTGTGAGTAATTTATTTCAAAATACCGCTTTCAAAGGAACGTGTGCACAGCTAAATCTATGGACTTTCCGTACTTTCCTTCAGAGAGCCAGCCAGGAGTGTTTCTGGCTAACAAAGATAACAATGCTTTGCATGCGCAGTAACACATCCAAACATACAGGCTGAAATATATTGCAAACTGGAGAGAAGCACTGTCAGGGAGTTACAGTAGAAATGGCAGTCGTTCAGCTGGGTTGAGTACTGGGACACAGAGAACAAAGGAGGCCTCCGCATTCTGTGCTGGGAGTTTGCACTGTGAAAAGGAAAGGATGGCTAGTGTTTCCTTTCCTTCCATTACCCAAAGGTCTTAATTAGTTTAGGTTAATCATGCACTGCTATAATTGACTACCGTTGTTTCTTCTTTTCATCTATCAATTCACTGCCTAGAACCAACCTGGAGTGGGGCACCTCATTTCACGTAACAACACTGATACACCCCCAATTCCCTAATATGATTGTTCTAATGCTCCATTCCTCCTTCTCTCTCTTTCTTTCTTTAATCTCTCATTCACACATTTCTCTTTGTGTCTCACACAGACACCTAATTGCGGACACAACAAATATTGTACCAATATTGCTTTGTTTTTTTTCAGTCTCTTGTTTACAGTTTTAAGCAGGAGGTCCATGACACAAGATTTGAGACTGTGTGATCATTAATCATGAATCAGTCCAGTCTAATTATAATTCACATTTGCTGCAGAAAATTGCAATTTGTTGATGGTTAAAATAGGTAATCTAGTCTCGCACTGTAATTTATTTTTTTTTTCGCTTTGATTATTTTATCATAAAAGCTAAGACATTTTTATATACAAAATCAGCAAGAGGGCACTTGTAATCACAAGGTGCACCTGGAAAACATTAATCAGAAATGCAAATTTCTTTCAGTTTTCAGGTGGCATGCTCCTTGTATGGGTTTAATCTAAGCTATTTGTAAAGTTAATGAGCATCAGTTTTATGTAGTTTATGACAACTTCAAACTATTCAATATTTGGCTGTTTCAGTATCTACATAGTTTTATAGAAAAATGTGTAGGAACTTAGAAATATTATTCTGTTGTTTATTCACCACAACAATTACATATGGTATATACAGATCAGAGTTCTGGTATTATACAAAGTGTTGATTAGCTAAAAGTCAGAAACAGGCTATCACAAAGCTGGTGAAAATGTTCACCTGCATGCCTAGTCTAGGGATCCTTATCCCTTTGTTTTTGCTAGTCATTTTAATTTGGATATTTCAAAATCATCCCAGTCACATTGCTATAGAACCTGGTGAGGTGGTTCACAAAGCAAGCAGACTGCAATAAGGAGAGTTTTTGCATCATTACATCACTGACATCATTCTTCTCCTATGGCCAGCTTGCTTTTCCAGCTGTGTAACTGATGACTGGCAGCACATGCATCTTAATGGATTCAGTATTATTCCTATTGTTTTGAGCTGTATTTATTTCTCTGGCTAGCTGACCAACCAGTGCTCTGGCTGATCTCTGTGCAGTTGGCTTCTAGTCTTGTTTTCCACAACGTCATTGAGTTCATGACGTAGGTAGGTTTTAAGCAGGAGGTAGCAACTTGGACGAGAAACTATAAAGTGATGATAAAGCTTAATGGAACACCAGAAGAGGCTAAGGTGATCACGATTAAGGATCTCGAGGAATTGGATATATATAAGTGATAATACTACTGGAGTTGACTGTATGGAAGAGGACCAGAGTCAGGTTGTAATTTGGGCATAGGACTGTGATAAGATCGCTGGATTTTCTCTATATGTTGGTAGACAAATGCACGATTGCTAATGTTGTTTCGTTTTTTGGTTTTTTTTTTTTTTGTGAGAATAATAGTCATTTAAAGAATACTCATTTATAAGGAGCGATGATTTAGATTATAAATCATATGATTTTGAAGCCAATATTGATCTAGAAGGGAATATGCTTAACACAATTAATGAGACATGTGAATATTATACGGAGGAGCAATTTAGAGATAACGTTGATATAAGTAATATATTTTCTTTAATTCATTTTAATTGAAGAAGCCTCTATAAAAATATTGCTCCGATTAATGATTTTTTGCATAGTTTGAGAGGCAAGTTTAAAGTAATTGCGTTATCTGAAACATGGCTAGATGAGAAAAGGGGCTGTGATTTTTATATTGATGGGTATGAGTTATATTACATAAATAGATCTAATAAGAAGGCAGGAGGGGTGGCACTTTTTGTTAACTGTGATCTGAAATGTAAACAACTTAAAGATATGTCTATGGTTATTGACGACTTAATGGAGACTGTTACAGTAGAATTAGAAATGGAAAGAAGAAGTAATATAATTGTTAGGTGTGTATATATAGAAAACCTGGAACACTGACAGAAAAATGTATAGGTGTAGTGGAAGATTTATTAAGTAGGGCTAAGGGAAATAAGACTTTCTGTTTGTGTGGGGATTATAATATTGATTTTCTAAAAGAGACTAATCACATGGCATCAGACTTATTAGAATTACTACTTGGAAATGGATTATACCCTCTGATTTCAAAGCCAAGTAGAATAACGGATACATCAGCAACATTAATTGATCATATTTTTATTAATAGTTTAGGGCAGCGATCACCAACCTTTTTTGCGCCACGGACCGGTTTATGCCCGACAATATTTTCATGGACCGGCCTTTAAGGTGTCACGGATCAATACAACAAAATAAAACTAGTACCGGTACCGAAAAAAAGATTTATTCATAACACACGTGAAAAGACCCAGGAAAACCGAGTTAACGATAAAAACGATAACGAAATAACCCTGAAAACCATACATTTCACACCTGAGCCTCAACTCTCGTGGCCCGGTACCAAACGACTCATGGACCGGTACCGGTCCGAGGCCCGGGGTTTGGGGACCGCTGGTTTAGGGAATAATATTAAAAGTGGCCTCATCATAAATGATATAAGTGATCATTTACCTGTTTTTTTTACTTTAGATTACAATATGAGAAATCATAAGGAGGAGGAGGAAGAGCAATTGGACAGATGTATAAGGATAAGAAATGAGGATGCAATAAATAAATTTAGACATGATCTCATAGAAGAGGATTGGAAGGACGTTTATGTAAATGATGTTAATGTCGCATATGATGCGTTTTTAAATACTTATTTGGCCTTGTATGGAAAACATTGTCCACTGGTACCGCTTAAGTTTAAGAAGAAGAAAACTCATTTTAAACCATGGATAACTAAGGGGCTAGTAAACGCGTGCAAAAAGAAGAACAAACTATACAGCGATTATATAAAACTCAGAACAAAGACCGCTGAAATGAAATATAAAGTCTATAAAAATAGGCTAGTATTAATATTGAGGAAGGCCAAGAAAGAATACTATAACAAACTATTTCAAGAAAAGAAAAATAATATAAAGGGTATTTGGAATATTTTCAGAGAGATATTAGGCAATAAGAATGTTGCCTTAGATTTGCATAAGTATTTTTATAAGGAAAATAATATTATAAAGACATGAATGAAGTGGTAAATGAATTCAGTTCCTTTTTTGTAAATATTGGCCATAATTTGGCAAATCGAATTTGAAAACATGATAAGTTAGAACAAAAGAATGATTGGAAAGGTGAAAGCAGAGTAGTTAAGTCTATATTTTTAGCTGATATCACTGAAAACGAAATTGCAGCAATTTTAAATAAGACTAAAAATAAGACATCTACTGATTGCGATGGTTTAGATATGGTTGTAGTTAAAAAAGACATTAGACTGTATAATTACTCCTCTTTGTTATATTTTCAATCTTTCATTCCATACTGGCGTATTTCCTGACAGAATGAAAGTGGCAAAAGTGATACCTCTGTATAAAAAGGGAGATAAACATAGTTTTAATAATTATAGGCCAGTGTCACTTCTGTCACAGTTTTCTAAAGTTCTTGAAAAACCTTTTGTGGAAAGACTTGATAGCTTTATTGAAAAACATCAATTACTAAGTGAAAATCAATATGGTTTTCGGAAAAATAAATCAACGGCATTAGCACTGACGACTACTATTGACGATATTTCATGTGCAACAGATAATAATAAATATACAATAGGAGTATTTATTGACTTAAAAAAGCTTTTGATACGCTGCAACATTCTATTTTGATTTCTAAGCTTAATACTTATGGGGTGAGAGGAATTGCATTAAACTGGTTAAGTAGTTATCTAGAAAATAGGACTCAGTATGTGCATTATTTAGGCATTTCCTCTGAAAGACTGAAAACTGAATGTGGGGTTCCTCAAGGGTCTGTTTTGGGACCAAACCTTTTTAATTTATATATAAATGATATTTGTGATGTGTCCAAAATGTTAAGTTCCATTTTGTTTGCAGATGATACAAAATTTTATTGTGCTGGGGATAAATTGAAAGAATTGGCTGAATTAATGGTTTCTGAAATGGAAAAACTAAAAAAATGGTTTGATGTAAACAAATTATCTTTGAACTTGACAAAAACGAAATTTATGATTTTTGGAAATTGGGTATGTTGTGGAAGTTTTCCATTAAATAAAGCCTGCAGACGAGCGGTGAGCGGAGCTAACATTCTTTAATCCAAACACACAAAGAACAGAAAACCAAGCTTGTGGAGAGCCTACATGACCGCGGGGAAGACGGTCAGCAGAGTCTCTCTGAGCCTAGCATGACTCTCAGTTAAATACCTTCTTCAGGAACAAAAGGCAGTACACAGCTGTTTCACACATAAGGTTCACACTCCCTCCCAGAGTCCTCAAAGAGACAAAAGATTCTTCCTGTGGAGCTGTCTGCCTCCCCCAACTTCCTTACTACACCCCCACCATTTGTCTTAATGTATGAGTGTGAGACTTGTTAAAATCCAGTGGCACCAAGGCATTATACAATAAACTAATGTGATTAATACATAAGTAAAAGAAATTCCTATACAGGTAAAAGAGGATGAAGTAATTTTGTCCATTGATGGAGTTCCGATTGAGAGAGTTACTGAACTCCATTTTTGGGGGGTAGTATTGGATGATAAATTAAAATGGAAATCTCATACTGAACATGTTAGAAAAAAGATGGTTTAAAATATTTATATTCTGGGTAATGTTAGAGATATATTAGATTATAAGGCAATGCGTATTTTATATTTCTCACTAATTTTCCTCTATCTCAGTTATTGTGCTGAGGTGTAGGGGAATTCATATGCGACTTATATAAATCCTCTATAATGGTTCATAATGTTAAATATAGAGAACATACAAATAATCTGTTTATAAAATCGAAATTGTCGAAATTTGAAGACTTAGTGAAATTACAGACATTATTATTCATGTGCAAGGCAAGAAATAATACATTACCTGTTAAGTTACAAAGTTTATTTGTATTGTGTTCAGGAAGTGGGGACAGTAGAAGGAAGTTTGACTTTAAGCACCAGTTTGCTAGGACTACACAAAGGCTAATGTGTCCGACAGTTAAAGGTATAAGAATATAGAATTCTCTTCAAGATAATTTCAAGAGTTGTACAAACATGCACCGTTTTAAAAAGTGTTACATACTTAAAAGGATAAATCAATATGAAGAACATGAAAGTAATTTAGGCTAAATGTGGAAGAAAAAAAATCCATTGCCATTTAGTGCTGTATATTGCTGATTATATTGATTTGTTGTTCAGTTTTGCATTGTTACATAAAAATAGATGTTAGAGGGGTTTTGGGGGGTTATTGGCACCCTCTTGTAAGAATATTTGGATTGTAGATAGGGGGCAGGTGCTAACAAGAATTTATTCTTCTTCCTGCTCCTTTTCACCCATGGGTGCAGTGTTATATTAATGGGAAGGAGGTTCTGTATGTAGGAAACGAAACACTGTTGGACCATGTGTGAAATAAATAAAGAAATGAATGAAATGAATGTTATCAGTTCCATCTCAGTACCAGATTTACTAAGAATGGCTATCACAAAAACATACCATTGGTAGTGAAATGTTCTGCAGGAGATACTAACAATGGGCCACCCTATGAACACAGTTAGACTGTTCAGTTCAACAGTGACCAATGCAATGTACAAAGAGCAGCACTATTTAGAGGGCCAAATATGAGCAGTGAGTAGTCTGTTTGGTTAGCAGAATTCTTGCACTCACATATGTCTTTTTTGGAAACAAGATCAAAAACAAATCAGTTAGGCAGCTGAAGGATTGATACATGTTTTTATATAAAGGCAAACTCTTGAGCACGTTTTGGGGACTGTGTGTGGGACAATAACACAACAAAAACACAATTTAACGATAGATGAAGGTGATAAATGAATGTCTACAAACCAGGACTTGCGTGTAATTATGCAATATCAGAATAAGCGGTAACTGACACATCAAAAGCTGTTGATGATTGCAGTGGTGAGTTTGGGATTGCATTTAACAACAAAGTATTTTAAAGTTCAGAAAATTGAGGGGGTTGGACATTGGCTTTTTTTACTCTGATTTTCAGTATAGTCCTCGTACCTGACTATTTTGAGAGCTTTTTTCAAATTTTGATTGTTAAGCCACTGAACCCTGAGCTATGAATCATTTAAACACAAAACAGGCTTTTTATTCAAAAGATGAAGTAGTATTATGTCTACCAGAGGTGTGGACTCGAGTCACATGACTTGGACTCGAGTCAGACTCGAGTCATTAATTTTATGACTTTAGACTTGACTTGAAATAATGTTCTAAGACTTGTGACTTGACTTGGACTTTTACACCAATGACTTGGGACTTGAATTGGACTTGAACCGGTTTACTTGAAAAGTATTGATATTTTACCCCAAATATAAAATTTAACACGCATATTATATAGAGATTGAAAATGTGACGTCATTCACGGGTAGAACCGCAAAGGATTCTGGGAACTCGTGGCAAGAAGTACTAGCGCACGCAGGCTTTCAATTAAAATCAGTCACACAGCGATAAAAAGAAACACAAAAATGTCAAGAAGCTGTTGTATTATTAACTGCAATAGCTGGTCGCATGACAGCCACGGGAAGCCGACGGGTAAAGAGATCGGTTGTTATCGGATTACGTCGTTGAAGAGAAATTGTTTGAGCCATGTTTCCGAAGTAACAAAGAGGCGACTGGATTGCAGCCATTCAAAGATCAAATATAACGTCCTAGAACCCTCCAGCTCACAGGTTAGTCTGCTCCAAGCATTCCCACAAAGGTCAGTCTGCTGTTGTAGTTAATGCGTCATTTTTCTTAACATAATTAGTGATATAGGTTACAAGGAAGTCTGGCGCTGAACAGAAATTGTCGCGCTATGCTCCTTTATTTATTGTGCATAAATAGTGAATTGTCCTGACACAATATTGCGTTTCGCTTCTGTTATTATGGTACATTGACAAAAACATATACTTTTCTTCAAAGGATAAAACAGGTTTTTTGTATCACTAATTGCCCAGTACGATTACAGCATACAATATTATTGTCACTGCTACATTTCTGTAATGAACCAGAAATTATTTCCACTACTAATTAATTACCATTGAGCTCAAAGGTTATATTAATAAACGGTTAACGAATGTGTATTTATGAAGACGATTTGTGAGACTGGTAAACTTATGATACGTACGATGGTCTTTCGTTCTACACGGTGCGTTTCAAGGTCCTGTACCCATCCGGCGGTAAACTGTACCTGGGCTTGTTGCAGTGACCGGAAGTTACTAAACTTCATGAGTGTATGCACTCACTCCAAGAAGCGTATAATTATAAATATGCATATAAATATGCTAAGATGAGATAGCTGACTTCATCTAACTAGCAAATGTTTTCCAGGCTACGTTGGTGATACAGTTTTTTTTAATGTGTATGATATTTTTGTCATGCGATTTTAAAGCCGGTCCTACAACCGCATCCAAGAATAACATGCAGCTTATCTCAGAACTGTCGGTGAAAATTATTCTTGGAGCTAGGTTTAATTGAGCTGCATTTTAAAGAGGTGCAATTTCACAATTTGTGTATATTTTCTAAGTTCACTATTTTGTATGTGTTGAGAAAAACACAGATTTTAAAATTACATGGTCTAATATTTACATTTAGCATAACTGCAACATTATTTTTTCGTTTGTTTTTTTTAAAGACTCGAAAGGACTTGAAATTCAAAGTTTCAGACTTAAGATAAGATAACCTTTATTAGTCCCACACGTGGGAAATTTGTGACTTGACTCGGACTTTTACACCAGTGACTTGAGACTCGACTCTGACTTGCCTGACATTACTTGAGACTTGACTTGAGACTTGAGGATAAAGACTTGAGACTTACTTGAGACTTGCAAAACAATGACTTGGTCCCACCTCTGATGTCTACACATAAGAGATGACTTTGCAAAGAATCAATTTAAATGATATTTTTTGGCACTCTGTTTGTTTCTTAAGTTTTAAGATGAATATAAATAAAAATTCCAAAGATAACAGTTTGACAGGCACAAAATATTAGTTTTGCAACAACTAAGTGATTAGTGAAGAGCTCTTAGCTGAAAACTTGTCATATGAGAAACACGATCAGAAGGATCTTTATTTGGCCACACAACCAGAAATTTGACTCCTCTTCCCATTGCTCTCTTCATGATAGATAGATAGATAGATAGATAGATAGATAATGTCAAGAAGCTGTTCAGCCTTTATTTTGTGATACAGTACTGTATTTCCATATTTCTATAAATTGCTCTCCCATTTTCTGAGCAAAGCATACTGAAATGAGTTGTAGTTCAAGACTTTTGTACAACATTGTGGGTCAAAACAAGGTACATAGATCAAAACTGAGAAGCCCGAGCATTACCTCCAAAAAAGTAGATGTAACAATGTAACTAAAGAGTGGGAGAATATTCAGAGCTTACTCTAGGACTGTAAGGTTACCGGAGCTTCAGTTGCAGGTGTGTCAGGTGACAATTGCATACACCCCAGGAAGTCACACTTTAGCTGAAAGGTAGGCACAAGGTGAGGGGGAGGATAGAATGCAAGGGAGAGGTGTAAGAGGGAGAGAATATATATTTTTCATAGGGATATACCATAACTAGGGATAAAAGAGAGAAGGGGGAATGGAATGTTAGTATGAGTCTGTGACACAGGTATAGCTAAGGTCAAGAAAGAGAAATGCCAAAAACTATTCTATATTTAAATTTTCATGATGTCCCTGTTCTGAAGTGAGGTGTAATTCAGAACGAAATTAAGAAAAGGTGTTTGTGGTTTTCTTTTTTCAGTCTTGTTTCACCACATGGTCACGTGTGTGGGGACTGAAACGATTTTCTTGAACTTGTGATAGTAGTTTTCCTTTATTAAGTAGTGGGGGACTTGCTGCTTCTTAGTTAATGTAGTCACTATTGGTCCTCTGGTCATCCACAGTTCTCATATATGTTGCATTTAACTGTTACAGGAGGAATCAGTTCTGTAATCTGAGTCATGGTCCATGTCCTCATTCTGCAGCCTGCATCTCATCAGGATTGTCTTAGTTCCTGAATACTTTACTTGAAGCTTGTTAATCCAGATGATGACTGTGTGATGACTTTAGCTGAGTTTCTCTCACTCAGTTTCAGAGATTGCACAGCATTAGGGGGTGGAGGCCCTGGTTTTGAGCCTGGGGCTGCTTACTGGAGATGTGCTTTGCTGTAACCTCATACTTTACTAATATGCATTTTGACCATCGTAACAAATATTAAGAATACTCCCCGAGTGGAGTTAATCTAATAACCGGTTCAGGCAATTTTACTCTATAACTTAGAGCTCGGTTAGCGATGCCGTTGAAATTCCTATTACTAACTTGCGAACATGAAAACTGTGCAACATAATAACCTACTAGTAAATCAATACAGCTAGGGCCCAGTCCCAGAAATCTTTAATATAACTTTACAAGTCATCACTAAAAAATATTTCTGACCCTTTAAGTAAATTCTGCCAACCTTACAGTTAAGACTTAATAGATAATTAGTTTAACCTTGAAAATCCATAATTAATAGAATCAAAGAATATTTCACTAACTTAAATTTCAGCTGCACATCAGGCCATGAGGCAGCATCAGCTTCTGAGCAAAACATACTGATGCACCTGCACCCTACAGGGTGCAGGTGCATGCTTGTGAAGGTGCATGCTTGTGAAGTTATCTCCAATGCAGTTTTGGTCTGTTTTTACTACAGCTTCAAATCACACTGGGAGTTTTTCAGATGCAGAGGGCTTAGTCTGCACTGATTCACACACAGACCAACACAGAGAGACTGAGGAGGAGCTTCTTCCCGCAGGCGATACGGTCTCTCAATCACACCACCACACAGTACTGACCCACACATACAGTTCTTACACACACTGGACATTCTGGACATTGTTTCACTTCATTACTTAAATCACGCTGCTGTTATTGTGTATATATTTATTTATATTTCTTCATACATTCTTATATAGTTCTATATTGTGTATTTTGTTGTACAGTTATTTTATTTTCAACTTTAATTTATATATTTTATCTTATTCTCCCAGTCAAATTTACCCTTCATTCTAATTTGTGTTGTACAGTTATTTCATTTTTAACCTTAATTTATATTTTATTCCTTCCTAGTTAAATTTACCCTTTTTAATTTTTCATATTTATTTCCTATCTTATTCATAGCCTTTTCCTTTTTTGTTTTCTTTAGGTCACGAGCAGTTGTCCAAGCATTTCACTACATATCGTACTGTGTATGACTGTGTACGTGACAAATAAAATTTGAATTTGAATTTGATTCTTTTATGCCAAAAATTGACTGAATTCTTTATGCCGTTTGTCTGTCTGACTTCAGCGCAGGTTAAAATGACGCCCATAAAAAACAGTCCCATCCCTGTTTTAAGCATTAGTTGAGTGAAAAGCTGCTCCTGGGGCGATTGGAAATGCAAGCATTCTCTGATTCTCTTGTGTGAATGCGATCAGCTCTCACAGCTGCATTGGAATTATAATGAGATACACAATTTTTGACTTTTGCCCATAAATGTATATATAAATTGCTGATCAAAAATATGTCTCTCAACTTGGTAACACTGCCAGTGCATTACACAAGTTTGACTTTTTCTTTGTTGTTAAATAAAATAAAATACAAATAAAGGTAATATCGGACGCCAGTTCATACAAACTCTGAATCTGACTTTGCCAACCCTGCTGGGAGGCACGGGGTGAGATAATAGCTAGTCTGTGCACACTGCATATGTGAGAACATAAGTGTCTTTGTCAGTGCCTCCCGCCGTTTCCTTCAGGGCTGAAGGGCATAGATGCAAAACAGAGATTTTCCTTTTGAGTATAAAAAACAAAACAGATGTGTTGTGGCATCAGAGAAGGTTCTACTGCAGCTGTGGATAAAGTAAATTTAGACTCAATCGATTTTGGCAGATTCTCATATTTCCAACAATTCAGGAGAAAGATTAAACAGCTGCAGAGCAGCTGATGTGGTCCCTCTTCTCTTGGCACCTGCACTCTTATCAGCAGCCCACTGCTTTTTCCCTTTTTTTTTCTATGAAGAAAAATTAAAATTATCACAGAGAAACACTCTGAACATCCTGAGCTCACCTAGAGTTGATATAAAATAAATAAAGGAATTTCACACCAACTGTGCAAAGCAAATGTGTTTGTTTGTTTTTTTATTTTTTCCGTCACATTTTAATGGTGTCTGTCCCTCGAGGGGGAGCCGTGCCGTGCGAACCTGTTTCCTGATTGAGGCATATCTTGGTGGGTTTTCATATTCCAGTTTATGGTGCCCTCAAATTGTTCATGTCTAATTTTGGTGTGCCACTTTCTGTGTTTATTCAGGGCTAACAGCAAGTCTTGGATTGGATGACAAACCAAAGAGACAGGCTGACACTGGGCTGTCAGGGTGATGCCAAGCCATCTGCTCCTCTGGTGCTTCCAAGTGGGAGTGAGGTGGGCAGGAGTGGAGAAGAAAAAGAATAAGAATCCTAACACTAACCCTGCAAACTGTCTTTTGGCACACCCACAGTTCAGACGGTGCAGATATCAGTTGACAAAACATAAAATTATTTTAGAAAATATGAGAGGTGAAGTCTTCGGTTTCCATTGGAAGGCTGCTTAGAATCATAAAGGACTAAACTTTCACAGAGATATTGTGTTGCTTGTGGAACCCTGAGGAGAATCCCAGATGGCAGCACCTCAGCAGCCTGGAGTAGTCTGGTGTGGAGCGAATAAAGGTCACTCCACAAAAAGATGAAAGAAAAGATGAACAAGCTGATGACACAGATGTACAACAATCAATATTACTCTGAAGGTATGTATAGCATGTAGATAAAAGATGATAGTAATTCCTCAGTACTCACTGAAAAAAATGACATCACTTACTACTCATCAAAGTAGTGTGTTACGTGGCCGATTACTCATTTCTCTTGACTGTTTCTTACTCACCAGTGCTTTGTCTGGTGCTTCTGAAAGAACAATGGCAAATGCTTCACATCTATCCATCCAGATCTAGCTTAGCCTTTGTGATGTCCAGAAGTCCTTAGCATAGCTGTGCACTCTTTTTAACTCCAAATAAAACAATTTCTGGGATTGCCAGGCTTCTACCGTTCTACCTATAAAACCCGGAGAGCATCAAATGGTGGAAGCGGAAGCTAAATTGGCTAGTCATTCATATGTATATGAGGTTGTTAAGTAGGAATTCTGGAGGGAGGGGGGTGGGGGAGTGGAGTGTTACAGTTTGCCATCTTAGGGAGAAATCAACACACATGGGTGTAGGTCCTTTGTTGCTGACATTTATTGATAAAAACAGTACAAAAAAACCAACCATTTGTACACATATGTACAAATAATAATAAAAAAGTGAGTGAGTACATTTCAACATTTTCAGCAATCACTCACAATCCTGGCACTGCCATGGTATCTGTAGTCTGCATTTACCACATGTGTAAATGCAGACTACAGATAATGTAAATTGTTATTTCCATAGCCCTTTTACACACAATTCTTCAGGGCAATGAAGGATTAGGCTAAGTGCAGTGAGATTGTATGATATATATACCCTTGATCACAATTGATCAGTGGTCTTTGATCAGTGGTCCATTGTGGCATCGCTTGCAGTGTCGCTGTGTGTGACGGGTTGCCCTGGAAAAAGAGCCACGTGTCAGGTCAAACACAAATGCAAGAAAAATCAGGCCACTGTGCGATGTGTTCACTGCTACAGATACACATGTGGTAAATGCAGACTACAGATACCATGGCAGTGCCAGGATTGTGAGTGATTGCTGAAAATGTTGAAATGTACTCACTCACTTTTTATTATTATTTGTACATATGTGTACAAATGGTTGGTTTTTTGTACTGTTTTTATCAATAAATGTCAGCAACAAAGGACCTACACCCATGTGTGTTGATTTCTCCCTAAGATGGCAAACTGTAACACTCCACTCCCCCACCCCCCTCCCTCCAGAATTCCTACTTAACAACCTCATATACATATGAATGACTAGCCAATTTATCTTCCGCTTCCACCATTTGATGCTCTCCGGCTTTTAAAGGTAGAAACGCAAAATGATGACTCCGCGGGGGTTGTAGTGCATGATTACCTGGGGCTATTAGCAATAAACAAGCTGACAAACATCAGGCAGAGCATTAATGAAATAACAATACATTTTACTTTTTTCAAACCGTAATCCTGCGCCTTCTTCTTTGTTTGAAATTGTTCCTCATAAAAATTTGGGGTTATGCCACAAATTATGCCATGTTTATGTTTGAGTTAATCGGAAACACTGCTCAAAGTTTGATTGACACGGGAAAGATGTTACGCTTTGAACATTTTTGTATTTCTGTTTTTAATAAGACAAAAAAAAAATCCTGGTGAGAGTAACAACATTCGTATGCACCTTCTGTTACGCCTTATGTTTGCAAAGAAACAACTATACATCTTCACATCCCAAGTCAGCAGGCACAAACAAGTCTTGTTTAAGAGCAGCAGTGCTGTTGTGTTTCTATTTTGGTTGCCTATTTGTTAATCTGTACAAAGACTTGCAGTTTTATTTCCATAATGTCCTGAAAGACAGTGTCACTGGCGTGCAAACCCTGGTATCAGTTACCTCCATTGCACTTCTACAGCTCCTTTTCCTTTCAGTTCTTTGCCTTTAAGATGGAACAAACAGTGACTTGCAGGCATATGAAGTTCTAGTTCAGTGATTGAGTGGATGACAGGCAATAACAGGTATAAAACAAATGCAGTAGAACAGAACAATAGCAGACAGAGAGTGTGAAGACTGGCTTACACAGAGGAACTTTTTCCATTGTTAAATATAATCATCCTCTGTTCTTCATGCACTCTCAAGAGAAATTCCCCTGGGAGTTCATTTACATGAAACTTGGCAGATTTAGCAACTCCTGAGATTCAATGTGTTTTTGAGGTTAATACATCCCACTAAGTGCACTTGGGACTACTTTATTCCTATTGATTGCTATTCAAAAGTGTTCAGAAGGAAACTCTGTGGATATTGGGGTTACAATATTTTTATGCATTATGTGATATTTTAATAATCTTTGTATTAATGTAACGTCGACAGTAGTGATTGTCATTCATCTTCTTCGTCAACTCAAATGTCTTTACCATGAAAGTACCTTTTGAAAATGGGATTTCCTCTGTAGATACTTTTTGGTATAAAAGTGAGCACTAAACATTAAGGAATAAATAAAACATGGATCCATGGCGAGATATTTGCAACAAGTATTTTTCTTTTTTTTTGAGGGACTATTTCCACTAAACTCTTTCAAATGCTGTGACTCACAAACATGTCCTACTTACAGCAGCTTCAGATGTCAGAATAATTAGAAAACATTTGTGAAAGCAAGCCAAAGAAGTCCGCAACTGTGTTGTTCGCTGGATTTCCTAGCAACTGAAAAAGATGCCTGTTTTTGTTTTTACATAAGTACTAATTAAACATTTATGAAGGAAATAAGATACACAAAACACAAGTCTACAAATATATATATTTAATATCCAACAAAGTGGAATATTGTCTTTTTTTGCAGTTGTTCTTTTTCAGGAGCAGGTTAAGTCTGTTGTGTTGTGGGTTGCTTATCTGATAAAATGCTGAAATGTCTCGTGTCCAAATGCATTTAAATTGGTATTCTGGCTAGCTTTTAAAGTTTTATTGGGTTTCTTCTCTTTTTAAAATTTTAAATAGAAAAGTAAGGTGGGCATTTGGGTCTTAGTTTGTTCATCATCACTGATCGACACAAAATGTTATGCAAACATCCAAAGGATTAACCCTTCTGACCTCAGGGGTCTTTTGACTTTTCCCGTAGCATCAGAATGACATTTAGGATTTTGAAAAAATTCCTATCAATTGTTGCAGCCAATCATGCCACCCTCAGATTGACCTGTAAATGATAGTGATACCCTGACATTTCAAATAGCATCATCATCAGCTTTGCTTAAACTTCTGGTGACCAAAGGACCAGAAAACAATGACATTCACCTGCATTATCTTTCTCTTGAGTACACTGCTAACTCAAACAAATCGTAAAGCAATATATTGTAAAGAGGACCAACATTAAAGCTGCTTCACATGTTAGCCCTTAGCCACATTGTATTCGCATTATTGGTGTTATTAAAAAACAACAACAGCCAAATCAACCAATAACAAACTTAAAAAAAGAAACAATATAAAAAGAACTATAAAATAATTTTATAGATATTGCTTGATACACTTTTTTCAGTGTGAAAAAAGTGTATCAACAAATCTTGAACAAATCTTGCTCCATCTGTCAGCAGTCACATGATCAGTACGAAGCAGTGGCCCAGTTCCAGTGGTATTCATACATGCCCGTACCATACAAGTTCATTTTGGTGTCATCTGTCAGTGTACCGACCTCCCTGAGAATGTCTTGACTTGGCTTGACTGGTTTTAAGTGATTTTCCTTACAGACTTCAGGTCTGTAAGGAAGGTCTTCCAGGCCTCTTGGTGTTTCTGAGGTGGCCAGTATATATTCATTGATGTTAAGATGTATTCCAGTGTGAGCTTCATCAAGCTCGAAAGATGCAATGAGTTCACAAGACCTAGAGCAAATTTGAAACATGAAGTAGATTTATTTTTCCACTCTAAAAACAAGGTTCATCCAGCGCCTTCCCATAGAAAGACTTGGGCACTGTTTAAATGCCGTCTGCTGCATAATAATGAAACCTTCATTAAAAAGAGTTTCTTTGTCACACAAAAATAAATTTTTACATAAAACCATTTTCGAAACTATTTACAAGCAAGCAAAATGCCTAATAAATATCAGTGAAAACCCATAAAGAAGTAAATGTATCTAAGAAGTAAACCCATACACCCTACTACCTATTACCCACTTAATATTACTCAGAACCCTGATGCTCCTAGAACAAATAAAAGGCACTTGCACCCCAATTATTTTGCACAAATACTTTGGGAGAATGGAGAACAGGCAGAGGTAAGTTTGTGCACTTGATGGATCATATTTTTCTGCTTTCCATTATATTAGCATGAATCTTTTTACTGGACAAACATCTAGCAAACAGTAAGTCATACAATACGTTTGTTTCTAATTCACAGGCCACCAGCCAAGTGGAATAATGCTGAGTCGCTGTTGTGCCCATGTGACTCAGCTACAGTCTAACATCCAAAGAAACCAACAATAAATGTCTTTATGCACGCCAGTGTATCAGTTTTGCTCATCAGCACTTTCATGAAACCCCTTGAATTAAAGTTAAAGGTCTGCACTTCAATGTTATCTTGACTCTTAGGTTTAAGAGCCACTGTAGTAGTGTACAGAGGCAAAATTAAAAACATTATGACCTCTATAGTCTATAGACCTAGAAACTTAGCTGCATTTAAACTGAATGCTGGTGGTTTACAACACAATCCAGTTATTTTCCATAATCCTAATTTAGCATCTTTCCCTGAAGAGAATGAAATTAAATGGGGGCAGCAATTTCATTGTTGGTGATATGGAGACTTTATTTGCTTTCGCATCACCACTTCAAAGGAGCTAAATAATAAATTCTACATTCAGCAGCCTTTTCAAAACAGTGTTTAAATGCAGCAGTTGCTGTTTATGTACAGGCGAAGGAGTGTGCACTACAGAACAAACTCAATAAGAGGAAAAATAATCTTGTCATTTTCTTGTTTGGTCTTCGATATTTTTCAACAAACTGTCAACAAACTTAGCTGCAGTGATGCTATTTTTCTCAAGAAACATTGTTTGTGCGGGATATCATAGAAAAACATGGATCCAGGCTGTTTGTGCATTGTGTACTCATCCTTCTTTCTCTCGCTTTGTCACACACACACACACACACACACACACACACACACACACACACACACACACACACACACACACACACACACACCCCAAATGCGTCCAGATCCAACTTTGCTTTTAAGACTTGTGGCTTGACACAAAGGGGATCTTTCCTTCCCTACACATCATCTGAAAAGAAAGAAAATCAAAAAGACACAAAGAGCCGTCTTGCTATTCAGTGGGGAGAAAACTCATTCTGTCACTGCTGCCATTCTGAATGAGATTACAGTGGGGACCCAAGGCCCATGTTGCCTTTGCATCCCTCTTGCATCCTGTCATTGATGGTTTGTGTGTGTGCATAATGAATGCTCTTCTGGAGGAGGTGTCAACACGTTTGTCTTACTTGTTGTGTCTATATGTAGGTAATGCCAATATGTGCTATCCAGGATATACACATGTACTCTATGATTCAGATTATTTCAAGGCTGCATAAATTTTCAAGGATGACCTACGCTGGTTAGCATCTATAATTGTACAGTGATTTTTTTCCGAGTATTAGCACTGATCATTTTCATTTCGTCCACAGAATTCGAAAAAGCAAACTATAATATTATGCACAATCTAAACTGAATGAACGTTACAGAAAAAAGAAACCAAGGACTCAAAAAGTTGTTTAGCTCTTTTCCTCTTGCTGTCAGATGAAGTAAGATCTCCTGTTACTGTGATGCTATTGTATGGCTTAACCAATAGAAAGTAAGTGAAATAAAATTGTGATTCTATACAGGACTTAAAAATTCTTGTTGACATTTCAGTTTTTTGTTACTGACCTGAAGTAGAAGTAGCAGAATATTTATATCTGATGATACTCACACAATATAGAATCTTCTAATGCATTATCCATGCACATACCCAGCAAGGCTTGACCAGCATTTTGCAGGATGTAATGTGACCTTCATTCACAAAACCAAACCAAATTTTAGAATGAAATATAGACGACAGTTTCTGCATTCAAAATGATCAGGCATTTTGATTGATGTTTCTCTCCAAAAAGGCTAATAAATAATGCTTTGTGATTAACATAGTTAGAAGAAGTCGTGGGCATGTGAAGTTAGACACCAGATTTCTATTCTGTTTTCTAGGACCTTAAAACGAATCTTTTCGGTAAACCGAAACAATTTCTTTCTATTTTCCTAATCCTATGTATTTTGTATTTATTACAATGCCACAGAACAGCCGGTTTCTTGTCGGATACAAAGAACATGGACTTTCCTTTGATCACAACAAAGGTTTTTTTTTTCAATACAGCCTCATTATACATATGTTGTTGTATATTCAAACATTTCCTTCTGCTTTTAAAGCTTCATCATACTAAAGCCTTTGATAATATGTGAAAAGAATCTGTTTATTTTCTCACTTTACATCCATCATAAAAAGTTCATTGAAATGGGATTCTTAACTTTTCAGAGTACAGTATAAAATATTAATGCAATGCCAGTCTCAAGGTAAGGCAGGCGAGGATTTTTTCACATATTTATTTTTCATTATTATCAAATATGATTATATATCAAGTAATACCATAAAATTTTAGATGCATCCATCCATCCATCCATTCGCTTCCACTTATCCTTTTTCAGGGTCGCGGGGGGCGCTGGAGCCTATCCCAGCTGTCATAGGGCGAGAGGCGGGGTACACCCTGGACAGGTCGCCAGTCTGTCGCAGGGCTAACACACAGGGACAAACAACCATTCACACTCACATTCACTCGCACATTCACACCTAGTGACAATTTGGATTATCCAATTAACCTATCCCCACAAGTTGCATGTCTTTGGACGGTGGGAGGAAGCCGGAGTACCCGGAGGGAACCCACGCAGACACGGGGAGAACATTTTAGATGCATGTTTTATGGAAATCTTTGAAATAGCAAGATGAAAAAAAGGGAACACAATTAAATTAGAATAAGTAAGTAAAGAATAAGGAGTAAGTAAAACTGCACGCATTACTTATGGTATTTACATTGCTGCTCTAAATAATCAAAAAAGAAGAAAAAAAAACACAATTTCGAATTTTGGTTACTGATCAGCAGAAACTGAAAAAAAAAAAGAATATTTATTATATTCATGCACCTGATGACATAGCTTTTGTTGAACTGTGGACTTTTCAGTTTATTTACTGTCTGTTGTCACAGGTTGCACACACTTTTCCTATTTGCATTTTCTTATGCAAAAGCAATTATGCTGGATAACAGAGTAAAGCCAGCAATTCAGAAAGGCTCTGCTGTGTTAAGACTAATAAGAGATGTGACAACAACCTCCAAAATGTGATCAAAACAGAAAAGATCTGATGTTGCTTGTGGGTGGAAATGTGTCTGCCATTATTGTCTTCACATCATTTTAATGTTTTCACTCATGGGAAGAAAGTATGGTTGAGATATATTAAAGCTACAAAAGGTTTTTAAACCTAACAACAGCTACAAAAGTGCTCAAGAACACCAGAACTTTCAAGTCCACCAACTGGCACCATGTTCCCTTCACATATAAGAGCTGGTTCAGACTAAGAACCTGTGACAGACATGAAAGAATCTGGATACACTGTGACAAATGTTATGCTCTCTACAACATCATCCAGCACGGTGGAATCCATGATGGTCTCTGGCAGCATTCTCAGTGCTGGGCTGTGCTCACTAAATGACATCTCGACCTCATGCCACACTCATTGAGTCTGTTAAGTGTCTGTCACTATGTAATTATGTATATATATATATACACACACATATATAGTCCAAGTTAAGTTTTACACTCCGAGTAAGTGCCAAGCAGATAATTTCGTATTATCACAGCAATAAATCCCCTTTTTCTTGAATTAAACACCATGGAATAAACACTAAGGCAGTCTAAGCCATCTATAAGCCTGTTTACAAGTTTCATGTCCCCATAACAACATTGTAATGTGCAGCAGAAAATGAACGAAAAGTAATTTCCCTGAGAAATCCTTCAGCAGAAACTGAGCAAAGGGATTCACTTTCTAATCCTCTTTCAAAATGTCCATAAATGCTTTGGCATTGCTGACAGTGGTCATGTATGTCTAATCTATATGAAACTCTGACTGCATGTTTTACAGGCCCTGCCCTGCTCTCATTCCACTGTTCCCACGGCAACATTTCTTCCCCAGTAATCCCACCAATCTCATAGCCTGACTGTGTGGTCAGAGCGTAACCTGGGCCGCGTTACAGTTATCAACCTTGGCCACATTGCGTTGGAAGACTGCCACTTTCTTTGCACAGCCAAAAAAAAGAAAAATTCAGATCTCAGTAGATTCAACACACACGTGTGTAAGCAGCAAACACAAAACTGGCATTCCATATAAGTCAAATTTTGGTTCCATTCTTCCGGATATTGGCATGTCTATCGCTTCTGAAGTGTTACGATAACTCTATAATTCAGATTAATTGTTAAGTTAAAAAAATATGTGTAAAAGTAAAAAAATGCTGCACTGTCTCCATTAGTATAGTCCTGCTGAAAAACAGCTATACACAAATTCAACCCCATTCCCACCTACATACACACACAGAGTTACACATCCCACTCCCTGTATTTGTTAATTTGGGTCACTGTGTCACCTCAGAGGAGACCAAGGTCCTCTCATTACCACTATGGTATAAGCTAATGCATCAATGTCCACCACGGGGGAAACAAAATAGACCAAGTTAAAAAAAAAAATAATGATAAAAAAACCCTATGATTGTTTTAATGCAATTATGGGGGTGTTTCAACCTAGATGATACAGAAGAACTGTTTTATTTTACGGCTTTCAGTATGATTATGGATGGGGCAAAGAAGACAATGGAAGGCTGCTCTTATTGCTGAGAGGATATCATTTCATTTCACAGCCTGGCGAGCACATTCACAGGTGTCTTGATAAGGACGGGATAAAAGATCAGAGGAGGTCAGCTCCAACCTGGGCACCTGACAGCATGGCGAGCATAATTTGGTCTGAACCACTGACCACAACATTATCATATCACAGCAGCAGTTATCATTCTTTGTGTTAAACTTGAGTATAAATGTTAATGTATCAAGAGGCCGTTACTAGCCGATGCTTTTAGAGGTTTGGAATGAAAACTGCCATTGTATTGTAATGTGAAAGCATGGCAAATAATTAGCTTCCAATGGGAAGAGTTAAAAAATTCCAAAGGCAATGCAAGCAGGATGGATTATGTCACAAATACTGAAACATAAATAATGGAACTTCAGGAGTTTACACCTACAGCCAAGCATGTCTTTGGACTATAGGATTAACACAGAGAGAAACAACATGGGAACACAGGGAATACATGCAAGCTCTACACAGAGTTCAAACTCAGATTTGTGTTACAATCTAAAATGTAAGGACACACTTCATTCACTTGCTTGGGCGATTGAGCTGCTGGGCGGAAAGATAAACATCACATGATGAACTTGTTGGGTTTATAATGGCTCTTAATATTTTTAGAATTTGACCTAAATTGTAAAACTACCAAGGCAGCAGTAGGTCTCTAAATGGAAAGCAGAGTAGGTCTCAACCATGAGAAATTATTATGTTTGAGTATGAGAAGTTATTTTGTTATCGTTTTTATAGTTAACTCAGTTTTCCTGGGTCTTTTCATGTGTGTTATGAATAAATCTTCTTTTTTTCGGTACCGGTACTAGTTTTATTTTGTTGTATTTATCCGTGACACCTTAAAGGCCGGTCCATGAAAATATTGTCGGACATAAACTGGTCCGTGGCGCAAAAAAGGTTGGGGACCGCTGAATTAGAGTACCGTGAAGAATTTTCTTCTATTCAGTTTAGACCATCTACTGATATTTTTGTTTTTGTTGTACAGCTTGTGGTATTTGCTCAAACCAGCATTAATTGTATTTTGCAATGTGACGATTTTCATTAGTGAGTGATCAAATATGGGACTCTTTTTTCATATTTTAACTAGTCAATATTAAACTGTTTATATAGCCAAGAACATTTTTTGACACGTATGTTTCAGATTCACAAGTCCTGAAGAGCCTGAGCAGAGGCCAGTGAATCAGGCTTTTATCTTTAATAGCTTTTGTGATATTCTTTTTCAAACATTGTCTCAGATTTCAATGTGTGAAAAAAAGGCCTGAAAGTGGGTCAACTGGCCATTTTTCAAAAAGTTATATCTTGAAAAAGATTCGATGTATGAAGCTAAAATTTCATAGCAATCATTCTATGTGTTTAAACTCTGGATCATATAAACGTTATGCAAATCTGAGACAGTTGTGCAGAAGGCCCACGTTAATTTGAAATGGAATGACCCTACACGAAGTGGCACTATTAATAAGTCAGGCAGGCAGCATTTGTAAGTACCGAAGACGTAACACAATGGAAAATACATTTACTGTCCAAATTAATAGTAGTAACGGGGTTCAGTTTTGTACTACTAATGAAGAAATTTAGTCACTGTTTCATCATAAAAGACCAAATGTAGTGATCCTTTAGCTGACCTTTCAGCAATTCTAAAGGCTGCAGAGAGAAAAGTTCATAACTCACTGAGTACTTTCACTAGACCTGGCCGGGGAGGCTACTTTGATTTCAAAATTGTAAAGTACAAAAGAAATACGTGCGACTAATTGCTGAATAATAAATGAGGAATTATAAATGAGTACTACCTGAATAATCCTGAATCAAGAAATACAAAGATTAGAACGAGTTACTGGAGAACAGACTGTGAGCCACTACTATATTAACAAACTGTTTTTATGTACCGTAACTAAAACAAAAATGCCGAACTTTTATCAACACATCACCTGCCCCACCAGAGGTGAAAGGACACTGGACCACTGCTATACTACGGTCAAGGACGGCTACAAGGCACAATCTCGCCCTCCGTTTGGTAAATCCGATCACGCCGCCATCTTCCTCATGCCAAAATACAAACAAAGGCTGAAACAGGAAGTTCCGGTTCAGAGGAAGGTCGCGTGCTGGACGGATCAATCGGTGCCGCGTTACAGGACGCACTAGATGACGCAGACTGGGACATGTTCAGAAACAGCTCCGATGATAATGTCAACGTGGGATTCATCGGGAAACTAGCAGATGATACCGTGGAGACAAAGACTATCACAACGTTTCCCAACCAGAAGCCGTGGGTGGATAAAACCATCCGCGACGCTCTGAGATCCCGCACCGCTGCCTACAACACGGGACTCACGACGGGGGACATGGACCCGTACAAAGCCGCGTCATATAACGTGCGGAGGGCGGTGAAAGAGGCGAAGCAGCGCTACGGGAGGAAACTAGAGTCACAACTCCAACAGAGTGACTCTAGGAGCCTGTGGCGGGGACTAAGGACAATAACGGACTATAAAGCACCAACAACCGGTATGACGAACGCGGCCGTGACTCTGGCAGACGAGCTGAACACTTTCTATGCTCGCTTCCAGGCTGCAGCTAAGGACTCCAATGATGCTAGTGCTAGCGGCGCAAACGGCTGCAGACAGGAAGATACTGCCAGCACCGGAAACGTGCTCGTCATCTCCGAGCATGAAGTAAGGAGAGCCTTCAAAAGAGTGAACACCAGGAAAGCAGCAGGACCAGACGGCATCCCAGGTCGTATCCTCAGAGACTGCGCATACCAGCTAGCTCCTGTGTTCACTGAGATATTCAACATCTCTTTATCTCAGTCGGTGATCCCCACATGCTTCAAAGAGTCCATGATTGTTCCCGTCCCAAAGAAACCCGACCCTGCTTCTCTCAATGACTATCGCCCTGTAGCCCTCACCTCAGTAGTGATGAAGTGCTTTGAACGCCTGGTCAGAGACTTCATCATTTCTTCACTACCAGACACACTGACCCACTACAGTTCGCTTACCATCCAAATCGTTCCACAGACGATGCCATCTCTCATCTCCTCCACACATCACTTACTCACTTGGACACTAGAAGGGGGAATTATGTTAAAATGCTCTTCATAGACTTCAGCTCTGCATTTAACACCATAATTCCCTCCACACTCACCACCAAGCTGGAGCATCTGGGACTCAGCTCATCTATGTGTCAGTGGATCTCCAACTTCCTAACTGGCAGACCACAGGCAGTAAGGATGGGCGGACATGTCTCAGCCTCCACCACTCTCAGCACTGGAGCCCCCCAGGGGTGTGTTCTGAGCCCCCTGCTGTACTCTTTGTACACATATGACTGTGTGGCCACTACCAGCTCCACCACCATCATCAAGTTTGCTGACGACACCGTCGTGGTGGGCCTGATCTCTGATAACAACGAGACGGCCTACCTGAAGGAGATTAGGAATCTGGAGAACTGGTGCCAGAGGAACAACCTCCTTCTAAACGTCAGTAAGACAAAGGAGCTGATAGTGGACTTCAGCACTAAGCAGGAGAGGAACTACCAGACCTCCGTCATCAACGAGTGCCCAGTGGAGAGAGTGGACAGCTTCAAATACCTCGGAGTTCACATCACGCAGGACCTGTCATGGTCCTGTCATATCAACACCGTGGTGAAAAAGGCCCGTCAGCGTCTCTACCACCTCAGACGCTTGAGAGACTTCCAACTGCCCTCCAAGGTGCTCAGGAACTTTTACTCGTGCACCATAGAGAGCATCCTGACGGGAAACATCTTAACCTGGTTCGGGAACAGCACCATGCAGGACAGACGAGCTCTACAGAGGGTTGTGCGGTCAGCTGAGCGCACCATCCGCTCCGAGCTCCCTGACCTGCACTCAATCTACAGCAGGCGGTGCTGGACCAAGGCCAGGAAGATCGTGAAGGACCTCAGCCATCCCAACAACAGACTGTTCTCTCTGTTGAGGTCAGGAAAGCGATTCCGCTCCCTGAAGACCAACACAGAGAGACTGAGGAGGAGCTTCTTCCCGCAGGCGATACAGTCTCTCAATCACACCACCACACAGTACTGACCCACACATATAGTTCTTACACACACACACTGGACATTCTGGACATTGTTTTCACTTCATCACTTAAATCACTTTAAGCATATTTGCACTACACAAGACATAATGTGGACTGCACAACACTGGTCACTATATTCTTCATTTCCAGTTAATACTTGTACAGCTGCTGTTATTGTGTATATATTTATTTATTTATTTATATTTCTTCATACATTCTTATATAGTTCTATATTGTGTATTGTGTATTTGGTTGTACAGTTATTTTATTTTCAACTTTAATTTATATATTTTACTCCTATCTTATCCATAGCCTTTTCCTTTTTTTTCTTTAGGTCACGAGCAGTTGTCTAAGCATTTCACTGCATATCGTACTGTGTATGACTGTGTACGTGACAAATAAAATTTGAATTTGAATTTGAACAAATTACTGTATCACCAGTGCTGTTTTTGGCCCATTTTGTATTACACCCTTGTTGCACAAAATAATTTATGCCATCTGCGTGGCATGCATTATCATTATCGTTAACAAAACCACCATCTCCTCCACTCCAAGAATGGATGCCAACTTGCTTGTTCACAATGGATCTCCGAGGAACCATTAACCCCAATAGCTGCAATTTGTAAATACACTTCCAGCCAAAGATTTTCATGTGACAAAAGCACAAGAAAAGAATAAAATACATACTATGGTTACTAAGGTATTTAGGCGATGTCTAAGGTCTGGTGCTTTTGTGGTCCCAGCAGGATGGCTTGCAGTTATCTGCTGTTTACCTTGCTTAATTAACCAAATTCCCCAGCCTTCCTCTCCTGAACAGCCACCTGTACAACGCACCTAAGAACAGACGCAGATTATGGTACTGAGTCCCGAGAGCTGCTCAAATCAACAGCCTGTAATGCCTTCTCAGCTGGGACACACTGATATTTGCTCTAAAAGCCGGAAAAAATAACAGCAAACATCCTCCGACTGTCACACAAGCACACATAGAAAGACATGGATGCATCACATGCACAGATGGATGTACACTACATTACCTTAAAACATGTAGAAAAACTTACGCATGCACTCACACTTGTATTTGGATGACGCAAAACCTGTGCAATACACTTAACTTTGAAATGGATTCCACACCTTTATTACACATTTAGGATTAAACAGAAATACTGAACAACAAAAAGACCTTTCTTTCAACAAACTATAAATTATTAAGTAGCATGAAGGAAAAACAACTCAACCATGTGATAGATAATGCAGTACTTAGTACTTGGAAGCATCGCTTGTGCTCTAATTTAGTTAGATTACCATCTGTTTATTTGATTTTCTTTGCCCCATAAACTTGGGGTGGCACAAGCGGATTAAAGAGTGGCTAAGCAGCCTAAATTGCATGTCAAGAAGTCCATTAATGGCCAGGAAAAGGGTTTGGGGAAGAGTTATGTGGATATGAATGGATCCATAACTAAAAGACATGTTTACAGCCCTCCTAATGGATCTCTGTTGTAAACTCATTTTAAACTCCACAGGATATCACTGCCTTCACGTCTGCATCTTCTGCTATGCTTCCTCTGTCACAGAAGATGTGTGTGTGAGTGTGTACGTGTGTGTTTAATAATTACAAGAAATAACACAACTAATATTACTTCAAAATGTAATTAAAATAGACTGGATATTCAACTGAGTTAAACTTTAAATTGCATTATTTATCAACAGTCCCCCAACTGATCTTTTTAATAAAAACAATTACTTGAATTTATGAAATGAAAAGACAATTTCATACAGTTTAACAAATCTCTTGAAGAAATGAAATGCTACTAGATAGGGTGTCAATGCACAACAATCCGGACTAGAATGGTATATTATCGTTATAAGAGTTACCACTATATATCATTTCAGAGTTGGACTGTCAGATGATGACATTTGTCCATTTGGCCATTGTTCCAGTCTTGCAAATTAATTTGTGTTTCAGCATCCCGCTGCAATTAGTCTGAAATCCATTGACCTACTAATGCCCTCCGCTGGGCTCAGACACGTCTCAGACACGGTACCACATTTGATCCTATACTCTTGAGCAGAGATGTTAAACTCCCTTTTCATCATGGGCCACATACAGCCCAGTTTGATCTCATGTGGGTCATTCGAGTGAAGTTTAACAACACATTTAATCAACAATAATTCAACTGCATGTCTCAGTTTTTCCACATGATCAAGAAATGCTTCCATAGTCCAAAATCTATCTACTTTTTCACATATTCCAAAAGCATGACCCCTGAGCCTTATGTTTTGACACTGCTGCTCTAGACGCTTACTCAGTTCAGTAGAAAAAAAAAAAACAACGTATGCTTGATCAAACATCACATTATTTCTTGAGAAATAATAAAGAACACAATTAAAACCAGTGTTGGTCAAGGTACTTGAAAAAAGTAATCAGTAACTAATTACTGATTACTTCCCCCAAAAAGTAATCCCTTTACATTACTGATTACTTATTTTCAAAATTAATGAATTACTTAGTTACTTTTTATAAACACAATTTACAACCTGATTAGATGATAAAGCGAAAGATCTTTCAGCCCAGTTCTACTTTTCCTACATAATCTATCATACAAAATGTAATCAAATGGAAAAGTCCCTTTTTAAAACTTGTTTTATTAGTTTTAACCTTTTAACTTTATGCATCAAGAAAGAATGTAATTCAATTTTATATGCAACATTCTCTGACTTGAAGAAATTTGTTTAATATTTAAACCTATTTTCTGCACATTCCAGCACATAAAATAAATTTTCTTGTGTGTGTTTACACTCTCTCTTTCAAATAGATGCAAGTTAAACACAGCAGAAAATAAATAAAGTCAAAGACTAGCGGTCCTTTTACTCTATTTTCACCTGTAAAGCAGGAGTGGGGTAGGCGGAGGTTTACCCTGGTGCAGGTGTGCCGCAGCGGTCAGTGGAAGAATCCGCGAGTTTCTCTGTGAATTTCCCATTACGTGGTAGCGCACTCGGTGCTTGCTTGGAAGTTTAGGGGTTTTTTTTCGCTGTAAAAAGAAGTTTTCTTCCCATGCACAACGGACGCTAATGTTTTTGTCACTTTTTATGGAATCAAACTCAAAGTAAGGTCAGTACTTCCACGCTTTAAACGCTGCACGCTCATACTCTCTCCTGCACTCGATATATTATCCATTTTTAATCCGCACACAGCTGTTGTCATGAACGTCGCACTCGCTTACGTCACTGTCATGAGACATTCTCGCAAAAAAATCACGGTTTTAGTAACGCAGTGTTCCTACGGGAAAGTAACGGTAATCTAATTACCATTTTTGCAATAGTAATCCCTTACTTTACTTGTTACTTGAAAAAAAGTAATCGGATTACAGTATCGCGTTACTGCCCATCTCTGATTAACACACATTTGGTAGATTATTATATAATACAGTTACGTATGTAAGTAGGGCTCTTTCTAAATGTGCGAAAAACAAAACATTTCAGCTTGGTGTTCTAGGTAAATAAAAAGGTTCTTATGTAACTCTTTTCTACTCCAGCTGAGCACTCATCTATCTAATGATGAGTGCATCTATCTGACTTCACCCTCTGATGAATGCATTAAGAGCAACGTGGGGTTAGTATCTTGTCCAAGGATATTTGACACGCAGACTGGCACAGAAGGGAATCGAACCACCGACCTTCTGATTAGCAGGTGATGGTTTAGTGTGTGCAGTCCCTTATGAGAGATTTACGCAGTATAGTTGTCAGTGGAAGAAGTGCCAATATATGTGGCCACTGGCTCATTTGATGGAATAGGCGTAACCATTTTCCTACTTTTCTATTTCTATTTCTATTTGTCTTCTGTTGTGCACCTCCAACCGGTAGTACTCGCATTAAAATAAAGGGAGACTAATTTCTACGTCTGTGTAATTCCCAAAATAAGGCAAAACTTTGGGCTCACCTGCCAGTCTTTTATGGTGTCTGGAGTTTCCCACATGCATGGATAATTACACTCTTTCAGTGGTTAATTACAATCACTTTAACTACCTTACTTTAATTAAAAAGACACACACAAAAAACAGATAATACAGAGAATGTCATTTATGTATTTTGACAGAAATACATACTGCATTTTTTGTTTGTCTTTTATTCTGAGGAGAAGGACATTTATTTAATGTAATGATTTTAAAAAAGTAATGAAGCAATTATTAATCAACACATCCGTTCAAGACCTTGAGTGCTGATATGCTTAGAAAAAACACTATAATCCACTGCATGTGTGTTGAGTTCTCAAGTGTATAAAACATACAATTGTCTTTAGTCTTTCTGATCCATTCCTACAGTGAATATAAAAAAGCTATTTATTTTGTACTTTGTTCCCAATGGGTCATAATAACAGATTTTTCTACTTCTTGTTCCGGCCTGAGAAATTTAGCATGGGGATTGAAAAATTCTTTATAACGGCAAAGCCAGTCTGGTAAAACAATTCAGTGTGCTGCTTTTTTACAAATGCACTGAATACCATTTTCTCCTCATTTTTGCCTTGCATTTATCTTTATTTACGATAAATGTGCTTTATGTGTGCAAGTAAATAAGATCTTGACTCTGTCAGTTCTTTGGATATCATCCATCCATCCATTCGCTTCCGCTTATCCTTTTCAGGGTCGCGGGGGGCGCTGGAGCCTATCCCAGCTGTCATAGGGCGAAAGGCGGGGTACACCCTGGACAGGTCGCCAGTCTGTCGCAGGGCTAACACATAGGGACAGACAACCATTCACACTCACATTCACTCGCACATTCACACCTAGTGGCTTTGGATATCAGTGGGGGAAAAAACAGGCAACGACGGTAGTGATGCATGTATGTGTGTGTGTGTGGTTTTGTGGGGCTGAGTGGAGCAGGATCTTTGTGTCTGTAAATGTGGGCATTAGAACATGGTAGAGCTTTCTTAAGATTTATTTGTTTGGGTAGCTACTGCACACATCATGCACAAATACTTTGTGATAAAACGCCTAACAGTGATACGTAAAAGGCTGTTTATTGTGCTATGTTCTTGGACAAAGCCTTGGGTAAGCAGTTCAATACAGCTTCATCTCATCAGACTTTGGCACAACCACCCCACCGAGGTGCACTAGGGACATAGAAGAGATGCTGTCAACTGTACACCATGGGAAGCAGGAGGGAGAAGGAGTGTTTGTCTTGTGAGGAAACAGAGCAACAAGTCGCAGTAAGTCATTTGCTCCTTTTGCCACCTAATCAATGCCTCCTGAGCCACAGATAAACAAATGGGTTCCTCCTAAAAGGTCACGAAAGCCTTTACAAATTTCTGTGTTTACTGAGTTAAAGATCAATGTCATTCATTTTGCCACATAAGTTGGATTCCCTGTATGCACACAGACAGGCATATAATGCACATGTAACCACGCATGCAGTGTACATGCAAACACACAACTGAGTATTTGTGTGCAATCTTGCCTCCAAGGAACTATATCAGTGCCAGCATCTATCTTCTTAAAGGTTAAATGGGCAGAGCAGGCAGTGTGCTGTCAACTTATTTTTCAGAAACCATAAATTCAGTGCATAAAACTCACTGGAGTAAAACTCTCAAAAAGGAAAAGTACATTTTCTTTGCAGTCAGACAGCAAGATTTAAAGTGTCAATAAATGTTCAACAAAGCCTTTTCTTCCCCGTCTTTTACTGCAAAAGTGGAAACATTAATTTACATTTAATATTCATACAGGTATTGCCAAGTAAATAAATAAATAAACATGACAGAGGCACTAGATTCAATTTTAAATCATTTGCAGTAGATAAGTCAAGTTTTCTCTTGTGTTAAAGCCGATGCTCTTATGCTTCCAGTGGCTGTTGCAGTCAAGGGACATTTAATTTGAGGGTATACTGTACATTTAAGCATTATGTGTGAACTTTTCTGGGTGCCATGCTGTAATAGATTACTTCCACTATGATGTCAGCTGAAATGATAAAGTGTTATCATTTGTCCATGACCCGGTAATAAATCACCACATTCAATTTGAAGCTGATGACAGGGGAGGGGCCAGTGAACTAATGCCACGACGAGGTAAATTTAGGACACTCTTTCCTGTTGGCTGAATACAGATGACCTCAAGAGGATAATGTTGGAATCAATGTTGAGACAACAGTTATAGATTGTCTCTGCTACCACAGGGGGAATGGTCAGCCGAGACATGCTTTTACCTTATCGAATGCCAATGCAAAAGCTTGAATTGTGACTAAGACATTGTTTAGTTTCCTCCCTGTTCTCTCAACTTGGGACACTGATAATGATTTTCACTTTGACACAACAAGCCCTGTGTGTATATCATGAATAGAACTTGCGGTAGGGCACGTTCTGCCACCTCAGCAATTACAGAAAAGTAAATAGTGACCATCAAACAGAGCTTTGGTTTCACAATTAGACAGTTTGGTAATGAAAGGCGTGGTTCTCGACAAGAGGACAGAATGGTAGGAGACGACTCTGATGGGTTCATCTTTCTCATGACATCTCTCTCTCCCTCCCTCTTTCCTTAACTCACTATCTTACCATCGCTCCCTCTGCTTCATTTTGTCTGTCTGCTTTTCGTCCTCTCCAGCAGAGCACGGTGTAATCTCCCGCTCCCCTGTGGGTGCGGGGAGTAAATCAGCACAGCTGGATCACAGGCATCAATCTCAGGCAGCCCTCGGGATGGGCCACTTGTGAGCCCACAGGGAGGCATTTCCTCTTCATTTCAAATGAGAGACAAATGTTGCAGGGAGAGAGCAGCACACCACGGTAGGGGTTGCGGGAGTGAAGGTGAGTGAGGAGGAGGGTGGGCAGGGCTGACAAAGGTGGCGGTGGAGGGGTGGGGAGGTTTAGACAAGATTGGCAGAGAGCAAAAGTGACAGGGTGTGGAAAGGAGACGAGAGGGCGAAACAGGAAAGAAAGTATACACTGCAGAAAAATGTACAGTCAGCACTAACTCCCTGTCTACTAATGAAAAAGTGCTAGTAGTATGAGGTGATTTTACTTGTTTTCAGTGCAGCGGACTTTCTCCAAAACTGCAATGAAACTGAACGGCATCCATGAGCAATTCACCTTTATGGCACAGAGTATTTTAGTAGAGTGGGGGCTGGCTGCAGGAGATGGAGATGGATATGATCTCCTTTGCCCTCTCAGATGAGAAGGAGAGGGGCAGAATGTGAGTCAAATATACAGGACATATCCTACAGCACAGATCAGAAACCCCAAAATACACCAAAACAGCACTAAGGATTTAGTCTGGACTTAAATATCAACAACAAGATGACTGTGAATGTTTGTAAGTGAACAAAAGAATAGATTTTAAAGTTGAGCTTCAAAGTGTGGAGCTATTTTACTAATTTGACATCTTGTGTGTCTCCCGTAGATGGTCATATTTAGATTAGCAGTGACAGAAAATTGAACTTTTCATTAGCTTTTGTCGTTTTGGGCACTTTTATAACCCGGTGCTGTGTCAGTATAGATTAAATATAGTAGACATTAATTTCTGAGTGTGGTACTTTATGGCTTCAAAGGTTTTCTTTAAATGATGGTAATGCTACCTCACTTAATAGCCTTCATTATAATTAATTTTCATCATGAGGAAAAGTGACAGGGTTGATGTGGCACTGTAATAGCAAACTGCTGTTGCCTCATTTTGGCTAACAGTGATCTTCAGAAAGAGAGCAGGATGATGTTAGAACAAACTGCAACTGACTGAAGTTATTTTGACCTTTTGCTGAATCTGAGCAGGCTATCATGTCTGTCCGTGCATGAGAGTCAGAATGTCCATACCACTGACAAGGGCATAGCTCTACATTAACACGTTATTGTTTGGAATGTGAGTCTCATTATGAAAGCTTCTGGGGCTTCTCGCTGCAGTCGGCACATTTGATAGAAGAATTCAAGGCTGGCAATAAACTTTTAATGTAATTTGTTCTTTTAGAAAAGTGTTTCCAAACCTTTTGGTCACACTGTATATTATTTCTATTATTATGTTGTGAGAACTGGTGGTCTAATTTCCCAGCTGACCATACAAAATGAGCAAGTTCCATATTCAGTTTATGCAATAGCCACCAACATATAAATCACATAGTTTCAATATGATGCTAAGAAGGGACAAAAATAACTATTAAGCGGAAACAATGGCAACCACTGCAATGCGGTTTGTGTCATTTAAACTGATTAGGGATGTACAGTAAAAGTATTATTCTTCAAGGAAAGATGATTAAAAAAAGAAACACAACTCTTTACAACAACTATAGCCCATACATTGACAGGTAAACTATCCTTGAAAGTTATCTGGATGGTTATTTTAAAGTTGCTAATGGTTTTCAAATTGGTAAACAGTAAATAAATTGTGTTTGGTGCATGTTCAGCGAATATTTTAATGGGTGTTATAAAGTTTTGAAAATATTAACTATACCTATTTTCAAGTACAAAAGTTATGCTGGTCAAACATTAATGGAATAAATCACAGGTCTGTGAACCTAACGACACAGTTTCTGTCCTAACTTATTCACTGTTAATTTTTTACTTTTGCTGTGTGTTTGTTTAGATTTAACTGCCTCATTTAAACCAGGTTAACAATAAGACTGTACAGTAGTTTGGGTTAAAATATGATAGGTAAGTTTCCCTGTTCCCTTAATTCATACACAAGGCAACGCACCAAAACTAAATACCACCTTGTATGTAACTCTACATCTTTCACTTAACAGCTTGATTTGCTGTCCTGGTAATGAGAACTGGTACACTGATAAGTAATTACGAAACCACAAAGACATTTGGCCATCACTAACAAATACAAATGACAATATTGTTGCATTTGACAAACACAACAGTATTGTCATCCCTATGTAGCAGGTTTATGAGAGAAACTCAGAAAGTCTTCTCCAAGCACGACATCCCAGTGTACTTCAGACCCACCCACACACTCAGACAAAAATTGGTTCATCCCAAAGACAAAACTTAACAATGTAGTGTATGCTGTACAGTGTAGCCGGGAATGCTCAGACCTCTAAGACCTTGGAGAGACCAAACAGCCACTTCATAAACGCATGGCACAACACAGAAGAGCCACCTGGACGGGACAAGGCTCGGCTGTCCTTCTGCATCTAAAGGACAAAGGTCACTCTTTTGAGGACGGTAAGACAGATGATTTGAAAGAGGAGTGAAAGGAGCTATCTATGCCCACTGTGAACGACCATCTTTGAACAGAGGCGGTGGTTTACGACATCAGTTTTTGAGATCCCTTCCCAGACGCCTTAACGCCCACTCACATCTGGGCCATTTAACCTCAGAAAATCACATGATAGGGTGGGCAAGGTTTCGCAGTCGGTTCACCCAAAACCTTGACTGATTGTGACCCAAGCCTGTTTTCACACCTTAGCTTGTGAGATTAGGTAGAGGATCAATAGAGGGTCCATGACCCTCTTGGGGACACTCCCATAGGGCTTAAAATCTCTTAGAACTGAAGAAGCTTCTCAGATGAGAGGTGAAACGTCTTCAACAAACTTAAGGACTTCGACTTACACTAGAGACTTAACTACATTAACTATGATTCCAGTGTTTGTTAACATTAATAGAATAGATAATAAGTTTATTTTACTATTAATTTATAATGGATGTATAAATTATTCATTTTATATTTAGTATAACATGCTCCATCCTCCCTCCGGTACATATGTTTAGTTGTACATTACTAAATATTAGTCAAATGACTTTGAACGTGCCATAGTTATTGATATGCAACAACCTGCCCACTAAAGAGTCCAACACTGAAGCAGAAGACAAAGTCACACTCCTGCCAACTAAGAACAGGAAACTGAGGCTACAGTTCACGACTGGACAATAGAAGATTGGAAAAACTTTTCATTTCTATGTATGAATCTACACCACAAAGAAATAACGCACTTAGTATTAGCAGAGTGTAACTAATAAAGTGGCCAGTGTGTGTGGGTAGATAGAGAGACATGGATGTAGTGGAGGACATGCAGAAGGTTGGTGGAACTGAAGAGGATGCTAAGGTTAGATGGAGGCAGATGAGCCACAGTGGTGACTTCAGCTAAAAGAAGAAGAAGAAGAAGACAAAAAGAATTATATAAAGGTGAAGCTCTTGAACCATGAAGAGCTCATGCTCTCATTCAGCTGCAGCGCAAGACAAATGGTGAGATGAGCCTGGGGTTCGGGATGGACAGGTTTAAGGATATTACGGTGGTAAATACCTATCTATTAACCCAAAGTCCCGAATTGGCAGTCAAGAGCTCTTCCATTTTACTGATTAAGAGGCTCAATATTTTATGGGTTGTCATCACATAGCGTAAATCTGCTCGGCGCTGTCATGCTCAGATCTTATATGTACACTGAGAAGATTTAGTGGTCCACTTTGTACCACATTTTTCATGTAAGACGCAACTGCTACATTGCTACCTTTGGAATGTGAAGGCATTGACCAAAGTGCTTTTAACTGCGACAGCACAAAGCGCATTTTTCTCAAGAGCCTTTTCAGCCTGAGCCCATTATCTGCAGTTTCAGTTTCTCCAGGTGAAATTTATTGAAGCGAGTTTTTTTCTTTCTTCTTCTTTCTCTTGGTCTCCCGTCCCTTTCTGTTTTCTCCTCAGCAATTTTTTTTCGTGTTTATAAAAACAAGTAAAAACAATGTGAGAATAACTAAAAAATGGCCACAGTGACAATTTGAAATGTAATTATTCATTCCAAAGATCCTTTTAGTCATTGCTGTTTAAAGCTTCTAGCTATTTACTATTTCAAATTTGATGTGAAGGATGTGATTTCATAATCCTCTACCAATAATAAGGAACATGACAATTTGCACTAACTAGTTCATTAACTAAGAGAAATGTTTGGAGAAGGAAAAAAAAAAGCTCACTGTTATTCATACAGTGGCATTTTAACATTTTCCAAAAATGCAGCCTTCAAAATCTAGATAGAGTACAGCTTTTCTGATATGTATTGTCTTTTTTTTTTCTTTTTCAACAAAGAAGCCGTTAGCCTTGGGTTATGCTTGTAAATCACCCAAATGACATTTGTGCAGAGACGCCCGACTCTTGTCACAAGCCTGAATTCTACAAAGTCTATTTTCATTTGTGAAGGAGTTCATTCTCCATGTTTTGAAGCTGTCTCCAAAGAGTTGAAGTGCTTCAGCGGCACAGCCATGGGATGTGTTGACAAGTCACACAAAGAGCATACCTGTATGCGGGAGATTAGACTCCTCGGCTCAGCAAACACTAGAAGGGTAACAGTAAGCAAACAAGAGGTAAAGCCATTTTTCTAAAAGCGACATAATAATGTTCAGCTATTACAAAAATTGCATATGGATATAGAGGTGACTATGCACAATAAATAAGTCTTAAATGCCACAGTGTCATTTAATAAATAGTAATCTTTCATCTTCTTCAGACAGTGAAAGGTAGACAGGGCAATATGGCTGCTATCAGTAATGAGTTCTGGTGATAACTTTAGACTTTAATGTGTGTTTAATTGGAAATTGGCTTCTCATAGTGGAAAACAATACCTCAACTGCTAAGCGTTTGCTGTGGCTAATGCCTTATACAATCCAACATTAGTTATACTTTGTAAAAATTGTGATGAATGCTTGTTTGCTAAATGCTGCCACTGTACCAATATTAATCCATCAGTTTCCCTGAAGCCTTGCCTAAATGGAAATTCTAGACAGGAGATTGTGTGTAATGCAGTGCAAGGCTTTGAGGGCCCTCAGAGGAATCACAACAGGCAAGCTGCGGGTTCTACGCTGAATTAATCAGCTGGTACAATCTGTGAATGAACAGTCATCCCGGTTTAGGAGGGGCCCCGAGCAGAAAAAGCACATTAAGGAACATTGCCTTTCTTTTTGTCAGTACATTTTAATGCCTTGGCTATATCTCGGTAAAACATATCCTCCAAAAAGCTCTCCATAAAACAGTTTCCCAGAGAGATCAAACTCGCCTTCTCTGAGTGATATTTACCAGTCACCCAATTATTTTTAGCATGCTGTCAATGTGTGCTACACACGCCCACGTACCAGGAGACAGGGTTGTGGAGGGGTGTTTGATTGCGGCCTTAATACAGGAACCTTTGCGTCAGATGCAACAGCTGTCAAAGGAGCAGCTCCCTTCATTAGCAGTCCTTCCAGAGTGTTCCAGCAGCTCTGCACCAAAAGCCAAGAGTTGTGCTGGAAAATGCTCTAATCTTACAGCAAGGAATGATGGGGAGAGAGAAAGAAATAGAAGATTTGGAAAGGATTTAGGCAGGGAAAAGATTAGAAACCCATATCGGCCTTATCGTGCAGCCTCCACACTGGGGAGTTGAATGAAGCAGCTGTCAAATTTGAAACATACAAAAGCAGTAATCCTACAGTAAACAGAATGCTGGGTTTTAAATACAGCAAAATCCAGAGAGGGAGAGAGAGAGAGCAAGAGAGCAAGACTCTATCTGCATCTAAACAGCCTTCCTATGGTGAGTGCACTCTGCTAGGGTCTTCCAGTACACGGGCTTGACTGTCAGCACTGGCAGGAGATAGCTGGCCACATGGGGAGTGGGTGAGAGTGAGAACGTGCAAAGTCTCCCACAGAACAGGACATTTGGAGACTATTGATGTGTCATTATGAGTGACAGAAGGGTCCACAGTTAAGTTCAAGAGAGGGTTGTACATGGCCTGACAGTGGAGATTATTTGAGTACTCACCACCCTCTGTGACCCCAGTAGAGCAAAAGTGATACAGCCCGCGGAACAAAAGCGCAGGGGCCTGAGGTAGCCAATTGAGGAGATATCGTGTTGTCCCTCTACAATTGCTATTTAAAGTGGCCTTTAGTAACAGAACATTAGGAGGTGTGTGTTCACGCACATGAGTATGTGAAAGTGTGCATGATTTATTTATTTATTTACACTATTGACTGTGAAAATCAAAAATTAGAATACACTGCCTCATATGCCCTTGGCAGGATTCATTAACTAAGAAAAAAAAGTATTAAATGCAGTGGATATTTTTCATACTTGCTCATCTTTCTCATCTTTAATTTTTCAGTCTCTGTGACTCATCAGCCACTGATATTATCTTGGATGATTGTGAGGTCAGATAAAAATAATGCATGGACAGAAAGACAAAAGTGCAAATACTTAAACTCTCCTGCAATTATTTTCATCTATTTTTTTCACATCTTTAGCTTTGAGCACCTTTGCACCTTTGCTTTAATATTAAACGTACTCGGGTAGCATAATCAACAGTAGAAATATTGAGTTGATAAAAAAAGAAAGACAAAAAGGGGGAAAAAAAGGTACTGAGGAAACAAAGAAATGTAGAGATGTAATGATAATAAAAGTAGTGGCTCTTTAGAAAGCTTTTTCACATCCACACTCAGAGGCCGCAGCGACAGTGCTACAATGATGTCAGTAGTTGAACTGACAGTTTATTGCCCCATCCCATGAATACTTAATCCTTTTTTTGGAGCACATATTTCTAAAAGTTTCTGTCCTGGTTTGACAGTATGCATAGCAAAACAGAGTTCCATTACTGGCCATTATTTGCCATCTTTTATAATACTGAAAATACATGCATACCATATGCCCTCTTATGCTATATTCTCTACAGAAATCTCTTTCATTATGCGTGGTTGAAAAAGAACCAACACCATTATCATAGAAAAACACATTTTTTTAACCTCACTGCAGAGCAAACAACCAGGCAACCAATCAAACCTAGCATGCTAAATGCTATAGGCACCATGGCTGAACTACTGCACAGGCAGAATATTAAGTTGTAATCAGAGTTGGTGACCCTTTGAAGAAACAAACTCTACTTCATGCCTGTGCAGGAATTAAAACATTTTGCTCACAGAACACAATTTGAGTTTCTTTTGTATGCGTAGAGAAATGCCTTCAAACCACTGATTTGAAAGACATATTTGTGGGACTAATGGGGCTGTGGCCCAGCTGTGTCAAAACAGCCCGCAGACACGCTGCTGTGCGGTTGTTCGTGATTACTGAACAGGTCATTTATATATGCATATTCAGCAGCGCGTTTGATACCCCTCTCGACTTCTTTGGCCGATTGCTTTTAAAGCAGACTTGCGCTGCTTGGTATGCAACCCACACAGGCTCTCCTTCAGGGCATCATCAGTGGAGGCTGAAGTCTGATGAGGAAAAAGAGAGGGTGAAGAGAAGGAGAAAGAGAAAGAGAGAGAGAGGGAAAAAATGAAAGAGAAAATTCTTTACACAGCGTACCAGAGAAGGCACAGCATTTCCAAAAGGCGTCCATGTTTGGACCACAGTGTTTTGATTTGACCTATAGCTCAAAGGCAAACGGCTCCTTGGTCTCTCATCATACCAGTCATCGATTGCTGAGTAACTTCTGGCACCAATCTCCGACAACTACTTAACTGGTACACAAAACCATATCTTTCTGTGTTTTATGGCAGATAGCATCTGAAAATGAGTACCTTGGTTGCCTTTATCCTTCCTAACTTCACCTCATAACTCCTTTGGGAAATGCGGCAAGTTGATTTGCCATTTCTGAGCCAAGGCCTTAATTATGTACTAAGTCATGGCTGGCACAGAATTCTCATCTCCTTCTGCCGTATTTGGCCGACTCCCTGTGCTGTGCGTGCAGATTGAGTACTGGATGCAGTGTGGATGCAGTTTGGACTTGGGCCTTGATGGTCTCCAATCAATCCTGATGAGAGAAATTTGAGGTCATTGCTGTGGATGTTCGCAGTCCCTGCACAGCGCATACCTCCACATACAGTAGAAAAATCTCTCTACAGCTTCAAAGGCTATGCATCTATAATGACATACTGAACTAATAAAGGGAGTCAATCTGTTTTGTAAATCCCACTTGTGCAATTTTAGAATTAAAGGAAAATTTGAGTGGAGGAATGAAGAAAAAAAAAGCAAGAAGGGGAAGAAAGAAATAAGATTGCCTTCAATTGCCAGAAGCTTTCCAAAAACCCTTTCTTTTTTTCCCTCTCTTTCCTCTCGCTCTCCCTCTCTCTCTCTCTGAGCTTATTGGTATCTTATTAGATATGTCTCTGCCATACAAAGTTATTGTGCTGGGAGTCTTTTCAAGGTTCAAATCCCAGCAAAGCCTGTAATAATCTGTCAGCTGAAGGAGATACCCCTACAGACAAGGGCCTCCTAATCCACATAGATCAATAGCTGTCTGACTGGCTAACTCCCCAGTCCACTGTACCACTGTCCACCCAGTGACAGCCTCCTGTGGCTAGTGTCTCCCTCTCTGCCGCTGATCACATTCTCAAACTCTGAGTAGGCTATCACGAGGTTAATGAGTGGGATAATGGAGACATATTAGAGTCAATATATGACCTTTGGATACGGGTCAGGAGAGGCACTACGTAACACAGCCAATAAGCATCACTAGAACTAATAGGACCTTTATGGAATGCAGGCTTTCCAATTACATTGCATGCTTCAGCACACATCTGCATAAAGCTGTCCCGGTTTGTCAAAAAAACAGAGGATTTGCCAGAAGATCCAGCAATTTGAGTTGTAATTTTCCTACGTGGAATGAAAACAACATTATATGGCAGGTCTCGTATTTTTAATGTGGTTGAGAGTCTCTGGACTGACAGATTTGCATCTGAGTGAACTAAAATGAACTTAGAGGAGAACTGTATCTCAGTATCACCCTCCTTCATAAAAGACAAGGAAAAATGCATGCTGTCTTTCTTTCCTTCTCTCCTACCATCCTCCAAAAACCACAATCTCTCTTTCTGTCTGACTCCCTTCAGTTCTCCCAGCTCGAGGACAGAGCAGACAGTCTATGCCAAAAGAGATGGACTTGGAGAACGGTGAATGACGGTGATTTCATTCATTAGATTGGTTGAGATCACTGCTAGATTATAACCTCTGACAACGAGCTGTCATCTTTGAGACAGGAGACCATTGGTATTTTTGGTTCTTAATATGGCTATCTCCTGGGATGTCCGAGCCAATCTTGGCTGTAATGAGGGGCAGACAGAAGTGAGGAGCAGTACAGGATATTGTTCCTTCAGGCTGGTTAGCCTGCTTTATAAATCAGTTGTATGGTGAGTGAAGACACATGTCAAGTGCTCGCAGTGCTGTGGAATAGAAAATTGCATCATGACACGTCTCATATTTTTACTGAGAGCGACAGCAGTACCCAGATGAGACAGTCATTTTTTAGCATCATTTATGAGTGTGTGTACATTTTCATCTTGTAAGTCTAGGTACTTCGACACATCACTGATGTACTTGCAACAAGTAAATAATATTCCCCAAATGCCCCCAAAGTTCCAATAATACCTTTTCAAATATAGAGACCAACATAGTTATCGTTAAAATTAAGATATACACTTTGTGGTAGTTCGAATCATTTACTCCTCTGATGTTTTGAAAGTCAAAAGCAGCTCACATAATGCATTATCAAGAAACAATAAACACTAATAGTACTGTGAAAACATCTGTTGAGAATGTGTGAAATGTACATTTCTAATACTGGAGATTTACCATATATTTTGAGTTTTAAAAAGTGTGTTTAAAATACCGTTCTATGGCATTGATATTACAGTACACTATTTTGTTTATTTGGCGTCGGGTACAGAGAATTTCACGGAGGTCATGAAATTCACAGCGTCAGCTCTCTGGGGAAGAAATTGACAATGCAGTGGAGAAGAAAACTGATCTATTTTGCTCTAGGTTCATCTACACAACATCGCTGTCAAAGGATAAAGCTTCTGCTCTACGTATGCATGTGGACCTCACTGGATATCTGATTGCAAATATTCAAATATGTGAACATGTCTATGTTTCTGTCAAAGAACATTATTTGTAACACATAGGAACAAATTGTCAAGTGATTTTAACCCACCCCCCCTCTCCAATTAACCCTGTTGCAAGCCCTTGTTCATTCCTGACTTGGTGTAGATGTACATTTGTAACAAATGTTGTGAATTTTTGATTTGTGGCTTGAGGCAGTGGATTTCATATGCAAGCTTCAGTACTGATTATTTTGGAATAATCATTCCATTACACGAACATGTCTCCAAGGCATACTGTGTGTTGTGTGTTTCCTCAAAGTAAATATATTTTTATCAATGCAATAGTTTCAAACAGAGTAAAATATGAATTTCCTCCAAGCAATGAAAAAAAATTATCTGAAGGATGGTCCTAAATGAGGAAATGCCCACAACAATTTAAAACCTACAATACTGTAGGGGTTTGCTTTATCACAGCAAGAAGATGCTGTTAGGAAAATCATTATTCAAATTGTGTAAACAACTGATTAATGACAGACGATAACTGAACAAATTAAAACAAAAACAACTAGTTCTATGTTATCACACTATTATGATATTTGTAGGGTGTGCAGATTATGAGCATCTTTGGTAGTTTACATGCTAATCAACATTTATTTACCGTACCAATAGCAACTACATGCAGAGCCATGGCTACAGTGCTATAAGGCGTAATGAGAGTGGCTTGCAGTTAAAAAAACACAAGAGCAGAAAGGCCTTAACTTCATAAGCACAGCATGACTACCGTCTCATATTTTATGATTCCTGACACAGCTAAGGGGAAAGACATAATAATATACATATTTCATAAAGAAATAACACAAAAAAAGTCTTCTTAGCCTTGAAGGAAAAAACAAAACAAACAAACAAGTAAGAAATAAAATTGAATAGAATAAAACATGAAATATGAAACACTACATGCGAAATTGCATACAAACATACATAGTGTTGTAAAAAAGAAAATATACTCCCTTTCAAATCAAATAATTTCTGTATCAGGGTATAATAAAAAATTATCTGGTCCTTATCAGGTCTTAAAATTAGGCAAATGAAATGTCAGTTGAACCATGATGTACCGTGATTTACGCTGTGGCATTATCTTTTAAACAAAGAGCAAAATTGTCTCAAAAATAAGTATATCCCTAATAATTCAGAGAAATTAAGAGGGTAAGTAGCAGCCAGGTGCTGCTAATCAAATACACTTGATTAATTGACCGTAAGCACATGTAAACATCTCAATCAAAGAAGTTGAAGAAGTCTGCTGGAAATATTCAAGTGTGTGTTAATAAAATGCCATGGAGTAGATGTTCCAACAAATTCACCCCAAGGTCAGTCTGTGCAAGAGAAACTATGTAGACTGCAGTTGGCATGTTAAATGTTAAAGTTCATGACGATAAAATTAGAAAAAAGACTGAACAATATGGCTTGTTTGTATTGCCAGGAGAAAGCCTCTTCTCTGTAAAAATAACATGACAGCAAGACGTAGATTCAAATCTGAACAAACAACAAGACTTCTCGTAGAATGTCTGTCGGACAGATGGTATCAAAGTGGACGTGTTTAGCCATAATCCACAGATGTGATGTATCACAACAAAACAAACACAGCATATCATCACAGACAGCTCACATAAACTGTCACGCATGGTGATGGAGGGGTAATGATTTGGGCTTGTTTTGCATCCACAGGACCTGGGCACCTTGCTGTCATTGAACTGACCGTGAACTGCTCTGTGCACCAGACTGTTTTCAAATCAATTGTGAGGCCATCTGACAGATTTTGGGCCAAATTGCATCATGCAAGAGGATAATTATCATATGCACAAAATCAAATGACTGAAAAAAAAGAAGAAATCATGATAATGGCCCACTCAGTCCAGACTTCAGACTGAAATGTCATGTTGGGATGTTGAAATTTCATGTCCTGGTGCATAAAACCTAAAAGATTCTTACATGATGCAATTTAAATTGTAAATATAAATTGTAAATTCATGCCATTTATATACATATATACAGTGGCCTGCAAAAATATTCAGCCCCCTTGAACTTTTCCACATTTTGTCACATTACAGCCACAAATATGAATCAATTTTATTGGATTTCCACATGAAAGACCAATACAAAGTAGTGTGCACGTGAGAAGTGGAACGAAAATCATACATGATTCCAAACATTTATTTACAAATAAATAACTGAATTTTGGCAAAAAAGTTCCATTTTGGTTTCATCTGACCAGAGCATCTTCTTCCATATGTTTGCTGTGTCCCCGACATGGCTTGTGGCAAACTGCAAACGGGACTTCTTATGGTTTTCTGTTAACAATGGCTAATAGTTGTCCTATGGACAGATTCCCCCACCTGAGCTGTAGATCTCTGCAGCTCGTCCAGAGTCACCATGGGCCTCTTGGCTGCATTTCTGATCAGCGCTCTCCTTGTTCAGCCTGTGAGTTTAGGTGGAAGGCCTTGTCTTGGTAGGTCTACAGTTGTGCCATACTCCTTCCATTTCTGAATGATCGCTTGAACAGTGCTCCGTGGGATGTTCAAGGCTTGAGAAATCTTTTTGTAGCCTAAGCCTGCTTTAAATTTCTCAATAACTTTATCCCTGACCTGTCTGGTGTCTAAATCCAATCGAGAATCTGTGGCAAGATCTGAAAACTGCTGTTCACAAACGCTGTCCATCTAATCTGACTGAGCTGGAGCTGTTTTGCAAAGAAGAATGGGCAAGGATTTCAGTCTCTAGATGTGCAAAGCTGGTAGAGACATACCCTAAAAGACTGGCAGCTGGAATTGCAGAAAAAGGTGGTTCTACAAAGTATTGACTCAGGGGGCTGAATAATTACGCACACCCCATTTTTCAGTTATTTATTTGTAAAAAATGTTTGGAATCATGTATGATTTTCGTTCCACTTCTCACGTGTACACCACTTTGTGTTGGTCTTTCACGTGGAATTCCAATAAAATTGATTCATGTTTGTGGCTGTAATGTGACAAAATGTGGAAAAGTTAAAGGGGGCCGAATACTTTTGCAAGCCACTGTATAAAATGCAATAGTATTTGTATTTGGTTAGCAAAGCCTTGTGACAATCGACTCTCAATTAGTAAGTATAGGTTAAGTGTATCTGTTTCCAAATAAGATCAAGGCTATGTAGCAACATATACCTGACATGTGGTTTGGAGTGTTTGAGTGGAAAGCACAGAGATTTTGCAATGCTTTCATCAGGGTCCGCTCTGGCCTCTCTGCAGCGGCGCTAAATTGAAACTCTGCAGGGACACAAAGACTGTACAAATCACAATCACACAATCTCATCAGTGTAATAGATTGGGGAGGAGGTAAACCAGAAACTGGCATAAAATTCACTGCAAAAGCCACAGGTGCCCCAACAAATATGCACAACCCCCACTGAGGCCACATGAAGCATAGCTGAGCTTATACTTTGTATGTAAAACAATGCTTTGCTGAAGAAAAGGATGCATATTTACCTACTCCTATAGATAAGTAAAAACTAAATATAAACTGAAAGGTCATGCTGTATAGTTGCAACAAGCAGAAAAAGACTCAGTTCAAATTGAGTGCTGCTGTCTGTCTCTGGGGGCAAACCAAACCAAATATTTCTCAATTCATGAATTAAAACTTATTCCTCTCTCACTCTCTCCATTCCTGCCCTACGTTGAAGGCTAGATGATGAATTGGCCAAGTGTGAGCATGTGACGGGAACTGCATTGTTCATGGACGATCAACCCTTGCTGAAAAGTCTGGGGCAATGATGTGTTAGCACATCCTCCTGAGATGAGTCACCCTGATGCCTTCTGACAGGCCTCATTCCACTAGTGAGCGAGGCTAACCAGGAGTGCGCCTTAGCCCCAAACACATGCTTCAGGGTAGACTCCATCTGGCCCAAAATGAGAGCAAAGGAAGGGAGTTTAAAAATAACCAACAGAGAAGGTGTCGCAGAAAGACAACATGAAAGCATGCAAGCATGGTAGTCGGCTGCCATTGAAGCAGAACTGTACACCAGCCTAGAATGAGCAAAGGAACTTTATTAATTTGTTTTGTTTTATTCAGACAGAATAAAGTTCAATGAAAATGTTATCCCAACAGTGACGCCTATTCGAATAATATACATGACATGTGTAGCAAAAGCTAATCCACTTGTCAATTCAGAGAACTAATACATGTGACTTTTCACAGCTTTTTCCATCAGCTCAAACAATATCATCATGTTGGAGGGACATATGAATGGCATTTTCATAAAGCAGCCCGGATTAATATCTAATCTTTCATTTTGAGGGGGATCAAAGACAGTCTCACAATTATGGCTTCCTTTTTTTGGTTATAAAAAAATCGCCTATTTTTGTTATTTAAAGCAGAAAAGGTAATGGCCATCAAATGCCATCAAATGCCATCAAATGTAACTGCCATCAAATGTAACTGAGAACCATTTTAAGAAAACCAATATAGCAAAGTTTATTTTAAGATTGCATGAACTGAATCTTACAGTGGAAAATTCTTTTTTTTCCTTTTTGAAAGCTGCTTGTCTTTCACACATATCTTTAAACGTGTTAATCCTGATTGCTTTTGTGGTCCCGTGAAGCTGTTCTTTTGAGAACCCAAATATAGAGCTCCGCCCATGTCTCTTCTCTCTTCCATGAGTTCTTATCATCTCACCAGACTGTAGGCAGAAAACCAACATCAGAAAGAGTGCTCGTTTGAAGACCTGCTCTCTGCTGTCATGCTTCATTGTGGAGAGATATCTGTCCATTTCCTGTAAAAAAAATAAAAAATAAAAGTTTACGGTTCAGTTGGGATGCGTGGACCTGTGCCTCAAGCTTGGCATTACCCCCACCCACCCGTGCCTTTCTGATATCTTTGTGGTTGGTTAGTTGAACTTTGATGGAGAGGGAGGGGATGTACTAGGAGGTGCTGGGGTAAGAGGTTGGCTGGGGATGAACTGACAGGTTATTACTGGCTTTGTGGGGGATTATTCCATAAAAGCCCCCTCAGCCCTGTGGCCAGCATGGCCACAACCCCCACAAATAAGATAAAATAATCTCTGTAAAAGTGGTCTGAGAGACAGGGAGAGGGACTGTCAGACAGTTAGGCAGAGACAGATACCCAAATACCCTGGTGCTCCTGAATGAGAGAAAAATCTTCAATCTGTCCTAATTTCTTTGTTTCCTTTTTTTCTGAAAAAAACTGTGCCTGGGGATATGTCAGTTGGAATGAGATTAAACTCCCACAGTATAGAGATGGAAAACCAGAGTGGAACACATCTAAAATGCTTAGAGCTCCTGTTTAGAGAAGCTGTATTCTCTCTTCTGGTTCAACAGATGAGAATCTGACTCATGTGGGCTGTTGCATAAGCAGGTGCAATCATTATCAGGAACCTAGTTTGGTTGGAGGACACTATAATGCTGTAAGACGCAGGTCCACAATTTACACTGTAATTTTGCTGTTCAGTCGGGGACCAAGAACATAGAGACTGGCATTTATTTTTGATACCTGAAATTGAAGATTGAAGCACAGTGGAAATAAACAAGGACCGGCATAAAAACAATCGGGCATTTTAGAGGAACTTAAATATCAAAAGAATGTAGTCATTTATTTCTGTAATTTCCTCATATGGGCATACACTTTTTTAACAATAACTTGTTTTCTGGGATTTCTTTTACACTCACTCAGTTTTAGGAACGTGGTGTAAACAACTGTGCTGCTGGTGTGGAATCAAACATCAAAGACATGAGAATATACATGCATGTACATATATAGACATATATATTTTTAGCCAATATTTTTACCAATATTTTGATTAATTTTGTGGATTCCTAAAATTACTTAAAGACTAGGTATCTGTATTTCCTATCTGGCTCTATATATTATGGTTATTATTATTTTTAGTTGTAGTAGTGGTAGTATGAAAATGGTATGCTAAATACTGTCCTATTTGTTACCTTATATTTCCTTCATTCCCTACAATTTAGTAGAAGATTATATATTAAATCCCTGAAATGTGGAAATGTGTGGCTGAGATCAGGACTTTCATATTATCTCCTAATTCAGATAATATGAGTTTCAGCAGGGTCCTACATGCATATATTAGTAACATACCCATATAACAAACCCTGTACATCACAATATTATAATAATGAGTTTGCAATAACGAGTTTAAAATTAGGTTTGTTAACAAAGGAATAATGTCCCATGAGGTGCACGTTATTAGAGATTAATGAGCCAACAGGATATCAAACAGGGATGATTTGCATATTTCCATGAAAATTGCTATCAAAACAGGACAAACCATAACCTAGCGACACCTGTGAGTGTTGTCACAAATACCTGGAACAAGTATTGCCATGTCATAAGATTATAATGTAATGAAAACACGGCTCAGTAAATAGTGTGAACCTGGGGACGTGTATCCACATCTGCTGAGCGCACAGAGTTCTGCAGCTCAGCTATGCACCAGAAAGATCCTGTTATGCTAGCAAGATTCAAAGCCACTAACACTGGTTGGTTGACGAACAATGAATGAAATTAAACAGGATTTTAAGAAGATTGGCATTTCCCCGACAAATCAATTTCATGACTGTCACCAACGGCTGATGAGAGATGTGTACTAAAGCGAGCAGAATAGTGAAAGGGATGTGATGTGTGATGATTGTTTTTGTGATAATTTCCCATGGCTCAAACTTGCAACAGAAAAGGAACAAGAACATTACAAGTTTACTGATTTTTTTATTTTTTTATTTTTTGCTTTAAATGTTGCAGGGAAGTTGCAAGGAAATAAGTCATGTGGTGTGTACTTGGATATCTGAGCCATATATCTGTGTGTGTGTTTGTGGGGAAGGGAAAACTTTCCAGCTCTGCTCTTTTTATGCTCTTTGCCACAATCAGCCGCTGATGGTCTGTGTCACATGGCCTACAAAGACAGACTGACAATAAACCAGAGTCTGAGTCTGATAGAGACTCTGGCCAGCTGACGCCAGACAAGCGACCAAAACTTAGATGCTTTAATCATCAACACTGGCAAAATTTGTTTACCAGTTTTACTCAGGTTACCATAGTTACAACTTCATCAATTCCCTGGCTCACCAGCACCTCTCCCAGCAACTTGGGCTTCTCACAATTAAATGAGCCTGATCAAGCGATATTTAAAATGCACCACTATTTAAAACGCAAAGGAAAAGCAAATCAAGCACTCTCTAAATTAGCACCTCACTATGATCCAGTTACAGCTGTCTCTTGCTTTAGGTTTCCTCTAGATGACCACAAATTTAGCATAAACGATGTTAACCAAAAAGAAATAATATGCAAAGAGTGCTGTAGTTACACTTCAAATCAACACAAGTAATCTGTTCAAATGCCTGAAACCCAGTGTTGGGACTAACACGTTATTAAGTAACGCGTTACAGTAACTACGTTATTATTGTGGTAACGAGCACGGTAACTAGTTCTTATGTCAAAACCAGGAACGCGTTACTCGTTACTGGGATTTAGATAGGCTCGTTATTCGTTACTTCGTGTGGTGGCTATCGCGCAGCTTCCATAGATTCAATAACATTAACAAGTGGTGGAGGCCAGCAGGTGGATGAGGGAAAGGGGAGGCAAGAGGAGAGACCCGAAGTGGCCGCTGGTCCGAGTGTCAGGTGAACTGAACTTCAGGTAAGAAGTTATGACCTGCAGTCTATCTGGGTCAGATATAAACCAAGTTTAGGTGGAGTTTATTTTCGTTGTGCTGACTTTTTCGTACTGCGTACTAGCTAGCATGATGGAGTTTCTATACAGCTGGGTGGGTGCTATGTTACTGATGTTGAACTTTATTTTGTTCATAAGGTTAGTTAGTAGAGTTTCCAACCATGCCCTAAAAAACGGAATCGTCTTGTATTCAGAGAAAATATTTCGCGTTTGGTATTGAGGTGAAAAGGAACAGTTTGTCCCGGACTTCAGCTTCAATGAAAAAGACACAAAGCTGGAGTTATTCTGTGTCTTTGCTGCACAGCTGCCTCTTCTTTTCTCATTCTCTCACCCTCCCTCTCCTGTTTCTACTTCAATCATTAAACTGATCAATGATCAGCTGATCGGCTTTTCTCTCTTGTTTGTTTATCGCCCACTTTGCGCCAGAAACCAGCGGATGTCGCGTTAAACAACAGCAGCACGTTTAAGCTTGATCAGCTGTTGTTAGAATTTATTTAATATTAATTTCTACTATCAGCTGATGTTTGCTGGAGCCACAGCTGTAAAAGCTGCTGGTCATTATGTCGGTTTGGTTATCCGGTGAGAGGGAAACATGAGGATGAAACCAGGAGATGTCCTTACTGAATCATCAGAGCTGACAGCTGGTAACTGTGCAGGGGCGGGTCTAGCAAAGTGTTGTCAGGGGGCCAGGTAGGGCATTAACAGGGAAAGGGGGGCACAAAGAAATACTTTTCTTTCTTATTCTCATTTCAAATGTCTAGCTTTTAAAAAATAATTATCTGAGTCTTACAACAAACGATTGATAGATTGATGCATATATACCATCAAGACAGTGTACATCACTGTCACAACAGTGTTTGTTTTCATTCAAAGGCTTTATGATTTTTCCTATAATGGTGGGCAGTCTCTAGTCAAAATGCCCGGGACGATTTTTTGTCCCAGTCCAGCCCTGTATGCAGCTCATCTGCAGTCTGGTGTTACCTACATCTTCCTATTCAGAAGGCAGAATTTCCGAGTTCTGAGTACAATCGAAAGCACCACGACTGCAGGTTTTGCGTTGGATGTAAAAAGCAGGCTAAAATCATGGTGGCGGTCAACGACGGTCCAGGCGTGGAATTTCTCTCGTGGAAATATGCACATTATCTTTTCCTTTCTATTGGTAGGTGGCACAGTGCACTTGTGGCAAGTAAGCAAGCTAGAAGACTGGCAATCTTGCTGGGTATCCAGTTACGGAAGCAACACGTTAACAAGAGAATTCTGAGTAAAACCAAAGTTACTTTCCCTAGTAACTAATTACTTTGAAAGTAACGAGTAACTTGAAGTAACTGAGTTACTTTTGATAGAAGTAACTAGTAATGTGACTAAGTTACTAATTTAAAGTAACTTACCCAACACTGCTGAAACCACACCACAAACTGCAGTATATTTAATACATGAAGGCCAAGAAAAACAATGCAATAGTTGCTAACTTGAATCCTTCAACATGAACTTAAACATCCATAAAAGTGAACCCGTACAGCTTGTTTGGTCTTGTATCGCACTGAAATGCGACCATCAAATGACCATAGAGATCACATATTATTTGACCAAAGATGTGTCCAAGAAACACAGTGAGTTACAAATGTTTCTGAAAAATCATCAACATGCTGAACAATAGATAGATTTTCCCCTTGCAATTTGTAGCTTTGCGACACGTTTTATTCACATCCATCATCAGGTATGAATGAAGTGAGAGACATTAGATTACTTCTCTGCAGAGACTAATTTATAAAGATGAACTAGCACAATGTAAAAATTAATGCAGTGCCTTGATGATTTCTTCTAAGAAACTGGATTAAAGTGAATAAGCAGGACCGATTTCATTCTGAAGAGCTGAACAGATGTCAAGGTGTGAAAGCCTGAAACTATTGCACTGTTTACATCACACTGGAATAAAATATTTTTTGTCACTAAATTTTAGGAATCATGATCTCAATATTACACAAAATAATAGTAATTACCATTTTGTCTATAATCATGCAGCCCTAATATAAAGTCACTTAGTCACAAGTTTTGCAAGATGTTAGCTTGTTAATGTTCTGCATTAGGGTGTGAACAGTTTTTTTCTATGTCCCTGTAGCTATGGTTACCTACTTTTGATGCAGGCTGAGCAAGCAACTTACTTTAAAGCAATAAACAGTCAGTTTTTATGGAAGTACTTTGTAGTTGTCCTCAGGATTTAAGGGACACTCTACAGCCAGTTACAGTATAATCAGGTACTCCCTCAGACCATAATCTAAGTTATAATAATCATATCTCATTACCTGATACAAAAATAAAGCTGGAACTGGTTTTGTAGGTCCTTGGAGTGATGGAAGATTATCAAATGTGAGGCTGTGATATAATTAGAAAATCCAGTCCGGCCCTGCTTAAGACATAACTGCCAGAGGCTATTGCCCTCTGGTTGACAGACAGATGGTTTTACTTATTACTAAGGAGAAACTCAAAGTCAAGTCTGACCACACCTGCAGGAAAGAACACAAATATGCAAGAGGTTGCCAAAATAACATAGTAGACTCAACAACAAAAAAACAATCAAATCAAAATTGAATAAAAAAATAATATAGAAAAGTTAATATTTTTTTATATTTAAAAAACAAATAATAAATAAAAAAATAAAATAAAATAAAACCAAATGTTAACTGAGAAATCAACTTTAGAGTTGTGCAGTGTAATCTGCAGTATGTAGTGTTCAGTCAACCAAATGAAAGAATTACATGAAAGGATTCAAATTCATTTTCAAATAATACAACACAGTCAGTGCTGGAAACACATTACTTGAAGAGTGCTACTGGTACAAATATGATTTGTAAAAATGCTTTTTTCTTGCTGAAAATAGTTTATTAGTTTATTATTAATATAGTCCATTTACACATAGATCCCCCCCCTCCCCCCATTCAATGCAGAGCTCATAGAGCCTCTTTGGAAACATTCACGTATTTGAAGCCTTTTAGGTATATCTACACAAACTTCCCCCAAGCAGTCATGGAAGATGACCTGAGCCTGCTTCTGCTGGAGGTGTCTTCTTTCTGTTAAAAGGGAGTTTTTCCTTCCCACTGTCACCAAAGTGCTTACTCCTTGGGGGTCATATGAGTGTTGGGGTTTTCTCTGTTTTCTTTGTATTACTGTAAGGTTTTTACCTTACAAAATAAAATGGCTTAAGGCAACTGCTGTTGTGATTTGGCACTATATTAAAAAAATTGAACTGAATTGAACTTCTTACATCTGACTATGGGTAGTGTATGTCATTCCTTCCTGCTGATCCTCTCAAGCTCTGTTAAATTGGATAGGAAGCATCTATAAACTTCCTCCTTTAGGCCTCTTGGTTGTTTTGTGCAGTTTGACTGTAGCCTTTCTTGGTTTTCTTTAGAGACCTTTCTGAATTTGTTCTGCATTCATCCTCCCAAAGCACTGCACACTTGAGTGTAAGGATGATCCAGGTGATGAAAAAATGCTTTGAGTTGGCAGGAAATAGTGGTTGGAGTTCAGTTTGGTTCAGTTTCATTCAAATGATGTCAGTTCACAAAGGACATGTATCTCATTGTGCTTTACACTGTAGGATCCTAAGAGCAAGCATTTCCAGAAGGTTAGGGATAAAAAAAAATGCCCTGTCACTCTGTGCAGAATCTAATCGGTAAGAAATGTGATCTCTTTTTCTAGTCTCTGTTAACTCTCTTGCTGGACATTTTACGATCATCTGAAGGGATTTTTTTTGGAAGCTATTAGCACAATCTAGATGATATCCACAACTAGAAGTAACAAATGGAAGTTTTTTTGCTTGTTTGTTTGTTCTTTTATAGCATCACTCTCAGATGTAGGGGTAGGAAAGCATTCAAAGATTTTTTTCCTGGTCTTATTAGACGAGAGAGTTTTTTTTTCCATGCTCTGTACTCCTTTGCATTTAAACCAGACGATCATGGCTTTTACTCCAGAGGCCTCTCTTTGGGTGACATAGAGAGCTAATTGACAGTTGTCTTTCTGGAAGATCCTCCAGTTTCTGCAGAGGACTTCTAAAGGTCTGTTAAAGTGACTCTTGGTCATCTGCCTCATTCTCTTTTGTTTTACGAGCTCTGCTCTTTTGTCATTATTGGTTTCAGTAGATTTCTAATGTCTGTTCTTTTCTTGACTGACCTGTTGCACTGATATCCTTTCACAGTACCAAACTGGAATTCAGTGATTGACCCATGTGTGTGTGTATATATATATATATATATGGGTGTGTGTGCTCAGATAAGTAGCCTGTGTGATATGCTAATTAGCATGGAAAGATTGGACCCCGTGCATGACAGAACCAGCTGTCATGTATTGTAAGTCCCAACATTTTTTACTTTGAGTAACACCAGTATATATTGTATTTCTGCTACATTTGGGGGAGCTGATATATGATAAGAGCATAATAATATTTCAGTCCAATATCACATTAACAATACATAAAGGCCTTTGATTTTAGTGGGTGATCGTTTTCTCTGATACAAACCCCTTTATCATCAACTCGGTAATGCAGTGGAGATTAATGCAAATCACATTAATATTTAGTGCTAGCGTACTGTTATTAGCTTATATGATTTCTTTTACAAGACACATCTTATATTTTATGAGGAACAATCCCAGACAATCTGCATCCCAATTAGGTATTTCGCAGTGGACAGAGAAGGATGAAGCTTCATTAAATATCCTTGAAGTGAATGTCACTTTACTGGTATGCATCATTATTACAACTCATTAATCTTGATCTGCAAGAATGTGATAACACTCTTCATTAATGAGTCTGTGATTCACTCCAGCAGCTAATTTCAGAGGGAGTGACCACTGAGGTCTTCTGATCGCCAGCTCTAAGGATTACATCATAATGCAACTTTTCAAAATGGTTCCATGCTATGACTTTTACAGAATGACAAGCAGATACAATGACAACCTGACAACAAGAAATTGGATCAGATTACAACTTACGGGTTTTGTGATTTTGTGATGGCTGTCTTGCATCTTGTTCCACTCTGCATGGTCATTTTCACTTGTCATCAAAGTAATTAGCATTCGTTGACAATGATGAATGCTGGAGAAAATTTAAAAGTAAAATTAGCAATAGCCTGCTATAAAAAAACCTTAGAACATGTGAAACTATATCATTGACAAATTGAGAAAATACAGTTTTCTGAAAAAATAACACTCCATCGGTGTTATATTGATCAATATTTTAAAAGTCAAAACATATTCTCTGCCGCTCCCAATATTATAGGTAGCAGATATATTTATACAACATGAGTCTTTTAGTGTAAAGACCCCACAATATTACAGAAAAGAAATCAAGTGAAAAAGTCATGTTCATGAGGCTTGACAAATGCTACAGATTTCAGTGGAATTGGAGGCAAGCAGCTGGCTATTGTCTCTGGACTTCTTCCAGAAACAATAGCCTACTGCAGCCACAGCGTGGTAATAATTTAAAGAATGGATGAAAGTGAGCCAAAAGCTTTACAGCAAAATGCTGCTTGAGATAAAAGGAGATGCTTTAACTTCTTTTACAAGACACATTTTATATTTTATGAGGAACAACCTCAGAGAATCTGCATCGCAATTATGTATCTTGGAGTGGACAGAGAAAGCTGAAGCTTCACTTAAATTGAATACCTATTTTTAGATTTCTGTGGACAAGCACTGTTTGCATTGCTTGCCATGACAGTGCATCACTGCTTCATACTTAATAAACATGGTTACTTTGTTGTGCCTTTAAACTTGAGGAATTTTTGCCTTTTCTTCCATTCTTTTTAAATATTTGGTGTAACATATTAAAAAAAATGTAAATTAGAAGCAAGTTTCAAAGGGAGAGTCTTCAATATGTACTTTATTTTCTATTTGTATCATATAATATATGCTCGTTATTATTATCAATAGTAGTAGTAGCATTGGAAAAATGGTTAAAAAATATAATACAGTGTAATATTATCAGATTGAATGATGGATAAGTGAAATATGGCAGTAAATTAAAACCTTTTAAAACTCATTGCCAGTGAATTATTTGTGGATTTTATCAATATTATGCTTGTTGTTAGCTTTCTACTTATGTTATATAGCCTAGCTTTTATTAGTTTGTGACAGTGGTTGACTCAAAATAATTTAAGTTCATTTGGGTCCTGCTAGAAAAAAAATAATGATGTGCTACATTTTCCATTTCTGGACTTTTGAATGACCCTTGCATTTGACCCACAGGGGAAAAGCATGTGGAAAATCATCTTACCCTCGCTGCTTGAATGACTGACAGAGCTATCAAAGAAACAGAGAAGAGGAAAACAGTTGCCTGGAGAAACGGTATGATTGCTTATTGAAAAGCTGCTGGAGGTGAGGCCTGATGTCTGTGACATGCCTGAAATAGCATATGGCCATTGTCAAACTTTTCAGTCCAAGACACAGTGTTGTGCAATAGGTGGCATTTTCAAGCAATTTTCTACTTTTTTTCTGCAAAGTTCATGCAACACAATACAAATTTCTCAGTGAATGAAAGAAAGCCTTAGGCTAATGGTCACCTCACTTGGACATCAAAAGAGTCTAGCACAATTTACAGTCGAAGTGTTGGCCAGTGAGAAACAAAACAAAACATATGAAGAAAAGGAAAAGACACTGTTAATTCCTAGTGCATAATTCATGTTACATGAATATTTGTGTAATTAATGGGTATGTAAGGCAGTCTGTATCTTTTTTGTTATTGTTGTTTTTGTTTTTAAGCTGGAAAATCTGGAAGCTGATCAAGTGAGGAAAATATGTGTCCAATCACACATGAAAAAATACTGAAGAAATATGGAAAAAATACAAAACTGTACTAGTATGTACTTAACAGTATAGCGCACAGTCCTATTCTCTCTATTAAAAAAACAAACAAACAAAACATCTTTATCCTAATGGATAAAATCTATCCTAATGGATAAAGAGTAGTCAGTGTTTTTTTCGTTAACATGAAGCTTTCACTGTTCATCATTGTTCGCTCCTTATTGGGCAGCAAGCAGAGAACGAACAAGAAGTAGCTTTTTCACTGTCTTCCACTACATCAGAGTAGTTATCTTGTGATTAAGGTGTGCACATGAACTTCATTGACATCTGTGAATGCTGACCATTATCTTTTAATTAGACCAGTGAATTAAAACACTCCCTTGATGGTTCCCTAGGATTGGGATGAGCCGGTGATGGATGTGAGACAGAAATTACCACTCAAAGTACAGATGCCAAATCGACTTGACGATGAATCCGAGAAAATGCGATGACTGAATCATGTTTTATTAGCTTTCAGTTTAATCTTGTTCATCTGTGATTCAATTAAGGGAAATGTTTAAAATGTATAGATTGATTCACCAGATTGCTTGCTTGTAAATATAGGTTCACAGTGTTTGGGGGGAAATTTCTTAAAATAAGGTCAAAAATGAATCTTTCAATGTCACAACCTTTGGCTTTTTTATCTTTAATGTTTTAATGTTGATCTAGTCCTTGTCAGCGCCTTTTTAATAAGAATAAATAAATAAACAGGTCGCATTGGGGATCCACTGGCATCCAAGAAAAGATTGAAAAATAAAAATGATGAAGTAAATCTTTAAAACCACAAAACTACAACTTTTCCCTTGTTCTCACTTTACTTTCCACTAAACGATGTAAATGATGCAAGTGATTCAAAAAGCTGTTTTCAGTAGATTTAACTGATTCTTTAAAGTAAGTGACATAATCTAAGTTCCTTTTGTTGAAAGTGGACCTAAATGTAGTTACAGGAATACACCAACCAGTCAGACAGTTATTAAACTCTAGTTGATAAACTGTGACTCTGTGTCAGCATAGTGATGTGCATGGTGTAATTTGTTGTTATATCTTCACTGATTCTGTCTCAGCACCTCTATAATCTTTTACGAGTGTAGTCAGTACTGTCGCGATATGTGTGTAAATACATGCAACAAACTCACTTGTGGATGGATGTTTTTGCTCCCTGATGCTGCAAGTTTGAGTAAACCAGAAGAAATATTCTGCAAACAGCTGAATCCTCGACAAAAGCCTTGAGAGATTGTTCTGTTTGGGTTTTTTATTCAAAACTCAGATTATATCATTACCTGTCAGTCTTGTGCATCTGATAGGTCACAAACTCTGTCCCCTCCGTGAATCACCACCTCCTCCAGGGGCTAGGTTTGCCACTGGTGGTATCCCCGGGGCAAATTGGTCCCAGGTGAAGGGAGAGACCAAGTGCAATTTAAAAGATTCCTTTGATATAAAAATAAAACAATTTCTACATTCGCCTATGGTCATGAACTCTGGGTAGTGACCAAAAGAATGAGATCACAGATAAATGGCAGACACCCTTCTGGGCTCTCTCTCAGAGATAGGGTGTAGAGTTTGGCTATTCTGGAGAAAGTCAGAGCATGGCAGCTTCTCCTCCAAATTGAAAATAGCCAGCTTAGTTTGTTTAGGGATCTGACTAGGATGACTGGTGCCTCCTAAATGAGGTGTGGAAGGGGGGCCCTAGGGCAGACCCCGAACCTAATGACAACCCTGCATGCCTTAGCTAACTTGGAAATGCAGAATTGGCCTGGGAGAGACAGTTCTCTACTTTGACTGCTGCACCTGTAACAAAGACCCAAAGATTGATCAAGGAACTATAATGGAATGTGGATAAATCAAATCAAATCAAATCACTTTTATTGTCACATCACATGTGCAGGTACATTGGTACAGCACATGTGAGTGAAATTCTTGTGTGCGAGCTTCACAAGCAACAGAGTTGTGCAAAATACAATAATGTAAACAAGCAAAATACAAAATGGCTACATCTGAAACTAATAAATATATGTACAATATATAATAGTATATGCATTTCTGGATGTGTATACTAAATATTTTTCTACGTGTGTGTGTGTGTGTGTGTGTGTGTGTGTGTGTGTACACATATTTTACAAATTAAATAGAGTAAACAATAAATAAAATATATAAAATAAAATATACAGAGTTGAATATGTGCAAAACAGTGGCGTTACTGTACAGTATGGAGTGCATAATGTTAAAGTTCCAGTAGTGAAGCTGAGGTGTCTATGACGTGTTCAGCAGTCTGATGGCCTGATGGAAAAAGCTGTCTCTCAGTCTGCTGGTATGGGACCGGATGCTGCAGAACCTCCTTCCTGATGGAAGCAGTCTGAACAGTTTATGGCTGGGGTGACTGGAGTCCTTGATGATCCTCCCCGCTTTCCTCAGGCACCGCTTCCTGTAGATGTCTTGGAGGGAGGGAAGCTCACCTCCAATTATCCGTTCAGAGCACCGCACTACTCGCTGGAGAGCTTTGCAGTTGTAGGCGGTGCTGTTGCCATACCAGGTGGTGATGCATCCAGTGAGGATGCTCTCAATGGCACAGTGATAGAAGGTCCTGAGGATGCGGGGGCTCATGCTGAATCCTTTCAGTCTCCTGAGAAAGAAGAGGCGCTGCTGCGCCTTCTTCACTGTTTTGTTTGTGTGTACTGACCACGTAAGATCCTCAGCCAGCTGTACACCAAGGAACCGGAAGCTGCTCACTCTCTCCACAGCAGCGCCGTTGATGGTGATGGGGGTGTGTACTTCTCTGCACCTCCGGAAGTCCACTATCAACTCCTTTGTCTTTGCGACGTTGAGGGTGAGATGGTTGTCTTGACACCAGTGGGTCAGGGCGCTGACCTCCTCCCTGTAAGCTGTCTCATCACTGTTGGTGATAAGACCCACCACTGTAGTGTCGTCCGCAAACTTCACAATGATGTTGGAGTTGTTAGTGGCCGTGCAGTCGTAGGTGTAGAGTGAGTACAGGAGAGGGCTCAGTACACACCCCTGTGGAGCACCAGTGTTCAGTGTGACGGGGGATGAGGTGATGCTGCCCAGTCTGACCACTTGGCGTCTGTCAGACAGGAAGCTAAGGATCCAGCTGCAGAGGGAGCTGCTCAGTCCTAGATCCTGCAGTTTCCTGTCCAGCTTCGAGGGAACGATGGTATTGAATGCTGAGCTGTAATCTACAAACAGCATTCTCACATACGTGTCTCTCTTCTCCAGGTGTGACAGGGCAGTATGTAGTGTCAGGGCTATGGCATCATCAGTGGACCTGTTGTGGCGGTATGCGAACTGTAGAGGGTCCAGTGAGTCAGGTAGTGCAGAGCAGATGAAGTCCCTGACCAGCTTCTCGAAGCATTTGCTTACGATGGGGGTCAGGGCTACAGGTCGCCAGTCGTTCAATGAGGAGATGGTGGAGGATTTGGGTACAGGGACGATGGTGGCCATTTTGAAGCAGGCTGGGACTACAGACAGAGAGAGGGAAAGGTTGAAGATGTGCGTGAACACTCCAGCCAGCTGAGCCGCGCATGACTTGAGGACGCGGCCGGGAATCCCGTCCGGACCAGTAGCTTTGCGTGCGTTCACCTTCCTGAAGCACCTCCGCACATCCTCCTCAGACACAGTGTGCGCACTGACGTCATCCGCGGTGCGCACACTGTCCGGTCTCATGGTGTTCGCTGTGTCGAATCTAGCGTAGAATACGTTTAGATCCTCACACAGAGAGGCCGTGGTCTGCGGTGTGCTGGTTTTCCCTCTAAAGTCTGTGATCGTGTTTAGTCCCTGCCACATACTCCGAGGGTTGTCAAACTGTTGCTCCACCCTGTCCCTGTACTCACGTTTGGCTGCTTTGATAGTCTTCCGGAGTTGGTAATGTGTGTGTGTTTGTAGTCTGATGTGTTCGCGGAGGCAAAGGCGGTGCTCCGTGCCGCGCGAACATCTCCGTTAATCCAGGGTTTTTGATTTGGGAAGGATTTAACTGTTCTGGATGGGACGACATCTTCCACGCATTTCCTGATAAATCCGCAGACTGAGTCTGTGTATTCATCAATGTCCCTAGCAGCCACGTGAAACATTTCCCAGTCCGCGTGATCAAAACAGTCCCGCAGCGCAGACTCCGATCGGTCCGTCCAACAGTGCACCGCCCTCCGGGTTGGAGCTTCCTGTTTCAGCTTCTGCCTGTAGGCGGGCAGGAGCAGGATGGAGCGGTGATCTGATTGGCCGAATGGGGCGCGGGGGAGGGCTTTGTACGCATCCCGGAAAGAGGTGTAGCAGTGGTCGAGTAGCCGATCTCCACGAGTGTTAAAATGGATGTGTTGGTGGAGTTTGGGTGAGACTTTCTTCAGGTTTCCCTTATTAAAGTCTCCGGCTGTGATAAACGCTGCTTCTGGGTGTGCGGTTTCCTCGCTGCTGATCGCGCTGTACAGTTCCCTGAGTGCTCGGTCAGTGTCGGCTTGTGGGGGAATGTAAACAGCCGTAATAATCACTGCTGTAAATTCCCTCGGTAGCCAGAATGGCCGGCACTTAATCATCAGGTACTCCAGGTCCGGTGAGCAGAAGGATTTGACCGGGTGCACGTTCGCATAATCACACCAGCTGTTGTTGATCATGAAACACACACCACCGCCTCTGCTTTTCCCAGTAAGATCCTGTGACCTGTCCGCGCGATGCACGGAGAACCCCGGTAGTTGTATTGCGGAGTCCGGTACCTTGTCCGATAGCCAGGTTTCTGTGAGGCAGATCACGCAGCAGTCCCGCATCTCTCGCTGGAATGAGATCCGTGCTCGAAGCTCGCACAGCTTGTTCTCCAGAGACTGCACATTAGCCAGTAATAAACTGGGTAACAGTGGTCTGTTAGTGTGCCGTCTCAGTCGAACCAGAACGCCAGATCTTCTCCCTCTGCGTCGGCGTTTGCGGCCTCCAGTGCCAGAGAACAAAGGCGTCTCAGGTGAGGTGAATGGGGGGTCTGCAAACGGAGCGTCCGTGTTGCAAAACTTGAACTCCGGAAAGTTATAAGAAAGACCGTCTTTTATGTCCAGTAAGGTTTGTCGGTCGTACACAAGGAGACATGTGCTACTCGCGAAAAAAATGAAGGAAAAGTAAAATTAAACACAGAAAAAAGCTGTTGCTTGGGGGAGCTCGCGACAAGGCTGCCATACTCGGCGCCATCTTCCTGATATTAGGATTTTGTCTTGCATGCACAAAAAAAACCTTTTTTTTTCAAATAAAGAGTGGAAGAGAGACTGAAAGTGGGTGTCTTGGGTTAATGTTGATAGTGTTGGCACCTTACTTTGCCTTACCTTGTTTTGAATGTTTTTCCAACACTCACTTAAACACTCAAACTGCAGGACACACATACATAGGTCTGTTTGTGAATCCATTAGTGTGCCAGCATACATTTTAGTTTTAGTTTTAAGTTTTAAGTGATATATATAAATGCTTGCTTTCGGGACTTTTTTAAAAACGTGACCAGGGTACAAGTTCATACATAAAAACCAACCTGTTCTGATTTTAGATAATGGAAAGGAATACAGGGAGTGCAGAATTATTAGGCAAGTTGTATTTTTGAGGAATAATTTTATAATTGAACAACAACCATGTTCTCAATGAACCCAAAAAACTCATTAATATCAAAGCTGAATGTTTTTGGAAGTAGTTTTTAGTTTTAGCTATTTTAGGGGGATATCTGTGTGTGCAGGTGACTATTACTGTGCATAATTATTAGGCAACTTAACAAAAAACAAATATATACCCATTTCAATTATTTATTTTTACCAGTGAAACCAATATAACATCTCCACATTCACAAATATACATTTCTGACATTCAAAAACAAAACAAAAACAAATCAGCGACCAATATAGCCACCTTTCTTTGCAAGGACATTCAAAAGCCTGCCATCCATGGATTCTGTCAGTGTTTTGATCTGTTCACCATCAACATTGCGTGCAGCAGCAACCACAGCCTCCCAGACACTGTTCAGAGAGGTGTACCGTTTTCCCTCCTTGTAAATCTCACATTTGATGATGGACCACAGGTTCTCAATGGGGTTCAGATCAGGTGAACAAGGAGGCCATGTCATTAGTTTTTCTTCTTTTATACCCTGTCTTGCCAGCCACGCTGTGGAGTACTTGGACGCGTGTGATGGAGCATTGTCCTGCATGAAAATCATGTTTTTCTTGAAGGATGCAGACTTCTTCCTGTACCACTGCTTGAAGAAGGTGTCTTCCAGAAACTGGCAGTAGGACTGGGAGTTGAGCTTGTTGACTATTTTGAATGAAACACTTGATTGTTCGATGATCACGCTTCAGAAGCTTTGCAATTTTGAGACTGCTGCATCCCTCTGCAAGATATCTCACTATTTTTGACTTTTCTGAGCCTGTCAAGTCCTTCTTTTGACCCATTTTGCCAAAGGAAAGCACGTTGCCTAATAATTATGCACACCTGATATAGGGTGTTGATGTCATTAGACCACACCCCTTCTCATTACAGAGATGCACATCACCTAATATGCTTAATTGGTAGTAGGCTTTCGAGCCTATACAGCTTGGAGTAAGACAACATGCATGAAGAGGATGATGTGGACAAAATACTCTTTTGCCTAATAATTCTGCACTCCCTGTACATGTATGAATGAGTTTGGCATTCCCAGTCACAATATCTTTCTACTGTAGCTGTTTTCCATGCAGCTTGAAAACTCAGTTAATGTATAGACCTTAAGTAGTGAAAACCACTGTGAATATAGAAAAATGTTATAAATCAAAGTTCAGAAGTTAACTAATATGCCAGTTAATTTACACAACATGTTTACAGTGTTTACATTTTGTTTAACATATATGCTTTGACGACAATTTGATCTGATATCAAGAGCAGTGCACTTTTGCTAATGCACATAGCAACAGATTTGTAACAGACAGCAATAGATTTGCCTCTTGACGCTGTGTTATTGGGAACTAATTGCATGTAATTGCCAACTTGACCCTGTTCGGTCAAAACAACATAGTATGCCTACACATAAAATGGCAATCCATGGAATTGCCATTTTATTGCCATCTTTATGCACCAAATCAGTTTGAAGATGGAAGTCGGGAATCAAAAACTGGTTCTTGTGGAGGACTGGTTCTCAGTAGTTCAGTTCTTTGGAGTTGTTAGTCTGCTTTCCAATCAGTTCCGCTTATTGGCTCTTCTTGCACTTGAGCTACAAGAATGACAGCTCAATGGTAAAGTGAAAACTGTATCCAGAACAGAAAGAACTGCGTTATGATGCTAACACAATTTTGACTCTTTGCAGCAAATGCACAGACAACATGCTAATGTAAAGCTAGCAAAGAACTCAAAGCGTTGATAATGCTGCTGTCCCCAGCCCAGCAGCCACAACCTGAGCTTCAACAGGTAACAAACAAAGGAAGAGTCAGGCTTTAGTCTCTGTTTCTACCTGTTCGTGTTTCTAAAGTAGCATCACTGTTGTGGTTGCTTTAAAGTCTGTTTGGTTGATTTTCATCTTTGCTTTGTGATTGTGTTCATACCACAATACTAAGAGAAAGGGTTAGGGTTAGGGATTTGTGTTGTATGTGGGACTGTAGCCTGCGGTTTATATTGTTAACTGGCAATTAAGAGACAAGGGTTTCAGGTGAATGTGCAGAGAAACACGAGTAATGTCAGAAGTAATGTAACAAATAAGTTATTAAGTAATGTATTTGATTACTTTTAATAAAAGTGTTCTATATAATTTGTGTAATACATCACTTTTATAAGTAACAACACCAACACTTATCACTACAAAGAGTGTCCAACATGCACAACATTTGACCACATAGCATGTGGTCAAATGCACACAGTACATAATTTGCACTTTATCTTTCTTCTCTGAACCTTATCCGTACCTTATTATATACATCTGTACTATGTAAATATGTATATTTTTATAGTCTTCTCATTCAACTCATTACAGTGCAATATCTTGCACGTCATGGATATATATTTATAAGCACAAACATATGGACTTTTACATTGTTTTTTTATATATTTTTTTACTTTTAACTTTTGTTTCTTTTCCTTTTTTTCTTAGCTTATGTAAAATCCTTTTTAGCATGTTTGCACAGTCGGGGGGAGTACTTTTTTAGCCAGAAAAAACATTTCACTGTATGTTGTACCAGCTATAACTACATGTGACAAATAAATAAAGAATTGAATTGAATTGCAATTAATGTGCACTAATGTAATGTGTTTGATATGCTGTTTAGCGATGGTGGTGACTGTCAAAGCGGAGCCAATGAGCACACAATGAGAACGTGAGTGATCTGAAATCTGATTCCAGTCTTCAAAGGCTTCAGAGGCAAGATCGCAAGTTGATTGCACATGGTCGCAGTAATTTTGGTCATGCGGCAGACTCCACTGCTTTCCTTAGTGTGACTGTAGCCTAAAGTAGATCCATTATCACATAATGAAGATTACATCTACTTAATATTATAATGCTATGCTATTGCTGAAGTCACACCCATCAGTTCAGATTGGTAATTTTAAGTGTCAGGAATTTAAAGCCAAGTCATGAATGATAGTCAACCGTGTTTCTATGTCATCTACAGACCATTTTCACAAGGTTCTAAGAGCCATGAGTGCAAAAATTACATTCATGAGAAAAAAAAAAGAAATGCTGCAGCAAACTGGCTGAAAATACATGTTCTGAAAAAGATGAGATAAATTTTACCATTTTGCTTTGACTGAGAGCCCAGCAGCACTCGGGGGCTCAAAACTTTTTCCATTTTCTGACAAAACCAGAAAGGACTTTGATTGTTTATGTGACACTTTGTACCTTTCAGGTCGTCCACGGCTGCTCCACTTTCACAACAACATACCTCCAGTTTGTTTAAAGGATTTGATTTTATTTGCCATATAGAAAAATTGATTGTTATTTTTGTTTGAAATGTAAAACACAAGTATGATGCTTTGGCATGAAAAACTGACTAGATTATACAGCTTTCAGTTCATTGTCTCACAATCTCTCCTTGGCACATATCCTGTGGCTCATGTGATTGTGGGTGACAGCTCAGGCTCTATGTTGGATACAACAGTTGGCAGCTTGGGAGCCTGATTTGCTCTAAGCTGTTGGGGTACAAATACTGGTAGCAAAATAAAAATAATTCATGCTTTACACAAGATGTCTGGCTAAATGGGTATGACAAAAAAAAGAAAAAGAAGTTATGTTTGCATGTGGCCAGAACTGCCAAATTTGAACCCCAAATCAAAATTGGGTGTCCTGGGCAGTAAAATGTCTCATTAATATTTGGAAAGTATTCACTCTCTTTCTGATTTCTTAGGGTTTTGTTTCTTTACATATTTATTACACCTAAATGTTCCAGATTATCAAACATTTTAATATTAGACAAAGAAAATCAAATTTAATACAAAATACACGTTTTAAATGATGATTTCATTTATTCGGGGGGAAAAAACAAAACCTACCTGGCCCTTTGTAAAAAGGTAATTTCCCCTAAACCTAATAACTGCCACCCTTGACAGCAAGAAGTGCAATCAAGTGTTTGCAATAATTGGCAGTGTTTCACCTGCTGTGGAGGAATTTTGGCCCACTCTTCTTTGCAGAATTGCTTTAATTCAACTAAATTGGAGGGGTTTTGATGCATGAACGACTGTTTAAGGCCATGCCAAAGCATCTCAATGGACCATGTAGGTTCTCATCCAGGTCATGGTAGTCTTGAGAGCTTGAAAATGAAGGCAGTTGGACTTCACAGTCACAGATGTCAGTGACTTTGTTTCCAGCTGTTTTTTGAAAAACCTGAAGAAGTTAAAGCGCGCAAACTGATGGCCAGACATTCCCCTTTAGGATCTTCAGGTAGAGAACATAGTTGGTTCCATCAACTATGGCAAGTGTTCTGGGTCTTGAAGCAACAAAGCAGCTCCAGACCCTACACACTAACACCACTATGTTGGACTGTTCCTATGGTGGTATTTCTTCATGAAATGCTGTCCTAGTTTTATGTGACTGTAACAAGAAAGTTCAACTTTTGGCTCATGAGTGCAAGAAATCTTTTCCCAAAGGTCTTGGGGATCATCAAAATGTTTTTTTGGCAAATGTGAGACAAGCCTTTGTTTTCTTTTTGGTCAGTGGTCATTTTCTCTTTGGAGCTTTTCCATGGATGCCATTTTTGCCCAGTTTCTTATTTTTTTATATTTTTGAGTCATGATCTCTGACCGTAACTGAAGAAAGTAAGCCCTTTAGTTCTGATGTCGATGTTGTTCTGGATTCTTTTCTGTTCTAGTAGATGAGTCATCAGTGTGTTCTTAGAGTAATGTACTGTTCCTGGCTTTCTGCATTGGTGGAATGGTTTAGTCTCAAAGACTTAGAAATGGCTTTCCAGACTGACAGATGTCGATGACTTTGTTTTTCAGCTGTTCCTTTAGATCATGGCATAATCTTTTTCAGTTCATTTAACCAACTTCACTTCGTCAGACAGGTTCTGTCTAAACGATTTATTCATTCAGCATGTCTGGGAGTAATACGGTTTCGGTGTTTCTAGTGAAATTGAACTCATTACAAAAAACAGACACCTTCTCAAAACATGCTTAATCACAGGTAATTAATGAACAAGAATTAACTTAGCTCATTAATTAACAATCCCGCCCTACTTATTTTGTAACCAATATTCCTTTTGCAATTAAGTAAAAAAAAAAAAAAAGAAGCTCTTTTATACACTATACAGCTGCCATACCTAAACAACACTGACAGTACTTCAAGTTTCACAAATTTCTCACACTTCACTGAGAGCACAGAAAAAGTAACAGTTCAAATTCTCTGTCAATGAGGCTACTAACTATGTTTGGTATACTGATAATGGAGGCGCTTTGACACGTCAGTAAATTTGTCAAGGACATAGAAATCCACCTTCTATGCCTCGACACCCTCAGTTTCAGTGGGGTGAGTGGGCTGGTGTTGTGACATGTTGTGGCTTTTGCAAGAAAACAATGTCACCATACTTAGGCTAAGAGTTCTTAAGTTTTTTTTTTTCTTTTAATTCTGTGCTTTGTTCACTGTGTTCACAGTTAAATGTGAGTAAATAATGGATCCATTCCAGGTAGCATTCATACCCTTGTCATGCTGTAAGCTGGACTGTGCTATGAAGCTATTATCTCCTTGAGAAAAAGTAGAAACTCTATAACATTTTCATGATGAACGTATTCCATTGGGGTTAACCTTCTACTTAGGCTTGAGCTTTGTCTCATTATAGGCATCAGTGTTATTGTAATGGTAGAAAGTTAGCAGAGTAGATGTATAGCTAGTGACCAACTGGCATTAACCAAATGCCAGTTGGTCATTACAGCCAAAAGGGAAATATATATATGTAAAAAAACAAAAAAACATTTACCCTTCATTTTCACTTCACAGACTTACGCAAGAAGGAATCAGTCAGTTTTATTTTCCCACTCTCATTCTCCTTTGAAACACTGACACGAAATGTGTCAAACCCTACAAATTACTTTTCATTAATTTCAGATACCAGTCAGCAATTTGACTGACCCTGAGCTAAAACTTGCAAGTCTGGCTTACTCAATTCATCTTATTGATTTTTTTTGCATATGTCCTTCGCAAAATTGAAATTGCGCCCCCGATATGAACGTTGGAAATTGGGTAAAGCTTAAAACCATGTGAATAAGAAGTAAGTTGGGAGTTGATTAAACATTTCCTGTTGACAAGAATTATATATCATTCATGAGTCGTACAGTTAATTTAGACTGCTCTGTGAATGCTGACTTGAAGGATTAGATCCACGGGAAGCTTAGATGTGAAAAAGAAGAAAAGCATGGCCAAGTATGTGTGCATCATTGTTAATCCCCCGATTCTGCTTTCAGGTTTTTTAATTAATTAAAGGATGCATGGCAGAAATTGAGCCGTAAGCTCCAACGCTGTGCCTTTTTAATTCCACCTTCATGTTTTATGACCAGTGCCTGAACGCCTGGTGATTCTTTCTTGGGCAGCACCTATCTCTTTCTTCTTGCCTTTCTAAAGTGTGCATTCCTTTCTTTATCACATTTATCACAACAGCTTCACCTCTCACCTGTAGTCACTCCCATCTCCTACTGTATACTCAGCTTCACCCGCACTCCACACCTACTTCATTTGTCACTTCAACGCTATCTATTTATGGTATGATGTATTTATTTTTACTTAGGATGGTGTAATGAGCATTTTTCTGTATCTCTGGAGTCTTTTCATGTCATTAGAAATGAAAAAGAATGATGAATAATAGATCTGATGATGAGATATCTCCAGAAATATGTCACAGAACTCTCAACAGTGAGATGAGAGGAAAGAGACAAGGTGCTTTTCTTCAACAGGACTGAATATCCAACTAGTTAATACCTCATGGCTGATTTTAAATCAATCTGAAGGACACCTGACAAATGTGAGTGCAATTTATTAGCACCCACAACTTAACCATGACTATTATAATTTGTTACTCCCAACTCTGAAGAGGTCCTTTTTCTTTGAGCTGTGTGACGTATCTCACACCCCAGCAGGGTTTGTGAGCGGGCTAAAGTAAGCGCAAGCCCCCTATTGGTTCTGTGTGACTCCTGAGGCTCGCATGCCCTGCCAGTTTTTCTCCATACACAGCGCTCTCAGCTCTGTCAGCTTAATTGGCTCGCCTCCCATCAGCTAGATACCCCAACCCCATCCTAATTGGCTCTCTTTTAGCTACCCAGCCAATGCTATTGTTCAGGTACACAGTGTGTCACTATGGATGCGGTGATCATTCACACATGAATTCCAGGACAAGAGGCCCATGGGCTGTCTCTCAACCAGTTTCCTGAACTGCAGTTATATTTCTGCCAACAACAACAACCACAACACCGCTTAAAAAATGCTTCTCCCTTCAGGCTGATACATTAGTCTCTTCCGTGGTTTACTTTATTCACAGTCTGCTTTTCTTTCACATGTAGCACCCCATGCCAGCAGCTATGCCATCCCCGCCGCGGGTATTTAAGTTCATCCCGTGTGATGTTTACCCGTGATGATCGTGACTGAATGCCAGTCAACTCACAGGACAAAGACCGAGAGAAAGCAAAGCCAGTGGAGTGTGTGTGAGTGAAGACAAGAGGGAATGCGACAGAGAGAGGAAGACAGATGAACATTCCCACAGACCGCATAGACTGGAGCCAAGTCTGGTTCTGTCTGAGTAAAGGTAGTCAGTGTTACCCTGATGAGTGCCACTTTGGCCCCAGCTGGGTCAGTTTCTTGCCAGTGTGTAATGAGCCCCAATGAGGGTGAACTCCCTGTTCCCCGGTGCCCTGGCCTGTCTCCACTAATGAGCTTCTGAATAAATCAGTGTTGGTATCCCCTTATCCCACCCATCTCCTGGTCCTACATCCCTTTTCAGTTCATTTATCCCACCGTGCCTGTCTCCACTCGCCTAGCCTTAAGCACTCAAGAGCACCTTACATCCCCAGCCAACATTTCCTCTCTCCTAATTGTGGGTATTTGTTTGTGGGACAGTCTGGCTTTCCCATGTTTGAAGACTGTGATATTTAAATCTCTTCATGTGTGACTGTCACTGTTGTTGCAGCCTGGAGCTCAGACTGACTCTTGTGTTTAAAAAAACAAACAAACAAAAAAACCAAGAAACTGAGTGGTACTCTTCTGCTATTTGTAGCTTCTTTCCTTCTCATCATGGCTACTGGATTTACTATGATAAATAAAGAAATAAAACTACCTCTTGTTCCTGCATGCACCATTAGTCTGGTCCTAATTTGCTTCCCATTGGAGCGTGGGGGTGTGAATGCCTGTATTTGGCATCTGGTAGACAGACATAGGCTGCTTTATAAAAGGTGATGATGAATATTGCCAGGGATAGATTACTGGACCACAAACCTGCCCACTCTGCCCCATAAATAGTCTGAAACAGTTGGACTCTCACTGGTCAGAGCTGTGTGCGAAATAACCAGGGGACATGCAGAGCTAGATAAAGTAGGCCAAAGCATTTGGTTTTGGTGGTGAAGTCATACTTAGCAGGCTGACTCACAGAATCCACTGGGAATTCAATTTAGAAGATAAAAAAAAAAGACAAGAATATATTAAGCATTTTGTTTGCGAAACATGATCGTTCTAACCAGGGAATACATGGCCAATACATTTCTTGGTCAGAAAATTAACCAACAAGTAAGAACTTGCCGGTAGAAATTAGGCTCTATGCCATGGTGGCCACACTCCAAACAACAGCATTATAATACAAGTAAAACAAAGAAAATCAACATCATTGGCAAGTTATGGGAGAAAAGACAAAACAAAAACACAGAAAGAAAGAAAGCCCTGAGGTAAGAGCAGTTACTTTACAGTACAGTCAGCACTGTTGTTCCCCACAGATTGCCTTTCCAAGGTGACTGACCCCTGAGCAAATGTTACTCGTCAGAGTATTGGCTGCCATGCATCAGGTTCAAACATTGTTTTTCTTTCACCTCGACTGATTCGTTTCTTCACAGATTGCCTACCCCAGAAAACTTATCAGTTGGCTTGGAGAAATCAATCATGGGGTGACACCATCCAGACCAGAGTGTTGTTTGCGAATCTGTTGTCTGTGATGCCTGCAAAACCCCCGTTGTGATTGCCAAGACTCTCGATGTGTTGGTTTTGGAGTTATTTTTCATTGTAGGTCTTTTTCCTGTCTCCTTGGCTCTGATTTTTCCCTGCCTCTCTCCTACCGCCTCTCTCTCTCTCTCTCTCTCTCGCTCTGTCTCTTTTCTTTTTTCCTTTTTTTTTCTCCACTGTTACACTTGTCTCTCAATACAAACCTTGGAGTGTACTGATGTAAGAAGTGCCAGTGTTTGGGGTTTTTTTTTTGGAGATGCTAACAAACAAGCTTGCCCCACAAAGGTGACTGCCAAGCAGGGATTAATGCGAAACAGAAAATATTAGTGCTCAGAGCCAGCTTCCAGCAGAGACACGGTGCCTAGTCAAGTGGTCTCCCCACTTTGTGAAGTGATTCATCTTTTTTTCCTTCTTTTAGAGTCCATTTTCTGCATTGTTTCATGTCACTTGCCGTCTCTTATTTTAGATATAAGAATCGTCAGTACATGTTAATGATCCTGTCATACTGTAGATAGTATACCTGTAAAAAGCAACCCAAAATTAGAAAAGTAAATGTAATAAAATGAACATTTACTGCAGGCATACCTAATAAAGTGTCAACTTGGTGTAGTAGTTTAGATTTTTATCAAAACCAAAGAAACAGTCGGTGCAAAAATACAGAGACAGGGAGCAAGACAAGAGGCTTTATCCCATTTTTTATTTATTTATTTAAAAAAAAAAAGTTGCTGATAAGTGTATCGGTGGGTTTACATCTCTCACACCAATATGTAGACTATACATGTGCATGCGCTGTGAACTGTCAATGCCGTGCCTTACTGCTCTTTAATATTGCCGTTTAAACTGTGGGCTGTAAAAACAAATTTCCTTTTGGAGGGCAACAAAGGATTTGATCATATCTACTGAAGGCTTTTTGAAGACTGTGTTTTAGCTAAACAATGACGATGTAATCCATCATGCACTGGAAAAGAAGAGTAGTGATCCAGGAATAGTTTAAGACAAAAAAAAAAAAAAAACAGCCTTCACGATAAAGGAAGAAGCATGAAGCCTTAGGCAGCATGCCATTTGAACAATGGCAGCTATATCAGATAATGGATATGCTGGTCAGAGTCTGAGCCTCATGTGTACTTAATGAGAACTGTTGCCTACTGACGTAGAATAAGGGTGCAGTTTGGCATCGTTCCATATAGTTAAATAATTGTAAGCTATTGACTTTATAAACTGTTTTCACATTACACTGCCCTCGCTAATTAATGAGAATGAGACCTGTTCCATTTATCCTTGCTGAACAATTACACAGCAGGTGAATTTATTAACTGTAGTTAGTGGTAGCTCTGCAGAAATGGCTAATAAATGTCTTTTAATTGAATGAAATTTCCTTTTAATCACAATGACAGAAAATTGTGTGGGGTTTTTTCTTTTTATAAAGAAAGCAGATGAGTGTGGGTGAGTTTGCTGTTGAAGCGTATGCCTGTTCTGATTTACATTTGGAAAAATAATGTTCAGATTGTCCACTGTGTACACTTTGCTCCTAACTCATTGGCATTCCCTCACCAGATGCACAGCTATGTTTTGGTTCAGTAAACCCATACCATTACTACAATCTTCATACATACAACATTTGTAATGCATAATAAGTTGCTCCACAAGACGGAGCGCAGCGGCTTGCATGCGGTGCAAATATGTGAGGGAACTGGCACAGAGTTTGACTCACAAAATCGCTTGTAGCCTCAAGATGGACCGTATCGTATGTATTGTATGTAGTGTATCCAGTACTTAAAATATAGATAGATGGCGCATGTATGTATAAATACAATCACAAATAAGTAAACACAGAAAATGAGTACAGCTAACAACCCTGTCTATCTGCACACAATAACACCTGGTGAATGAATTTTGGAGTAAGTTTTCTGCATGAACCCAATAAGTAGAATTAACAGCATGACTACAGCAGGCACTGCAGATATAAAGGATAAAAGCAATGAAAAGAGAAAAAACACACTAACTGATGCTGAAACACACAGTTTAACACACATACAAAATGTTGTGCTGGTAGGCAATGCAGTGATTGTTTACAGTCTCCTCTGGATGGTGAGTTACAACAGGCTGTGAGTATGCACTTGCACTCATCTGTCTCAGCAGCATTCTGTGAGCCTTGGCTCTGTGAAGTACTCCATAATCTGCCCTAGGTTTAACTTCTTTTCTCATTCAGTCTGGATGAAAAGTATAACAAGTCCAGCTTTTTTGTTTCTCTGTTGGTTTTTTCTTTTTTCTTTTTCTTTGTGTTTTTTGAATATGTTCATGATTGCTGGGTGGCTACTACAACTGTAATCTTTCTAAATTGGATCTAATTGGTGTTTTGTTGTGTAACCTTAACACTATTTTAGGCAGCAGGAATGCAGGAATGTCCAATTAAAAACAGTTCCAATTTTGTAACTGCATAATAGTACATTTTCTAAAAAAAACCAAAAAAAAAAAAACCAAATAAAAAGAACAATAGATGATAGCATTACTGGTCTAGAAAAAGCTTATGAGTGTATACACACCTTAATGTTCTTAAAACCAATAAATAAATCATTAATTTCTGATCCAAAGTCTTGGTTAATTACTTTTTGCCACTGAGATGTTAATTGTTCTGCTCTTATCTGATTTGATTTCAATTAATGACAATAAGTATATTAATTTCCTTCACTTCACTTTTGCTTCTATTTCAGGTCAATTAATGTGATGCTTATCAAATTAATTAGCAGACTTTAAATAAATGCAGTACAATCAGCCTTTTTTGTCTTCTGTGTCTGATAGAGTTTTAAGACTAACTTAGAAACTAACACCTTACTGTAATAATCACTTATAATTTAGTATTTTTGTGTTCAGTTGCACATATTCTTCTAATTTCTAGTGCTAGCTTTGATCCCCTTGCCTTTAGAGCTGCCTTTGATTCAACAATGTGCTATAAACATTGCTCAAACATTTCAGTCCGTATTAACATGATAGCACCACACAGTTTCTGCATCACTGTCGTCTCTGCATCCATGACGTGAATCTCCCATTCCACCGCATCCCAAAGTGGGATTGACATTTGGTGACTGTGGAGGTCATTTGTGTACAGCAAAGTCACAGTCATGTTCAAGAAACCAGTTTGAGATGATCTGAGTTTTGTGACATGGGGTGAACGTGGGGACCAACAACAGGTAAGCTGCAGAAACAATGCTCAGCTGGGACTAGGGGACTCAAAGGGGTACAAATAATATCTCCTACACTACTGCATCACCAACAGCAGACTGAACTTTGATACTAGGCAGAATAGATCCATGCTTTCATGTTGTTTACTCCAAATTCCACTAAATTCTGATTGTACCATTCAAATATTACAGGCAGGAGGTCATGAGAAAAATGTGTTCATTTTCTTTAATGTACAAAATTATACCTTTAAAAAAAAAAAAAAAATCTGACATCTGAATGGAAAAAAGGAGAACATTTAAGAAGTTACAATATCTGTCCTTTTTCAGAAGGGCCACAAAGATCATTACCATATGATATGTAGTCTGCAGTGTTTTTTGGTGACATTGATACGGAAATGTTTGCTGCCCCATGCATAATGGCATGGATATTTACACCCCCGTAAAATAAAATATAATAGACTGCAACTCAGCTGACTGACTGGATGGAGAGCCCTTGCTGAGGGTGACTCAATCCTATGCAGTGTTCCTACTACCACTACTTGCATCTCTTGTCCTTTCCTCTCCACTTCTAGCTGCAGCCACCACTGCTGCTTCCACCTCTCGGATTGCTATATTTGTGACTGTGTCCACTGACGTGGAAAAAGCCATCATCTGGGCCAGTAGATCTGGAAATAGAGTACTCGTCGAGGTCGGCCAGAGACAAGCCTTGTACTGTGCAGCTCACCCAGCCAAGTGTGCAAGGGGCAATGAGTTCCAGCTTAGGAGAGCCGGGGGTCGCTGCTGGCTATTTTCTCGAAATTCACTCTGGGGCCTGTAGTGGTCTAAAGCTAAGACAACACTTCCAAACTGACTGAATGATGCTTTAGACCTTTGGGTATCCATGCTTTGAGAAATACCTAGAAACACATCATATGAGTTGATTACTGCCCTAAAATTTGAATTTCTAAATGGTTAGGTGCACTGGAAGCTGGAGGCACAAATCAATAAAGCTGGCTAGAAGCATGGCAGCTAGCCAGTCAGGCCAACTGAGAGCTTTTGACATTTCAAATTAGAGCATAAAAGGAAATGAGCAAAAATGAAAGGGGTATGGAACAGAAGAAAAAGAAGTAGCATCATATCTGACGACATCTGATTAAATATGCAACAATCACTATGATTAATGCTTTGTTGCTCAATGCAGCAGTGAGGTGACAACACCTGTGGTTCCAGAGTTTAATGATGTGTTTTTTTAATGTGTACATGTCTGTTATTGACTACCTAGATTCTTCAATCAATTATTGCTCATTAACCATTTACATTAACCAATTGTTCGGCGTGGACAAGATTTTTTTTTCTTTTTAGAATTCGAAAGTTACCAATCACTGTTGCTAAACTTAAAAAAAGAAATAGATATAAAGCCATTTCCTGAAACTGCCAAATAAATACAAAACTTATTGTGCGTGCGATATTCAGTGCACTTTACTATTAATGCCCAAACATCTGATTTTTATTTTTTTCCATTCTCATAATTATAGATATGTTTTTTAGCTCAATAGATTTAAGGGATCACAGCACTTAGCTCTCTGTGGAGTGAGCTAGTCTCTCCTCCATCCCACTCTAAAATGGCCCTCAGGCCAATACTGTGGCATAGTTAATGGAGTGTGCCTACATGAATTATTAACAGTGCTTACATTCCCTTTATACTTGCCATTCTATCGATAGTCAACCCATGGGTATGTGGGCGAATTTTTACACATAAGGATGAATTGCCCTTTTCACATACATGCTGGTCCCTCTCAGATAAATATCTATGATTATGTGGGATGAGCTGAGCAGACAGTATTGAATAAAACATCTGTTTTGGAGAAAATAAAGCTAAATAGAAAAATATCCTTTCCATAGTTACAGTCAGCAGATCTGATTTTAGGTGCTGTGACAATGGTACAGTACATTGGGAAATTACACTGCTCTCGGTCCTCTCATTGTTACACTGTAGGGACACCTTGAGGTGTACATTAGTAAAGCATACTTGGATTTATAGCGTAATATTCCACGGGGAGTAATCCAAGAAGTAAAATCAATGACCAAAAGAAAAAAAAAAACAGCACATACATACACTGTAAAACAGCTCCTGTCTTGCAAAGTGCCTGTAAACCTTTTTGGGCTGCCATTGCTAGACCTGGCAGGATATCTCTGGAGAAACTCACATTAAGAAAAGAAAAAAAGGAAATGCAGCCTCCTTCAATTCTTATAAGGGACATAGGGGGGTAATAAAGAAGCCATTCTCTACTCTTAAGGCAGGAACCACAGTATGACTGGATTGCTCCTTGAGAAATTCTATCCTCCTTTGGGCTAATCATCTTGGTTGCTCAGCTACTGACTGCAAGTGTGTGTGTGCGTGTGTTTGCGAGATATAGAAACTCCAAAGCAAATGGCAACTTATTTACTACAGGCAAACTAGAGAGAAACCCTTTAAGCCATTTCATGTTCAGTGTCTGCTTGTAAATAGTCATGAATTAAAGCGTTTCTGGAGGTGCCAAAGATGCCACTGTATTGATTATGCAATAAATAGAAGAGCAGTGTGGGGGTTTCAGACATATTTAACACATTTTGTTGCTCACAGTCTTCACTGATCCCATACTTACATCATATATTGTTCCTATGCTGGATCCAGCAAACACACAAACATAATATGGTTTCAGTTATAAATCCTTCATTTATGTTTGATGGTTTGGGGTTTATTCTTGGTCTCCCTTATTTTTACTTAACGTTTTATTTTGAAAATACTGTAGTTTTCCATGTCTTTACTTCACTCCTTTATTGTCTTTTTTCTCACCGTGTTAGTGTCTGACTGAGTTCACCTGTTCTTTATTAGGTTCAGGAAGTAGAGTGGGTAGCCTACTAATTGGAATCGGTTTGATCTCCAGTCCACATCATGGTGCGTCTGCGGGCAAAATGCTGAACCCCAGTTTGTTCCTTAATGTAGCTTGATTAGAATAAAAAAAGCACCATATAAATACCAGTCCATACCATTAATACATTATTAACACTGGGCTCAGAAAGGTACTTAATGTGACCTGTATCTAAAGCCAACGTTATATGTGTCAAAAACAGGGCTGGCACAAAGGTAGGTCAGTGCATCTCTAATTAAAATTTTTACCAGTCTTTTTGTTGGCAGTTCTTTGACACAAATAGAATGCAGGAAAAATTAAAATAAATGAATCTCCGCAAAGCTAAGAAAATTTATTCACTGCGGGCCCCAAGAAACTAAGAGAGTAATTAGCTCAAATGTATTCCCATATGTAATAATCAAAATTTTGTGATAATTGCTAAAGATTTTCTTCCCCCCTCGTGGAACATTGTGAATCCGGTTGTTTGTGTACAGGAAACAGACATCATAATGATAAAGTATGCTAAATATCCCAGCTTTAATAGCAACCCAAAAGTGATGAATGTGTGAAAAATGTCTGATATTAAAATTAGCTAAAGAAATTTTCTGTCTCCAATAGCTCTGTTGTTCGCTACTATATCCCTTTTTCACCACTGTTTCTTGTTTTATTTATCTCAAAATTCCTCTCTCTCCATCCGCCTCTTACCCTTTCCTCTTGCCTTTCCAAACAGTCTCCTCTTTGTACTGCCAGCCAATGTTTCTCTTTTTCTGACTCAGTCAGCTCATGTCCCCTAAGGGCTCTGGGCATGCAGGTCTTCTGTCTTCTTAGCCTTTGTAGGTCCCCATTTGACTGTATGAAAATAAGTTTCTACAGGCTGTTAATAGACTGCCCACTCTTTTACATCTCATCACTCTGTCATCACGAGCTTGATTGCTCACAGTGAACACATTCGTCTTTGCAGTAACCCCTTCTGCGAGTGATCCCTTTCCCTTCCTTGTTGGATCCGAGACCCTGCAATAAAGGCACAACACACTCAGAATGTCCATTTGTTTCTCCAGGCATGCCTGCACATGTCTATAAATGATTCCATGTACAGTTTGGCTTCCAAGAGCTCTCATAAAATGATTTACACTCCCAGGCAACTTTTTTCTAGTGGCACAAATTCTATGGTAGTCAATATTGACAAGAAAATCACAAGTTCTGCTGTGTTATTCATTTTTCTGTCACCAGTGTAGCTTGAACTATAATACAAAAATGCATTATATTTAAGCCTTCTTTTGACAAAAGGTTGTAGTAGTTGTAGTTCGACTTACAATAAAAGATTGCCACGTTTAGCTTTCTTCATTTTAGTTTTTTTCTTTTTTACATATGGGTTGTGTATTTGGTCCTTTACTTTTTAAATAACTACACAAAATGAATGGTAATAAAATGCATAGAACAGAAAATGTGATACAATGCAATTCTAATAACACATTTCCTCTGGATAGGCCAATGGAAAATATTTTGGTCACTGGGATGTGACAAAGGGGCAGTTCCCTGAAATCCATTGGAGAAAAGCTATTTTTAAATGGAAATTTATGGTTTTCTCTTTATTTTCCAAGCGCACAAACTGAGTTCGTGGCCAAAACTATTCTTATATCTACACCCAGCAGGGCTCATTTGAGCTATTTCTGTTCTTATGCTAATTTGCCAGTAATTGTTGAAGCCACACACTGACATAGTAATTCAAGTGTCCATATTAATGTGCCCTTACAGTAACAATTTCTATTTCCAGCGTGTCAGCACCTCTTGGCAGAGATGGTATCTTTAAAAATATGCTCTCACCCTCATTACAGCGCACAGAAACACTAAAATAGAACAGCTTTTTGTACAGCCAAAAAGAACAGACATACTGACAAAGTTGCTTCGCTGTGATGAAATATTGACAGTTTGTACTTAAAATTGTACTGCAAAGTAAATTGCTTTTGTCCAGTATGACGCTTATGGATCTTGACATTCAGCAAATTTAAAATTGACTGTATTTATTAAAAAAAATTCAATAAGAATAATAATTTTTTAAAAAAACAAGCTCTTTTTAAATTCAAGGTGAACCTTGGCTTATTTAAAGGACAATTAAGTACAATTTAAAGTATAATTAAAAACTTGATGACACCTGAAACCCCTCAAGTCCTCTAGTGGTAATCCCAGCTGTAATAAAACAAGCTCTTCATCATCTTTAATACAAGCAGCAGCTGAAAGTACAGGCACATGCTGGTGCAGCTAATGAAAAAAAGCAATTGTTCTTTAAATAAATAAACTATTTTCACTTAATTGTAAGATTGGAATCAAAATTCATCTAAATTTACCTTAGTAGTATGCCTCTTTAAAGGAATTCATGAAGGTGGCTCAAATGCCCAATTATTGTCTGGAGACAGGCTAAGTCTGTGTGGCCTGTTTAGAAGTTAAAATATATACATCCAGAATGATGTATGATTCATGAATTATGGTGGCAAATTTTGGGCTCAGAGAGGGCTCATAACGCAGTACATCAGTTTACTGATTTCCACAACTTATTTTAACAGAAAATAACTTCAGTGCCAGTAGTAATAAGAGAGGAAAAGTCAACATATAATGTTTTTACCTTTCACCACTTTGTTGGATTTTTGTCTTTGCTTCTTGTTGCAAATTCTGAGCAGCACTGATAAGCAGAGGTAAGCAAAAGCAAAGGGAAAATCTCTAGTTCCACACAGCAAGACATAACCCTCATAATCACGAAAATATCTTTTTTAGTGGTTATATAGGAACACCAAGCTGACAACGCAAAGCAAACATGAAAACCAACCTAAAGACACTTCCAGTCGCAAACACGTAGTGACATAATTGTAACTGCGATTATTGAATTTAGTACACCAATGCATTTACTGTGTTACTGACAAATGTAACATGATTTAAATGTGTTACTCCCAGCACTAGTGCAGATGCTAAAAAGCAGAAACAGCAGCAGTATTCAGAATTTATCTAGTACTACAGATAAGGAGTGAGCATAAACTGAGCGTTGGTTTTTTTTTTTTGTTTATTCATTTGGGGTTTTTTGAAAGTGCCAGGTAATTTAAATACAACCTTTCAAGCAACTTAACTCAAACTACTTTTCTGCAGTTTGTCACAAAATGTGTCTGCTAGCTAATTTACAGCTGCTTTTATTTCCCAGGCAGAGAAGGAAAAAAAGTGCTCACATGTATTGAGAGGTGGAGAAAATATTTTGAATTTATATTAATAATAAAATATACAAATCTTTTATCTTTAGAGATTATTTTTAAACACAAGGACTGCTCAAAGAGTTAACTTTTATAACATAATGTCTTGTTAAATTTGATTTTTGTAAAATGCCTTGAAAATTGAAGTACAGGCTACCAATTTAGTTTGCTTTGGTTTTCTGAACTTGAATAAAAAAAATACTAGGTACTTTACCAGTGTTTTATTAAGCACACACAAAGTAGCTCTGCTGATAGCCAGTCTCACAAATACAGGGAGTGCAGAATTATCAGGCAAGTTGTATTTTTGAGGAATAATTTTATTATTGAACAACAACCATGTTCTCAATGAACCCAAAAAACTCATTAATATCAAAGCTGAATGTTTTTGGAAGTAGTTTTTAGTTTGTTTTTAGTTTTAGCTATTTTAGGGGGATATCTGTGTGTGCAGGTGACTATTACTGTGCATAATTATTAGGCAACTCAACAAAAAACAAATATATACCCATTTCAATTATTTATTTTTACCAGTGAAACCAATATAACATCTCCACATTCACAAATATACATTTCTGACATTCAAAAACAAAACAAAAACAAATCAGTGACCAATATAGCCACCTTTCTTTGCAAGGACACTCAAAAGCCTGCCATCCATGGATTCTGTCAGTGTTTTGATCTGTTCACCATCAACATTGCGTGCAGCAGCAACCACAGCCTCCCACACACTGTTCAGAGAGGTGTACTGTTTTCCCTCCTTGTAAATCTCACATTTGATGATGGACCACAGGTTCTCAATGGGGTTCAGATCAGGTGAACAAGGTGGCCATGTCATTAGTTTTTCTTCTTTTATACCCTGTCTTGCCAGCCACGCTGTGGAGTACTTGGACACGTGTGGTGGAGCATTGTCCTGCATTAAAATCATGTTTTTCTTGAAGGATGCAGACTTCTTCCTGTACCACTGCTTGAAGAAGATGTCTTCCAGAAACTGGCAGTAGGACTGGGAGTTGAGCTTGACTCCATCCTCAACCCGAAAAGGCCCCACAAGCTCATCTTTGATGATACCAGCCCAAACCAGTACTCCACCTCCACCTTGCTGGCGTCTGAGTCGGACTGGAGCTCTCTGCCCTTTACCAATCCAGCCACGGGCCCATCAAGACTCACTCTCATTTCATCAGTCCATAAAACCTTAGAAAAATCAGTCTTGAGATATTTCTTGGCCCAGTCTTGACGTTTCAGCTTGTGTGTCTTGTTCAGTGGTGGTCGTCTTTCAGCCTTTCTTACCTTGGCCATGTCTCTGAGTATTGCACACCTTGTGCTTTTGGGCACTCCAGTGATGTTGCAGCTCTGAAATATGGCCAAACTGGTGGCAAGTGGCATCTTGGAAGCTGCACGCTTGACTTTTCTCAGTTCATGGGCAGTTATTTTGCGCCTTGGTTTTTCCACACGCTTCTTGCGACCCTGTTGACTATTTTGAATGAAACGCTTGATTGTTCGATGATCACGCTTCAGAAGCTTTGCAATTTTGAGACTGCTGCATCCCTCTGCAAGATATCTCACTATTTTTGACTTTTCTGAGCCTGTCAAGTCCTTCTTTTGACCCATTTCGCCAAAGGAAAGCACGTTGCCTAATAATTATGCACACCTGATATAGGGTGTTGATGTCATTAGACCACACCCCTTCTCATTACAGAGATGCACATCACCTAATATGCTTAATTGGTAGTAGGCTTTCGAGCCTATACAGCTTGGAGTAAGACAACATGCATGAAGAGGATGATGTGGGCAAAATACTCATTTGCCTAATAATTCTGCACTCCCTGTAAAGCTAAAAAAGGGTCCAACGTATGACGCAAACATGGCAAAGTTCACTTCTGGCCACTAGTTGCAAATTATATTGTTCTGGATGTCAAAACCAAGCAAAACCAGATACAGAACACCGACCAAGGGAATGTTCTAGATAATGAGATTAATGATTTTGCTGTTTTGAGCTTAAAGTCAGTGTTTTTAGTTCCATGAGAGTTTTTAACCTGGCTAAATTCCCATGGTAACGTATGCTCAGCACATAACCTGGACAGGAGCAGTGTTTGTTCAGAGTTTTAGTTTTTAGAAGGAATACGTTTCATGTGTGCAACTTTTTAAGCCATACCTTACTAATGCCACCAAAATGCAGCCAAGTTGAAAACATAGAGCAACACAAACTGTCATGGTTCTCAAGATCTGGAGAGGTCGTGGTGTGTGTATTGTTTGTCTTAACCTCTCCCACCAGGGCGGAACTGGACCTTGGTTCCCCGCCTCTGAACCCACCCTGAACACACACCTGTGGCTCATTCACACTGATCCTGGCAGACTACTTAAGATGGCAAGAGAGGCTGCTTCCTCGCTGGATCGTCACATTACCAAGTGTCAGTGTAGTGTAACCTATGAAAATGTTCCTTTGATCCCCTAGAGTTTCCTCCTGACTTTGTTTTTTCCTCTGTGTACAGGCCTTCTAGACTCCCTGCCCGTCTTCCCTGCCGTCTGGATTTCTGTGGATGTGTGTGAGTGAGCGTGAGCTTCTTAGTGTGGACATTTTTGAGTTACGGATCGAGTGGAAGAAGAGCGTGTGTGTACCCCCGTCTTGGACCTTCCCTTCGGACCCCGCCCTACTCCCTGGAGCCCCGTGTTATCTGTTCCACTGTATATATGTATATATTCTCACTTGGTGTCACATTTCAAATAAAACCTCACCCTCTCTCTAAACTTCAGAGTCCTGCGAGTGAGTCCTCTGCCTACTAATCTGTGACAGAACGATCCAGCCAGGATGGACTCAGCGGATTCTGACCCTGTTCAACGGGCTCTCCTCACTCAGGAAGCCCTGCTGGAGCGGCACGAGAAGATGCTCCACCATATCAATAAAGAGCTCTCCGCTCTTACACAGGGTCTCGCCCAGCGCACACCCCTGGTAAGCTCGCCCTCTCCGAGCGTAAACCCATCTCCGTGTGTAAGTCCCTCTCCATCTCCGAATCCCCAGGCCGCTGCTGCACCCCCCGACCCTCCCGCTGCCTGGCTAGAGGCCCCGGGGAGGACGATGCCTAGCCCCGAGCCGTTTACAGGAGAGCTGGAAAAATGTTCGGGTTTTCTTGCCCAAGTCTCCCTGTTTTTCCGTCAGCAGAACAGGACGTATGCCAGCGACGGTGCCCGGATTGCTTTCTTTGTTCAGCTATTACGAGATCGCGCGCTCCAGTGGGCTCAGGCACTATTGAAAACCCTGCCGAATATCTCCTACCTCGACTTCCTGACTGAATTCAAAAGCGTGTTTGAAAGGGATGGCGGGCCCTCTGCTGCTGCACAGCGTCTACTAAATCTGAAACAAGGTAAACGCACTATGGCTGACTTCTCGGTTGACTTCCGCATTCTCGCTGTAGAAACCGGGTGGAAAGAAGAGGCAGTAAAGGAGGTTCTGCTCAACAATATTGCGGAGGATTTGAAGGATGAGCTCATGACGAGGGAATTACCATCATCTCTCAGCTCATTAATGTCCCTGTGCATTCACGTTGACGAGCGCCTGCGAATGCGCCGTGGGACGTGCCACTCAGTTTCCCAGAGTGCTCCGCTCAGTGTTGGGATTTTTGCCGGTAGTGCTGCTTCACCACAACAGCCGGCCTCGGTGGATGTGAGCCCCGGCGAGGCAGAGCCGATGCAGATTGGACGTGCCCGGCTTACACCAACGGAGAGGCAGCGCCGTTTCATGGCTGGTGAGTGTTTATACTGCGGCCGTCACGGACATTTCATCGCCGTCTGCCCCGCACGAGCAAAAGGGCGTGCCCGCCAGTAGAAACGGGGGTACTGGTGGGCGAAATAAACATCTCTCATTCCCCTCCTCATCTTTTGTTACCAGCTAAGCTCACTGCTCACGCCACCACTCACTCACTCAAGGCTTTGATAGACTCAGGGGCCGAACAGAGTTTTATTGATGCATCACTCGCTAAGAAACTGGGCCTAACTATTGAACCTCTGCCCCATGCTCTTCGAGCCTCATCTCTGAACGGACAGCGTTTGCCTGATGTCACCCATGTTTCTGAACCAGTCACCCTGTGTTTGTCTGGAAATCACACTGAATTAATCAGTCTGTTTGTTTTCAAAGCTCCGCTGACGCCTCTGGTTCTGGGCTATCCATGGCTGTTGCAGCATAACCCACTGATTGATTGGCAGGCGGGCTGTGTGTCTAGATGGGGGGAGGGTTGCCATATGACTTGCTTAAAATCAGCCATTCCATCCATTGGCTCCTCCGCATCACCCCCGCAGACTCCTCCGGACCTAACAGCAGTTCCTTCAGTGTACCATGAACTAGCGGAGGTGTTTAGTAAGGATCGCGCCCGTTCCCTTCCCCCACACCGGCCTTATGATTGTGCCATTGACTTGTTACCAGGAGCTCCGTTGCCTACTAGCCGACTCTATAGCCTGTCACGGCCAGAAAGAGAAGCCATGGAGGAGTACATTACTGATGCTCTGGCTGCGGGACTCATTCGGCCATCTACCTCTCCCTTGGCATCAGGATTTTTCTTCGTGGACAAGAAGGACAAGTCCCTCCGGCCATGCGTTGACTATCGGGGCTTGAATGCAATCACTGTCAAGAATAAATACCCGCTGCCCCTGCTGACCTCAGCGTTTGAGCTTCTCCACGGGATGAAAATGTTCAGTAAACTCGACCTCCGCAGTGCTTACCATTTGGTTCGCATTAGGGCAGGGGATGAGTGGAAGACTGCCTTCAACACCCATCTGGGACATTTTGAATATCTTGTAATGCCTTTTGGATTAACAAATGCCCCGGCAGTCTTCCAAGCCCTCGTAAATGACGTCCTCAACCACTTTGTTTTCGTCTACCTGGACGATATACTCATCTTCTCCAGGTCAGTGTCAGAGCACGAAAGACATGTCAAACTGGTGTTACAAAGATTGTTGCAAAACCGCCTTTTTGTCAAAGCGGAGAAGTGTGAGTTTCATGTAACCACTGTTTCTTTCCTTGGATTCATAATTGAGCAGGGAAACTTGAGACCGGATCCTGGAAAGGTCAAAGCGGTTTTGGAGTGGCCCACACCCCCAAACCGCAAACAGCTTCAACATTTTTTGGGGTTTGCAAATTTCTATCGCCGTTTCATTCGTGACTTCAGCAAAATTGTCTCACCTCTTACTCACCTCACTTCCCCTAAGGTTCCGTTCCAGTGGGGACAGGCAGCCGCGGAGGCGTTCATTCATCTTAAACAACGGTTTGCCTCCACTCCCATCCTCTCCCAGCCGGATCTCAACCAACCCTTCATCGTGGAGGTGGATGCTTCGGATGTGGGCGTGGGGGCCGTCCTCTCTCAGAATACTGAAGGTAAACTCCATCCATGCGCTTACTTCTCTCGTCGGCTTTCACCCGCAGAGCAAAACTACGATGTTGGCAACAGGGAGCTACTCGCCATCAAACTGGCACTTGAGGAGTGGCGGCATTGGCTAGAGGGGACGGCACAGCCTTTCATTGTGTGGACCGACCACAAGAACCTCGCCTACCTTCAGGCAGCAAAACGCCTCAACGCACGTCAAGCCAGGTGGGCGCTTTTCTTCACCCGTTTCAATTTCTCCATTACTTACAGGCCCGGGTCCCGAAATGTCAAACCAGATGCTTTATCACGTCAGTTTTCATCCTCTGAGGGGGATCGGGAGGTGGCGTCGATCTTTCCTCCGGGCTGTGTCATAGGAGGCCTCACTTGGGAGATTGAGTCAATGGTGCGGCAGGCCCAGCATACCGAACCTGATCCGGGGACAGGACCCCCGGGGCGGCTCTACATCCCTTCGTCCGTACGATCCCAGGTGCTCCAATGGGCCCACACAGCAAGATTCTCATGTCACCCTGGAATCCAACGCACCATTGCCTTTCTGGAACGCGCCTTCTGGTGGCCATCTTTAGCCCAAGATGCCCGAGAATATGTTAAAGCCTGTACTACCTGCGCCCAAAATAAGTCACAAAACACTCCTCCCACAGGCTTACTTCATCCACTCCCTACCCCGGGTCGACCGTGGTCACACATTGCCCTCGACTTTGTTACTGGACGTCCACCTTCGGCAGGTAACACAGTAATTCTGTCTATTGTCGATCGCTTCTCTAAAGCAGCACATTTTGTAGCATTACCCAAGCTTCCCACAGCCCTAGAGACCGCCCAGCTGCTTACCAACCACGTGTTTCGCCTTCATGGAATTCCCTCTGACATCGTCTCTGATCGTGGGCCGCAGTTCACATCCAAGGTATGGAAAGAATTCTGCTCATCCATTGGTGCCCAGGTCAGTCTCTCTTCAGGGTACCATCCCCAAACCAATGGGCAGACGGAGAGGCTGAACCAGGAACTGGAAACAGCCCTGCGATGCGTGGCCTCGACAAACCAAAACACCTGGTGCTCGCATCTAGCCTGGATTGAGTACGCTCACAACAGCCACACCTCCTCCGCCACTGGAATGTCGCCTTTCGAGGCCTCGCTTGGATATCAGCCGGCCCTTCTCCCATCTGTGGAAGGTGAGCATCTCGTTCCCTCTGTGCAGCACCACCTCCGCAAATGTCGGCGACTCTGGCGAGCTACCCGTGCCGCCCTCCTTCGAACCAAGGAACAGAATCAACGGCTAGCTGACCGTCGGAGGTTGCCCGCACCCACCTACACACCGGGGCAAAAGGTATGGCTCTCCACGAGGTTCGTCCCTGTCCGCACTGAGTCTAAGAAACTCACACCCACCTTCATTGGACCCTTTACCGTCGAGGCTGTTGTTAACCCAGTCTCGGTCCGTTTGCAGCTCCCGCGTAGCATGCGTGTCCACAACGTGTTCCATGTGTCTCAGTTGAAACCACACCTGTCCAGTCCTCTGTGCCCTCCTTCCAGGCCCCCGCCACCCGCCCGGATCATTGATGGCCTGCCCGCGTATGCCATTACGCGAATCATGGACTCGCGGCGCCGTGGACGGGGAGTTCAGTATCTGGTGGATTGGGAGGGCTATGGCCCGGAGGAACGCTCTTGGGTCCCTAGGTCGGCCATCCTTCACCCGGGTATGGTCCGGGATTTCCATCGCGCCCATCCGGACAAGCCTGGTGGGTCGCCTGGAGGCTCCCGTTGAGGGGGGGGTACTGTCATGGTTCTCAAGATCTGGAGAGGTCGTGGTGTGTGTATTGTTTGTCTTAACCTCTCCCACCAGGGCGGAACTGGACCTTGGTTCCCCGCCTCTGAACCCACCCTGAACACACACCTGTGGCTCATTCACACTGATCCTGGCAGACTACTTAAGATGGCAAGAGAGGCTGCTTCCTCGCTGGATCGTCACATTACCAAGTGTCAGTGTAGTGTAACCTATGAAAATGTTCCTTTGATCCCCTAGAGTTTCCTCCTGACTTTGTTTTTTCCTCTGTGTACAGGCCTTCTAGACTCCCTGCCCGTGTGTGAGTGAGCGTGAGCTTCTTAGTGTGGACATTTTTGAGTTACGGATCGAGTGGAAGAAGAGCGTGTGTGTACCCCCGTCTTGGACCTTCCCTTCGGACCCCGCCCTACTCCCTGGAGCCCCGTGTTATCTGTTCCACTGTATATATGTATATATTCTCACTTGGTGTCACATTTCAAATAAAACCTCACCCTCTCTCTAAACTTCAGAGTCCTGCGAGTGAGTCCTCTGCCTACTAATCTGTGACACAAACTGTGTGTTGCATTATCAGATTCACATTCGTTCAGCTGGTGATTAGTATTTAGTATTTAGTATTTATTTATTTATTGTCATTGTCAAGAACAATGAAATTGCGTTTGGGGCTTCCATACAACCCAAAAAAAAGAAGAAAATAATAAATACCCCTTAAAACCCAAGTGTACATATTTAACCCAGTGTGACTCCAATGCAATAAGACAATCCTTAGCAATAATGTTCGTAGAAATTCAGACAAAGACCTGAGAAACATGACAAAATACAACAATGCAACCCATTCAATATTATTGTACTGTGAGATATGATATCAGATATGATAGTTATCTATTTAAGAAAGAGGGGGGGGGGGGGCAGGAGGGGGAAGAGAATAAAGATATGATGCACCAATGCAGACCAGTTCATTGCTATTAAGAAGTTGGATATGGTTATTGTCCGTGAGAGGGGGGCAGAGAGTTCAGGAGCCTCACAGCCTGTGGATACAGGCTGTTGGCCAGTCTGGATGTTCTGGCCTGTATAGACCTGTACCTTCTCCCTGAGGGCAGCAGATGGAAAAGGTGGCGCGCAGGGTGATGTTGGTCCCGCAGGATACTGTGCACCCTCCTCAGACAGCGAGTGGGGAAGATATTACTGATCTCTGGCAGACTTGTTCCAATAATTCTGCCAGCTTCTTTCACCACCCGCTGGAGTGCTTGCTGATCGGCCTTGGTGCAGCTGGGGAACCACACTAGAAATCCATACGTCAGAACGCTGCTGATGGCACAGTTGTAGAAGTTCAACATCAGAGATCTGGGAATGTGTGCGCTCCGCAGTCTCCTCAGGTAGTAGAGGCGCTGTTGGGCCTTCCGTACAACTGAGGTGATATGGTTGCCCCAGGACAGGTCCTCGGTCACAGTTACCCCCAAGAATTTAAAACTGCTCACCCTCTCCACCGCCTCACTGCCAATGAAGAGAGGCAGATGGTTGTTATGACCCCTCTTCCGGAAATCTACAATGATCTCCTTGGTCTTTTTGGTGTTTAAGACCAAGTTATTGTCGTGGCACCATGACTCTAGTTGTTGCACCTCTGTCCTATAGTTTGTCTCATCATTGTTGGATATAAGTCCGAGCACTGTAGTGTCATCTGCAAACTTAACAATGAGATTGGACGCGCAGGAGGAAATACAGTCATGGGTGAAGAGAGTGTATAGCAGAGGGCTCAGAACACACCCCTGAGGGGCACCAGTGTTGACCACAAGGGTGGAAGAGGTGTTCTTACCCACTCTGACACTCTGTCTACGGTTAGTGAGGAAGTCCACAATCCAGTTGCACAGAGAGGAGTTAAGTCCCAGTTGGTGGAGTTTGGGACGGAGTTTGTATGGCCGGATGGTATTAAAAGCCGAGCTGTAGTCTACAAAGAGGAGCCGTGCATAGGTGTTCCTGTGTTCCAAGTGCTTCAGTAATGTGTGCAGCACTGTGGCGATCGCATCCTCGGTTGACCGGTTCTCCCTGTATGCAAACTGGTGCGAGTCCAGGGATGGTGGAAAAGCAGCTCTGATGTGTTTAATGACCAGTCTCTCCAGGCATTTGGCGGGAATGGGGGTGAGTGCCACAGGTCTGAAATCGTTCAGACATGTGACATTTGACTGTTTTGGGATGGGAACGATGGTTGCTGCTTTGAAACAGGATGGTACCAGTGAACAGGACAACGAGGTGTTATATATAGAGGTGAAGACGTCCGCCAGGTCCGCAGCACAGTCTTTTAGCACCCGGCCCAGCACTCCATCCGGCCCGGCCGCCTTCCTGGTGTTAATGCTCCGGAACACACGCCTCAGCTCATGAGAAAATGCTTCAATATTTTATGCTCTCTTCTGATCTGCTGCTAACTCTTTTTTTACACTGAAGGAATTGCAGACACAAAACAGATTAATAAATTTATCAGTTGAATTTGTAGGTTATTTATCAAAAAGAATACCTGTGCAATCAATAAAATTAATCTGCAGACAAACTACAGTGATTTCCACGTCATTTTTATTAGCCGGCAAGAAAGTGTGAGATAGTAAAACACTGAGTAATTGTTAGATTTGTATTGTTGATTGTCATTTATGCTTAGAAACATTTACCCACATATGCTTAGAAGTGTATAACCATTTGTAGATTGAAAGAATGTCTCATCCTAGGAGGTCTGTAACAGCTCTGTGTAGCATGAAGGGGGAGTGCGTTCACTCCCTCTACAGAGTGTTCTCCTAGGAGAGGTCGTATCTTTTCTTATTGATTTATGGTATAGCAAGCACACATATATCTGTTTAAGTATAAGAGCCTTTTGTTCAGATGGACCGCTAGACTCCTGGCACCAGCTTTGGGGAGTCTTCACAGGGTCACATCTGGACACCCCACACACACACACACACACACACACACACACACACACAGTATTCTTTGTTCACATGTATACCTATGTAAGATGTCATATGTTAATGACCCTATGCATATTCATGTAACCACAATAAAAGGAGTGCTATGGGGAGCCTGGCTGAGAGTCTGACGGAGGTCAAGTGGTGGAGCGACACTCGGCTCCAGCCAGCTTTCCCTCATGCATGAGTAAAACCAGCCTGCTTGTGTCTTGCTTTGCAGTGTAACTATATTGTCTTCAACGTTCCAGCGGATAGGTACAAGCTACAAACCTATCATTAATCATTAATGTTTAAAAGTATCAAAAGTTTCAATTTGTGACACTGGAAATTAACAGTAGCACCGTGGGCATACTAAGCAGGAAAAGAAATAAAAGTTGTCCTAATCTTTTCCACTTGAGGTACTTTTGATTATCATGACTTCACATGATTAATGATCTTCTGCAGCATTTCTATCTTGTCTTATTCACAGCACCAGTGTATTTTATTGTTATTTGTTTACTATAACTCTGTTTTTATGTCTTTATGAGCAGAGCAGAAGAAGAATCAAATGACTTGTCAAACATTTTATGTGATTTTATGTGAAGAAAACGGTCTGAGTTAAGATTGAAAGTTGATACCTGTAATCTCTGACTGGGATTTTAGGTTTTGTCAAGCCCATACAGCTTCACACAAAGAAATCCTGACTATTTTAAATTTAAGTTTACAGTCAGGACAGGATTGCAACCTCTCAAACAGTTTATTTACCAAGAGTAACCTTAGGCAGCTTGTGGGTCAGGGCAGTTTGCATAAAGGTTGTAACAAAAAAAAGGTTGGTTGAAGGTGGAGTGGTTGAGGAGTATGGGTCCGACAGGCAGGACTAAAGAAGACAAAAGGAAAGTGGGACTAACCTCCTATTGAGGGAATACTGTGTGAACAGACAATATCTATTTACTGATAGTATTTAGAAAAAATGCTGTGAATACACTAAAGCACTGATGTCCACCATAAGGTCGGGGGGCCAGAACTGACCTGGCAAAGACCCCAATCTGGCCCAGCGGGCACCTTTGAAAAATGCTTACATTTTGAACTTTTAACTGTATTTTCATAAAATTAACCACTAAAATTACACTACTACACTAACCCCCTTCACACACACACACACACACACACACACACACACACACACACACACACACACACAGTTTCATATTACACTAAATTAATATATAAACAATGAAATGACAGAAATGTTTCTGTTTTTTTATTTACACTAAAGAATTCAGTTTTTCACAATGTGTTCCACAGTTAAATAAATAAAATATGACTTTTTTGTGGATGAATAAAAAAATGTTCTGCTTTATATTATTTATATTATTAAAGACAGTCTGGGCAATGAGCTACCAGAGCTTTCTGCTGTACATTTATCTGTAACAATTTAAGGCCAATGGGTCCTGCACACAGAGTCATTTCAATAAACAGAGCAGCATTCCCTCTGCATTAAAGCAACAGCTTTAGGATTTGAAGATATTTGTTCTTTTTTCACTTTGTTGATGTTAGGTAAGTAAGAGCATTGTATAGAATTGTGACACTGGTAACACTGTAACTCTGTTGTATTTTTCAGAGTGACGAAGACAAGAGTGGCTTCATGGGGTCTTGTTCTCACTGTAAGCAAAATAACTCGGCAGCCATCTTGGTAAAACCCTGCTAATTTCAACAGTTTTAGTTCTTCAGTCCCTTATGCAAGCATTTTGGTCAGTGCCAAAACATCAGTGTCCTGAAGTCTGCATCGAAGATGGTGGATATATGACAGACTTCTCAGATAGATTTCTATTCTAGGTTCTGATTGCTAATAATGCATATGGTGTGAGGTTGCCATGCGACCAATGGAGACCACAGAGTGAGTTTGTCCGCCCAGTAACTGAGTGCATAGCTTGGCATGATGTGTTGCTATCACACTTAAACTTCTACTTTCATATTCTGCCATGTGCTGCAGTACTGTAATTATTTTACAAGTAATTAGGATTGTCAGGTAATTATGATTTTCACAGTACACTATGCTGATAGTGATGGGGATTTGATGATATTTTGCCTGGATAACCCACATTATTTTCTCGTCTTTATTTTACCCACTCTTGATAAGGGAAACTGGTTATAAGCTTCTTTTAACTGATTGCTCCTTAGGCAGAGTGTTAGCAATGCCCCTTCAGAAACCATCCCAATCTAAAAGGGGCATCCCTCTATCTCAGCCTCGCCAAATTGAAATAATAATTCACAACGAATACGCGCAAAAAAGAAATGTGTTATTAATCAGTATCTCCCCACTGGACGAGTACCTGCAGAAATTTTATTAACTATATTTTGAGCACATTGCTCTTCTATCACCTCTTTGGAATACACTATATTCCGAGGTGCAGCTTAATTGCTTCCATATTTCTTTGTTACCACTGAAAGACATTGATGAGGGGATTTTAGTTGGTCTCTTAATAGAACCCTCCTCTGTGCACTCATCATTTCCAGAGATTAACAGATGTGTTTGATACATTTATTACCTTATTAGCTCAGGGAAACACTGGACCTACAATGTTTTGTATGCCAGCTACACCAGACAAAGTTCTGAATATCACTAGGAAAAAAAAAACTGAGGGAAACTGATGTTGTAAGCAAAGCCACTGCTGCCAGATGGCAATAGGGGAATGAAAATCAGTAAGTAAAAGGCTAGTAAAAGCTTCAGGTCATGATTAAGCGAATTGCTGGATAAAGCACACTACTGCAAATGCATGTTGCACGATGATCAACAAATGCTGGAGACCACAGGATATATTAGTTTCTTTCTAACAGGTTTGGGATTATCACATATGAATACAGAGGATTTGCAAGACTCAGTACATGTGTATTTGATGACTGCTGTAACCTACCAGAAGTACAGAAGTAGACTTTAAAGCCATCCTAGTAAATTCTATTAGTAAGCATGCCAGCGGTCCTTACCTTTGACCAGTGTGTTGGTAGCTGTTGGTAGCTGGTAGACGCACTGCAGCTTTATCTCACCTAGTAATACAACACAAACAGAGTTTGGCCTAGAGCAAACTAGAGTCATCCACTGCAAAGATACATGTCTATTATCTTCAGAGATGGAGTGCCTATTTTAGGCAGATGAATGACTGAACACGAATGAAAGGAGACAGATTTTGAGTTTTCTTCTGCAAATATATCATACAGGTCAGCTGCTTCTCATATTGCAATTGTTGCCAGGGGAAAAGTGGGAAAAGGGAAAGAGGTATTTTAACACTACCAGCATCATTGCCCTCAGGCATTTGGGTAGGTATGTTGGTTAATGCACACATCACAAATGATCACAATTTGTTAGACTGAAGAAGAGGAGGTACGAGATATCCACCGTGTGTGTCTCAGCATGCCTGTGTGGGTGTGTGGGTGTGTGCATGTGTGCGTGCACACAGATGCTTTGGATGACTCTGACTTTGGAATAGAAGGAGGAGGGGAAAAAAAACCTGCTGGTCTCCTCCCGTTCTTTGCCCTCCCTGCCCACACCAGCCCCCCGAGGAGGTGATCGGACGCGTCTGTTTCCCGGAGATAAAGAGCTGCTCACCACATCCCCAGAGCTGGGAGAAGTTGGCACAGAGCATGCTGGCAGTCTGCTCATGTAACAGACCCTGTCACTGACACTGAGAGAGAAAGACACAGAGAGAGAGAGGGAGGGTTAGACAGAGGGGTGAAAGGGGCTGAATTAGAGTAGAAAGCGTAGGTGAGATGTTAAAAGGGTGCATTCTGTCTCGCTACCAAAAAGATTTAAAAAAAAAGAAGAAGAAGAAAGAAAACAGTGGAAAAAAATCAAGTTCAAAACCTGTATTATAGTACTCCATGTAATATATATATATATGGATGTTTATTTGTTTTACTAGCATCAGAAATAAATAAATACACAAACAGCCTTTTTACCTGGACCTCTGCCAGGTCTGTACAAAATCAATACACCTTCAAGGATAAAGTGTTTCCAAAAGAGAAGGCTGAAGGTTGTCCTCCTGAATCGATTGCTACTTTTACAATGTCCATTAGGTGTCATTTTGGATAATTCACTAAATTTGACAGCACAGCGTGAGCTCAGTAATGTAACAAGTCCTCTCAACTAAACAGCGAAACACATTTTTTGTCTGTGCCCACAAAACGATCCATATTGTGCTCATTAATCACTAATGACTCATCAGAGCGACTGCTGAATTACCACCGCTATGGTAAAGTTCATGTAAAAAGAGAAGTTCAAAAGTTAGCAAATGCAAATTTGCTGTCTTGCTGAGAGTTAAATGAGGAGATTAAACAAAAGCAGACACAGCATCACTGGCTCTCTTTTTAGGATGTTGTATATTATTTATTTAATAAGAACAACACAAAATAAAATAAAATAAAAACCCAACAAGTAGCAATGAGCTGATAACTGCTGATAACAGAACAGAAAATAAACAAGTTGAAAACTAAGGGTGTCTCCTTGGGTAGAGGTGCAACGCTTCAAGCACATCTGCTATTTTTAGATGCTTCTGCGATACTCGCTGGAACTCTCTTCAGTGTGGCAAAAAGGTGAACCCTTCAGCTTGAATTTCATTCTGGAGAAGAAGGTGAAGTTGCAGTGAGGCAAATTTGGTGAATAGGGTAGATGGTGGGCAAGTTGGTGCTGCTCAGAAAAACAAACAAAACAGAAACCGAACAAGTGGATGGCATACTGGCACACACCAGAGTTCATGCAATTTCTGCTGAATTTCCTCCCACACCTCAGGATATTAAAGTAGAACTCTATGTTGGCAGTCTGACCCTAGAGGCCTGAAAAAAAAACCTCAAGCATTCTCCTGATAATGTGCCTAACCTGACTGCTGCGCTGCCTTAGAGCATAGACACTGCAAACCTGTTCCCTAAAAACTCCCGTTTGGTCTCTGGGTCGTACAGACTGAGCTCTCTCCAGTGATGATCCAAAATATAAAAGTTGTTTCAGTTTGACACAGAAGCCGGCTCTCAGTGCGAGCTCAAGGTCTGTGCCGTAATTGGAGGGTACGAAAGTGTAAGTGGTCAGAACAGCAGCAGTGCTGGAAGTGGTCCAGTCGAGCACAAGAGGAGACTGACCAAAAATTTAAAATCCTTTAATGTTTTTATTTGTGTTTTTATTTGCTGAGTCTCACTAATCATGTCTGACCAGTGTTTGATCACACATTTTACTGTCTATGCTATTTAGTTTCAACAATTAGTTAAATGTTTCCGGATAGTGTCGTCTCAAAAAGCTTTAGGCAATGCAGAAAGAACAAAAGGAAAAATCCATGTTGATTATTAAAATGGTGTGTAAATGGCATACGGTACACTCTCGTTAGCTTAATTTCAACATTAATCTTGTATAAAGTTTCCAATCTAAGGGTCCTTTAAACTTTTTTTAAGTGCATTCATAACAAAGATGTAGTTTTATTATCTGCTCTGTAAATAATTCCCATATTTCTCACTTCTCCCATCTCTTTATACATGATTACTTTCTGGGGGCACATGGATCAAGTATAGATGTATGCACACAAACAAACACTTGCACATGGAGATCCATCAAGTCCAAGCTCAATATCAGCTTTCCATCAGAGCCTCTCTGCTTTCATTTCTTCAAATGTAGGCTGTCCCATATGCTCCAGCTGAGGGAATATCAATATACCGACTATAGTGTTCATAAAGATCAATACCATAGAATATGGTCTCTCTCCCTCTCTCTCTCTTTCTGTTTCCTCTTTTTTCCCACAAAGTCACTGTGACACAAGTCATACTGTTTTTCCCAAAACACTAAATTAGAAGTTTTGTGAGCAACGGTCTGTGTAACACGAATGAGGGAAAAATGCCATTGTCATTTAGTTGAAACTGTTGGCGTTTTTTCAGCAATTTAAAAAATTTATCCCTTTTACAGCTGTACACTAAGTGGCAGCGGGTTAGCAAAGCTTGCTAATTAATTCTTAACAGCTTGACTCTGAGTTTTTGCCTTCTGATTTTCAGCGATCGTCCACCTTAATCGGTTGTTTTCGAAAGAAAGAAAGAAAGAAAGAAAGAAAGAAAGAAAGAAAGAAAGAAAGAAAGAAAGAAAGAAAGAAAGAAAGGGCAGCTGGATGTGCTGGGTTTAAAGAAAATTATGCACTTGGGAAATGTTTTACTAAAGTTGGTTGTCATTCAAAGTGATCCACTGATTGAAATGGCATTCAATGCATGTTTGAACGTACAGCCATGTGTAAAAGTACTGTAAAGTAGAAATTGTTGTTTTTTATTTGGACGGGCAAATATTTAATTCTCTTTGAAACTGATGAAGATGAAGGTGATATTCTACACCACAAGCAAAAAAATGATCTTTTTTCATAATTCATTCAACAAAAATGTCATTCAATGCAATAATAAAAGCGAGTATACCCTTGGTTTCAGAAGCTAGTATTGTCCAGTCGAATTTCCACCATCAGCTGGAATTTAATGACTGTTTTTGTCATGCAAAGATTCTTCACATTCAAAACATCTCAGGTCTTCTTGCTTCTGCTCTTCTTTTTATCATCCCCCCAATAAAACCAAAAGTATGCACAATTTATTTTTTCTTTTGATGCATTTTTAAGCTCGTACCACAAGTTTCCAATTTTTATCCATTCCTTGTTAAATTTGTTTTTGATTTGAAATAAATATCAGTATGATCCCACCAGGAATAATTATTCTCTTATCCTTTCAGACAGATGGCCCTATATGATGTAGCATTCAGAATTTGAATAAATGAGTGCCATCTGCCCTCACACCATATCGTTTGGGCCTATAGCTGACCACTCTCATGGGACAAATGGGTGTCTGCTGCTAATTACATAACGTAATTTGATGAATCACATAATCTTGTTCGTGTTTACATAATCCATGTCCACCAGATGTAATTTCTGGATCAGATCTCGTTTATTAGCTTAAAGATTGCTGAATGAGAGTCTGCTGAGCAGGTTTCAGTCACCTGCACCCAAAACCAATGCTGATGACAACTGGTGCGATAACTAAACAAATAAGAATGAAATTGCATTGACAACAAGAAAAAAAATTGTTAATTAAAATAAAAATGAAACAAATGTAAATGGGCTGTGACTGGTGTTCTGTGTCTCTTTGACTCTGTTATCTGTGTACAATTAATTTCGAGCGTGATCATTTGACACACTGAAGATCAAAGGATCTCTGTGGGGCCTCTGATAGAAGGGATAAATATTTCCAAGCTAATTATTGATTGGTTGCAACGCTCCCTGTAACCAAGTGTTGCTCATGCTGAACAGTGATGATAAGCAAGGCGCTGTTATCAGTATCCATTAATGACGTTGTTATTTCATTTTATGAGTCGGTTTCTCGCTTTTTTGTGCCCCTTGTTAAACATTTCTTTTTAAGTTGTCTGTTGTCCTTAAATCTTTCATGTCACAACTTCCAAATTAACTTGCTGCACCCGTTTCAATCAATACCCAATTATTTGAAGTTCATTAGAAACCTATTATTGCTTGACAGTACACTCATTAAAACTGTGACATAGCTCAATAATTTAACTGCATGACGCATAAGATGCATAGAATAGTATTTATTTATTCATGTTCTGTAGCTGAAATTAAAAAAAAAACAAATCTCATCTTCAGTGTTTGTTTTTGTATATAATTTTACATTATAGACAGAGAAAGGTTGTTCTCTGACTATAACTTGAAAAATATATTTTTTAGAATCAGTTAACACCAACCCCCTGCTAAGAAATCGGTTCCATGACAATGTGATGACGTCCCTTCACAATGTGTCAAAAAATAACAATTTAAAAAAAGAACCATAAATAAAATAAATTAATGAGTGTCAGTTAGTGTGAGAATATCAGTTTAGCTGTTTTTGTAAGGCACAGTTTTCTGCCACAGCTTAACACATTTATTAGTAGTTACTGGTATCAATCTTTTTTAATTTGAAGCTCTTGTAGGGTAGGGTCATAAAGACAACCACACAACCCAATCACACATTTATTGTGCCAGCAAGCTTGATCTTGAGGGAATTCTCTCAAAGTCTCTTCACAGTCAGCTGTGTCTGGAACACCAGTGACCGAAGGTGCTTAGTGGTTCATTCTTCTCTGTAAAAATGGTGAAACCATATACAATTTTTTTTCTAAAATTAAAAGGAGCATTATTGGCTTTGTTACCTGCCTTGAGTCAGAAGATTCCGATCTGTAGATAGATTCTACAGATATTCTATATTATTCTTCTTAATTTATTCTTCTTCATTCAGCCAGTTCCTGCTGGGTAGCTAATGTGGCTATTTGTGCATATGAATTAGCAGGCATACTTTCAGCTTTAAACCTGTCTGTTATCAGAACGGAAAACTGCATTTGCATGTTAAAGTGTTCCCAGACAAGATGCTAAACCATAAAACCTACTGGAACAAGAAGGCATCGGTGGGCAAGAGACGAAAACAGGGCGTTGTTGGAATGCTACTACGCAAGTAACCCTGGCAGAAGGGGCTACATGAATAGATGGCCCCAACTGACCGAGTGCTCAGTGAATACCTCAGGCAGCAGAAACCCAAGAAAGAGGAGGGAAACGAGGAACCATCATGGAAGGACAGGCCCCTGCACGGTATGTACCACCGGCAGATAGAGGAGGTGGCTGATATCCAGAAATCCTACCAGTGGCTGGACAAAGCTGGACTGAAAGACAGCACAGAGGCACTAATCATGGCAGCACAAGAACAAGCTCTGAGCACAAGATCCATAGAGGCTGGGGTCTATCACACCAGGCAAGACCCCAGGTGCAGGCTGTGTAAAGATGCCCCAGAGACAATCCAGCACATAACAGCAGGGCGCAAGATGCTAGCAGGCAAGGCATACATGGAACGCCATAACCAAGTGGCCGGCATAGTGTACAGGAACATCTGTGCCGAGTATAACCTGGAAGTCCCGAGGTCAAAATGGGAGATGCCCCCAAGGGTGGTGGAGAATGACCGAGCTAAGATCCTGTGGGACTTCCAGATACAGACGGACAAAATGGTGGTGGCTAACCAACCGGACATAGTGGTGGTAGACAAACAGAAGAAGACGGCCATAGTGATCGATGTAGCGGTTCCGAATGACAGCAATATCAGGAAGAAGGAACATGAGAAGCTGGAGAAATACCAAGGGCTCAGAGAAGAGCTCGAGAGGATGTGGAGGGTGAAGGTAACGGTGGTCCCCGTGGTAATCGGAGCACTAGGTGCGGTGACTCCCAAGCTAGGCGAGTGGCTCCAGCAGATCCCGGGAATAACATCGGAGATCTCTGTCCAGAAGAGCGCAGTCCTGGGAACAGCTAAGATACTGCGCAGGACCCTCAAGCTCCCAGGCCTCTGGTAGAGGACCCGAGCTTGAAGGATAAACCACCCGCAGGGGCGTGCTGGGTGTTTTTTTTTATATATACACACATATATATATTACATATATACACACATATATATATTACATATATACACACACACACACACACACACACATACATATATATATATATACATACATATATATATGGAAAAGTTCATGGGGGCCGAATACTTTTGCAAGCCACTGTAAGTAAAGAATGTACTTTTGCCACCATTGAGATTAAGTTTGTCTCTCGATACTTACCTAAATATTTTAAAACCTGACATTATGACACATATTGATTTTGAGGGATTTGTGATGAGAGGTTCTGTACCAAATCAAATTTCCCAGTTGTTATAAATTGATTACAATCTGTCTTGGGTATTACAAAGAAAAATAATACCACAAATTGCTTATCCTCAATATCAGGGGAATATACTATCACCCTTAACTCAAAGGATTCCACCCCAGGTTTGAAACAGTTTGCAGTGTTCAGAAACTAGTCAAACAAAAAAATGTCCAGTCTTGTTCTCTTCTCTAGATGGCATCCTCAAATAACAAGGTGGTTAAGATGTGTTAGAGATAACAATTTCTTGAGGTTGTAGGTTCAGGTAAGTTGGAACTGATTTTACTGTTATTGTCTCAAGTAGGTTCTTAAAGTCTCTTGCAAGTATGGCAACCAAGTGATTCAAGTTTCACAGGTTAGAATCCAAATAGTTTCCTCATGGGCGATGGGTCAGGCAGGCACACTGAGGTTGATTTCTGCAACAAAGGAGAACAAGAGAGATAAGTATGTAGTACATTTCACTGCTAGGTAAACAAGCTTCTGCTACTAAGAGACCTAGGTCTCACTATCACTCAATATAGCTCAACACTCCAGCAAGTAAAGGAGAGGAGGAGTGAGGTTATATACTACAGGTGAAATGTATATGGAACCAGGTGTACCTGTGGAAACTATAGCAGTTATCCCCACACATGTGAGGAATTAAGCACAGTTAACCCATACACACACATAGAAGAAGAGCAAGTGATGAGGCTGTAAGTCTAGTGTCAGACTTGCAGCCTCCATTTCTACCAGCTCATGTTTCTACCTGTGATGTGTTTTATGTGCTACTTAGCGATGGTGGTGACTCTCAAAGCATAGCCAATGAGTACCCAATGAGAATCGAGAAGGAAGGAATCGATAAATCATGTCAATAATGAAATCGGACTCGCTAAATTCGTATTAATTCCCATCCCTAATGAAGATATTATAATGTCTTAATGTTTTTTAGATTGGATGTCCAGTGAAATACGTTTCCTACACATCTCCAAAAATTATTTGTTATTGCTTAATTTTTATGGCTTGCCTTTAAGGTGGGTCAACACATTGTTCCTTTAAAGACCACTATTCAAACCTTTAGAGGTAACAAACTTGTATTTTGTTGCCCTGTTACAACACAGTTTAAATTTTCATTAACTATCGAAAGGCTGAAAAAGAAAAAGGAAAGCTAAGGCAAAAAAAATGTGAAAATAATAGTAATACTATTTCAGGTTTCAATACCTTTAAGTTAAACTTAAATGGTGTGATCTCAGAACACAAGGAGAGTTTGCATTTGTTTTTCCTTTTCCCTTGTTCCATTTAAATGAAAGTAGGTTGACCCTCAACATGCATCAAATGTAAAAGCTAAACAATTTCAGATACATCCTCCTGAAACTATCATTTAAATGTACAAGTCTGTTCTGAATTCACATTACAGTGAATCAACCTCGCTAGTTGGTTTGTTTGGATTCACCTATGGTTTTATTACCATCAGCGGGTTCTCTTTAAGGAGTGACCAGATACCCCCAATTGTACTCCCATTTCCAGTGTATGCGAAAAGACCTTTATAAGCAGTTAAGCCTCTTTTCTAAAAGTACCTCAGGTCGACTCGACTCATGTCTACTAGATTTTGGTCGCTTTCCTTTACACTTGAAAATGAAACAGCTACAATCTTTGACATCATTTGTATGTGAAACAAACACAACACAACAATGGAGGATGTAGAGGCAATGGTAATCCTGTTGTTTGTACTGTGGCTTTTTTGTCAGACCTGGGGTCCATGGAGTTGGTTTTCGTGGAGGTTTTTGTGAAGGAGTCATTCTAATGACACATTGAGGGACACCACTGACTGGCCAATTGATGGCATGAAGTCTACTGTCACCCAGACCAAATGGAGAATGAGTGGAGGACTGAGGTGTGGACACTGACGAGGAGAGCAGAGGGGAGCATACAAAAATTAAGCAAACAGGTTGAGACCAGACTAAGAAAACTATGAATGAACTATTACAAGACTAGAGAGACTGTGATAGCTATGAACAGGAAACATTACGAGACGCAGACATGACATGAATTTAACCAGCACCACAGAGACATAAAGCATGACAGGTAGACATGAAGCAGGGAGACTTAGAAAAGGGGAGAAGACGCAAAGGGATCTGCAAAGCAAAGGACTAACACAGCAATTTAGGTATAGTAGCACTTAATAAGGTAAACTAAACTCAAACCAGAACATGAATAGAAAACTAAATACAATAAAACTCAAACACTGAGTCACACGACCCAGTACCATGACAGTCTACCAGGTAACAGGTAATGGGAAACCCCAAAAAACTGGGTCGAGTTGGGTCGAGTCAAGGCAAGTAACAACTACTGTAGTGGAAAAGAGGCATTAGTAGATAGTCAATCATCTCCTACAGGTTGAATATGTTGTTGTCTGAATCTTTCAGCCTCCTGAATGTTACTGAATGAGTGCCTGGCACCATACATCATAAGGATCTGTTTCTGGGGGTGTGAAAAAATCTGTAGGGAATACCGAAGCTTTGTAGCTTGTTTTTCACTTTGTTGAATTGGGCATGTAGTTTACCAACTTCAGATTTCATGTCCCTAAGAATAATTACAGGCGAGCCTTTGTAAGTCAGATGGCCTTTGGTTCTTGCTTTATTCAGAATTTTCTTATTGTGCCTGTAGCAAAGTTGATGAACAGTTAAGACTTGCACATGCTCTCCTTGCTGTGGTTTTGGTCAGTCACTGGTGATCGGCATGGCAAAGTTTTCACTGTCGAGCACTACTAAAAAATTCTGCTGCAGATCCACTGCCCTCTGTAATGCCGATTATGTGCAGGTTTTGTTGACGGATTCTGCTTTCCAGATTGGTGCATTTGGCTTGTAAGTTCTTACGCTCATTAATCAGATTTCCATGTAGCTTTTACGAAGTTGCAGTTTTAATTATCACTTCATAGAGTGCCATCTCCATTACTTTCTGTGTTTTTGCCATCTTTTTCTGTGATGAGTACAGGACTTGTGTTTTCTGAGTGTTCATTTCACACTTTTTAGGGTCTTCCCTGAGTGAGGGTATGACCTTTTGTATCTCTTGATGCAGGCTCTCAATTTGCAACTTTACCCATTAGTCCCTCTAACTGAGCCAAAATACAGAAGCAGTGTGTGAAAAAGTAAGCACATCCTTATTCCTTCTATAGGAATTAAAAGGGTAAGTAGCAGCCAAGTGCTGCTAATCAAATCCACTTAATTAACAGATCATCAGTGGTCTGTGAGCACCTCCATAAAAGCAAAAGTTTGGCCAATTTGCCGGTCTGGAGCATTCAGGTGTGTGTTGACGTAATGCCAAAGAAGGGGTTGTAAGGCCATTTCCAAACAATCTAAACTCTGACATTCTACAGTGAGAAAGATTTTTGCGGAAAACATTCAAGACAGCTGCCAATCTGTCTTGATGTCCCAGCAAATACACACCAAGGTCAAGCTGTGAAATGCTCAGGGAGATTCCAAAAAGCCATAAGATCAACATCTCAGACTCGGAGTCTCTACAGGGCTTAGTTAGCATGTCAAATGTTAAAGTTCACAATAAGGAAAAGACTGGACAAGTTTGTTTATAATGGGTTGCCAAGGAAGAAGATGGCAGCATGACTTTGCAAATGTGCATGTGTTTATACACCTCTCTGCATTTATTATCTACTATTAATCTCTGGCTCTCTTCTACAGCATGTCTTTGTCCTGTCTTCCTCCCTTCACCCCCCACCCCTCATGGCGGATAGCTATGCCTGGTTCTGTTGGAGGTTTCTTCCTGTTAGAGGGGAGTTTTTCCTTCCCACTGTCCCCAAAATCCTTGCTCATAGGGGATCTAATGATTATTGGGTCGTATAATTGGGTTTTTTTGCCCATAAAGTCCAGACAACAACCTGACTGAAATCCTGTGGCAAGACAAACTGTATGTAACATGTGTTGTTAACATGTTTTGCTGTTCATCTAGATTTTATTTACAGAGACTTTGTTTTAGCTGCTGTTAATCCTAATCCTGCCCACATTTGGCTATTATTTAATGTTTCTAGTGTTCCAAAGATACAAAGCAAAGTCAAGATGTTGTACCATCTTAAAGTGCCACCTGAACAGTTTTGATAAGCCTTGGTATTGATTCTTGAGCTCAGCAGCAGAAGTGGAACACCAGTCTTGCAGAAGATATGCCCTTTTTTGATGTTTTGATGATGAAGGTGGAGATGTAGTGAAAGCAAAGCTAGCATATAATTCACCTAATGCTCATACTCAGCAAACAAATCAGTGACCCCTTGAGCCCCCACAGATGGAGGCATTATCCACTGTTTCATCATAAGATTGACCATATCATAAGATATGGTCAATTTGTACACCATAAGATGAAGGCAATCACTCAGAACAACTGTGGATTGCTTTTCAGTCCCTCTTCCCTCTAGGCAGGCAGCTGCAAAAAAACTAAAATCAAAATATCCCTCAAAGTTTAAGAGAGCGAGATGCACCCGATTACAAAGATCAGCAATTAAATGTTTGCTTCAGTTTGTCAACTTTAAGGAATTAGACAATGAAGCCGGCATAAATTTTACAATGGCAGATATTTTGATTTGTCAGCTTGTCCAGATTTCTGGACATTCTTTGTTTGTGAAGAAGGTTTAACTACTTAAATTAGTATGAAATCAAGACATAACTACACTTTAAAGATCAGAAACACATGGCCATGTATACAGGGTTGTTAATAAGGTTGATTTAACCTGAAAATCAGAGCCTTAGAGGACTTATAAATGGACTCTCAAGAGTCATTTTCATTAAAAATGAGTCAGCTGAAGGCTTCAGCCAGATATTCTTACTGAGAAACTGTGAAATTTATTCAAGTTTACAGCTGCAAGCATGGACCAGCCGTTTGTCAACCGTGTCTGTTGTTCGAGCTTCAAGTGTCCTTTATTTTGAAACCGCTTGTTAAGTCATATGGTATTAGCCCTGCCCACATACTGCACAATCTGAATCCTGTCTCCAGCAAGGAACAACAACAAAATCCTTTTAATCACTTCAACCATTTTAAAGAATGATTCAGTGAAACTGTCGTCGCTTGTAGATGGAAAATCTAGAGACATGACAGATGCCCAACATGGAAAAGCACCTGTTTGATTTGGCGGGGTAAATGTGTGTTGCTCTTCTTAAAGCACACACAACTGGTGCTTCCTAGAACTAATCAGTTCAAATCACAGTGATTGCTCTCAGCAGAAAATTAATCTAATTTTCTGTCAAAGCAGCTGCCAGTTACTTAAGATCTGATCTCTTTCATTCTTTCACTCTCATTTCTCTCCTCTCTCACTTTCCCGCTCTCTCTTTAAGCCTTGGTTAATTAAAATGGAAAGGAAAGGTTCTGCAGTCAGTAATTCGGGACAACTTATAGTGGAAGTTAATTATAGAGGCCAATGAATCATATAAAGAACATTTTCAACTCGTGGCTAAAAGAAAAAAAAAAGTTTAAGCGGCCGATGTTGACCTAAAATGAAAAGGCAACACTTAAAATTGCTGTTTTAACAGAATACAAGATAAAACAAAAATGCAAATGGAACAACAAAAATGTAATTGTAATTAACAAAACCAAAACAACATTTGGACAGATCTGATTATGTTATGTATTGACATTGTTTTTTAACCTTTCATTAACCAGGAAGTGAAACTCTTGAGATTTTCTGCAAAAGGGTCCAGGGCTGACATAGGCAGCATTAACCTAGCATGTTTACAATGGCAAAAATCCACACAAGCACAGGGATAATGTGCAGATTACACATACAATACTGCAAGATTTTAATAAAGGACTGACACACCAACAGAAACAACAAGTATGCCAATGTTTCTTGGTATAGCTCATCCAGGTCCCTGAAAGTCCAGCAGATGAATGCACATCATTCACCAAAAGATATTTTGTCATTTGGTGTTTTGATATTGAGCAAACAATGTGGCCAAAATATCCTGTATTTATTGTGAAAAAAATTGTTCTGCTACTTAGAGATTCCCAATTTGTTTAGTATGTTGAAGGTTTAAAGCCATTTGTTTTCCACACTGTAGAACTGCCACAAAAAGCTATGATCTTCTTTATTTTATTTTATTTTATTTTATTTCATTTTATTTTCATGATATGTTTCCGCTATTCCTTGCTTTCACAGTAGATCCAGGCTTTAAACGCATTGTTCAGTGCATAAAACCCAGTTTGTATTCATTTTTGTACAGCGCTGCACTCACCTTACACCAATCTACCACCATCACTTGGATTATTTTTGCACCTACTGTATGTTCTCGACTTGACATGCAGTGCCGGTCTCTGCTACAATGCCTCTTTCCCACCTTTTTTGGACTGGATGTACTGTACAATAATTGTGATAATTATATCTCTGAGTAAAGGAGTATGAACCAAACACTGCATCGAGTGTTGAGAATTAATTTGTCAACACAACATTTACAATTGGGTCGCCTCACCAGATTGTCATAACAGGACGTCGAACAACTTTTTCTATTAAGAGGGAAACGCAGAAAAGGATGAAATCATGAGTTTGAAAGAGAGAAAAAATATTAGTACAAAAAACATAATTAAATGTCAGTCACACAAATGAAGAAAAAAAACCCTTTACAATCAAAAGCGTTGAGAGTTTGAAATAGATTTATGAACACTGACAAAATATGATGTTTATCATCCAAATCATTCAAAGAGGCCTAATAAGTTTCAATGAGTTTACTGTAGCATGCCGCTGTTTCAACATCCGTGCACTTGCATTATTGATGCCGCTGAAACCATTGAAAAGATCATGTCTATGTGACATTTCATTATTTGATAACTGAAAGAGCATCTGTACTGTTTTGCCCTATCTTTCAGATAATCAGTGGATGCTCATTCCCTTCTTTGTGAAGTGCTGATTCTACCCCCCAAAATGAGCATGGAAGTCAAGCATGAAAGGAAAGCAGGCACGTGTTTCTCAACTAAAAGGGGAAAAAAAGAAACAGACACGGAGACATGTTTAACATTCATTCATTTGTGTAGTGAGATGAGTGCATGTTTCAGTGTGATGACGCAGTCTTTCAGCTTTCATTGATTCACAGAAGAAAAAAAACTGCTTATAGTGGCAGTCGGGGTCCATTAACTGTGATACTCTTCCAGGATGCGTGTTGTGTGGACCATTATTAAACTCCAGTTAACAGCTGCAGTAGACCATATTAGCCGAACAGAGATTCTTTGTTCATGACAGCTTCCCATATCCCAGCACAGCAAGAGCACTAAGACACTTTCTACCATTGTAAGACATCTGCTTTCAAACGTTAAGATTTGCTTCATAGCCTCTAATGGAGTCTCCAGGGTAAACATGTACGCTTCTGAGACTTGTTACATGCTAACCTCTCAACATTTTTTTATTCTTTATTTAATCTGTTTTTAGAGAACTTTAATTCTTTGATTTTTTTTTTTTTTTTTTTTGTTAACATGGGAATGATTCATGCATTCTTTTAAACTTTCTCATCAAGTTAGCGCATTATGTAAGAACACATTTATTGGCTCGAAGCTGCACTCTCACTTCTGAGTACCCAAATGAGGACAAATGCTCACAGCAAACTGCTGATCATCTGTCTGGTTAAAGTTAGACTGCAATCCTTAACCAGGATATGAAGTGAGAAGCTTCTTTTGAATACAACTTTATTTTGCTATTTTATGTTTATGGCACCTCGGCAGATCGATAAATGGATTGGTGGTGTGGCTGCATGAACCGGATGCTGTACCGGTGCATTGTGGTGAAAAGAGAGCTGAGTGTAAAAGCCGATTTACCGGTCGATCTACGTCCCCACACTCACTATTGGTCACAAGCTCTGGGTAATAATGGAAGAACGAGATCGCGGAGCTTTCTTTGATGGGTGGCTGGCCTCTCCCTTGGAGATAGGGTGAGACTTCAGCTATTCAAAAGGGGATCAGAGTAGAGCCGCTACTCCTCCACATTGAAAGGAGCCAGAATGAGCACCTAAATGAGGTGTTCTGGGCATGTCCCACTGGGAAGAGGCCCTGGGGCAGAACCAGGACACGCTGAAGAGACATATCTCTCGTCTAGTCAGGGAACGCTTTGGTGTTCCCCTTGACATGCTAGAGGAGGTGACTGGGAAGAGGGAGGTCTGGGATTCTTTGCTTAGGCTGCTGCCCCCGCGACCAGGCCCCGGATAAGCAGAAGAAAATGGATGGATGGATGTTTATGTCTTACCAAAGGAGCCAGTGCTTCAACAATCAGCCAATAAGTGCAGTCATCTTTATCAAAAAAGCAATGCCAATAGGGAGAAAAGTCAAGTGAGAAATATCAGTATATTATGTGGTATCATAGTGCATGTATGGAAACACTTTGATCTTATGGCTGCCTTTATTGCAGTACCAGCACCTGCTGAATCTGCCTGCAGTAACTAATATAAGATTTTCTCATTACAGGCTTTGTGATCACAAGGCAGAAGCAGGAGCAATAAAAATGAAGGGAAACGCATGCAGCCTAGCAGATAAGGTGGTCTTGATCAATAGCTTCAAATTCTAACAAGACTGACCCCTTGGATATTAGCACTAATCTGAAAGAAGGCTCAGTAAAATTGAAGTGGAAGCAGGGCAATGATTATCCTCACAGTGAATATCACTTTCTAAGCAATCATCAACAGTGGTGCTCACATAGAGTTACTGCTCTGGATTTGTTAGAAATATGCCATAAAGTGTAACATGAACTAGAGAACTTGTGTTCAGTGCAGCCTAATGTAAATATTTAGATAGTTTTCTTTAAACAATTTAATTTAATACACCACATATAAAAAGCCATACCAATATACTTCATTTTAGAAAAGTCAGTGATGCCTTAGTAAATAAAAATTCTCAATGCTACACACAGTTCGTCCAAACTCATCTTGTCAATTGCATGTACAGACAAAAAAGAGCATATATGAAGTTATGGTGTTGAGCTAATAACAGACAGAACAAGGTTTTATTACTTCTTTAACTTTTTTATACAAGAGGAAAAACTGCAAGGACTTTCAGGGAGTTATGCATCAATCAAATTCATTGGATACATTTTGAGGCCAACCTTTAAAGTCACCCTGTTCTGCACAGTTAATTACCGAACTGGCAAACTCCAATAGGACCAATAATTCTCAAGATCAGGCCACAGGTCGCTGGCTTCAAATAGCTGAACTGGAATTACGATCATCACTTATGGGTGGTATCTTCAGTTCTTGAGGTATATGTTACTTAGATGACATGATCTATAATACATGATTAAAGTTTGTGTTCAGATAAACACAAACATATTTTGTGACATGACACAGTGCTGTTTCATTTGTTGATATATACTATAAATAGTGGCTAATGAGCAAGTGTGTCTTTCTTCTGTCAGTGTTACTCTTGAAAACATACTCAGCAAAAGTCTTGATCTGCCCCTCATTTCTTTATATTTGTTCTTTCCATGGAAACTTTCATGTAACTTTTAAATTGGCTCTGAGCAACAAACACCATTTTACAAACCACAGGCCTGTCACTTTACTGGAAAACTGTATAACAACTGACCGGAAAAATTTATAGATAAACATAAACTACTCACTGAGAGTCGGCACGGGTTCTGCTTAAGCTTATAAAGATCACTGGCACTTTTAGATTTAATAAAATTCATAGACAAAAAACAATATGTTGTTGGATGATTCACAGACTGAAAAAAAGTCATTTGATACAATACATTAGGATCTATTAATAGGAAAACTGTAAAGTTATGTTGTTGGGAAAGTTGTTATTTAAGAGTCAGGAAGCAGTTTGTGAAATGAATGGTTGTTGGTACTTATGTATGGACATTGCTTGTGGTGTACCCCAGGGGTCAGTTTTGGGCCCTAAATTGTTTAACTTGTACATCAATGACGTTTGTAAAGTGTCCAAAGTATTAAAAATTGTACTATTTTCTGATAATGCAAACATGTTCTGCTCTTGTGATGATCTGCAGCATTTATTGGATGAGATGAGTAATCAAGTACAAATGTAAATATTAACATAAATGGTGCGGATATTGAACGAGTCAATGAAAATAGATTTCCTGGGGTAGTAGTAGATGAGAGTCTAACTGGAGAGCGCATATAAGAAATATGCATTCCAAAGTATCAAAGCAGGTATTAGACTGTACATCACTCCATATTCTCTACTGTTCGCTGGTTTCACCTTACTTAAGCTATTGTGCAAGTCTGGGGTAATAACTATAAAAACACATTAGATTTACTTTTTATTCTTCAAAAAAATAATAATAATAGTTCGCACCATCCATGCAGGATATAGGGATCATACTCACTATTTTTGCAGTCTGAAACAGCAGATCTAGTGGAATTCCAAACAGCACAGTTCTGTTCAGAGCAAAAAAAAAAAAAAAGAATAAACTACCAGGTAATATTCAAAGCATGTTTGTTTTTGAGGGAAGGAAGTTATAAATTAAGAGGTTTGGCTTGTTGTCTAGAGGCAAAGTTATTGAGTCACAAAAACATAATGATATGATTTGTACTTTATGTGGCAAATATATTGCATTAAAAACATGTTATCATTACTGCAGTTTATATCAGTAAGGAAGCTGAATAAGTATTAACTGATAACTTATGGCGAAGGGTGGGATTAAATAAGTGTGCACTTTTTCCCACTCCTTTTCAAAATGTAACTGAACCAGAACAGGTGAATCTATATAGAAATGCTTTATTTTGTATTGCATCTTCACCTTCTGTCACGATGAGTTGTGTGGCTGTCAGTGGCTGGACCCACGTGCAGGACTCGGAGACAAAACATTAACTTAAACGACGGCTTTATTTGCTGGAGAGTCACCTTTGGACGATGCATAAACAACAACTTAAACTAACTAGACAGGAGATGCTGAAGGAAGACGACCATGGATACACACACAACAAACGTGGAGGACGCAACAACTGGCAGGGAAAAACACAGGGCTTAAATACATACTGAGGTGATTAGGGAATGTGAAACAGGAGGAGAGCACAGCTGGGACTCAGACATGACAAGACAAGGGGAGGCAAAACTCAACACATTGACATAGTACACAGACTTTCAAAGTAAAACAGGAAACTGAACAGACGTGGACTAAACTAGGGGATACAGTGACAGAAATCAAACCCAAGAGAATCAAAACACATCATGAAAACAAAGATAACTAATACAAACAGAAAAACACTGAGTCCACAGACTCAGGACCGTGACACCTTCTTTCATTTTCAGTCCAGTTCTTGTACCCGAGGAGGAAAAGAAATCTATCAAAGACCTGACACAGGACATGAGAGATGCATCACCCTTTCAGTTGATCCATCTACTGTTTGCAAAAACCTCCTAAGAAATGGTCTCAAATGATGGTTGACTGTTAAGAAGCCATTATTAAGGAAGGGAAACGGGGGGTAAAAAGCCTGAGGTACTTTAAAATACACTAGAATTGGACCTCAGCAAGTGCTAGGGATGTTATGTAAGCATTACATATTATGTTAATTGAAACTTACTACCTGAACATTGCTTACTGAAATGCATTGTCAAATAGTTAAAGTTCCAGACAACAACACAAATTCTTATGTATGAAAATAAAACCAACAATAAATTAAATAATTAACAAAATTACCACAGTTAACACTGAGCGATCGCCACTGCGATTCCACTGTAAAAAGGCTGAAAGCTCATCACTGCCTTTGTGACCTTTGTTTGCTGTTGAGGTTCAGGGTCTGGCAGCTGGGCTGGAGTTTGTATACACACAGTTTTAACATCACTTTGGGATCTTGGCTAGTTTTGAGTTAGCACATTGACTGTGCATATGCTTGCAAAAAGCAAAAGTTTTTTGTTAGCAATACAACCCAGTTGTTTCTGTCATGAACGCAGTTTGTAATTCAACATTGTGCCCTTGTCCTTTTGTGCAATAAAAATAAAAGTAATGTCCATATCCACCCTGCATGCAGGTAACTTAAAAACCTGTGTAATGCAAATATCTGTAAACTAGTAAATAACTGTAAGCTGGAATCACGGAATTTAGTAAAGTAATGCATTACATAATTGCTTTACTGAAAAATGTAATGTGATTACAGTAATGTACACTAATGTGCTACTTTGGAATGTGTTACACACAACACTGCTACCAATTCAGTAAAACCATACTTTATATAAACCTGGATAGAGGAAAACACAATGGAACACTATCATGTCATCAGTCATGGATTAAGTACACAACTCAACATTATTAAATATGTTTGGGATTTTCTTGAAAGACACAATAAAAGGCAGCCAACATCCAATAAAGTCTGGAGAACTGTTCCTGAAGACTAATTAAAGAAATGACAAGAACGCCTGACTAACAGTTCAGCCTGTGTTGAAGAATGATGGTGGCCATACCACACACTGACTTTCAGGTTGGTTGTGATATGTTTGCACATGTTTCAATAATTTGCTGCACCTCTTCACAATTTTCCTGGCAAAAAAAATTACTTTTTTTCCCCAAATTACTTTTGCACAGCACCATATTTTATTAAGAATTCATTTTGAATGAATATTCTGTATGAATATTCTTTTCTTTTCTCCTGTGTGTTTCAGTGTTTCAGGAATCTCCACTGTAATATAGTTTCATGATAACACATCATGAACCTCAACAGATAACACATCAACAGAGCCTACAATACTGCTTAAACATTCATGCACCATACTTTTTCAGTCTCACATATTCCAGTCTTTGACATTTAATATTGGTATAGTGTATAATCTTTTCTAAACAGTTAAAATAAAAAATAAGTATTCAAAGGTGTAAAGTCTCTTGTCCTTGACAAGACAAGATACAACATTTAGGCAACTCATAAAACTGTAGAGCACCGGCTCACTTTATAGTCTTCTCCTGAAAGCACCTTTGAGTGCAGCAGTGCCATAAACAATGACCATTATTTGAGCGATAAGAAAGGATGGCAAGGAAAAAGCAATGTCTCTCAGTGGTTGTGTGCACTTGGGTAATTTATTAATTTATTTTTGTATAGAAGAAAGCCCCAGGGACCTGAATGTTTTTTTTAAAATCCATGATTAATGAAACATTAATCATAAATTTTGTAGAGGGACAGGAAGACTTGTCACTCTCTATTTGGACCCATTAGGAACTAGAGAGGAGGAGGAGGCAGGGAAAGGGAAAAGGGGTGACAGATTGTGTGGTGAAAGAAGATGATTTGGGGGTGGATGTCAAGGCAGGAGAGGAGAGTGGGAGAACAGCAAATGAAAATGATAGGAAAAAGCTTTTTGGAATTCATAACATTGTGACATAGCAAGAAGCTTTCGACAATACCATGAGGCCTTTATTTTAAAATCCCATTAAACCATCCAGAAGACTGTGCGTGAAGCACTATTAAGGACAAAAAATGCGATACTGAAGTTTCAGCTTTACATTTCAAATGATAATGATAACACCTACACGCTGAATTTAATGTACATAATGGGCTTAAAATGCCACAGTGTCAATGCAGTTACGTGTTGTCTCAAAACAATGTCATTCAAGGTTGTAGTCAAAAGTCTTCTTGCTTTTAACCAGTTTGAAATTTGTATTAAGCAAACACACTGTACTTTAAATCACCGTCTCCTTGAAATGAATTCATTTTGACACTTGTGCATTTGTGTTCAGTGCGTAATACAGTATATCCTCCCATGTGTATTCAAATCATAAGGCTTATAGAACTACAATAGCACTTGTCAATATTTGTGCCAGGTATAACAATCCCCTCTTTTCTAACTTTCCGCTGAATGCTAAGTGCCCAAATTGAAGTGAGAGGCAGCAGAAACGGGAGACTTTTCAACGGCGATGCCTTTGAGGCAAACATTTCAGCGTAGAATAGATGGGTAGGGATGGGTGGAGTGAAGAAATACAATGAAATAAACATGGCAGCTGCTTCTGTTGTGAACTTTCAGTGATTTCACAGTTCTCGGAATTTGTCAGCAGCAGCACCATTGAGTGACTGCTGATAACAGCAGTGGGGGCTTTGAGTGAACAACAAAACTCAGATATGTTAACTCTGCATACTAATTCAGTCTGCAGACAATATGCCAGATCTGACTTACTCAGGGCTGGATGTAGATGATGTTTATTCCAGAGTTAGATATTTAAATATATTCATGGAGATTAGCTAATTGTATACAGGGGGTCAGCAATATAATGTAAACACCATGTGGAACAGGATTTTTCTGTTAAGTTAAATCACAATAGGTCTGACAATTTCCACTTCGGGAGTCGAAAAGCATCACAAGATTGGCATGCAGTTTTATTCTGTAAAACTGAACACAGAAAACACACAACCTGTACTTATTTGACAGAATATAACACAATCCGGGCAGCAAAGCTTCGACAGGAGCACACTCACACATCCAAACAGGACACATTTCTAGTATTTTATATGAATGGAATCACAGTGGAACTGTGACGTTTAAGGGCTCAACCTCATTTTTGCCGTGAAATTTAAATCTAAGAAAGTAGTCTTCATCTTGCAAATGAAAATGGAATGAGGTTCTGATTCATTACTTTCCCTTGGCCAAGAACATTGGTGGGTGACTGAGAGGACGTGCTGTGCAATGGAACAGGATGGAACTAAGGTGATCTAATGGTCTTGGGTAGCAATCAAGAGGTGCAGAGGGCCACACGGTGAAATAGATGCTGAGGTGGTTGTTGGCATGTACTAGAGCAGAGTTTTCTTTTTTTGTATTCTTGCCATCACTTGCTCCTGGGCCAGGGTACAAAGATATACAGGGGCCAGGAGTGTCAAGTCATTTCCCCCCTCTGCATCAATCCAGCCCTTTGGCATAACTCACTTTTGACACTGATCCCATATTTGTCCGAATCTAAAACCTGCTTGAATTTTGATGGCAAACCCCATGCAGTCCTGACTGGAAACTCCAGCAATCCTGGTGGTTCATACATAACTGAGCCACATCAAAGACATGACAGAGTAGTTTGGTCTATCAAAGTCAATAGAAGGAAAATTATGGGAAAATTATGAATTCCCATTAATGCTGAATTCCCTTTTTTAAAATTGTTTTTCTTTTCGTCATTGTTTACTATGTGTTTTATTCTATTGTTAAGTGTCCTTGGTAGTCTTGAAAGGTGATTTTAAATAAAAATTATTATCATTAATAATAATAATAATAATAAATTATAAAAATAAATTGGACAGTGATTCCTGATGTATAGCAAGTGAAGTGTTACTCCAGCATATCAAAGGCCTTTCTTGTGTTTTATTAGAGGTGTTCACAGCTAGATATATTCCCACTGCTGCCACGTGCAGCCACACTCCATCATGTTGCCCCATTCTTCAAAAGCTGAAATAATGTGGCAGGGATTTATTATCTTACTCAGGAGCCAGGCTTCATTTGCACAACAGAGGCCACAATCCTCAATCTGGCATTGATTTCTTTTGATTTATGTGAAACAAGCAGTGTCAGGAGTGCATATTCATTGAGCCCACTGCCCCTCCATTCTCCTTTGTTTACAATGACAGTAATGTGGACTGTTGTGACACATCGGATCAAATAAATACGACTGGAAACCATCTTCCATACCAACTCGCTTCCCTCTTTGTAAAAAGCTACGTTTCACTCAGTGCGAGCCCTAAATGAATGAAATATTTGTTGTTTCCAAGAATTCTATGTGTGCATTTGCGTCTGCTGTTGCAAATTGATAATCAAGAGTAAACTTCTGACAATTAAATGAAAAACACCACAGGAGCTACAATTTGTGATTAAAATTAAGTCAGATATGGCTTGCAATCAAAACAATAAAGAAAGAAAGAAAAATGTGACAATGCCATTTTCCTGTTTGTCTCTTTAGTGTTTTGGCACAACTCAAGCTAATAAGAGATTAAATAAAAGATTTCCAAGGACATTTCCGCTTCAACCCTAACCCTGTTGCTACCCAGTGGACATCAGTGGGACAAGTTGGCAGCCATATGCGTTTTAAAAATAGTTCATCACTATTCAGAGTGATTCTGAATGTCACAGATGAGGCAATTATGTCACCTCTTAGGTTCACTTTAAGGGCGTCCATATTCAGTGAGCCATGTGGAAATCACTGCCCTTTTTATAAACAAAGGGTAAAAAATAAAAAAGCCTTTGACTCCTGAACTGTTTACATTCAGTGGATGTGAACACCTTCTGAAAGTCAGAACTTTAACTCATATACACCATTTCATTTGAAGTCCAGTGCAGTGGAAGTGAGCCACAACTGTGAGAAAAACATTGTTTTTCCAGCATTGTTGTTGCTCCTGAAACCTTTCAATATTTAGCAGTCTCTCTAGAGTCAGACTTTAAAATCTCCATGTATATTATGTAAAATATATATGATGATATCCAGTAAATAACCAGTTACAAACATGTTTTCTCTTCCCTTAGGTAAAACGTAATCAGAACTAGACTACTGTGTCTGTATGACAGTCTATCCCAAATAAAGCTTGTGTAGGCTTGGATAACAGGAGACATTGTTCTGTAACTTTCTATTTCATTGACTAACAGTTGTTTTACTTGTCAAATTCTGTTCCTAATTAGATCCAGTTGTCCTCTCAGTGCATAAGTGGGTGTAGGGAAGTTGTTATACCGTCTGTGAAATGATGGATAATCAAAGTTTGGACCAATGCTCGATTTTCTCCTGGCAGGTCAAGAAGGGTTCTCTTGTCTTACTCCTACTCTCCTCTAGAGAAACAGCTGTGTCTGTACTTGAGAGGTCACACTTAAACACTGGTGCAGTCTGCTATGGTTTTAATCACGACTTGTCACTGTGTTGCTGTTGTTTTGATGCTCGTTTGAAAATTTAAAGGGTATCGACAGCATCTGAAAACCAAATTGTTTCGTGTTATGAATGTTAGAAGCAAAGACACTGTGCTGTGATTTGTACAGGTTTGAAGGTAGTAGAGGTCATAAAAGGTTTTTGCTGTACTCCTATACAATTTTAATAGTCACTGCATCACATGACGCAAGAACGTTACCAACCCAGTACTGACTGAACAATATATTTTTAGATGGTAATAAAGGTATTATATATAACACTTGTTTACCATTGATGTAATATATCTTGTGCTAGATGGTATGGCGAGCTCTCCATTTGCAGAAATTAAATAAATTATAAACCCCTAGAATTCAATGAAAACTACATGGTTAAGTATCTTGTTAGTGCTCTGAATATTAATTTGTTCTTAAGAATAGGCACTGCCAAGTCTTCTGAAAAGATTTTTTCCAAACAAGAAAGTCAAGGTAAAATCTTTTTAAAAAAAAAAATCATGATTCATACCTGGAAAGGAATTGAAAGTAGTATACTTGTGGAAAGAAGAAATTTCATGTTCACGACAAGGGATAACAGAGTCTCTAAGACAAAATTAGGTGTTAATTTTATAAGATCAAAATAAATAATTGTACTTGTACTTAAATGACTTGACCCTTTTCCTGCTGCTTTGGATTTTCAATGTCCATGGTTTAAAAAGTCACTGGAACTTAATCATATTTTTAAATGTATCTGCAATCTTTTATGTTTGTACATCCAGTGGAATACATAGCTATTCAACCCTCCACCATTCATTTCCCTCTTGAAGCTGTACCTGACCCTGACATTGTAACTTTTCTTCAAAACGCTCCTTACTTAAATGATATCTTTAATAAATACAAGAAGGGCATGATTGCTTTTTGTATTGCATTGAAACCACTGACATGTCCACTTTAGCAAGTGCATATAAAATTGTCTTATTTTCAGTAACAGTGCAAAGTTAGCTATCAACAGATACCAATAAAAACTGGTTTTCAACATGAGAACAAAGCTGGCTTTGTTGGCTTAGATTGAAAATTAATTTGAATGTCATTTTCACATCCAGTGTGATGCTATGGATTAATGTCTGAATTTACCTAGGTTTACACTTGTATAAAGCTACACAAAAGTACACCACAAATTTCAATAGTTTATAGAATCACTTTTAGAAGCAATAGGTAATCATTGTTTGTATGACTTTATCACTCTCCCTCACCATTGTAGAAGAATGTCAGACCCTTTTTTCCTTTTTACAGTGCTGCTTCAATTCATTGAGGTTTGCAGACATTCACTTATGCACAGCTCTCCTAAAGTCCTCACATTTGACCCTAGAATAAATGGTAAATGGTCTGTATTTGTATAGCGCTTTACTTGGTCCTAAGGACCCCAAAGCGCTTTACACTATAAACAATCATCCACCCATTCACACACACATTCACACACTGGTGATGGCAAATGACTATAAGGTGCTCTGTTCCTTTGGCTGTAAAACAAGCCCAAAATCTTGTCAGTTAGTATGTGTTTATGATGAGGTGCTGTGTTTGGTTTTTTCCAACTAAAGTCCTGTGCATGTCTCCACTTTGGTCTTGTCTGTCCAAAGAACATTGTTCCAGAAGTCTTATGATCTGTTCACATAAAACTTTTGCAAACCTAAGCCATGCTGCCATGTTCTTTTTCAAGAGAAGAGGCTTTCCTGGCAGCCTTTCCAAACAAATTTCACTTGTTCAGTCTTTTGCTAATTATACTGTTATGAACTTTAACATTTAACATGTTAACTGAAGCTTATAGAGTCTGAGATGTAGCTCAAAAGGGAGGTCTAGGCTTTTCTGCTTAGACTGATGCCTCCACAACCCACCCATGATAAGTTATTCTGATCATGCCTCACCCTTACATAGTGTTCATCTTCTACACTTTTACAGTATGGTTTGGGACATTGTTGAGACAATATTCCCTTCATAAAGAGGGTTTCAACCTGCAGATGCATTTGGAAAGCATAAACATTGTAAATGGTATTAAAAATTGTGATAGTTATGGCTGTGTATGCTTTGATATTTTGTGTAAAGTTGAACAAAATGTGGCTTCATGGATGAAATACTGCTGTACTCAGAAGTGGGAAGTTTCAAAGTAGCCAATCTGAGAGTGTTATTCATTTCTTGCAGAAGCAGTCCAGGATTTCTGCATCATATCTAATGTGTGTAGCTGTGAGGGACCAAGCAGCCAAAGCAAAGAGGACACAGGCAAAAAATATCTTCAAAAAGGGTTTTCTTTATTTTAACCCTCAAAAAGTCCAAAATTAACAAAATTCAAAACCATACTTAGCAGGCCCATAAAACAGGTCAACTAAATATAACTCTACAAAAAAGTAATTTCCAAAAACTTAAACAACAAAGTGAGACACAACTTAACTCACAAACTGACCTAATTACAAAGACACATGAGGGTAGCTTTTATAATGATTTGGCCAAACCATTTGAACACAATGGGGGGGGAAAACAAAACACACACTAATATTAACTAAGCACAGAATAACCTAACTAAACCTAAAACACCCCTGCTCCTGGTAAGCCCATGGTTGGACCTGCTGAGCAGGCATTTTGTCCCCAGAGTCCTCAGCCACGCCTTTTGCCCAGACAGGAAACAGCCACCGCCCAAACCCAGATAACTCAAAGAAAGAGAAACATAATTAATATAACAAAACATTTTAGAAAAACCACACAATGTTACTATGTGCGCCCCTCATAATACCAGTGTTAGGTTTAACCAAATGATTAATGAAGAAAACTGCAAAGCAAACTAATAAAGTGAAAAATGGACTAAATTACCCCTGTGTGGCTGATGCCATCACAGTAGCTATCTCGAGTGTTTCGATGAATGTGCTCATGTTTTGGTTATTGTTCTTCTTAAAGACCTAGGATGCTGCCCAAATACATATTTAGGGTTTAAACTATAAAACTAGGCATTTACAGGCATTTTTTGCGGCCTTTCATAATTTGAGGGTGCTCTACGGACGTAACCCTGGCAGATTTCGGGGTAGACTGTAGTAGATTTTCCTTGAATGATCCCTGTTTACTGCCCCATCAGTGGGACCAACAGGTGTCTGCCTCTGTGGGAACCTCAGAAAATGTAGTCAGAAAACATGACAATGTCTAGCTTTCCCTTTAATTACATTACCAATGTCCCTTTAAAAAAGGCACACGTATCACATCATGTTATCAAGCTTCCCTGTGTAGGGAGTAAAAGAATGTGATCGCTTTGATTTTGATTCACTGTAGGAAAAGTCATCTAGTTTATAAAATGGCATTTAGAATGTTTTTGCTGCTGTCAGTTGTAAAATCTGACAGGTCACTTGGCAACATTTGGGATTACTTAAATTTGTTTATCGGTACATATGAAAACATCTGCCTGATGTGAATTAAATCGCCCAAAGACAACTAAAGGCACCACAGTGAATACTAACAAAGTAGAAAGATTTGACATTTGCAGCTCCTCCCTTTCACTCCTACACACACAACAGATAAAAGAAGGTATTAAATTTGCTATGCCTTGCAGTGTTAAAATGTACCTAAAGGACACTGTGTGAACTCTCTGCCACACCTCCTAATTCTATTCCTCCTCCTCCTCTTCCTCCACCTCCTATATCTTCAAAGACAGAAAGAAACCACCAAGAACAGGGTTTAGGTCCCAGGAGATCCTCAAAGAATGGGATCTACTGACTGCATGTAATATTTCACAATTTAACCACCTGGGATGATATAGTAGCAGAAGGTGGGTTAGAGCACATTATTATAAGCAAGATAGTAATTTTCGATTTAAATGTAAATCAGTCTCTTTTTTTCAATTACTGTAATGCTGCCCTTCTTTTATTGTGCGACCAGGGATCAATAGGTCTCAAACTTAGAATGAACCCCTAAAATTATGCAAGTGTATGAAGCATCATGTTGGTGATTCACTGAAATCTGCACTGGTGATTTGTACTGATTAATAAAACAGGATTTACTGCCATGAAATCCTCAACTGTCTACTCGGTCTATTTTCCTCCATTATTTCATTTCACTTATACTGCTAATTACAACTTATGGAAATAGGAAAAACTGCCAAACTAATTAAACCATTTTTTTTTTCTGTCTTATAGCATATACAATTTAAAGAGCTATAATTAGACCATTGTTTCCATTGTATGGCCGATAAATCAGTAAATAATTCTTGTTACAAAAGGAATGGGTGTACAATTCCCTACTAAATTGCTCGCCAAGTGAAATTCTCTGCATTTCACATCTAACATGTGGAAGTGGTTTTTATGGTATTTTCCTTATTAGAGTGGCTCTGCACAGCATCATAGCTGCCATAGCTCTAGGACTCGAATTCTGAACAGAGGCCTACATTCCAGTTGGTTCTTCAGTATTCCTTAAATTTCTGATCTTCTCATATAATCCTTCCTTTCGGCTGTCAGCTTCTGGTCAGTCCCAAACATGTAGTCCTGCAGGATCTTTGTTCCGTTGTTGAAAACCTCTTTCAGTTTTGTGTCTTTGGACTTTCTAACCGATATTCCTGTACAGTGTGAATGGATAGTGAGTTCATGTCCTGTTTACTCTTTATATACAGGTGATGGTGTTGGGAGGTGGTTTCTTCAGTTATGACTCCGTATCCATCCACCCAATGTAATGATCTAGCTCAGGGGTGTTTGACAATACCAATAATCTTAGTATCACCTTGTCACTTTTAGTGTAAAATGTAGAGGGGGTAAGTTTCTTAGATTCAGTCTCTTTAGAGCAGCCCAGGGCCTTCTATTGATCAGCCTAACATCTGTTCTGCTCAGCTGTTCTTAGAAGAACCACACATTCTACTCCTTCCTGCAATGTCAAAAGTGATGTTGAAGGGAAAAAAAACAGCAATCTTCTTTTGCTAAAAAAAAAGAAAAGTGGGAACTTATACCCCAGAGATGCCCTGAATGGGGTGAAGCCCTTAGAGACTGAGGTTATGGTGTCGGGTGAGTGCTTAATCCAAGGCAGCAGTGAATATCAGGCAGACAGATTTGATGCTGAAACACAATGCAGGGCAGGTTCAAATTGTTGATTAGCTTGCACTGTGTGCCTAACCTGAGGATAAGATAATATTCACAGTTTTTTCTTTTTTCTTTTTAAAGACCCTGAAAACACAAGAGACGAACTGTGGACCCCAGTCTGAAAAACTACCACTGGCAAGAAACATGGACCACTGGGAGTTTAGCAGTTTCTAGGACCAAAGGCAATTTTGAAAGGGCAGTGAAATGAGCACCTTTAGAAAATTAGTTGACAGTAGTGAGCATGTGTCAAAGGAGCTTGCAAAGAAAAGCGTCTGGACTTCTTTAAGTTACTTGAAGAAGTGGAGAGTCCCAGATATAAACCTAGTGGGAGTATCCCCCCACAGAGGGACAAAAGGACCCCCTGATGATCCTCTAATAGCCTGAGCCAAGGTGTGAAACTGGGTGTGGGTCCCAATCAGCCAGAGTTTCGGGTGAGTTCATTGTGAAACCTGGCTCCACCTTATCATGCGAATTCCTGAGATCAGATGGCCCAGGATGTGAGTGGGCGTTAAGGCGTCTGGGAAGGGATCTCAAAACTGGATTATAGATGGCAGAGAGTTGGTGTCGTAAACCACCGCCTCTGTTCAAAGATGTTCGCTCACAGTGGACATAGATGGCTTCTTTCACTCCTCTTTCAAACCATCTGTCCTCTCTGTCCAAAATGTGAACATTGGCATCCTCGAAAGAGTGACCTTTATCCTTAAGATGCAGATGGACTGCTGAGTCTTGTCCTGTGGAAGTGGCTCTTCTTGTGAAGTCTGAGCGTGTTGCTGGGTCTGAAATACACTGTGTATTTCAGACCCAGCAACACGCTCAGACAAAAACTGGTTCAGCCGAAAGACAAAACGCCAAAACACAGACTTAACAATGTGGTGTATGCTGTACAGTGCAGCGAGGAATGCCCAGACCTCTACATTGGAGAGACCAAACAGCCACTTCACAAGCGCATGGCACACCTCCACAGGACAAGACTCAGCAGTCCATCTGCATCTTAAGGATAAAGGTCACTCTTTCGAGGATGCCAATGTTCACATTTTGGACAGAGAGGACAGATGGTTTGAAAGAGGAGTGAAAGAAGCCATCTATGTCCACTGTGAGCGAACATCTTTGAACAGAGGCGGTGGTTTACGACACCAACTCTCTGCCATCTATAATCCAGTTTTGAGATCCCTTCCCAGACGCCTTAACGCCCACTCACATCCTGGGCCATCTGACCTCAGGAATTCGCATGATAATGTGGAGCAAGGTTTCACAATGAACACACCCGAAACTCTGGCTGATTGGGACCCACACCCAGTTTCACACCTTGGCTCAGGCTATTAGAGGATCATCAGGGGGTCCTTTTGTCCCTCTGTGGGGGGTTACTCCCACTAGGTTTATATCTGGGACTCTCCACCATTTGAACTTAGAACTGAAGAAGCTTCTCGGATGAGAGGTGAAACGTCTTCAAGTAACTTAAAGAAGTCCAGACGCTTTTCTTTGCAAGCTCCTTTGACTACGATGACCTGGATGACTGAGAACCTTCACAGACAGTAGTGAGCATGACTTTCAAATAGAGGAAGTCGAGTAGCAAACTCTAGTATTATGTGCGACTAGGGCCTACCTCCAGCTGGCAGGGCCTAAAGAAGGCCTGATGCAGAACAATAATTAGACTTATTCCTAGTGCAAAAACTATACAAACAATATATTACAGACTGTGAGACATCCCTCCTAAAAAAAAATTCAAGGGGATTTTTTGTAGTTCTGTGTTAAGCCACTTAAATCTGACTTAAAAATCATTCAAGCACAAAAAAAAGCAAATAACTCAAGCGCTTAACCAGTTGTCTCTACATATAACAGACAAATTAGCAAAGAGCGAATTTTAAATTTAGTTAACATTTTTAATTAAATATTCAAATTAATTATTGAATGGAATTAAAAATAAAATGTAGGCACATTGTTACTAGTAGCCTGTCACAAAAACAAATAACCTGTCCCATTACATTAACTGAAACTCTGAAAAATGCCAAAGATAACAAAGTTTGACAGGCATAAAATTGCATTTTTGTACCAATGAGATGATTTTTCAAAGTGCTATAGAAACTTGGCACAGCTCAACATGCGGTGTAGTGTGTCCTTAAAAATTACAGGATACTTGTCAAGTTAAAGACAAAAAAAGTGGCAGAACTAAATCACTATCTACTGCAGATGAACAATATCCAAAAGTCATGTCCTTAAGAAACAGGAAAAAAGCAAAGCAAAGACCTGAAACAGGACCTGAGAGATGCATCTACCCTTTCAGTTGATCCATCTACGGTTTACTGAAACCTTATCAGAAATGGTCTCAGTGGTCTCTCAGGGGATCTTTTCAAAACTGATTATTAACACAGAAAAGTACCATCGGCTTTTCATTAAACACTACAATGCCATCTGGAAAACTTCTGATTGGCATGACACTGATATCGAGCACACTGCCAATGCAGTAAAAGAATACCTGGATATGAAAACATACAATGGAATCCAGTTAGCCATGGATTGGCCTCCCAACAGCAAGGATCTGAACATGATCAAATCAGCATGGAATCACCTTGACAGACAATGTAACAAAAGACAAGGAAGATCTAAAGAAGAGTTTTGACTCAAGACTCTTCATAATACTGTACTCACAATGTCAGCAGAAGGGAAACAAAAAGATTGTTACAATGCAAGCAAGAAGGATTTCTTTTTTTCTTTTCAACAAAGAAAACATCTTCCAGAGGTGAGGAAGAGAGGAGGATTATACCTGCTTTCACAAAGTCTCTAAAGAGCCTCTCCATGGCCTGATGTTCTGGATATGCCAGACTGTAGAAGCGGCTCTTAGACATGGAGCTCCTGGAGGTACATCTATTACCCAATTAGAAGGTAAAGCATCTCTAAAGGTAGAGGTTTAGATTCATTATAGGGAGCAAGGACAAAGTGTCTTTCAGAGGACATTTGGACAAACAGAAATGACGGATGATTATTTGTGTTTTTTACCCACGTGTGCCCAACAACTATGGGAGTGTCTTGTGAGCTGAAAAAAAAATGGAATTTCAAGTAATCATCGTGGGTACAGTGTGGTGGATGAAAATCCATTTAAGATCCATTTAAACCTCTGTCAGAGATTTACAGTTAACAAACAGTCAGGTGAATAAACAACAATGAGACACTTGTGTAGGTTAACGTGCTGCACGGGTGAAAAGCTCAGAGCAAATCACACCGAACTGCAGTATTCGTTTATTTTTATAGGTTACATCGTCAATATGCAAATATAATCACATTTCCTGTTACGCAGGTCCTGATGCTGTCTGTGTGCAAGCTGTGTGTAAGCTGTGTGTGTATATATGTCACAAAGTATGTGTGTTGCAGGTCAATTTCTAAGAATAATATAATGCAAGTCAACTTCTGCGGATATGTATTTCTGTGCTGGTCTCTTGTCAGTGTCACAGGGTCAGCTTCCTGTTTTAACAGAAAACTGTGTCTGGTGAAATATGTATAACATAACTTTTGAAGCATAAGCAAATAAAACAATAAAAACTCCCTAACAACCTCCATCCATTTAAACCTGCTACACTCTTGAGAACATAAAAAAAACTCTGCTCTACCCCTGATTCAAACAGAGCGTTTGTCTGAGTAACTTAGAGACTGGATATAAATGTTGCTGGCAGCTGCAGGCAAGGCAGGGACTTCACCTGCTAGTAACTCCACACCCACCGGTGAGTGTCCTCTTTTGGCTTCCCGGGACAGGTGAAGAGAAAATGTTCCATGAAGTCACAATATATACACTCTCACCAACTAAGATCCAACATCAACTTTCCAGAGGTGAAAGACAGGCTCTGCATAGCAGCACAAGTTCATTATTCTACTCACCTGAAGAAGGCAAGTGAAAAGAACTGGGACAGGGCGATTTCCATGGAGCTACTGGCTGCTGATCGAGGCCTGGCTTATGAGTGAAGCTGTGCCCTCTCTTAGGAAATTGTCAGTCTGTGGTGAATCAAAGGTAGTGGTATCATCATGGGATATTCGTGCACATTTCATCAACCATTAGGGAAAATTCCCCAGGAAGTCCAATTTTCACGTTTTTAGCTACCATACTTCCCAGTAGTAATCCTAAAACTGATAGAAAGATATATTTCTTTTCTCAGTGGTGAATGATCGAGCAGCATTAAATACTAGTCAAGATTACAAAAGAAATCTGCAGCAGCCTAACTAACCATTATAGAGCTTGGGGGATGGTATGGTGGTTAGTTCTTGGATCAAAGTTGCTGTGTGAGCTAAATGCTGGTGGGTATTCTGTTTCTTCATCATGGTGTTCAGAGAGCATCTCCTGAATAGCTTTAAAGTCTGAAGAGAAAACACCCAGTTTGTTCTGTCACAATGACTGAAGGCCTTTACACACCCAACATGTAAAATTTGTGTGAATATTTTTTGGGGACTCAAAGAATTTGTGGCACTTATTTTTTCATATAAAACTTAATTTTTCCTTTTTTTTTAACAGATCTTACCAATCACTCTACTGCATGTGGCAACATTTGCTTTCACAGCTCAAAACATGCACTGGAACTAAAGATACAGCGATATGAAAATAATAAAATAATTTTATTTTACCTCAGGCACACAGCTAGTTGCTGCTTCAGGTCAATCAGCTCTCTGAAATTATTTCTCTGCCTTCTCAGATATGGTCCCAACTCTGCTAACAAGAGCTCAAAGTGCCCCACTGAGATCCTGAAATATGTACGAAAGTGGTCGTAATACAGCTTCCAACTCCTGGATCAAACCATGAAATTCTCCCTGCTGCTGCCTTCTCTTGAAAATTGGATAAACCCAGAATCTCGCTTTCTTTCTTTTCTTAATTAGAAAACATCAGGATGGCCTCATCATCACATTTTTTTTGTAGTGCATTTTTTTAGGGTTTTTTTTTTTTTCGTGCCAAAACCTTATGCTTTCTCTGTGTATATACAGTGCATTAGATGACAAGTTTGTATCCTTGTTGTTTTTTCGCAAACCGCTTGGTGCATAAAGGCCATGAGACTACTAAAGGACATATACAGTGGAGTAAATAATTTTTTCATACCCTGCTGAAAGAAAAGAAAGGAAAAAAAGAACAGTCTTTAAATCTTTAAATATCTGTTTAATAATCAAAATAAAGTTTTTATGATAAGATAAAAATATTCTGTATTTAAACACGTGCTGCAGCATGTCAACCAGAAGATAACTGTCGAGTTTTCTTTTCCTGGCATTGACATAAATTGTTAGATAATTTCAACAAATCTCTGGTTATCTGATTACACTGTCATAACGCTGTGCCTACGTAATTTCGTTATCTGGGTCCACAGCAACATCACACTGAAGAGCACTGAACAGAATAGATGAGGGCCTGTGCAAGGGGACTGGCAATTGAAGAAAGAGCAGAACAAAATTAAGGGGGCACATACATTAAGCATTTCTGACACTGGCAAATCAGTTTTCCTTAGCAATTACACCAAGATAGCTTTGATTTCATCTGGGGATGGCAAAGGGGGATTCAGCATTACATCTGTCAGCAAATACAAGCAAAATTTACAGCCTGAAGTGAATCGTGTAAGCTTTTGAGGATATTTTAATGACCTGCCTTGTCCTTTACAGGGTTCGCAATCTGATTATAAGTAGTGAGGACAAGAGGCTAATTGAAGTGTCACTCACCAATAAAGGATCTTTCTTTTCTCCTTTTTATTGTAAGTGAAGAAAATCATCTTTATTTGAATAAATCGTCATCACTTGAAATACACTAAAGCTGATATATAGAACTAAAGAAGCCATTCATTCCTGAAGGCACAGTCCCAAAACAAAAATTTTATATACTTTTAAGTGGAACAGAGGCAAAAGTTATTAATTCCATAAGTACACACTTTAAAATTAATATTTATGTGTACTTTACCTTGTGCTATTTTATGATGTAGCCAACTAAAATGTAACAGATGCTGCCTGCCTAGAAAAATAGACCAAAAGATAAAGAAAGAAAAAAAGAAATCTATGGTGTATCTATGGGGAATCTTTTATCAAAGGTCACAAGGAAATTATTTTGAAAATTGCCCTACCTGAAAAATATAAATTCCTTGTTTCCTCATTTATTCACATGCTAGCATTGCACCTTTAGAGCCTGATGATGGATGCATGGGTATGTTTTAGGCTCCAATCTTTTTGATTCTCATTCATGTAGCATGGGGTAATGTCACATGTCACTGAACTGAATTATGGATTTCTGCTTCACCTAGCTTACATTGGTATTTGTATTTGTGAGAAATTCACTTTCTGAAGTAAAGTCATTAGCCAATCAAATCACATCAAACACTCAAGTTCAGCCAAAGAAGTTGCATTATTCAAATGTCTTGAGAGAACAAAGTTCAGTTTGGCATCCAAATGTGGGAGAAGTGAATGAGAAGATCACTGCAGCGAATAATCAGCTTGTTATATAAGAACAAAGTTACTAACAGGCAGCTAACTTGGCTAATGCTAGCTGTAAATGACCCAGATTATTTGTTTATTTGATATTTTTCAAATAGTTAAATCCCTGAACGAATTATACTTTATAATATAGATTAAACTCTTATTTTGAAATTCGGAACGGGCAACTTCCGGGAAGGAAGATCGTACCGCAACTGCTTGCCGTAGAAAGGATTAATGAGAAGGTTATCGTTTTCCATCCATCTTAAAATTAGCATCTAGCTGGAAGGCGAACAGGTATGTTTGTGTGTTGTACTTGTTGTTTACATTTCGGACAATTTGTAAATGTATTACTTGATTGTTAATAAGTTTATGAGCGATCTAGCAGGCTGATGCTAGCACCTCCTGTGCCTTTTCTGTGAATTGATTAGCATAACAGAAACGTGGTTATATCAAGTGAATGTTTATTTGTTTTATGTTATGATTACAGCTCTTACGATGTGTCTATGGCAATTTGTGAATAAATGGGTTGGAATACCCCACCATGGTCCATCCGTAATGATCATTGAGTGCATCGTCTGAATAAAGTCCGGCTGGAATGCTACAGTAAGAGCTGATCCCCCGCATCATCCTGCTGCCATCCTGCACCACGGAACCACGAGGACGAGTCACGGAGCTGTGTTGCTATTCGTCTGGGATTGACAAGACATTTCATGGAGCAACTCAGTGCCATTCTATGGGTCTTCTAGACAGAGACTTTATAATCATCATGCAGCTGGCTTAATGGTTTGATGTGACGGTCAGAAAAGGTATGGAACATTTCATTCTAATCGACAAGGAAAGGACATTCATTCTCATCAGTGGTGGTTAAAGGGAGAGAGAAGGTCGTCAACTACTGTGGACATCTGCTGCATTAAGACACAACGGACATGAAGTAATAACAAGTGAAGTAATTTTGTTTATTGGTATTTACCACCACTACTGTATATTTATCATTCTTTCTACTGACCAAAAAGGGGGTGAAAGAGGGGCATTTAGTTCAATTTGTAACTGTACAATAGTAATGGTGTATTGATCTGTGTTTAGCATAAGAGGTTTACTTTACCACATCAGTTTGCAACAGCTAGCAGGTTGCATTTATTATTTTATACATTTCTTCTCAATGTTGTGTTGGTTATCCGCTTCTATTTCAACTTGGTTTAAAGTGCAGAGATTCTCCTCCCATCTGTTAATGCAGCCTTTAAGTTATAGTAACCACAAGCAGCTCATTAACTAAAGCCTGCAAATTAGATAAGTAAATAACATAAACATGAAGGAAATGGAGACTCCCTCCTCACAAACAGAACTAGAGCATCAGATAGTCGACCTGCAGAATAAAATCAAAGGGCTTAAGGCGTCTCTTGAAGACACATCAGAAACTACGGAAATAGAACTTTTGGAGAAGGAAATTCAACGCAGAGAAGAAACGTTGAACAACTTACAAGGTGAGCTTAAGGAAGGCCTCCGACGTTCCACTCGAACAAAAATCCCAACTCCAAAGGCGCTCGAAATGCAGCAGGAGGAAGCAAGAAAAAGGGAAAGAAAGTTCATCTCAACGTACGAAAGATGGAAGATTCGAGCCCGAGAGTCAAGAGAGCAGCTCAAGTCAGACATTAGTAAAGGCGAGCTGGCATCTTTGATGGATTCTTTGGAGAAAGAGAAAGAAACTGTGTTAAACACTTACCTTGAAATACGAAGTCACATTACACCTTCTCCAGAATTAAGACGTCACGTTGACAGTTGTGAGGCAGTTACAGCCGAAATTATGAAAGTTACCTACGAGAGAATGTCAGATCTCGATGGTGATTATGATGCAGAACAAGTACATTGCCGTCTCAGGGAGCTGCTTAAGAACAGCTACGCACGCTCCATCTATGGATCCACTGCATCTAGAGTGACAAAGTCAATCCGTAGTCACAAAAGCACTACTCTAACACTCAAACAGGCGGATGCAGCAGCAGAGCTAGCTGCTAAGGAAGTCGAATTTGAAGGGTTGCTGGAAGAAGAGAGACAAATGGAGAAGATAGAGGAACAGCACAGAAAAATGGAAGTAGAAAAACGCAGACTTGAACGCCTTCAAGCAGAAAAGAATTTGAGGGCTGCTCGGGCCAAACTGCAAGTCTACAGCCAGGTAGCCTCGCAGGAAGGCAGTCTCCATTCCTCTAATAGTTCAGTGGGAAATCATCATGTTCCCCCTGACACCGAGAGGCTCAAGCCAGTTAAAGGAAAGGAAAGGTCTCCTTGTGCCTTCTGTCAAAATAATCAACACAGACTACATGGATGTCCCAAGTTTATTGCTAAAACTCTGGAGGAGCGTCGAGATTTTGTCAGAGAACATAAGCTCTGCTATGGCTGCACCAAACCTGGACATAGTGCAAAAGACTGTCGACATCGACACTCATGCAACACGTGCAAGGGTAAACATCCCACTTGTTTACACGATGACAACTATTTAAAGAAGGAAAGAGTTCTGCCACAGGAAACCACTATCCTGAGCAATGCCGGCCAAACGGAGGCTGCTGCAACTTCAATGTCAGTGATTACCGGACAGCCAACTAACACATCAATGATTGTGCCTGTGTGGGTGTCAAAAAAGGATACAGGAACTGAGAAACTGGTTTACGCCTTGCTGGACACGCAAAGCGACACGACGTTTGTTGACCAGGAACTGAGTGATGTATTAAAGGCAGATTCCTGTCCAGTTAAGCTGAAGTTAACTACGATGATTGGACGCGACGTGATCGTAAAGAGCCAAAGAGTCTCAGGGCTTTGTGTTCGGGGTTATCGCTCTTCCCTCCTCATCGACCTTCCTCCTGCTTATACCAAGGATTGCATACCAGTAAACAGAGCCCATATCCCAACATGCGAGACAGCTAAAAGGTGGAATCATCTCTCCAAGGTCATAGAAGAGATTCCACCTCTACAGGACTGTGAGGTTGGTTTATTGATAGGCTATAACTGCGCACGAGCAATGGCACCAAGAGACGTCATAACGGGAGGAGACGATGAGCCTTATGCAATTCGTACCGACTTAGGATGGAGCATAGTTGGTGGTACGTCGACATGCCCCGACACCTCAAGTACGGCGGGACAGTGCTTCCGAGTTGCAGTCAGGGAGCTCCCACCAGTCACTCCGGCAGATGCCATTCGCATTCTAGAGTCTGACTTTAAGGATGCTAAGGAAGACGGCAAACCAGTGTCTCAGGAGGACATCCTGTTCCTGGACAAACTCAAGAACCACATCGAAAAGAACAGTCTAGATCACTACGAGATGCCGTTGCCCTTTAAGGAGAGACCTACCTTACCTGACAACAAACAGCTTGCAGTCATACGTCTGAGCCATCTAAAGAGGAAGCTGTTAAAGGATGAAGGGTACAAAGAACAGTATATCAAGTTCATGGAGGAGGTCATAGAAAGGGGTGATGCAGAGGAAGTCCACGATGATGGGAAAGAGGGCGAAAAATGGTACATACCTCATCACGGTGTATTCCACGACAAGAAGCCAGGCAAACTGCGCGTGGTGTTCGACTGCTCTGCCAAGTACCAGGGAACCAGTTTGAATGATCATCTGCTCACTGGTCCTGACCTGATGAACAATCTCAACGGTGTACTTCTTCGCTTCCGGTTGCACTCCACTGCATTGATGTGCGACATAGAGAAAATGTTTCACCAATTTCATGTGAAGAAGTCAGACCAGGATTACCTGCGCTTCCTTTGGTGGAAGAAAGGAGATCTCGGTGCACAGCCCCAAGAATACCGTATGAGGGTGCATATCTTTGGCGCAGCCTCATCGCCTGGCTGTGCAAACTACGGATTGAAGCATTTGGCTACAGAAAATAAAGACCGATACCCATTAGGCTCTCAGTTCATTCTGAGAAATTTCTATGTCGACGATGGAGTCACAAGTACAGACAGCTCAGAGAAGGCTATCAAGTTAGCAGAAGAAGCCAGAAAACTTTGTGCCCTGGGTGGTCTTAGGCTCCACAAGTTTGTGTCCAATGACAAAGCTGTCCTGGTAAGCATACCAGCAACTGAACGTGCATCAGACATTAAAGACCTCAACCTTGCCTTTGATAACTTACCTTCAGAGAGAGCGTTGGGTATCCAATGGCACGTCGAATCAGACTGCCTGAAGATCAGCACCAACCTTAAGGAACAGCCTGCAACACGTCGAGGCATATTGTCCATTGTTGCATCCCTGTACGATCCCTTGGGTCTCATAGCCCCCTTTTTGCTCATTGGAAAGGAAGTGCTGCAGCAGATGTGCTGCCATGGAACAGGTTGGGACGACCCTCTAACCAACGAACTTCGTCCACGGTGGGAGAAATGGAAAAACGACCTCAACAACTTGGAGAGGATAAATATACCCCGAAGTTATGCCCCGGCAGATTTCGGAAGGGTTATTAAACGTGAGTTACATCACTTCTCCGACGCAAGCACTACTGGCTATGGACAGTGTTCATATCTGAGGCTTAGCAATGAAGAAGGAGACATCCACTGTGCTTTAGTCATGGCCAAATCTCGCGTCGCCCCAATAAAGGTCACCACGATCCCAAGATTAGAGTTGACGGCTGCAGTCATCTCTGTGAAAACCAGCAATGTTTTGAAGGAAGAACTTGGATATGCGGACATTGAAGAGCATTTTTGGACCGATTCCAAGGTTGTACTAGGGTACATCAATAATGAGGCTCGACGTTTTCATACATTCGTAGCCAACCGTATCCAGAAGATACATCTCTACACGAATCAAAGGCAATGGAGATACGTCCCTACTGACCAGAATCCTGCGGATCGTGCTTCTAGAGGTTGTTTTGTCCATGAGCTAATATCATCGGACTGGTTTACCGGCCCTGCATTTCTATGGGAAAAGGGAGTTGACCTCTCAGAAGAGGTGGCTCCGGAACTGTCAGTCGGAGATCCAGAAGTTAAGGAAACACGGACTCTAAACACGGAAACTGTAGAACAAGATTCTCTTACTTATCGGCTGGCAAAGTTCTCATCCTGGACTCGCGCCATCTGTGCAGTGGCTCGCATTCTTCGAAGGATCAACAAGGATAAGTCAATCGGCCTCTCTACAGTGCAGGAAAGAGATGGCGCCACGTACAATATTTGGCCGAGCAGTTCTGGAGCCGTTGGCAGAAAGAGTACTTAGCCAACATTGCCTTTAGACAACGCTGGCACACCCCAAAGAGAAACCTGCAGATCGGGGATATAGTCATAATGAAGGATGAAGACTTGCCCAGAAATGAATGGAGGTTGGGAAGAGTCGTAGAGACTACAATGGACAGAGATGGACTGGTTAGGAGAGTGAAGCTCTGTCTAGGTGACAGGAAACTTGGCAAAAATGGTGAACGTCTTACTAAGCGGTCAGTGCTCGAACGGCCAGTTCAAAAACTAGTCTTATTGTTGGAAGGTGACTAGTCCATTCCTTGCATACTATGCTTCTGTTGTTTGGTCATTATTTGTATTATGAAATCATTGTGTTCTTTCTTCCTATGTTTATGGAGTTATGTTTTTGAACACTAATGATTTGGTGGGAGTGTAAATGACCCAGATTATTTGTTTATTTGATATTTTTCAAATAGTTAAATCCCTGAACGAATTATACCTTATAATATAGATTAAACTCTTATTTTGAAATTCGGAACGGGCAACTTCCGGGAAGGAAGATCGTACCGCAACTGCTTGCCGTAGAAAGGATTAATGAGAAGGTTATCGTTTTCCATCCATCTTAAAATTAGCATCTAGCTGGAAGGCGAACAGGTATGTTTGTGTGTTGTACTTGTTGTTTACATTTCGGACAATTTGTAAATGTATTACTTGATTGTTAATAAGTTTATGAGCGATCTAGCAGGCTGATGCTAGCACCTCCTGTGCCTTTTCTGTGAATTGATTAGCATAACAGAAACGTGGTTATATCAAGTGAATGTTTATTTGTTTTATGTTATGATTACAGCTCTTACGATGTGTCTATGGCAATTTGTGAATAAATGGGTTGGAATACCCCACCATGGTCCATCCGTAATGATCATTGAGTGCATCGTCTGAATAAAGTCCGGCTGGAATGCTACACTAGCTGCTAATCAAAGCACAGCAACGTTGCCTGCTGCTATGAGTTAGCGCCAGCAAAAACAGTGCAACCTGAGTGCATTAGTTTTTCTTGTGCTAGTCCATCTATTTATCAAACATTAAATGTTTCATTTTTTAAGTAATAGCTATTAATGTCAGTTTTTTTCGTTTGTTCATTTGAGAGGAGGTGGACAATGCAGTAGCATAAGTAGCCTACTGGACTGTATTGTTTTGAACACCTTCCATCTCAGGTCAGTGTGACATTTTCAGGGCCATTAATCAAGACAGCAGGAGAACAGGAGAGCTAAGAGGGCGTCAAAGGAAAATACATTCTGACCTAGATAAAACTCTCATTGAATGAAAAAAGTGCCATTATTGCACTTAGGATTCACACGTCCAAAAGAAGTAATAGATAACATCTTGACAGGTACTGGTTTAAACATATAAGGTGGTGCTAATTCTTATAGAATTAGGGCTAGCTGAAAAGGAAGAATATTTTATTCTTATTTTTGCTTTTTCCTTACTTACCTTTGCACAGATAGTTTACTAAGAACCAGCACCCAACCATTAGCAAAAATCATATTTTTACTAATAAGAAATGAATATACTATTTATAATTTAGCCCTCCTTTATTACTTCTATCTCTTCTGCGATAATTCCCTTCTCTCAGTACCTGACTGAAGACAGGCAATATTAGTGTTGCCTCTTCTTAATGTTTTCATATTTTATTACAACCTTCAAGCATTGTATGATGTGTGTGTGTGTTTTATTGCAAGTGGCTGAAAAGGTCAGCTGCAGGCTGCTCTCTGTAAGTTAGAGCTGTGAGTGCTGTTATGTACTCCTTATATACACTATATTGACAAAAAAGAATCCCTTTTAATTAATGAATGTGTTCTATGTTTAAGTAGCAATGAAAAATTAACATGTGTTGTTCAGCTACTGGATTCGGGACTCTTTAACAGAAATAGTAAATGGAAGTGAAGACCAACATCAAGGAAAAATGCACAGCAACATGGGCATATATTGAACAGCGAGGTTCAATAATTTATTTCTTGAAACAAAATGAAAGATATGTGGATCCCAAGATAGCACCAGATTGCCCTTTCCTCCAGCTTATGTATTTAAATCTCCTTGGCAGAAAAGCTTCATACTGGGAAGCTCTACAAACAAAAGATAGATTTACTGGAAAAAGAGGTTAAGGTGTAACACAAACACCATCTAACAGGATTGTCCACACCTGCCAAAGAAACCTTTGGCATCCTTCACACTGGAAAGAATGCTTTTACTTTGAAAATATGATTAACCCAGTCACAGCATCAAGACAGACTTAATCCAAAACGTTATGTGCAGTTAAGTTTTAAATACACTTGGCTGCATATAAAGGATATACTACTGCTGGAATAAACAAAAAAGTTTTAAAAAAGATTTGTCATTACACAATCAGAGAGCCTTTGTTTGTTTGCAAAGATAGAATCAACCCAGTTGATGTAAAAGATTGGATCTAAAGAGCTAATATATATACATATATATATATATACATATACATATACATATACATATATATGCCCGTGATCAGGTACCCTGCTGGGGTAATAGGCTGGCCAAAGGAGGAGATAGAAGCCACTGACATGAAGACAAGAAAGCTCCTTACCATGCATGGAGGGTTTCACCCCAAGTCCAGCATCCTGAGGCTATACGCTAAGTGGAAGGAAGGGGGCCGGGGACTGGTGAGTGTCAGCACCACAGTCCAGGATGAGACAACGAACATCCACGAATACATCACGAAGATGGCCCCAACTGACAGCGTGCTCAGTGAATATATCAGGCAGCAGAAACCCAAGAAAGTGGAGGAAGGCGAGGAACCATCATGGAAGGACAGCCCCTGCACGGTATGTACCACCGGCAGATAGAGGAGGTGGCTGATATCCAGAAATCCTACCAGTGGCTGGACAAAGTTGGACTGAAAGACAGCACAGAGGCACTAATCATGGCAGAGCAAGAACAAGCTCTGAGTACAAGATCCATAGAGGCTGGGGTCTATCACACCAGGCAAGACCCCAGGTGCAGGCTGTGTAAAGATGCCCCAGAGACAATCCAGCACATAACAGCAGGGTGCAAGATGCTATATATATATATATACCAGTTTTTAAATTGTGTTGATAGGCCATGTAAAACGAAAGTTATAGTTATAAAAAATATGCAATGTTTGGTTTTCTTTCTGAATACTATTGTTGTTTATATTTACTGCGGGAAGAAACGGTAAAAACTGCGTTTTATAAGGAAAACGCTCGAAAGCCCTCTCCGCCTGTGAGCAAAAACAAAACCAAAACACCCCCCACCCTTTCCAATTGGTTGAAAAATGTACCATGTCGACCATGTAGAGGCGGGGGTTTACGACACCAACTCTCTACCATCTATAATCCAGTTTTGAGATCCCTTCCCAGTCGCCTTAATGCCCACTCACATCCTGGGCCATCTGACCTCAGGAATTCGCATGATAAGGTGGGGCCAGTTTTCCGAAACTCTGGCTGATTGGGACCCACACCCAGTTTCACACCTTGGCTCAGGCGATTAGAGGATCATCAAGGGGTCCTTTTGTCCCTCTGTGGGGCGTTACTCCCACTAGGTTATATCTGGGACTCTCCACCATTTGACCTTAGAACTGAAGAAGCTTCTCGGATGAGAGGTGAAACGTCTTCAAGCAACTTAAAGAAGTCCAGACGCTTTTCTTTGCAAGCTCCTTTGACTACGATGACCTGGATGACTGAGAACCTTCACAGACATGTCGACCAATCAAAACATGGCATTTGTTGTTTAGGGAGGGGGGAGGTTTTAGGAGTGACGGCGGTGTTTTGAGATGTGAGAGATTAGCGACGTTTAGCGCAAATCTTGTGTAGTTAGTGTGTAGTGTAGTCAATAGTTTTGTTGTGTGTGTCAGAACAATGAGGCGACTGCTGAATGTTACAGGTGTTACAGGAGTGATACATCTCCTGTTGTCAGGCCTGCAGGTATCAGGCTTTTGATGTTCTCCTTTATCTCATAGTGGACAGAAATAATTTTTTGGAGGGGCACAAATAATTTGTGTGGCATCAAATTTGATGCAGAACAGCTGATTGTTCTGTAAATAGCTTGAAATGTTTGTTTAAAAAAACGCCTTGGCTGCATTTTTAGGTAAACAGCTGCAAAAGACTTTGTTGTTTGCAAAACTCAGTAACTTTTTTGAATAAGTAACTATAATTAATTGCCCAGCATTGGTCATTATATACTGTATTTTGCAGACAGAGAGTTACAGGACTCTCTCCCAGACCACAGACTCATACTCATAATACAAGTCAGAGCTTTATTTAAAAAAAGAAAAAAAAGAAAGAAAGTTGTGTTTTCAAAATTGGAGTTCAAGTTATTTTTACTTCCAATAGTGTTAACATACTACACAGGTCATGAAGAAGATTTTTTACAATTTTCATTGTAAGTGGGCTAAAGCAGTTAATTAAAAGTAGTCGAACATACATGTAAATGCTGTAATATGATTATTTTAATAAACCATGTAACTTGAATGGATTCGATGCTGGCGTGACTACAGTGCACACGTCTGATGTCGCTTACAGTGGTCCAAGGGATCGCTCAGGGAGTTTGTGTGTTCGCTCAGGCACATAAAAAATTAGAGGGAACATTGCACAGGAGGCGCCGCAGGGGTCGGGTGCATTGTGTGCCAGGTGGCGGCCAGGAGCGGAGGTCCTGGCGGACTGATCCCCGGCTACTAAGACTGGCAATTGGGACATGGAATGTCACCTCTCTGGTGGGGAAGGAGCCTGAGTTAGTGCGTGAGGTTGAGAGGTACTGGCTAGATATCTAGGCATGGCTTAGGTTCTGGAACCAGTCTCCTGGAGAGGGGCTGGACTCTGTCGCAGTCTGGAGTTGCCCCTGGTGAGAGGCGGCGGGCTGGGGTGGGTATTCTAATGTCCCCTCGACTTGCTGCCTGTACGTTGGGGTTCTTCCCAGTGGATGAGAGGGTTTGTTCCCTGCGCCTTAAGGTCAGAGAACGGGTCCTGACTGTCATCTGCGCTTATGCGCCGAGTGGCAGTTCAGAGCACCCTGGGTGGGGTTCTGGAAGGTGCTCCACCTGGAGACTCTGTTGTCCTACTGGGAAACTTCAATGCTCACATGGGTAACGACAGCGAGACCTGAAGGGGCGTGATTAGGAGGAACGGCCTCCCTGATCTGAACCCGATCTGTGTTTTGTTATTGGACTTCTGTGCAAATCACAGTTTGGCCATAACGAACACCTTGTTCGAACATAAGAGTGTCCATAAGTGCACGTGGCACCAGGACGCTCTAGGCCGCAGGTCGATGATCGATTTTGTAATCGTATCACCAGACCTGCGACCATATGTTATGGACACTCGGGTAAAGAGAGGGGCTGAGCTGTCAACTGATCACCACCTGGTGGTGAGTTGGATCAGGTGGCGGGGGAGGACGCTGGACAGACCCGGTGCACCTAAACACGTTGTGAGGGTGTGCTGGGAATGCCTAGCAGAGGCCCCAGTCCGTGAGATCTTCAACGCACACCTCCGGCAGAGCTTCAACAGCATTCCGAGGGAGACTGGGGACATTGAGTCCGAATGGACCATGTTCAACATTGCCGAAGCTGCTGCATTGAGCTGCGGCTGCAAGGTGGTTGGTGCCTGTCGTGGTGGTAATCCCCAAACCAAATGGTGGACACCAGAGGTGAAGGGAGTCACCAGGCTGAAGAAGGAGTCCTATCGGGCTTGGTTAGCCTGTGGGACTTCGGAGGCAGCTGACAGGTACCGACATGCCAAGCAGAATGCGGCTCGGGCAGTGGCTGAAGCAAAAACTTGGGCGCGGGAGGAGTTTGGAGAGGCCATGGAAAAAGACTTTCAGACTGCCTCGAAGAGATTCTGGTAAACCGTCAGGTGTCTCAGGAGGGGAAAGCGGTGCTCTACCTGCACTGTGTATAGTGCTGGCGGAGCGCTGCTGACTTTGACTGAGAAAATTGTTGGGTGGTGGAAGGACCTCCTTAATCACACTGACATGTCTTCCGAGGAGGAAGCAGAGTCTGGGGATGAGGGGGATGACCCGCCAATTTCTGGGGGCGAGGTCACTGAGGCAGTTAAAGAACTCCTTGGTGGCAGAGCCCCTGGTGTTGATGAGGTCCGCCCCGAGTTCCTGAAGGCTCTGGTCATTGTAGGGCTTTCCTGGTTGACACGCCTCTACAATGTTGCGTGGAGATCAGGGGCAGTACCTGTGGACTGGCAGACCGGGGTGGTGGTCCCCATCTTTAAGAAAGGGGACCGGAGGGTGTGTTCCAACTACATGGGGATCACACTCCTCAGCCTCCCTGGGAAAGTCTATGCCAGGGTGCTGGAAAGAAGAGTTCGTCCGCTAGTCGAACCTCAGATACAGGAGGAACAATGCGGTTTTCGTCCTGGTCGCAGAGCACTGGACCAGCTCTTTATCCTCTCAAGGATACTTGAGGGCGCATGGGAGTTTGCCCAGCCAGTCTACATGTGTTTTGTGGACTTGGAAAAGGCATTCAACCGTGTCCCTCGGGGTGTCCTGTGGGAGGTACTACGGGAGTATGGGGTGTCTGGCCCATTGCTACGGGCCATTTGATCCCTATACAACCGTTGCAAGAGCTTGGTTCACATTGCCGGTAATAAGTCGGAGTCGTTCCCGGTGGGTGATGGGCTCTGCCAGAGCTGCCCTTTGTCACCGATTCTGTTCATAATTTTTATGGACATGATTTCTAGGCTCAGCCAAATGGCGGAGGGCTTTCACTTTGGTGGCCTCAGAATCTCATCTCTGCTTTTTGCAGATGATTTGGTTCTGTTGGCTTCATCGGGTGAGGGCCTCCAGCTCGCACTGGAACGGGGTCTTGTTCGCGAGTGATGGGAAAAGGGAGCCGGAGATCGACAGACGGATTGGTGCTCCAAGACACGCTGGAGAGATTATATCTCTCGGCTGGCCTGGGAACGCCTTGGTGTTCCCCCAGATAGGCTAGAGGTGGTGGCTGGGGAGAGGGAGGTCTGGGCTTCTCTGCTTAGGCTGCTGCCCCCGCGACCCGGCCCCAGATAAAGCAGAAGAAGATGGATGGATGGATGGATGGATGGATGGATGGATGGAAGTCATTTCAATTTAAAGAGTTTACGTACTTAAGTGTTATGTTTTTTTTTACAGCACTAATATTGTCTTGTGTGTTGGTAGTTGTTGAGCTTGATTTTATTAGAGCACAGGAGTGTGTCTTTTATACACCCATCTGACATTGAACAACTTTCATAAAGTCTTCAGTTATTTCTTGTTAATTGTGTACAGCTCATCCAATGAACAAAAAACACATCCGTAAGTGTTGTGCCTGTGTGTTATTGTTTTCAAAAATTAGTGATGGGTGTAACTGAGGTTTTCAAAGCTAAATGAAATTTTTAACATCGGGATTAGTGTGCATACCATCAGTATAAAATAAAAAGATATTTATTTAAAAAATGCATAGTTCATTTTGTAGACTCATTAACCATGGTGGCGATTTGAAATAGTGTCTAGCATATTTGAAGGCCTGCATCTTTGTAAGGCTGTCTGAATTACACATTTAAATATACTGTAACACAACCTTCCTTGCATATAATTTTTTTTGGTCGTCACAGAGTAATTTGTGTACGGAGGCAAATGCTTGGCTTCGAGCATCTTGGATGCAAAGACTTTGAGGCTCATTCCGCATTTTCAATTAAGACTGCTGGCAAAACACTTACCTTAGGTTAACTGAATATTATTAGTGCTAGGCTAGTAATCGGCTGATTCGGCATATGTGCTTTTTCTGCACATCAGCATTTTACTTTTTTTAAGAAACACTCCATCTTCATGTTTGTGCTACTCACTTCAGAGTAACATATCCTTTGCTGGGATTACTTCCTTTGGAAATCTACCCCAAGGCATTTTATATTTCTATCTGGAACTCTGAAAAACGAAGAAGAAATAAATGTAGCATTGGGATGAAAAACTCACAATCAAATCCAAATTTTCACAAGGTGAAATTTGGATTTCTTACAATTTCTTATCCTTTTTTCCCCATTTGTTCTCACATTCATTTTTCTGCATGTTAGTTTAAAAACCAGGGAAGACAGTTATCATACCATATTCTGAAAGATACACTGGTTAACCAAATATGATTATAGTAGCATACATACATTTTGTCTTTGGTTAATATTTATCCTTTAGCTGTTGTATTCTCTCCCACTGTCATACGGAGAGTCCAAGCCTGAGGGTAAATCCATAGTTCACCACATTTCTTTTATTTACCACGCAGTGTGTCAGCTATGGGCATGCAATGCATGTCAACAGTTTAGCCATTAGATGTTAAACAACTTGTACCAATTTCCCTCCAAAGAAAGAATCCAACTTGACTTATGCAAAACCCTGTGACCCCTAAGAACCTTTCCTAAGGTGCATAATGCTGACTGCTGCTCTTTACCTACCTTCCAGATGAGCATGGCAAACAAATCTATAGCAGCATTTTGCATGTAAAAACCTAATTTCCACAGTGCAAAGGAGATGAAATTCAAATTGGGAAGAGTCAAATGACCCAACCGCCCTGGAGCTGTAGGAATTTGACTGAGTCAGAGAAGAGCTCCAGGCTAAAGCAGACTGTATACTTTGGTTCAGAAACACCATTTGGTCAGATTACATGAACAAAAGGACATGTTTGCACAGTAAAGCTGCACTGGATGTGATGTGAATGGGCATGTCAACATAGTGGAATTCTGATCACACTGGTTTGCCTAACATGGAGCTAAATATATTCTTAAACAATACTCTTAAGAGCCTGCAAAACACATCCGAATTAATTTCACTAGATAATAGCCAGTTTGGTAGCATAGAAGACATGCTGCATTAAAGCATGTGGAAAACAGCATGAATTTCTTCAGATGCTCATCCTTTTCCTCTTGGGTATATGTGTTCATTTATCAAATTAAGTGTAAGAGTGGCATTAGTTCGGAGGCTTTGGGGTAAACACCTTTTAAGCTTAAGAAGGTTCATAAAATGTATCTACCGTAATAAACAATTTAGCTCCTGAAATGCCATTCGGCATTCAGCAAGGTTAAAAGCTAATGAGCAAAGACCTTAAAGGGAATAGTGTTAATTATAATTTTAAAAGATACTGCAAAACTAATTTCTTGCCCAGTTTTTTTGTTTGTTTGATTTTTCTACTTTGATACAAAATAAAATTTAAATGAACAAAATTCCAGTGGAATTGGTTTTCTCCCAGTAAATGTCCTGTTCAGATGTGCTCTGGAGAAAAATAAGATGTCACCACGCTTTAAGCGTTCTCCCCGCGCCCTGCCGTACTGTTTAATTCCATTTATTTAGACCTCTGTTCTGCTACTTTGGAGGCTTGATTAGAATGAGAATCTTAGCCATCAGGGCTAGAGATGTAGCATCTCTAGGGAATCATCTGACTGACAAAGATTGAGTGGATGTCCTTCCCTGAAAGACAACTGGCTGATTTGTTAATTTCAAAATACAAATTGACGGTAACACACTTACCGTACACATGAACACTAGGATGCACGTACGCTTCTACAGGCAGATGTGCTTCAGACCTTTCAGTGTCTCAACAACGGATATGCAGGCCCAAGAGAAATAAACAGATATGTCACTTTCTATTTAGCTCAAAAACACGGTGGCTGTCTATCATCTCGACGTGTCATTTTTTTGAGTGTGTGAACGAGACTTTGCATTTCATCTGATGTAGAAGTGTGGAAAAGGGCGGGGAGGCAAAAGATTTCATGGGTGGAACAAAAAAGGTAAACAGTATACAGTAGCTTCAACACTTCAAAAATCTCATTTTCTCCATGGCAGCTTTGCAGTTACAAAAATACAGATTAATGCCCTAATCCATAAAGCATTATAATTTTTTTCTCCTTAAACAGTTGATAACCATGAAAATTACTCATAACCTCTAAATTGCATTTTTCTTTCCTATACTCTCAGTTTTGGATTGATTCTCAATCTGCTCCTAGTAATTTTTAAGCCTTCAAGCTTCAAAGGTCACTTTGTAACCAAACCTAATTAATTAAATTAGTTTGGAGCTGCTGCTTTGCTGCGCGGTGTAAGATGAGCTTGAGCTTTGACGAGCAGACATGAAAAAGTTCTGGATAAATAAGATTTATTGCCTTTTCTCACTTGAAAGGAAACTGTTGGCTGCCTTGAATAATCCTGTCTCTTGAAAGTCAGAATAACATGAAAATCAGTCCTTTATACTTACAATACTGCAGCGTAAGTATTGCAATTTCAATAGAAACCTGTTTTTCTTTGTTGTGCAGCTAAGTTAAATGATAAGGCCTAACTCACAGGCTTCAGATATATTTTATTAGGACTGGCTTTGTGTTATTTTAAACCATACCACAGTTGTAAAATGGCATCTACATAGCTGCATTGATTCCTGTTTTACAGGTTATCAAAGAGACCATGACATGTAAAAGAAAAAAAACCCTCCAATTTGAATATCAGAATAGTGGGAGTTGGGTAGCCTAACTCAGTATGTAAACATTTTGAAGTCCTTGAAGCTTTTAAACTGCTTTGTGGCACTGTTGACATCTGTGTAAAATCTGCTAAACTGAGACAAAGACTAAATTTGAAAGAAGAAAAGAAAAATGCAGGAGCAGTATTACAAATAAGTGAGTTTGACAGAGTTTTGTATGGTCTGCTCATCGTCTCTGCCGTACACTAAAAGCTTGAGGCATTATCTACTGCTAGAATGAGCTATATGGATTTTCATATTTTCTCTGAACTGCCTTTTGCGACTCCAAGAGTGTACCGGTAATAGAGGTGCGGAACTCCTTTAATTACAAATATTTTTAGCGCAGAGATCCAAATGCCATTAAACAGTTACTAGAGGACAAACTATCCTCCTGAATCTAAGGTTATTTGAAGTTATCGCCAATGTGTTACCCTGCTGGAGCTCAGCAGAGCAAAGTAAAAGCGGTTCAGCGTGTTTCTCCATTTGTTGTTCAGCGGGAATGACTCTGTGTGCTGAAAACAAGTGAGCGCCGGCAATTTAAAATATCAATGTGGCAGCACACCACTTGACAATCGTTTACAACAGCACGACAATGGCCTTAGTCCCCGCCCATGGGCCTGATGGGCTAATGGTAAGTCCTCCTGTGGCACTCATTGGACAGATCGTTCTCCAACGGAGAAAAGCCTGTTTGATGTCAGTCAGCTCGATCAAGTGGACACAAATGTTTGGGCCCAGACTGGATTTTTAACACGTGCAGTGACTGTGCTCCAGCTGAAGGAAGCAATACCCTTTAATAGATTGCCCACATGACACCCATCAGTCACACAGATTATTTCCTCATGACTACATATGACCCACACATAAACTGCATTATTACCTGAGGACAGAATGACCTTGACTGCTATGATGAAGATGACCTGAAATTAAGAATGTGGGTGATTTACAGGCAGCAACATGCGATTAATGTTATACTTTGTTTCAGCTCACTTTCAGTTCCTTTCAAGCTTGTCCTTTTGACGGGGGATTATGGTCATAGCTGATATAAAGAGACTCTTAAATCCGGAGAAAAAAAGACTTCCCTCTCTCCAGAGTCTTTTAAGATTATGCCCCCTGTGGGTGCACTGTGGGTTTAAGAGCGTAAGAGCCCTTCACTAGACATCACATCTCCGCATGCATCAGCTCTGTGCAGGGACGTCACAAAACAAAGCATGTTGATTTTTGTTTTGTTTTGTCTGTAAGAGGATAGGGGGGCTTTTCTGGTCTGCTTTTAACTACTTGAGAATTTTGGATGTGAATGACACAAGCTGTAAGACTTGGCTAAATAAAAATTAAAGAATGGAAATGTTCCTGCCTCAAAATGAAGTCATAGTCATAATCTCATTTACAGTCTTTGTAATTTGTTTAGATATATTACGTCTGCCCTCCATCATCCTATACAAAAATAATCCAGGTTAAGGTTTGTCCTACAAAATGAAGGATTGTGAGCACTGGAAGTACAAATTTATTTGCCTGTTTACCTCCTTTACCCCCATTGCTCCATTGTTATTCTTTGCCCCTACTCATCATGTTCTTAGGCGGAATGCAAATCTGTTATCCTCTGATTCGGGCCGCAGAGGGGTTGTTTTTATGTGTAGCTGTTAGTTGCACTGATGAAAAGACCACCTGTCATCTGCTGGCCCTTTGATTAGATTAGTAGGTCAGAAGGATGGATTAAATTGATATAAAATAGACTAGGCCCTCATACAGTGCTTACTGTGTCATTACAAGAGCTCTGATCCAGATGTATTAAGCATTTCTCGTACTCATGTGGAGTCCATCCCCGTAGTACGGATTTTAATATCAGTCATTACTAATAAGAAAAAAAATATAGGATATACAATTTATAAAGTGCCAACTTGATTCATATAAATTGTGTTTTCAATAAATCATCCAGGGTCCTAATAGTTAAACACAGGATTCATAAAACCTACATCACCTCAATGATAGAATCACAGGCTGAGATGATAAAGATGTGGGCTGATGGTTTTCTATTCTATTCAATTCAATTCAGTTTTTTTATATAGCACTAAATCACATTAACAGTCACCTGTCAGGTCCTTAATATTGTAAGGTAAAGACCCTATAACAATACAAAGAAAACCCTAACAATCAGATCACCCCTACATGAGCAAACACTTGGCCACTGTGGGGAGGAAAAGCTCAGTTTTAACAGGAAGAAACCTTCGGCATAGCCAACTTTATGCTTCGTTTTAAGTCTAATCTTAATGGTAGAGAGGGTATCTGTGTCCCAAATCCAAACTGGGAGAGTTGGAAGTTCCATATACGAGGGACTTGAAAGCTGAAAGATCTGCCTTCTATTCTACTTTTAAATACCACTTCTTTCTACCTCAAACAGTTATCTCTAACAAACAAAGGCAGCCTGTCAGTCTCTCAATATGCAATAAAAAATTCTAAAAAGCAATATAGTTTATCCAGTATGTATGTGAATTATTTACAGATCTTGCTTACCTGCAGATGACACTGGAGAAATGGTATTTAAATCCATATCAGCTTTACAGGATTATAAGAAAGAAGGAAAGGAAGAAAAGTTTTTGTCTTTTAAAACTGATCATTTTCCTTTATTAGTTTCATGTATCTTTTCCGGCAATTATCCATTTTTTCCTCTCTCCTCCTTTCCCACCCTTATTCATTATCTGGACATATATAAAGGTTCTGTTTTAAATATCAGACACCGAGCAGTACTCAGACTTGTACAGCGTTAATTACAGTAGCTGTGGATTAACAACTTACTGTGCTGGGAATTTAAACTGAATTAAAAGCTGGTGTCATGTATGCTGCTGTTAGTCTGTCAGCTCTCTCCCTTTAAAGAGGTCATGAGCCACGTGTGAGAAAGGCCAGCAGCCGGACAATGTCCTGAAATGACTCTCTGGCATTTTCGAGTTTCAAGAGTTCCCATGTGAAAACATCTCTGGAGTAATGGAGATGTTCATGACGCTGAAAACTATTTACCTTAAAATGTTTAAATGAAAAAATAATGTGTACACTTTCTGATGAAAATTGTAGAGCTGTACTATATACTCCATTGTCACACGAAGAGAGAACACAACCGACTAAGACATTTTATATCTATAGACACTCTTGTCCCCTGTTAACTCCATGTTAAATGTTAAATGGTAAAAGGCCTGTATTTGTATAGCACTTTACTTAGTCCCTAGGGACCCCAAAGCGCTTTACACTACATTCAGTCATCCACCCATTCACTCACACTGGTGATGGCAAGCTACATGTTAAGTAAAAACATTTGCAGAAACTGGTATATCCCACCTTTCATTTCAGTTTAATTTATATAGTGCCAAATCACAACAACAGGTGCCTCAAGGTGCTTTATATTGTAAGGTAAAAACCCAACAATAATACAGAGAAAACCCAGACAATCAAACCAATGAGTAAGCACTTGGCGAGAGTGGGAAAGAAAAACTCCCTTTTAACAAGAAGAAAACTCCAACAGAACAAGGCTCAGAGCGGGCAGACATCTGATGTGACTGGCTGGGAGGGTCCCAGCTATTATAAGGTGAGAGACGGGGTACACCCTGGACTGGTTGCAGGGCTAACACAGAGACACACAACCGTTCACATCGCATTCACATCTATAGGCAATTTAGAAACACAATTTAGAAGCCAGAGTACTCAGAGGAGACCCGGTGGATATTAAAATGGTTTTTTGAACAGCAACAAAGTCAAGTACAAGATGTGGAATACTGTTACACATGAACCTTGCTTGCCCTGTATGAAAAAAATCCCCCTGTATTAAATATTTAACATGCATAACTAGGAGAACTTGTCAGTAAGCATGCAGTGCATTTGACTATTTTATGGTGCCTTGCATCATATCTCCTTGAATGAGTGACTATGAATCTAATTTCCCCTTAATAAAAACTGGATACTAATGAATCATACGGCTTTGGTGGTGAATGTTAATCTGGTCTTCATTCATTCACAGAGAAAAAGCTACAGATTCCAAAATCCACTTCTAAAGAATCCAAAAAAGGGATGTACAAAAGGACAAAGGTCTTAACGGGGAGGAGGGGCTGAAAGTGCAGTTTTTGTTTGTGAATGTCTGCATAATTTGTAGCTACAGAGGTCTCCTCCTATTCTCATTCTAATTGGAGCTGCACCCTCTCCCATGGCAGCTCTGGTTCCCAGAGTGAAGACCCAAGCCTCCCAGACTCTCACTCAGGCACACAGCCACCCAGACAGCCAGGCTGAGAGAGAGCGATGGAGGGAGGAGTCTAGTAGTGGAGCTCTATCCCCTGACAGGGTCTGCTGTGGTAAAGCAACAGAGAGAGAGCGAGAGAGAGAGAGAGAGAGAGAGCGGGCAAGTGAGGGCTGAAGGCACTCAGAATGGATGGGCAAAGAGAAACCGTGCGAGCGACAGAGGCAGAGTGAGCGAGTGTGTATTCTCAGAGTCAGCGGCGAAGACACAGAAAGTCTACAAGCTCACACCACAAAGAGAGCGCGCAAAGGCAGAGCTGACAACCGGCTACACTCAAGAGTGACACACAGAGGGAAAAGACACAGAGAGACAGGAGAGGGAGAGAGAAGAAGAAGGACCAGAAGAAGAGGAGGACAGAAGACAGACAACCAGCTTTCCTCTGGTAAAACAAGACTCCACTGAGGGACTGTAGCATTCCCCCCCCCACACACACACACACCACCACCACCCCCCAGCAGCACAGAGGAGCACTGTCTCATCTCGTGCATGTGTTTCTGCCTGCCAACTTCAATTTCACACTCGCCTACTGTTTTTCGTAGGTTTTGCCCCTCTCCACTCCGCAGTCATGATCCTCTGGGTCCTTCTGCTGCTCCCGTGGATCTCCGGACATGGTAAGTTTTTTTTTCACGTTAAAGTTGCTAATTCATCACATCTCTCGTTCTCATGATTGCTGTGTGTGTGTCTGTGTGTGACTGGCTGGCTGAGAACTGTGTCTTTATACCCATGTCTTGCTGCTGCGACGTCTTTCTTGCGCTTGTTGCTGTGCCATCTGCGTGCTTTTCTTTCTTCCTTTTTAAAAAACAAAAAACTGTTTCTGATATAGCGCTCCCGTGTGCGCTGTGATGTCTGATGCAGAATGAGAAAGGAGAGAATTAAGAGCGAGAGAGAGAAAAAAGAAGAAGGGGAAAAAAAACAAAGTCTGTATGACTGTAGTGGAGGTTAAATAGTGCAGTTTGCACTTTTCTCCGTCAGTTGCTCATAGCTGTTCAGGCAAGACAAGTTAAATACTTCCTATGTGGGCTTGTTATTCCTGTCACACACGCAGACACACACAAACAAAGCCCCCTAAACCCAGTCCAGTTCAGTCGAGCGTTCACTCCTGAGTCACATTGTTTTGAACTGACAGCCCTTTCCACATTGACCTCAGCTAAAGGGAGGAGGGGGTCTTGGTGAAAAGAATGTAGAGAGAGAGAGGAAAGTTAACGGTAAAGTGCTTCAGAAGGCAGACCCATGCGGATAGCTTGGCAACCCCAGCCCTTTGGACAGTATCTGCTGTTTTTATTTTTATTCCTAGACAGTCTGTTTGTGGACAGAATGAGGATGGATTAGTTGTTTCCCCTGCTTACCACCAGGTGGTTGTCTTTGGAAAACAATAGAAGTGAGTAAAGTAGTGCACAAGTCTGACTCTGTGTAACACCCCTGTGGCGCTGGGAGACGCAGAGACACACAGAGCTGAATCAGTCAGAGTTCCTGCTGGAAGGTTTGCAGCATCATGCCCCCCCCCCCCCCCCGTTAATGAGCGTGCTGGTTTATACTACAGGGAGCAAGAGCCAATAACTCACCACCTCTTTACAGCGGTTTGACCCCCGTCACATTGGGCTGTATTCTAAAGAGGCAGTGGCTGAACAAATGCCTGTCTGTGTGCCTTTAGTTGTTTCCCACGGGGAGTTGTAATTGTGACCTTTTTATTTTATTTTCTGTTTTAAACCACAGCTCAGAAACTGCAAAAAACCCCAATACAAAAAAAACCCCAAAAAAAACCCTGAGATCTCAGTTTGTTGACACATTGTTCGGAAACTGACAGCTCAAAGTTGGTAACATGCTGATAAAACAGCAGCTGTAAATGAAACTTGGTAAACAACATCATTTTCTTCTGCACTGAATTCAGCTGTTTCACATTATGATTTATAGTCTATAGCATAGGGGGGCAAAAAAAATGCACTGCTCGTCAAACGCAGCAATTTGCTGTGATTATATTTCTTTTCAGCTGACTTATTTTTCATGTAGAGGCAAATAGAAAATAATGATATCATAACAGACCTATTTGAAACTGACTGATGGAGCAATTAAGCCCCCTCTCGGCTTCTCTCATGCTTTAACAGGGGGTAGAGCTTTTGCAGATGAAGCGTCTTTATGGTTTGTGCTCTTCACGACAGCATATGTCTCGGGATACGGTAGCGCTAGTTGTGTAAATTGAAACAACGGGCAGTTGGAGCAGTGGAAGCGCTCTCTCTCTCTGTCTTTCTCTCTCTTGGCTTTGGGAATGGAAAGTTGTGGTCCATCAAACACCGTAGACGATGCTATTCCTGATTGTGCTGCTTTGCTGTATTCTTTTCCCCTGATTCCATAAGTGTTTCTGTGCCATCTGTGCTTATTGTGATGCAGAAATACATGATCGTTCATTAGTATCTCCCACTTTGTTATGCATCTGCTAAGTATTTTATCTGCAGTTGACTTAAGCAGTATATTCTGACTGTACTTGATTTCCATGTCTGGTGTAGATAAAACTAAAGCTGTGGAAGACATTCAACACTGAACATTAGAAGATCTCATTTTGTTTTGTTCCTAAATCTCAACATTTTCATTCCCATCATTGCAGGTTTAGCCCCAGTTGTGGGGAACAACTAGCACCAAATCTCATATATACCAATTGGAATGAGACGATTGCTACAACTGGAATGAGATGGGATTGTGCATTTCAGCACAGTTGGTTATTACCATAATATAAAATACCACTTTCCCTGCCAGGTAAACGGGGGATAACAGCCTACCTTCTCTATTCATGCCTCTTGGGAGAAAAAAGTGCTTCCCTGAAGCTTACTGTTGTTGTACAAATTACGGCTCTGTTTATGTGTCGAGCCGGTGTCAGCAGAAAGCTGCGAAAAACAATCTTGTTTTTATGAACATGGGGGACAGTGGGGAGTTGTGGCCATTGCAGGCATACACTTCGACGCAGCTATCCTGTGAGACAGCAAGAAAGAGAGCAAGAGAGAGAGAGGAGTCAGTCCAAAACGAGTGGCGCTGAGCAGTTTTTCCTTTTCTCTCTCTCTCTCTCTCTGTCTGTCTCTCTCTCTCAACTTTGAGAAGTAAATGGTCCAAAGCGAACAAGACGGAGAGGGGGAGAATAAGGAGAGAGGGAAAGCTGTTGTGAGCTGCTCTCATTCCTGACTGCACTGTTATCGCATCTAGGGCACCTTTTCTTTCGCTATCACCTCTTCAGCCAGTGACAGATGACACAGCTCCAGTCAGAAATCTGGGAGACAGTCTCCAGGAACACATTCACCTCAGGCCAAACTCTTCCAGGCCCTAGTCCATCCCTTCATACCACCTCCCCGCTCCTCATTTCTCCTGCCGTCTAATCCACCGTATAGCAACTCTCATATTCTTCAGCCTGTTTGCGATTTCACTCCTCACCTTGCAGTGGCACATTTCCCTGTCATGTACTCACTGAGTGTCCTTCTTTGACTCTTTGTGTTTATTTGAATTTTTTCCCTCTTACTTTGGGTGATTGATTGTCTGTGTAGGGCAAAAGCTGAATATGTTGGAAAGGGGTAGTTCCTCCTATTGAATGTGCTAGACTCCGAAGAAAATGACCAAAAGAAAAACTAAACATTGCTAAGTGTACAGCCTTTTTTATATCCCTCTCATTGCCTGTATTTCCCTGCCCTTTTTCATGTAATTTCCTTTCTCTTCACAATGTGACATCAACATACAAAGTGTCTAATCTTTTGTCTTCTGTTAGGGTATCTTTAATGTGGGTTTTAGCCACTAGGGGTGTTGCTGCTGCACAGGAATGAAAATCCCAATCTTAAAATCTCCTTAAATCTGCTTCCCACCCCCGTCACCTTCATTATCTCCCACCACTTAAATATATCTGGTGTCGGAACTCCTGATTTTGCCACCAAGCCAGACTAAGCTGTTTCTTAGTCCTGGAAAGCACGTCTTAGTACCCCCCCAACAGCCCCCTTTTTCATTTACTACTGTCTATTAACTGCTGTCTGACGACTCTAAATCCGCTTTTCATGGGCGGCAGGCTTTGATACATATTTCTCCACCAAAGTATAATTAAATGTCTTTTCTATGTCATGTTTGGATATGTGGATTTTTTATAGATGGGAAATCACTCTTGCTTCTTCAGAGAGGGGAGGGAAAGAGGGGAAGAAATACAGCTCATGACTCTGCACAACACTACTCAAACAGAAATACCAATTTTCAGCCTCATTATTATTTGTAAGCAACACACTCTGCTGTCTAATGCATGGATTATGACTATAATAACTCAGAGGTAATTAATTATTTTACCCCAGTTCTATTGGAATGCTAAAAACGGTGTAAATTTTCCAACATGCTGTTCTAGAAGTCATATGTTCAAGAGCCTCCTGTACTGGTCGTGAGCATTGTCTGTATTTTGAAACGGTACAGGATTACTAAAATGCATGGTACGAGTCGCAAGCACGTCCTTGCCTTGTCCAGGTCATATGACTTTTCCACTAACCGTGACAGTCATGTAGTGAGTGACGGATGATGTCACCAGTTCATGATGGAGCCCAGTGGCATGCAGTCTGTTGCCTTGTTTGTGTTGCATGTCCCATTAAGGCTAGCCAGCTTAAGTCACCTCATCCACTGTGACTCCTGCTCATTTCTATGCCACGATAGATTAAGCCCACTGTAATCCCTCTGAGCCGAATGCCCTGTTGGATATTTATGGTAATAAGTAAACATATGAATAAATAATCTAAGAGGCTGCTGCTGGACAGCTGGAACTTGTAATGCTTCAATGTTAGGAATTACTTTTGGCATTAAAGAGAGATGCTATTTCTAAGAAAGAAAGAAGGAAAAAAGATTAAAAACAGAGTTTTGTTGATTGTTGTTCGAATAGAGAAATGAAGAAAAATATATTAAGATAATATTATATTGACATACATGTTTACAAATATTAAAATGTGAAACCTAAGTGTCGTTTATCCAGTGACTATGGTCTGGATGAAAACCTCATTTCGAGTCTGCCAGGATTCAGGTCAGCCAGGGAAGGGAAAATGATTAGTTCAGAGCCTTCTTGGAAAACCAGGCAATGATCTGCTCCTCTCATGCCGTCAGTCAGTCTGTCAACAAAATCAAGCTGTTTACTGTTGGGCCTCATTATCTATCTAGACGCTCTTCCCAGTTTTCTTTAGTACCAACCAATCAAAACCCCAAGGCCCTCATCTCCTCTCTTTCCGAGTCTCCGCTGCTGGATCCCATTCCTCTGGGATGAATTTATCCAGATTGGAGCACTCAGCAAAAGGGCATTATCCCGGATTACATGTCTGTTGGGCGGCAGTGTTAAGTAATTCAACCAGATGCTGTTGTGATCGCTGGGTCACCTGTGAAGTCAGGGTTAGCAGCTGCACTTCTTCACTCTGCTCTTTCTTGTCATGTCTCCGTCCCTCTGAGACTTTATCCTCGGAGAACAGAGAAGTTTTTTAAATAGACCAGCGCAATAATACCACAATATCGATACTTCACTAATGCTGAAGAAGCATGTGGAAGCCCTCTCTAACCCCAGTCAGGATTTTATTTGGTGACAGATTATGGGTAGGATTACCGGCTTCTAAATTGCAGTTTAATGCACAGGAAACAACAGGCTATGCTTTTTTTTTTTTTTTTTTTTTTAAGGCAGCTCTACAGGACTGTGTGTTCAGATGTGGGGGTGCTGTATATAGAGCACTGCTGGATCATACTGTGTTATCTTTCCTTGGAGAGGGTAAACATTGGCATAACTGGGCCTCAAGAAATATATTGATGGGTTTAACGTGACTGTATCCTTCCTCCTTTAATCCGGGTCTTTCCCAGCTGTGGTTTTGATATATTTTTAACTTGCTGCTAGGATCTGTAATTGCTTGCGGAACATAGCTGTTGATAGCTAGACGGGTTCAGACAATGTAGGGATTAGCAGTTTGTTCCTAACTTGTCAGCATACTGCTTTGCAGACCTGAGGCATGAATAAGTCTTTTGTTTAAAACATTCCCACAGAGCGACTGCCTGTGATTAGTGTTTATTTTGGCCTACATTTAACCTTAATATATAATTCACAGTCAATTATGTTTTCTTCCCATCATGGTTCTGCAGATTTACTCTACAAATTTCATTTGAGAAAAAAAATCGATCATCTCACTCATAATGTGAGCACAAAGAATATATGTATGCATGGATTTTAAAATTCTCAACATTAGCATGCCTGGGATTAAACCACTGAGCATGACTTAATAGATAAGAAAAGACCACAAGGCTTTGAGATTATTGTTTAGTCATTTTCCAGATCATCCCTTTGTTCTCACAGACATTTGATCGAACAACACATTGAGTTAAACCTGCGTCCAGTACATTAGTAATAGGAAATTATTAGCTCAATCTTGTCATTTTGTTACTGGCAACTGAGCAGTTTAGTTAGTTCACAGTTAGTTTGCAACATCAACAAAGTGCATGCATGTTGTCTCTGTTGCAGTTTGAATCTGAAGAAAATGACAGATTGCTGCTTTGATATTATGATCAGGTGGGCACAGGATTGGATTTTGCTAAAAATCCAAGCATTCCTCATTTTGAGTGTTAGTCACACAAGATTATTTTTTATTTTTAAATAGTTGACTGTCTTTGCCTAACATTTCTGGCCCATTTTTCCTTAGGGTGGTGCTATCTCTGCAAATCTTCACCTCCAAGTTTAATTAAATTGCATGCAAGCATGATGCAGCACCGTACCTGTGTTGTTTTACTGCTCAGGGAATTTGTTAGCAAACCAGCCTAGCAATACATCGATTTTATGGTGAAAGGCTGTGCTTGGAAGGGGCCCCTAAGATGCATGTGACACTTCAGCACAGCAGTCACTTGAGGAATTGGGTTGCTGATCCGATAACAACTTCCTAGTGTTTGGCTGGAAGTTTCTGGGACAGCCCAATATTACACTCTGGTGAACTCGCTCTCCTCCCCTCTCTCCCGTTTGTTCCCTATCTCTTTCTCCTTGTAGTCGTTCCGACATTCTCATGCCAAAGATTCATAACAATGGACGCAAGGAAAAGGTTTTCATACCGGACACTTCACATGCATTCTGTGTCCGCCTGTGTATACATGTGAGTACATCAGCGCACTTTTACTGTGCTCCTGCAATTACAGCTGCAAGCCCTGAATGGCAATATAAATGCAAATCAGCCTTTTAACGTGTACAGGCTCTATCTAAGGAAGAAAGAAGCTTCTCACCTGTGGGTGAATGTTGATGTTGATGTGTCTGCCTGGCATTACAACTGCTGCGCATGTTTTAAAAACTGGCAATGGATAGTAATGTATAGTACTTTAATTTGTAAGTAAACCTTGAGGCTGTTGTAGGTGTCTGGACCCCAATATAATAAAGAACACTCACGGGAACTGCTGTAAAGCATCATTGTGTGGGACAGCCTCCGTAGTGAGATGCCTCCTCTGCTTGTGTGCTTCCATTTTCGTAGATACATCTAAATTGTGCTTAACGTTGCTAAATGGATGAGCACAGTGGCTTCTATTTATTAAACGGGGTTGGAAAACAGTTCTCTCTGTGGTACCAGGCACCAGTGGTGAGAGGCATGGCTTTTTGAAAAGCTATTTGATCTGCCACTGATACCAAAAGATGTTTTATTCAGCAAAGCACATCTCACACAATAGCAGCACAAACTTGCTCTTGAGCCAAGCCAAACTTTTGAAATCTACTAGTGGGTGTTGGGGCCTAGGAGTGGGGTGGGGTGGGTGCATGTTTAATGCTGGCACCCACCCCAATACTTTCATACATGATGTAGATGAGCTTTTTTTCCCTTTTCTTTTCTTTTTTTTTTTTACCAGATGCCAAATGGGGCTTTGAGCCACCTGCCTGTCCCACTAAAACAATTAAGCAATTGGGAAGAAAGGACTGTTCGGTAGTGGGGATCTCAGTGTTAGCATACCCTCCCTTTTCCCAAACTCTTTTAGAACCCCTCAGTGTTGGCACTGTGCCATCTTCTTTCATTTCTATTTATCTTTTGGTTTCTGTGAAAGCAAGAGCAGTTGATGACAGCCTGTGTGTGTGTGAGAGAGTTTTTGAGATGGTAAAACACCATCCCTCTATTGGTCTGTTGGTCTCATGAGACACTTTTATGAAGTGCAACTTTTGTGATTGCGCATTTATAAAGCAAATATGTCAAATTTAAATATAGCCCCCATCCATTTGGGGGCTATATTTGACCCTGTGACCCTATGCAGCAATACGTTGCTTCAGGTTCTCCTCCCATGCTAATACATGGGAAAGGTTTGCGTGTAAAGGCACCGTGCAACGCTCTGTTACGGTGGTGACCCTTAAACTTGAATTTGTATTTGAGATCATGGGGTTCAGTGTAGTGCTACTCCTCTGTAATGAAAATCACAAATGTGCTGAAGTGGTCAAAAAAAATATGCAACATTATGTGGAATCCCAATGAGACCTTTTGATTGCACCTTAAACAGTGGTTTACACAGCAAAGCTTCATCTGTCATAATACTCATATGCAAACACACTAAAGCATATATTTCATTACCTCATTTGCATTATCTGGCTGGCTGAGCACAATAATAGTTAAGAAAACCTTGAGTGTTAAGGAATGACCAGTATTTGTAGATTTCATTACATGCTACTTTATAAATAAAGGTTTGTATTGATCCTTAAATATTAATATATCCTAATATAAAGAAAACGAGCAAAAAACGCCTCTATTGATTTTAGCCTGTGCTTTTGTTGTTTTCTTTTTACATGGCACTGCTAGGATTCACTCTGCCCACTTTAATACTAGTCCTATTTTTATACGCGGCAATAATTTGGTGTTACAGACAGGATCAGCTAAAGGCAATCCTTATATATTTTCCACTGCTGTGGGTCTCTGCGACCGCACACCTCTTAAGGCCGTTGCTCCTCTTTTGTCTTAAGTCCTTTCTCTTTCTGCTGGGTTCTTTGAGTGGATGACAGAAACCTGATAGAGTAAACAAAGTGAATTAAAGTATAATTAATTTTTAGTGGCCACTCCAATATTCACTTTGCTGATTTGGAGGTTGAAGAGCTCTTGTCGCACTCTCTGATTTTTATTTTATTTTATCAAGTGCAATTTAATATTGTGGAGGCTGGCCTGGGCAATGAAAAAAAAATGCTAATGTACATTGGGGAGTTTAAATGATTTGCTATCCTTTCAAATCTGTTGGCAGGGGTTTCAATCTGGCTGGCGTCCTGGGGGAATTCACAGTGGTCATTGCTCAATCCCTGGGGGACATTAGCGCAAATCACAAAGGAGCACAGAAGTCATTTCAGTTTTCCACTTTCCTTTGGCCAATGCCCAATGCTAAATGGCAGAGGACTGGCTCACAGTACTGGGAACGGCAAATGCTTTCCCTCTCTCTATATCTAACCTTTTAAACCTGATTTAATCAAATCAAAATACCACAGTGCAGATCCATTTAAGACAACCTGAAGACAAACAGTTGAAAAGGTACCATAAGGCCTTGGCGTGAACCAAGGGCAAGGCCATCCATTATTTCTTGTGCAACCAAGAGCACAGGGACACGGGAAATGCCTTGCGGTGCATGATGATGGACAGACTCCACATCATAGATTGGATTAGAGTGGCAAGAGAGAGAGCCCTAAAAGCTGTGGCAGTTTATTGAAGCCTTATCTAAAGCGATAATGTTACTACAGAAAGGCCCATGTAATGACGGATGAGTGGACAGCACCCTGTAAAGAACTGACATCAGGCAAGATAGTTATGGCGAATAGGCAAGTCCACTATGGTCAATTCATCTTCCTTTAAGAGCAGGAAATAGGACTAGTGGATAGTCACTATAAAATGGACTGTCAGTTGCTGGCACCCTGGTTACCCTACAGTGTCATCATCACAGGTGTATCCAGTTTAGAGAGGTACAGTGCTCAGTGCAATTTAGATCCCATTACATCACTGATAACCACGAGGCATCTGGGGGGAAAAGTGTTATTGCAGAGATTTGTAGAATCCCTGAAGGCAGTGTTTGGTTTCATGATATATGAAATCTACATTTCAAAATTCCTTGTCTTTACCCGTAACAGTACTTTTCGAACATGCTGTGGAGTGTTGGTGAAGTGGTAAAGTTGTACTTAGGTGAAATTCCTGTTCTTCTTCGTAGCAGTATTGTTCTGGGATGACTAGAGGACATTCTCTCTGCTTTAAGGCAACATTATCCATCTAATAGCAGCCAGATGATAGTAATGACAACACAATGCCTTCCAAGGTAAACAGAGATATCTAGTTCTTAGGAAAGGAAACGAGAGGAGACGACAGAACAACAAAGCCATAAAAAATGGAAATAAATCCATCTCTAAAGGAATGGCCTTCTTGTCAGAAATTAAAACATATCTGTGTCTTGCAGCCCTAATCCCTAATGCCAGCGCATTTGTTGTCTAAGTAGAGTATTTGTGCATATGTGCGAACAAGCACAAATGTGATTATTTTTCACTTTGGCTGTATGCTAATTCTATTACTTTGCATTGTTTGCCTATCTTAGTCTCAACAGCTTTGGTTCAGACTACTTCCAAATGTTTGTTTTCAAAGGATACCGTACTGTTTGCGTTGTGCAAAGTAGCACAGTCATTTAAGTGATTATTCTTTTTCTGAATACCCTTATGTGACTTTTTAGCTCATGTCCCACTATGATCTGGTTGAGAGGAGTCATTGCCCCTGTCCCAAGCCTGTGTGACAGTGGCACAGCAGGACATTAAAAATGCAGCAGGGCAACTAAGGATGATCGTGGCAGCACACAGTTGGATGTTCAGAGTTCTCAACCAAACCCCCCTCCCCATCACCTCCAGTGCGTGGCCCCAAAACTTTCCCCAGGTTACTAGTATGCATTATTAATGCAGCTTTCATTTAAAAAGATGCAATTTGCTCAGACCAGCTGCACAACTGCAACACAGCCTCATTTGAAACATGGAGAAGCCTTCTCATAAATATATGTTGGATCTCCTGCAGCCCAAAGACTCTCTTCCAGATGGGTGTGCTCCACACTGAGGGAAGAGTTAATGGTTTGGATTTGCTGTCAGTCTTCATGAGCAGACTCCTAATGATTTTACATTCCTCCACTAAATGAGATGAGATGTTTAGTATCGGTGCGGCAGGCTGCTTAATAAACGCATTTATTTATTTCAAAACAATCAGTTCCTCTCACTCTTGTTCCTTATTAAATCTTTTTTTTTTCCCATAACAGGTTTCTTTCAAATACAGAAATAGTAATACTTGTGTCTGGCATTAGCTAAAGGACAGTACTTAAACCAGAGCCCCATGTGGGTCTGGGGATTGATATGGCTGTTGTTTACTCCAAAGCAGACATCTTTTAGCTTCTCCCTCAGCTCAGATCCTTTTGATCATCACCTCCATATTGGATATAAAATGGAGAATGAACAGCGCTGCTGCACAAGTGACTTTTAGAGTTCTGTGACTCTTTGAAGACTGCCAAACAGTCTTTCATCTCAAAAAACAGCAGCTGCCTCGTACAAAAGAAGTACAGGACGAAATAAGAGAGAAAGGCAGTATCCCGGGCTTGAAAATGAAACAGTAAAGATTGTGGGGTCTCGTTGTGATCGCATTTCCTCTAAGGCCTCCTGTGAGGAAAATGACATGTACTTCACGCAGCATTGATAGCCGGGCATCTGTCAAACAACCGGGGCTTAAGGAAGTGTGTGTGTGGGTATATGTGTGTATGGGGTGGTGGTAGGGGTGGTTGTAAATAAATAAATAAATGAAACAATCTTGACTCAATTTAAAAGGCACAGCAAATGACTGCTTTTGTGAAAGGATCATTTTTTTCGGCTTAAACTGGGCTCAATAGGTAATGCAGAATTTTCAGGCCAAGAGGTCCTGAAGTTTTCCTTCGCGAGAATTTGCAAGTGACTTTCAGTATTATGTTATCGAGCCGATTTGAAGAATGCCAGCAACATAAAAAGAAAAGAAAACAGAGACTACAACTTAAATGAGTTATTCTTGAATTAATGAAGGAACAGGATCTGTAGAGTTCCCCCACTGAGACATGAACCAGATTTCAACCCAGAGCTCCCTCGAGGTGACGGCCAGCATTTCTCTGACAGGACATCTGGTCCCAGAGCATGGTCACCAGTGGGTCGATGTCACCATCTTAATTGTAATGTTTCTCTCTTCCTCTATGAAAGAAAAAAAAAACCAAGGAAAAAAGGGGAAAAACTAGGGCGGCTTTCCATAAAAGGAGAAAAGGAAAGGGGGAGCCACTATTTGCTGGGCCGTGTCGGCATGCCACATCATTTAAGCTGACAGCTCTAATAAATTACAGCAACAGATCGCTGTGAACAAACAAAGCTTAATGGAAATAAAGTGAGAATTATCAGCCAAGAAATAAAAGGAAAAAAGAATGAAATTAGTGCAAAGAGAGAGGATTAAGGGATGTCAGGCCTACATAGCACAGGCATTAAATGGGCAAATTGCCACTTTGAAAGATAGGAAATGTTTTGTTCTCATTATTGCTTCCTTTCAAAATGGAGAATAATGAGAGAATCCTGAGCAGACCTAAAATGTCCCTTATCAGACTCCTCAAAATCTGCCTCTCTGCATTGCATTTCTCGTCCCTTTTGTCTTGTTTTGCTGCTGATTTTTCTGCTCTGTAGGACCCTTGCTCCACCAATTCAGCCAAGCCGGAGAAAGCCTGGAAGCCTTTGTCATTAAAAAGCTTAGGCATGTGGAAGAGAACGACAAGAGATGGGAGGTAGGTCAGGGGAAACGTTTGTCAGGTACCATCAGTATGAAAGCTGTTGCACATAGAGACCTTTGAAAGAAAGGCAGGTCAGAGAGGGTCCACTTTCAAGACCACTCCATTCTGTCTGAAAAAAATAAATAAAGAGGCAAATTGCACAAATAAGTAAAATGAACCAAACTAAAAATTGCTAAAGGGCTCCAAAATTTTCAGTAACCCCATGAGGATATGATCTGTCAGGTGCACAATTAGTGTTATTACACTTATTTTGACAGGATGAAAGCTCCTGCTTTGGCAAGATGGAGATGTTAACTGGAACAAAGGACAGGAATTAGAGTCAGATAAGCTTGATAGAATAAAGGTAATTGAAGCAGACCTTAATAATTTGCCCCATGAAGAGTTTAGGTCAATCACACAGGTTTGACTCAAGCCTTTGCAAATACCTGTTTTGTTCTTTCATTGTAATTGAGTGGTTTATATTCCCCTGCAGCACTAGATTAAATCCTCTTAAAGACACCCTTTATTTTTTGTATTATTTTCATTTGCTATGACAAAGGTGTGTATAGGGATGGGTATCGTTTAGGTTTTATCCGATACTGGTGCCAAATCGGTACTTTTGAAACGGTGCCGGTGCTCAAACGGTGCTCAAACCGGTGCTTAAAGAATGGAGAACACAACATTGGTCCAAAAACCTCTCATGTTCAGCTGGTTTTTTGTAAAAAGATAACAATGTTAGCCTTTTCTGCAGCTATGGGGCATATATGGTATCACTCTTGGCTGGAAGCAGTGCTTAAACAATGGAAAAAACACAAGCTTTGTCCAAAAACCTCTCATGTTTAGCTGTTTCCCTCTTTTTCTTTGGTCATTTTAGCCTTTTTGGCCAGGGTGAAGAGAGTATCTGCCATCAAACAAGAAGACAGCCGCATGTAGCTATGATGATGTTTACTAGTTTACCTTACATGCATTAATGTAATAACGTGGTTAGCCTACTCAACGTAAATTACACTCGAACAACATGAAGCTACTCACGCAGAGAAGAATGGCTGCTGCTGCCATCATCATCATCCGTCATCATTTCTGCTACACTGGCAGGGCTAGGGGCCAGGACTCTACTCTTCGGGTTTTTGGGGGATGTTGCTAAATCCGGGTCCAATAACAGGCACCACACCCGCAGTAGATGTGTGAGATCTTGCAGCAAGCTATCAAATACGGCGCATTTCTCGGCTTTTAAAAAAAAAAAGCTATGCGTCGCCTGGTGTTTCATCGGATTCGAGGTGTTACCTCCTTTGACAGTATCACAGTATCAGCTTAAAGCACTTGTTGCAGGCTGCTGAGTTTGCATATTTTGCTGTGAAGTACAGCCAGACTTTTGACCGCTTCGCCTTGGGCATTTTTGATCTGTAGCTCTGCTCTAAAAGAACGTACATACCTGGCCCCGCCTACTATCCTCGGAAACGTAAAATGATTGGCTAGAAGTGTATCACAGCTCAGGAAAAAAAAGCACCGAAATGTGCGCTGCTTTTCGGTCTGGTTACTACCGTTTATGTGCACCGGACACCGGTACCCATCCCTAGGTGTGTATACATTTTTCTTTCTTTCAGGTGCTCACCTTCAGCAGTCACCTGCCACCATCTCATCCTATCCCTAATATCCTGTTCTGTCACTCCGACAGAATGCACGTCCTCCTTCGTTACATCCATGTATCTTCTCTGTCATCTTCCTCTTTTCCTCCTGCCTGGAAACTCCATCTTTAACATCTTATGTCCTATATCCACTATCCCGCTTCTGCCCATGTCCATACCATCTCAACCTTGCCTCCCTAACTTAATCTCCAAACAGCACAGCCTGAGCTGTCCATCTGATACACTTGTTTCAAATCCTGTCCATCCTGGTCGCTCCCAAAGAAAATCCTAGCATGTTCAGCTCTGGCACCACCAGCTCGGGCTCCTGTCTCTTTGTCAGCACCACTGTCTCCAAACCATATATCATAGCAGGTCTCACTATCATCATGTAAATCTTCCCTTTCACTCTTGCTACTATCGTTCTGTCACAAATCCCCCCTGACACTTGTCTCCAGCCGCTCCACCCTGCCTGCACCCTCTTCTTTACTTTCATAGCTTAGGTTATGATTTTTGAAAAGCCATCGCAAGCTTTGTCAACAGTGGTTTTTGTAGAAGTAGAGAAAATACGTGCTGTCAAAGTTTAAAGAGGTCCCAAAAGATAAGAGGTGGAGGAAGATCATTTAGCTTTTCCCGAAAATAATAATTTTTTTTCTTCTTTTCTCTTTTCTTCTTCTTCTTCGAGTAGAGCGTTGATGCTATGGGGTGTTGTTATGATGCTGAATTAAACAGTAAAGCATTCGAGCCCTGCAGGGACATCCTTAACCACGAGCTAAGGTTTTTGTATTTTGTTTTTTTTCCCCTACTCCACTTTGTTAGCCAGCCAGGCTGGACTTCAGCCAAGGTTTGCCTACATGGTGGACATAGAATCCCATTGCTTTTAAAAAAATACATGAGAGGTCAAACACCACGAGACTCTCATTAAAACTAATTAAGAATGTCATTCAATAACAGTAAAACAGTAATAGGAACTGCTACCTCTCTATGCAAGCTAGCGGCTTTCAGAAGCACTTACGTAGGAATGAGGAGGGCTTTTATGGGAGAGGGGTGTGAGACGTAATATGAGTGCCTTGGGAATAATGTACGTCCCACTTCTTAGCTACATTCTTTGTGTATTTATGTGTTTGTACGGCCTTGTGTTTGTGTGTTCCCCCTTGTACCTGTGTGCATCTATGAATGCTTTGTGTATGGCGTGTACTCTAGAGAGGTTTTGCACTTAGGCTTAGTGTGTGTGTGTGTGTGTGTGTGTGTGTGTGTGTGTGTGTGTGTGTGTGTGTGTGTGTGTGTGTGTGTGTGTGTGAAGAGACCATGGAGGGCCGTCCAACAGAGAGCACTGCATTTCGAAAGGTGCCAGAATGAGTTTGTCACAGAGCGCGTAAACTTGAGGAGAAAGGGGACTGCAGAGAGAGAGAGACTTTCCCCAGGCACCCAGAGTCTGTCAGACTGATTAAGTCACACGGTTGGAGTGAGAGTTGGGAAACTGAACCAGAGCATGCTAGGGAAGCACAGGATGACAACAGAGAAATAAAGAAATAAATAGAAACATGCAAGTATTAACATGACTGCATATCACGTGTGCACTTACTTATACCTGGCCCCAGAGACTCATGCTGGGACACTGCACACCAGCCCACATCCCATCATGCCATCCTGCAGCTTCCTCACCCCGCGGCGACATAAAGCAGGTCAGGTCCATCTTAAAGTTCACAAAATGCAACATGACAGGACAACTCTAACATATGCCTGTGTGACAGTGAAGCAAATAGATGACTGATGGCAGAGTACTATGTCTTAAGGGGGAAGTGAGAACAGTATAAGGAAAACTGACTTTACATTTGTCTCCCTCTCTGCATTCGGTTTGCTTTCAGACAAGCAGTAGAAAACTGGGGCATGAGCTGCAAGTTTCAGCTTCGAATGCATGGATCTATGGGAACTTTTTGTAACATGAACATAACATACATCAGCCCACGTGCAGGCTCGGCTTGTTTGTTACTGCTGCAGAAATGCCAAGGACTTTTGAACCATCTAAAAGAACGGGCAGAGTACCATACCACATCACCCTGTCATCCACCAGACTAAAAGATGAACTTGTTTTTTTGTTCAGAGGACCCTGGCTGCTCTGAGGTGGCCTATATTTTCTTTCTATCTCATTCAATCAGTCTCTTTCTCCCACACTAACCACAGACCTGTCGGTATTTCGCAGAAGGGCAGCATCCGCAACAATACCAAAGGCTTAAAGTGAAATATTTTCTATTGGACTTTTATTTCTATAAGGTGAAAATGAGTTATGGCATAGAGTATTCTTCTACTATAACTAGATATGTGATAGACACCTAGCTATAGAGGTATCCTACCTCTATAACTAGTTATGTGGTAGGTACTTCTCACTAAATGCTATGCATCTCAACTTCATCCTCCCACGATTCGCCACCCCTGTACTGAAATTAACATTAATCGTCCTTTCTTCCAGAAGCTCTACAGTCTACAGTGCTATACCAAAGCACAATCTATGGCACCTCTAGCATTTAATGCTAATTGCTCGGTATTCAAAGCGAGAAAAAGGCCTCTCTGAATTAAGAGTCATTTAGTGAGAAACTGAGTTCAGCCTAGCACTGCGATGCCTACAAGCTAATTTCTCTGCTATTTTGCATAGAACTCTGGAAGTGTAGTTCTGAGTGCGCTTTTGCTACATTGTAATGCAAATTTAAACCCGGGCTTAGCTTTGCGAGTAATTACAAAGGTAGAGCAAAACAATACAGTTAATAGGTTCAAAGTATTCCATCAAACAAGAAACAAGAAAACTACCTTTGTGAGAAAATATGGCTTTTGACTGTGGACCCCATAATCAATGAGCACAAAGCAACACTTTGGTCTGTGCACAGATTTTAATTTGTCAGACAAGAACTTGATTCAGCTGTGTTTCTTTCAAAGGGAATTGAAACAAATAGATTTCTCTGTATTCAGGAGCACTGCAGGAAGTATTTTTCTTCCTCCTGCATCTGCGGTTCAAACAATGGGGGCAGTGTGTGCCTTTGATCAAGGGGCATGTCGATGTTTATGACAATAAGAAATCTGCAGTCTGTCCCAAAAGTGTTGTAACCCTACCTTCAAAGTGCACTTGCTTTTTTTTCCCTTTTCTTTTTTTTTTTACAGCATCTTCTTCTCTGCAACTTTCTTTACTGTCTTGACATTTTTTAAAGGTTATCAACAACACATCGCTGTGGAATCGAAACTCTGGCATAAAAATAGAAGAAATATACACGTCTTTCATTCATTCATTTTCATCTTTATTTCTATCTATGGATATTTGACTTATTAATTAAGTATGGCTTCATTTGTAAAATGTAGCAACCTGATGAAAACGGTGTCACAGTGAATGTGTGGGTGTGTTTCTGATGGCTGTGTGAGAGGCCAGTTCATCTCTGTTGATTTGTCCCCAGTTTTCTTGGGGCCATGCACTGACACTTCATTGTACCGTCTGTCTGTGCGCTGTATCAGCAAGACAGGCATAAAGAGCAATCCTCTATGACTGGAGCTGACCCCAGTGCTGTGGCCGGGTCAAGGTCTGAGCTAGTAGTAGTAGTACCAGCTGAGGTCCTCTGCCACTTGCAATACATATTTGGATAGGATCATACAAGCGCAGACAGGATTTCAGGGTCACTGTGACAAAAACTTGAACTTCGTTTCTAAGATGAGGATTATGCCTAATCTTGGATCAAAAACTTTTTTTCTGGTGGAGATATTTTAACTCTTCTTCCATTCAAAGACTAAGGGAGGGTTGCCAAACGCAAGGCCTGGGAGCCAGAATCAGCCTAGCAAAGACTTCAATCCGGCCCTATGAAGGAGGGCATACGTTTTTGGATTAACTGCATTTTTTATAAGTTTTACAGCTTTTCCTGCTAATAATGGCCTCCTCCATAGCCGTGCTTCTTTAATTTATGCTGTTAAACGTCTTTACACTGACAGAAAGCGAGTTTCACTTGTCCAGCACGCTTAAGATCAAAGTGGATATTTTGAGTGGGTTTGACATCCCTGGACAAGGGTTTAATTTAAGTCCAGGAAGCTGGATGGTAAGGACCCCTGTTTATTTGTTTTTGACTTTGTGTTTATCGTGACGTAACCTCGATCTAATCGACAAAGGTTGATTACTTCAGTCAAGCAGATAATGTGTATGTGTATTTGCCCATATGGAAAAGATATATATAAATCTTATAAAGTTTGTATCTGTCTTGTGTGAAACTTGTATGAAAAGCATATAAGAGTGAAAACGGATACAAGATCCCTTGAAAAATTATATAATGAAACATGTATGTTTTGGATACTTACTAAAACAATGTATGAAAGTAATGAGAAAATGGCCACTTTCATGAGTAATCACATATAAGTTTTTACTATTTCTTTTCCATATGGGTGTCTCACAACTGTGACTTGTTTTATACAAGCTTAATTAGGAGCCTTTCAATGTGCTGGCCTTAAAAAGGCTTTAATTAAGACTTCCATTACACTTCAAGAGCGTTCAAATTAGTAGCTCTTTAAATAGGTTTTTGTTTGTTTGTTTGTTTGCTTGTTTGTATTTTTCTTATTTTTTGCAGGCTTCACTTATTTGTTAGTTAGTCATTGTGTTAAATGTATATATAATGTGTATGGTTGCCTTATAAAGAAACTAATAAAATAAAATAAAAATGTAGTAATAAAACATATTTAACGGTATCTGCAGAAATGAAAAGAAGTGACCATTTAAACAGTGTGTTTTGCTTTTTAGAAATTGTAATTTTGGCCTGTAGAGACTTTAATATCTAGAGGTGGGAAGTTTGTTACTGTACTTAAGTGCCATTTTCAGGAATCTTTACCTTCCTTTTTTCGTGAATACTGAATACTTTTACCCCCTACATTTAAACAAATATCCTTACTTTGTACTTCTTAATTTTCAAAACAGGCTCGTTACTTTAGCTTTAAAGTACGATCACTGCGAGCCTCCAAACACCAAACATCAAAATTTGAGCCTAAACCGAAACACATGAAAGGCGGTGGTGTTCCGTTTAATATTCACCGGGGGATGTCGCATAAAAAGAAATGATGTGTGCAAAAGCCAGGGGTTAAAAGTGGAAACTGCGTTTGTTTGTTTTTGCCTTTTTGACACAACGACGGAACAACTGCAGGTGTCTAAAAGTATTTCAGCATCTAGCCATCTAGCTAGCCCTACTGAAGAGGAGCTAGCATAGATGGATTAACATTTTTTTAAGTGTCTCACAGCATGTTGCTAGCTAAAAGTCCAGCTGCTGTACTTCACAGGGAGAAAAAAAAAGAGCTAACTTCACTCACAGATGGAGAAAGATAAGAAAGGGGTCAGGAGAGGAATATGAGAGGTTGTATTTAAAGGTAATGACTGCTCATTTAAAACTTACATGTAAGCCGTCATGTTTGGAAGTTAGATCATGGGTTTGTACATGTGACATTATGTTTTTTCATATTTTGAAACATGCAAGTCAAACTGAGGTAGACTAATTGTGTTATTTAAAGGCTGCAGGAAAATGGTCTGCAGGTTAGTGCAGGATAAACGGGTTAGCTGGTGTGATGGATTTACAGTAAAGAACAGTGTGTGACTGGTGCACAGTGGCTGTGGTTTCATGGTCAGACTAAGGATACAAAAAGGGTTGCAGAGATTCACATGACTTTTAGTTGATGATTCTGAGATCCATCGACTGTCAGTGCAGAGGATGGAAATCAGCCAGGACGACTAATGAAACATCTGCTGACATCATGTTGAGTTCAGCTGTGTCCATCCCAAAGAGCAGCAGGTCAGCTGATCACAGCCTGTACACTAAGAAAATCTACTGGAGCTCTCACTATAAATTATTGTGAGTTGTGTTTCCCCACACTGAGCTATTACAACCAGTTTTAGGGCTCCTCCACCTCCAATGCAACTTTAACCCCTGACTGTACTGATTTTCCTGTTTAGATGTAAAGTTGTCCTCAACAATGGCAACACAAAATTTTTATTTTCTTTTTCTTCAGATTCAAGCTGAGTAGAATTATAATAAAACAGTAGAGTTAAAGTTTATATTCCAATCTACTGATATTATTTTGTCATTATTTTAATAAAACACAAGGTTCAGTTAGCTTTGCACAAAAACAGAAACATCCTCCAAAGAGCTGCGTTCTTACTTTGAGTACATTTCAGAACCTGCACTTTTTTACTTATTTGAGTAATGAAGTTGAATCAACTTTTCAACTTTTATTTTGTAATGGTAGTATTTGTACAGAATGTCTGTACTTTTGCCAACTCTGGTAATATCACACAGTATAGTATGGACCACAGAGTATGTAGACCCCCATATCAATGTTCTGATCATATCTGATTCTTTTTCACTGTTGGATTATGCCGTCTGTTGTCTTTCTGTGTTACACTTTTGGCCTGAGGTTGAAAAAGTATCCAGGGGACACCAAAAACACAAGTTTTGCCAGTGGCTGTTGATCTTCACAGTGTTCTTTCGATTGAAGACACAGGACTCTGCAGAAAAATCACACTGTTGTTTCATCTGAGGCAAAAAGGTGTTAATATCCATCTGTATAGCAGGGCTGCGGCATATCATATTGTCCGTGATAATACCGGTATCATTTTTTATGTGATATAAAAATTTCACGGCAGGATGATATTGCTATTTATTTTCTCTAGTACATGGAACAATAAGGCTACGATGAAGGAGATGCTAGCAGCTGGTGATGTGCAAACTAAACCAGTGGAGAACTTGCTAGCTGCACTCCAATTAATTGGAAATGACTAAAATGAAATAGTGGGGAAACAAGAGTTTTAAGCAGTAAGCTCCACCCAAGATAAAGCGTCCCAGGTATCAAATATTTTTTTTTAATTTTTGTTAGTTGACAGTATTATGCAGGCTGCTGAAGAGCCAGTTTGTTTTTTGTTGAGCTACAGTGTTAAGCTGTGATTTTGTGCTCGTACATTTCCAAGGAGAACACTACCTTTGCTACTTTTGTGCTTACATTTAAATTACACTGTGTTACTGGATATACTGCCATGTCACTACTATTGCACTATAATACTGGCACTGCTGCTGGCAGCTTTTGAGTCCCTGTTCAAATTAGGCAGTCTGTCATTAATGACAGCCTGCAAGCTGCAAGCATCAATAAAATGTTCAATATTTTTTATTCTGTATAGCCAGAAATATCATTATTGCAAATTTTCTTAAAATGCTGTGATAGAATTCAAACTGTTCACTATATAGACAGTAGAACATTTTTGCTGGTCCATTTACCACATTAGACTGATCGCTGCCTGCGTCCTCCATAATAACAAAAGAGGTCGAAACTAACTTACTTACTTACATTTTTGCATATTTATAATAAATTCACAGTTATGCTAATGTGACAAGCCAAAATGCGTTTTTTAAAAGACCTTTGCCAAGCACTTTAATGTATATTCACATGTTCAGTCTCACTGTCAGCCGGTCAATAAAACAATAAAACATAACGGTGCAATGAAAAGAGTATACCCACTGAGCCAGACACAGAGCCACGGAGCCAGCTCAGACTCTTTAATCCAGGCACCACTTTTTCTTTTGCTTCTTCTTGCAGAGTGCTCTGAACCTGCTGCGAAATTGAATTTTCCACCCCGGTGTGTACATGAACCAGCCAAGCACTGCATTGTCAGAGTACTCAATTAGCTCCCAAGGCGGAAGCCAAAATGTTTTCCAACAGCAAATGTATTCTTCACAGGGCAAGCTCTCATTAGCATAATGCTTCTATTCCTATAGCACGGAGTTAGAAACCTTCCCAAGGTTGAAAACAAAAACAGTCTAAAGCTTTAATATCAGTGTCCCTCCATGCCATTCCCCATCATACTTAGGAGTAGAGTAGCCTTCAGTGAAAAGGAATGTTAACCTCTGCTTAAAATGTCTCATTAGCATTAGTAAACACTCTTCTAGTGTGTGGCGCACATAGCAAAGGCAGTCTGTTCTTCTTTCCTTTTTTTTCTTCTTATGCCCAGGTTTTTAAAAAAATCTGAATTTCAATAATACAAGAGAAGTCTCTGACTTTCTTATAACTCATTAAAACAGATGCTTCAGTACTCTTGTTCTATTTTCTCACCAGAAAATCTAAACACTATGTGGGTCCACTTAATCTAAAGAACAAAAAAGATTTGAGATTTAAGACCTTATAATGCTTTCTGAAAATTGTATATTTGCAGAAAATGATTCATGTTGTTTACTGAATGTGCTGACATTGAAACAGTTGGCTGAAGCATTAGAGATAATCTGCAGCGACAAGTAGCTAAACAGTTCTCTGACAAAGTGACATTGAAGTCAACACAACTATACAAACTTTTTTCTTTTTTTCCCCCAGCTGAATGGCTGAAAGGAGGCAATAGAAAAGAGAAAAAAAAAAAACACGAAGACAAAAGCAAGCTTCAACAACTGGAGACAGTTGGTAGCAATGGCACAACTCTTACTCTGAACCCACACACTCAATTTTTGTGTGACTGAAGTGACAAAGTGGCAGTAATGCACTGAATGGAGAGAAGAAGAAGAGGTCAGGGGGTTGTTGTCTTGCCCCATAGTGTCTCCTCACTCTCCTTACTGATGGTGCCGCAGACTCCAGATTTAGTGCTCCTATGTTTGTTATACGCCCTGGGTCTTGTATGTCGGCCCCAACACCCACACATACACATATACACATACATGACAGCTTCCATCACACAGGAAAAGCACGGATATCAACGTGAGGATTCGTTAATAGGTTGTTGTAGTGGGATTCACACTCACACCCTGTTCTGGTGTAAATTATGCCACCAGTCTTATTCGCAGAGCGCCCTACCACAAAAAATTGGGAAAGAATCAAAAGTCAGATGAGGTGTCACAAACAAAGGTGGCATGGTTTATTATTGTGTCTGTATTTTATTTTGATATATATTTGTTGGTTGACAAAGTTACCTTTGATCCCTACCATTACAAAAACAAAAAAGATTAGCATGAATGGAAGCGGCTGTTTTCTTTTTGCCCTGTGGAAGTTTGACTTGCAATAACACTCAATGCCTTTGAGATGTTGACCGTAAAGAATGAAAGTCAAAAGTCAACAATGTTTGTTTCCCGGAAGGCTGAAACATTGACAGGTTATAAGCACAGGTGTAAGCGGGAGGGGCTTGAGTGTATGCTTGAGCGCATGTTTAGAAAAAAGCGTTATTCTCAATCATCGGGCTTCAAAGCCAACGTTCCTGGGGCTTTTTAATGGAGCGCACAGATTAGTGCACCCTCAATAAGGCAGAGACAGCACCAGGATTAACCTTGTTTTAAATATGCCATGTGAGAAAGATTGGTTGACCTTAGTGCGGCCTATGCTTTGGACATACCATCACACTTGATAGAAACTGGCTGTTAATGGACTTCGCAGTGCCAAGAAACACCCTGATGACATATGCTCATGTTTGAGATTAATATTGTTTGCCTTCCAGCACTCACTACTTGCTATAGCTTCAAATTAATTTCCTTCTTTGGCAAGCCGCTTTGGCCTCTGTTCCATTCTCTGAAGCAGAATGCCTTTTTCTCTGAATGCCTATGATCTAATTCTGTGATCTGCTCTGGTTTCACCTACCTCAGTGAGTCAAAATCTTTACAGCTTCAGCGGTTTCACTGCAACACATGTGTCAATGCCTCTATTTTGAAGGAGGTATTAAAAAATATATATCTTACTTTAATCCAATTCAGAAACTTGCAGATCAGATGTTACATAATGTTTGTACAAGCGGTGATCGTGAGCCAAGGTTAGACTTCATCAGGTCGGGAGAGGAAACAGAGGCATTGCAAATAGCGAGGTACCTTTAATCCTCCCCATTAACAGAGTCCATTGACTGGGATTGGGGCAGTTGGAATCTCTGTTTGAGATGAGCTGTATTTCACGAGAAAATGAAACGGGATGATGGAGATCAGTGACAATATCGGTTGGATAATCATGCCCAAATCACAGCCATCTGCTCTCAATCTCCATCCCGATCTACATGCACTACCATCAATCCCTCCCCAGCAAATCCCTAAATCCTGACAATCTGTAGCACTCAGCTTAGGACCTATTTTAATCCACCTAGCAAGCCCACATTACTAGACAGGAAGGTACAACATCTCTTGGACCCTGTGTCCATCTAGAAACCAAATTTCTTCCTTCATATCCTAATATGTACTCTTTTTTTAATATATTCACGTCACTGTTTTCTTGTAAGCTTTTGTCTCTTAGATGAAAGAGGTGTAAACTCATTTTATGTGGTCAAATCTAAACTTAACTGCTGTAAGTCAAGGCAAGTGCGGTTTCATGTTGTCTTCATCATCTGCTTATTTAACAACAACAGGAATAATAATTTGAATATCAGCAATGCAGGGGAAAATGCAAAACGAGAAGTCTTACCGATTACAAGGAGATGCCTCGACAGCAAGCCTGATGTGGGTGGAATATGTTATGTCTTTTTGCATATGTGTGTGTGTGTGTGTGTGGTTAGGGGGTGGGTGTACGTGTGTGTGTGTGTGTGTGTGTGTGTGTGTGTGTGTGTGTGTGTGTGTGTGGTTAGGGGGTGGGTGTATGTGTTTGTGTGTGTGGGTGAGTGGGGGTGGGGGTTCAAATACATACGAAACTGATGGAAAGTGGATGTCAAGAAATATTACAACACAATTTAGTTTTCCTTTATTAACAGTAAGAGAGGATAAAAAGTGCATCCACCAATACCGCACCAAAGAGAGTATGTGTTACTCTGTCTGCACCATTGGAAAGAAAGGGTCCTGGCCTTGTGGCTAAAGGCCAATTTCAGGGACCTGAAATACCAATTGGCTAGCTGTTGAGTTTGATAGGATGAAGAATCCTGATAAATGAAATGCACCTTGACTTTTACTGATGAATCCACTTGGCTGCAAACCTCTACCCCACTACCTATTATTATCTGGAATCTGTGTGTGATTGGTGTGACCGCCATAGAGGTCAGCAACTAATATTTTTCTTTAGCACACCTATAGAGAAAATGTAAGAATGCAAATAATGGACTTTATACTCAATGAAATAACGTAAGTATATATATATATATATATATATATATGTATGTATATGTGTGTGTGTGTGTGTGTGTGTGTGTGTGTAGCGCTATTCTTTTTATAATTGAAATCTCCTGGAGGCTTATTGCAGCTGTATATTTCCTGTCAGTATATGTCTATTCAAAGGACATGGCACAGGACCTCTTCCCACATATTTTATCCTCCTACTTTCAGAATGAAAGAACTAATCAATACTAGCAAACTTTTTCTGCTTTGTTTACAGTTAGTTTAACTTTTTGGATTTTGAAAAAGCAATTGCTGATTTCAAAGCCTTACTTTAAAATGCTTATTTCTTTGAAAACTAAATAGTTCTGACATTGGGAGTTTTTTGATCAGCATCTACATCTTCTTCATCTTTATGTCTATTGTCATGGAGCATCCCAGTGTGCTAAAGTTGTAGTACATAGCTCGTGTCCTTGCTTAACAAAATAAGTGACTGTCTCATTTAGAGGAGCTTAGATTCTTCACATCTTGTTTTGAGACAATGTAGTCTCAAAGAAACTGGCAAGTACCTATGGCTACCTTTCCAACAATAATACTCCATGAGCAATTGAACTTAAGTAGGATTAGACTGCTGAGAGCAGTCACATTTGTTTATGTAATTCCCGTTAATGGAAGTGTGCTTTCTCAATATGAGTCAGGAGCTGTTGTCATACATGAACAGCAGCTGTGAACTTTTACAGACAATCCTTTCCAGAGAATGCAAATGTCCAAATCAGTGAGACATTAAAAAGCCTTTTTTCCTGCCCTCAATTTAACAGTTTGTGATGGCCTGTTGAGCTCATATGATGAAAGACTATGTTATTGTATAGTGACATTAAATAATTTAGCTAGTAAGGACGTGTCCAGTACATTGTGCATGACTTGAGAAAGGTGTGACTGACAAAATAGTGAGCTGTACATTATAGAACTGAACTGATTGAGGTACAGGCGCTGACTTATGCTATGTTTAAAACAGCCTTTATATAAGTAACAGATTACATATTGAAAAGCCAATCTGCTACTTATGGTTTGCATAATTGCCTAACAAGCGAAAGCCCCCAAGGTTGATCCCATGACTCGAAAACCCCTTGGGGTGGCATCAGGAAGGGCATCTGATGTTAAAAAATATGTCAAATCAAATATGTGACACTGATATGTGTATCAATAAAAATACTTTTAAAATGTCATGTTTATCCTGAATCTTTACTTTTGAGACACCAGCTCTTCACTGTGAGTTGGGAGTAGTTAGAGTAATTTGCTATGGCAATAAGTGAAGTAGCAATGTTGTTGGGAGAATTCATTGTGCAGCTCAATATGGATGACTAACGTGCTTTGCTCAACTAGCTATATAGATGCAGTGATCATATCTTTATGCAAGATTGCGGCTTCCTTCATTTAGCATGAGCAGGATTAGATGGAAACGCATACAGAGCCCTCCCCATTTCATGGTACTTGTGGGATGTTGTGGTGAACACATGGAAACAGAGGCTGACGGCATAAATATCTCATTTCTGTCTCAGTATAAATGAGTTCTTTCACAAACTCTCGTAAGCACGATTGAAATTTTAAGTTGACGTCCCTAGGCTGATGCATGCAGCATTTCTTTATTGTCATGCCAAAAGTGTAATTCTCACACACAGTCACACTGAAGTAAGTAAACTGTTACATCATAGGGTCATGGTATGTGTCTTGAATTGTTTATAGGCGTACCGACTGTCATTATGGCTTTTTAGTGGATTTTTACAGGAAACATTCCTGGCATTTTAAAGACAGCAGAATGGTTAAAGCTTTGAACATGTATCTGAAAATGGGTATGAAGACAAAAATGCAGTATAAATGCACCTGAGTTTAGTAAGTAAAGTAAATTTGTATTGCAATGCTACCTACTGACTTACAGGGATTTTGAACATTATCATGTTGGCTGGTTATCAATGTAACAGTTTTATTGCCATCAAGAAATGATTAGTTCTGAATCATAATTTAAAAAGAATAACATCATAGAGCTGCAGCTTTGGCAAAAGATGGATTTTATCATGTTTTCATTAAGAACTTGTCTTCAGGAGACAAGTGTTGGTGTACAGAAATTGTTGCTTAACAAATTGACTGTTTTGCCCATCATACATTACAGCATGGCTACACAGTCATAGGTGAGCATTTGCAACAACAACTGTTCTTCAGAGAAGATTATCTACAGTTAGCCAAAGAGCCATCCATTTAAGTGACTTTATCGTAACGATGCACACAGTACGGATCTTCAGAGCGAAATGGGAAGAGCTGGGAAATTAATAGCACTCGACAGATACAGGTGTTAGATAGAATCCTAATCTTTGTATTATGTGAAGAGAAGACATTTTCCCAGATCATAATGTGTGGTGGTATGTGCGGGTAGTTGTGGTAGGCGTTATGGTGGGGGAGGTAGGAATAGTGGGTGGTTGGGAGAAAGATATACCAAAGTGGAACAACCCACTTTGTCACTTTCAAACCAGTAATTTGTAATGGTCGGTTAAATGTTACTTGCTGTTCACTCTGAAGCTTCTCTTCTGAGAACAAAAATAGCAGAAAAATTACAATAAACCATTTATACTCTATGCCTGTTTTACTTGAAAGCAATCAATCCTCAGCTACAGTATGTGTGTGTTTATCTCTCTCTATCTCTCTCTCTTTCTATATATATCTATATCTATATATATCTATATATGTATATATCTATATCTATATATAAATAGTACAAACCACAGGAGAATGTGAGACTCCCTTACAACTATGGTTCCAACTCTAAATGTTAATTAGAGTTAGTTATAATTAAATTACACAAGGTAAACGACTAAATCAATCTAAAAGTCATACTCTGTCTCAAGCTACTGACTGAGGCATAGACCTGTAATTATATTATTTAATCTATCTGTCTATCTATCTATCTATCTGGAGAGACAGAGAGAGAGAGAGCAAAGGAGTCTTTCAACATCGTTCAACATCACCTTGTGAGGTAGCTGCTTTGCCATGAATGATGGACCAGAGGAGGAGGAGGGGGTGTGCCTTCTTTTTTTTTCTCTTTCCGATCTGAGACTTGAGTGAGCAGCACCGGAGATTGCATTACCTCCCCATTGGCTGTTTACAAAGCCTAAGTGATAAGAGAAATGAGTTAGTAAATAACTAAGACGTCCCTTTAAGCTCTCTTCCACTGTGCTGGTGTGTGTGTTTGTATGCGTTTGATACACTCATCCACTAAACAGTTCTCAATTAACTGAGTGATTGTTTTCACCAGATTGGCCCCAGTGATTAGCAAGTGCATCCCGAGCCCAAATGTATTTGTGTGTATGCATGCTGTGCTCTTAACAGTTTGATGTCAGAGCACTGATCAAGGTCACATCAGAGGACAGCCTCATTAGAAGTGTATTGTACATCGTACGTTGCATACCGGTATATTTTACGTCTAATGCTTTCAGTGTTGCCTACCGAGCAGTATCTGTTCATTTTGATTCAATAAACCGTTCACTGGGGCTTACTGATCTGACTTGGATATTGCTGATTATACACTAAAAAAGATCATACATCTTGTATCAGCCTATGAGATTAGGTCACTTAACTGAATAGCTGAAGATACTGTGAAACATCCCCATGGAAAAGCATTTTCAGGCTTTCAATGTCTCCATGCATCATGCAGTTTTCCACTGCTACTGCAACCACATATTATTGGCTCTCTAATTTAAAGCTACCAAGACTGATGGTGGGTTCCAGAAAACATTTTTTTAATTTAGCCTGACAGAGTGCTTTTATATCATCTGCAGTAATTGGCATCCATTAGTGGTCTCCTTGCTATCATTGCAATGGTTTTCAGTATCATAACTCTTTCAGCCATATGGTTGGTCTTTTGCGTGCCCTTGAATGGCACAGAGAAATCCCACCCATCATTATCCACTTCCACGTGCTTTGTTTCTTTTTGCATTGAAAAAGCGGTGTAACACAGCTGAAAATCAAAGCGCACCCTTTTCTCCTTGCTGCACAGATAAATCTGAGGCACTCAGCATGAAATTAAGAATTGATTATTGTAAGATGATTCTGCTTGGTTAACTCGATTCAGTGGCATTCGCTCTTACAGACTGACACGTCATCCTGTCCCCCGGGCCGTGGCATTAATTCTTTTAAATCTGTGCAGGTGACCTCACTGTTTAAAGATTTACACTGGCGAGATTTTGCTCCTAATGTCCTTGCCAATAAGAGCCTGGAGCTCACTAGTGGCAGCCACAGCTCTTATTGCCTTAACAGATGAAGAAGAAAGGAATCGGCCAGGCAGGCTCTCATACATCTCTTCTACAATTATGGGTTGCTCCCCCATCGTAAACTCTGTTTTTTGTCCTTCTTCATTTTGTTAAAGCTTTGCTTGAGGCATGGGTAATATGAGGAGAATAAACAACTTGTTTTCTGAGATGCACTGCATTGTGGTGGCAGACAGTCTGTGACAGGTATGACAGCAATGTTCTCATGAGTAAAATTTTAAGGACAAAGCTATTGTATCTTTGATGAGTTGTTGTTCCACCCTCACTGTTAAGGACTGAGCTTGGAATTTCTTAACAAAGAAGATGCCTCTGTTGTGATGAATGACTGCAATCAATGTAAAGCCCCCCCCCCCCCCCCCCCCCAAAAAAAAAAAAAAAAAAAATTAACAATCAAAGTTTGTGGTACGAGCATCCAATGCCATGAGCGTTTTAACATTTTCTGACACAGCGGACTAAAAAACGTCCTCACAAAATTATTTCTAAATACATGCACAGTAAACTCACTCAACTATTTCATATGTGTCAGGCTGTGCATGTTTGTTGTCTGCCTGACTCTTAATTTCATATGTCTTCTGGAAACAGATCAGCTCACACCTTGGTCATAATCCTCCACAATGTGTGGTCCAGACAGGAGCTAAAATCTTGAGATAAGGCTCTTGGGGTTACGGACACACACACACACAGAGGCAATCGTGGAGCCTAACTGGTATCCCACCTCTGCCTCTGTCCCCGTTTCCTTCTTCGACATATCCCCTCGTTAAAGAACCATCTTTAAACTAATCTGAAGAAAATCAGATAATCAGGTTCCACTCTTTAATAAGGCAAAGCAGATAAAAGCTGCCATGCTGACAAGCAATGGGGGATCGGGTAAAGGGGGGACAAAAAGAGCTGCATTGATTAAGATTGTTATTATTTTACCTAGCAGTGATGGCTAGAAACAATTTCCATTTAAGAGAACTGGGATGTGTATAACTCGATGACAATGACGATTTAACCTCATGCATTGTTTTCCCCAGGTGCACTCATTTTTCACATTTCCCAGGCCTACGTGCTTTCAACAAAGATCCAGCAGAAATAAAAGAAAGGGAGACTGTCACTCGAGGACTAAAACGGATTCAGTCTTCGATTTTCTTTTGTTCCTTATATGTTTTTTTTCTTTCTTTTTAAGTTAAATACTGGGTGGAGTTTAGGGGGTCTCCCACAGAGGCCACAGACAATCAATAGGAGCTGGCTACAAGTGGGTACTTAATTTATTTTCTGCTTTTTTACCGTCTTCTCTTCCCCATAGTGGATATACTTTGAATCACCGTTCTGATTTGTACTGTATTCATTCTTGTGTTTGCGATGTCTGTTGTCCACTACGTCACCTCCCCTGCCTTCTTTCTGTATATTATCGTTTTCCTTTCCTGCAGCTCCACACCTCAGTGCTCCCCAAATTCAGGTTCTGGTTCGCCTGTGGCCAAATGACCACCCATTCGCTATGCTCCCTGATACAACAATTCCACCCCATGCATTGCCCTGATATTTGTCTGCTCAAGGGCTATGCAGGGGCTCTGTCTGTCATTTAGTTTGACAGCAGTGCATACTTATTTGCCATTCTATTTTGAGGCTTGATTGACGGGCCGACAGCCTTGACATTCTTGCAGGCGTTGCGGAGCCTGTTATTATGCATACATTAACATTCTGATAAACACATGGTCGGCCATTGAGGAAATAATTACATGCCATCACTCTACTGTCTGGGAAGAGTATGCTTTGTTGTGTGTGTATGCACTCACACACGTTCATCTGCGTGTTTCATCTCGTAAATATGATCTCTGTTCCTCTTGTTCCTCCCCATCCATTAATGAGTTCGACAGCTGGCCCTCTGATCTGGAAAGCTCATTGCGTGCTGCAACACACACATATATACAATAAGGAGATGAGTGAGTTTAACCACCAAATTTTAATGGTTTGGTTAAAGTCTAATCTATTGAAACAACAGTGACTACTGCTAGTAATCCCATGATAGTAATATGAAAAACTAGATATTTATAAATTCATTAACATTTAACATTCAGAAACACAGCAGTGCTAAAGCTGACAGTTGACTCACAATGTTACCTTACCTCACCACAAAGGAGCCACTGGATAATCATAGATTGGCAAGGGACATACTGTTCAACTTCCCAAAGGCTCCAAGTAGCCACCTAAATCAAATTCACAGCTCAGTGACACAAAGTATCAATCAAGCAGCTTGTATCTGCTGACACCTCTGATCTGACTGATGGGTTGTGGCAGTGAATGATCATCGGAGTCTTAGTGGGTTGTCCTAATCTGCAGAGCTCTGACATTAACTTTGGATATGTTGTTTATGTTTTGGAAAATATAAGCAACTCACCTTTTAGAAAGAAGAGAAACAAGGTAATATTTTGCTGTGCATTTAGTGTTAATGCTAACACCATGTGTCACAGTCATTAGAGCCCCCTAGGCCACCCTGGTAGTTGCTTGAGTCTTGACACTTTTTGAAACAATCATGTCAGCAAATGCAGCATATCCAGCAATTGTAGCCCTCTCAACACACCTTTACAAAACTGTGAAGTAAACAATAAAAAAAGGCGAAGAGTGCAACTCTGGCAGTTGGTGTCAGATTTTGCTCAAGTCAGCTAAGCTAATTTAGCGATAACTCTTGAATTTTTTTAATGTACTTGCACCTGCTACCACGTATGTGTGTGTGCGAGTCTTTGCACATCGATTCATTTATGTGTGTGGTTTGCTGTGCTCGAGAGATTAGGATTTGGCTAGTTGGATTCAGATGAACCGTTCACATGAACCACCGCTTCTATAAGAGACCTGCGACTGCCATGAATTTTGATTTTATTGTCGTGCTGAATATTTCTAAGAAGAAAGTCTTCCATAGTCCCCATAGGGAGGCAAAACCTCCTTGGTAAAAGTGCAAATGGCAATACGTAGCATGTCAAGCTGACAAGTAGGACTCACAGGTCCTAAGGCAGCCTTGTTGGTTAACTGCTGTCTACTAAGCACAGCATTTGGAGCAGTTTGACTCCCAAGCTCCTTTTATCTTATGGGCTCCCCATCAGTAAATCAAAGACTGCAAACACTATCTCCCCTTTGTACCCTGAATAAAGCTCAAGCACTCGTGGGAGAAACAGAGCTTACGTGAAAGAATACCTAATGCCCGTGTGCCGACAGGAGCTGCCCAGCACTAGAGCAGAAAGAAAATGAAAAAGCGAAAGCAACGCGATGTGATCGTCAGGCTCTTTTAACACATAGTTCTAGTGAGAGTGGGGCTTTCAATTATTCAACCCTTTTCTTTGCCCTTGAAGTGTACATTCGTCTTGTTTCATTCTCCGTGTGTTAACAAGCAGTGTCTGGCTTGCTCCGGCAAGGATGTGGCTGTCACCACCATTGCACTTCAGTGCTTTTTTTTGGGGTGTGGTGGATAAAAGGCCAAAGTAGAGTGTTGTCGCCAGCTAAAAGCAGCTATGGTGACAAATAAATGGATCTGTTGTTTTTAAAAAATAGTCCTCCAAAACATAATAACAGACCTGAGTATCCAGGCTCTTGAGGTTTGAGACAATGGCTGTGTGTTGTGATAATGGATCTAGCGGGTGGAGTGGGTACACAGATGTAAATCTCAGCGAATGCACGCAAATCGGGCTGTTGAGGTTGGGTAAACATGTGTATTTTATATTTGTTGTGACCATTATTGCTTCATTCTCAAAAAAAAAAAGTAGATTTCACGTTTTGTAACAAAGGTGAACAACAGGTACTGTTGCTAGGTCAGTGAGTACTATTTCAGTGACTTACCAGGAACATAATCTGAGGAATTCTGCATATAGCCAAACCTCCGTCTGTGTTTTCAAGTATTAAATCTGACCGTTTTTAGCTAGTATCTCTATATAGTAAATTTTAACGTAAATGTCAATCACACTAAAGCAGTCAGTGTTAACTACTGTGTATAGCAGAGTATAGAACAGCTTATAGCTTAAAGCAAAGCTTTTTTTTTCTCTTCTGACCTGGTTTTCAACATTGTCTCAAGGCTGGGTCTTGAACATGTGCCAGCCAGCACAGCTTGAGAGCTTATATTTAGACAAGACTGCCGTCTGCCCCAAAATTACTCATGCTGTGGCTCCCCTGGGATTCCTGTTAGCTCATCCAAGGCTCCTTTCTTCAAAAAGGCAAAGGGGCTGTGACCTTTCCTCACTGCCTGTGGTGTTTGTCCTTTGCATGGTGCCATACCTTGACCTTTTCAGTCTTTTTAGATTTCAGCAGGTAATCAATTAGCTGCTACTTAGATTAACAGTCAAAGGTGAATAAGACTGTGTTGTTATGCCTTTTATGAAATATTGTTTTTAATGATTTCTGTGTCTCTCCTCCCTTGGGTATATGAAATGAACTGAGGTATGAAGTCTCTGTCTAGAACTTTCTCCTTGTTTACGAAGAGAATGAAGTATGTTGCGATTGGGTTTGTCCTTGAAACATTAGAAAGATGAGAAAATGCCTAGAGTAATCTTTAGATTCTTAGCAGACAGAGCGAATTGTGTTTTTCTGCACAGCTGAAAGAATTGGGTGAAAATAAGTAAAAGCAGTCTAAGAAAATGATGGGGATTTCTTCAACTCTGCTGCATTAATTAACCAACTACACTAAGAAAGTTGGAGAAGTCAATGTGGCAAGACTTCTCTAATGAGATTTTCTTTTCAACCTTTCGTACAAACACTCAGGGTTTTGAGATTTTTGTAAACACTCAATTAGGTTGTCAGCTTTTCTGCAGGATTAAAACATGCCCTCTGGTTCAGGAAGTGGACCTCCCTGATGACCAAAAAGCCTGTTTGATGGAGCGTCGACCTTCAGCCTGTAAAGGAGTCTAGCACTGTGTTGGGATGATGAAGCATGATGCTTAAGGCTGCCTCCTCTTGGGTGGCTAGGGCGGCTTGAGCGTTTGCCAGTGATAGTCAAGAATGAAAGTTATTTAGCATGAATAATAGTATGTGGAGGAGGAGGAAGCTCTGGGTGAGTCATAAAGATTCAGGTTTGGCAGGAGGTAAAACAAAGGCACTGCTAGAGTTGATGGGAGATGACAGGTAGGGGGAGACATTAAGGAGGAACCAGCCTGTTGCTGTCAGAAATCACAGGGATAAAATGGAAGCTTCTTCAGTTGAAGCCTGTTAAGAGCTGTGACAAGAGCAAGTGGAGAATAATGGCTTGGACCATCATGTCTTGTTTTCCTAATCAATATATGATGTTGATTGAAATTGATGAAATGTACATCTTCACTAGAGTTAATAGTGAACATCTAAACTTGGCATATATATATATATATATATATATATATATATATATATATATATATATATATATATATATATATATGTTATTGTTTTCATGTTTGTCCATTTTTTGTGCCACTGAGGACAAAATCTGGTGATAAGTCTGCTATATTAGTTTTTATTCATAATCATTTATTTCAACAGGAACTAGAAAAACAATCAAAATAATGGAATAGCCATCCACCTGAATTGTATTTTGTTTTTTATATTAATAAGCAAGTAGGAATGCACCGACTGAATGGCCAGTTATCGCAATCAGTCCATTTCCAGTCTTCCCAGATATCTCACATATGTCAATTACAAGCTGGTCTGTTTTATGCATATGCCACAGGCACGGGCAACTAACCGTGATCACACTTATAGCCACATGCTAACGTGTAGTTAGCATGGCAGCTCTTCACTATGAGTGAAAACACAAAAGTTTGTCATAGTAAATTGAGAGGGGAACACCATGCAAAAACTCGTAACAACAGCCCTAATCACACACTTAAATCACTTCCACCACTGGACATTTTAAGGAAGCTAACAAAGGCTGAAGCTAAAGCTAATCAGTAGTCAGAGCCAACCACAAGCCAGCAACCTTGAAATAATCATCAAAACAGGTACAGGGAAAAGTATGGAAATGATTGAAGAAAAGAAAAAAGGTCCAACTAAAAGTTAATAGCAGCCTCTTTCTCATGCTCCATTCATGCTGGTTGCTGCATTATCTGATAAGATTATCTTACATAAAACTGCTAATATATAACGTTGCAAATCATATCTATATCTATATATCTATATCTATATATAAATATATATGTAGTGAGATGAGCCCCCTTCCTCACTAACTGATAGTTAAGTTTTCTTTTACCACTCTCAGTGCTTCTGTATCTGTCCCTCCTCCCAGTTTCCCAAGGCTTCCTCTAAGGAGTGCACACATCACTTTATCACACTGATGAATCTGGTGGGCTTTTCAAGGAGAGATTGTCTGCCTATAATGCAAAGACAAATGCCCCCTGTCCTTCCTAAGCTGCTTCTTATGTTTAAGGTGATGCAGAGAGACAGGTTGATTAAAAGAAGGTTAAGAGATGCGCTGGGGCCGTCACTCAGCTGTCATGATGGATTGGTGACAAGCAGGTCAAGGGTGTTGCAGCCCAGAGATGGCGGTAGAAGAATGGAAATAGTCCCCCAAGAACACCCACTCACCTACAAACACACATATACACACACACACTGACACACACACACACACGCATATATTGCACACCAACCTTCCTCTCCCACTTTCCTCTCACTCTGACAGCGTCTCCACAGTTCAGCTGAATTTACGATCGTACAGGTGTTCACAGAGAGACATCTCAGCCATATTTTAATTAAGGCAGGCATTTACTCAGGAACAGTGGCAAAGTCACATAGAGGGGAGCGGGACCTGAAGGGATAAGGATGTTGACCTTTTCTCAGATTGTCTTGTCGGATGATTCCAATTCGCTGTGTTCAGTCAGGTTGAGGTTCACTGTACATGTGTGAGGAGAAAGAAAGCTATGCTTTTGTTTCATATGAGGTTGGGCTTTCAGTAAACTGAAGACAGAAAAAAAAACATTTATTTAAAAAAATGATATGCTAGCAAACAGATGTCTCGTTATCATACAGAAGAGCACAGTGAAGAATTTTTTGCACATATTTTGTTTGACCTTGAACATAGCAGTCATAAAAATAGCCCCAGTAAGCAAGAAAGGGAGATCAAGCACTTTCCCCTGTAGCCATTTAACCATGTCTTGACCAGAGATACACACTGTGTGATCACAGTAAAAATTGCAGGTATGCTGAGAACTGCATATGCTGAAAATTTGTTGAAATGCTAGTAAGCATTCTGACAGATTGATTAAATATTAATTTTCATGTAAGTAAAAATACATGCCAAGTGGAATTATTTGATTAACCTAATTAAAAGCAAATAATGTAAAGAAATGATGATACTTTTTGAGTAGTGTCGAGATGAAATATTATTTTACATTCATAATCTATGTTACTATTCATAATCCTTATTATTACTGTTTCATCATTTATGATTTATCATTGTTGTCATTTCATTGACACATTTATTGAAACTGGTGAGGTTATATTAAAGTCTGTATTTCAGGTGTTAGCATAAGCACATAATAATCTTTCATTGCAGGTGCAACTGTAATCATGTTATACACATATTGCATAATTAAAGGGTTGAAGCTCGGTCAAGTTAATTAATGGTTTGAAGCTACGGGCAGCGCGATGTCTGGCCGATCAATGGAGCAAAGTTCAGCTATTGAAAGGTTGCCTACATGTTTACAGTATAATTTATTACATGTTGCCTGTGTGCATTTAGCAGCCTGCTGCACTGGAGTTTGCCTGGTAACAGATGACGTAGAGGGGGGTCATGTACTGAGGTTAACAACACAGACACATAGCCTGTCTGGGTAAACTGATTGCAAATGTTGTGTAAGTCTAGAAAAGTGTAATAACAGGAAGCATCTGGAGGAACAGAGGAAGTAGCGGTTCCTTTTTAGAATATGTCCTCGCTGGAGTTACTGGTCATCATAAGTATAAATATTACACCCATCTATTGTCAGGCGGGAGATGGAGCCTGATGTTTTGCAGAGCCCATTTTCACCACATATATGTGCTTTAATAAAATAATTTGTGCTGACCCACTATGGACTTTCAGTCATATGTCTCTTCTTCAAAAATTCGAACCGCGACAGTAGTCAAGCAAAGGGTAACTTTAGCAAGATGTTGTTGTTAGGAAGCTCATAACCATAGTCAGCATTGGAGAGCCAAACTGTTTGGACTAGAAAACCTGGATGGCACATTGGTGGCCTATGGTCGATCCATTCAGTTCAGTTGTATGTTGTTTTCATCAATTATGAAAGAGCTGAAGTAGCAGTGAGAAAGCTGACAGCAAAGCCATGGTTGCTTCGAGGTCTTTTACTTGATCTACATCAACAGATTTTATTTTCATGCAGTAGTTTTTAATTGAACTTCAACCTCACATTAATAATTTTAGAAATTATTTATTTTGATTCTGTTTTTATTTATGACTTTACGTATGAATAGCAGTTTAAGACGTTAGTTTTTTGTATGTATTAGTCACATTGTTTTTATATGAGAGAATGATTCCCAGTGTTTTCCCTACAGTGAGCACAACGCCATATAAAGTTAACACTGGTATCGGCTCTGTGCTCAATATCAACACATACCTTAAGCCAAGCATCCCTTTTCTTTTTCGTAGTACTCTATCACATAGACATGTACTCAGCTGGACTGGTGCTTGCTGGCTGTGAGTTTCAAAGAAGAAAAGTGGAAAATCTTTAGCATGCTAAGTTAAACACTAAGCCAAGGCTACTGTCACTGAGTTGTTTTTCTTTCCAGAGCTAATCTTATTATTGTTGCTGATGTTCTGCAGTTCTGCTGTTTCCTTCCTGTCTTCATAATGCATGAGACTGACTGTGTGCCTGTTATTATTTTGAAAGTGTTGGCCTTGCAACATCAAACACAGTGACTTAAGGGAGAAAGCAGGCAGCACATCCAGCTAGTATAATCTCAGCAGCCATCTGTCTGTCACAGGGCCTCGGGAGGAAAGAGTCAAACCAGACAAAGATGGATTCTTACTTTTTCTCGATTCTAATTCAGATATGTGAGAGTATGCACTGTCAAATCCTTGTTTAGCACCTGAGAATTACACAGCAAAGTCAGTCTATTGACTGGTGAGAGTTTATCTAAGATTTCCATCTTTTCTTTGTCTAATAGTATTTACTATACAGAATTTTTCTCGGCTAGGTTAAATTCAAAGGGAACCTGTGACTGTGTTTAAGGACTAAGTTTTACATGCGTGAGGGCATAAGAACCGGTCCCCCTCTGTTCACAGCATCTCAAGCGGCCACAACAATGTCACATTGGCCTGGCTATAACACTAGCAACATGAGGCTGAACATCTGTGAATTTCCATGTTTTACTGTGGGCAAAGTTCTATTTCCATTTCATTCTGAAATAGGAAAGGTGAGAAAAAAGATTCATCTTTCCATTTCTTTTTTTCGCCTCTCCCAGTGGCATCTTAGGTATGCTTATCTGAAGCAGCAGATGCACAGAGCTCATGGGACCTCATCAGAAACATTCTGTGAAGGCATACCCACTGCCAGTGAACTGTTGCCTCCTTTCCTGCTCTATTCTTTCGAGCCCTCTAACCTCTAGCCTTCTGGGCCAAGAGACAGGAACACCAATATCCTAAACTCAGGATGAAGCTAATGTCACATGTAGTGAAGTGACAACTTTCCTCATGTGGGAAAGTTCCCATCTCCACTCAATATCCCCCCCCCCCCCCCCCCCCCCCCTCAAGAGTAAATGCATAGCAATTGGTACCTCAAGAGATCTTGTCTTTTTCAATGTGTGAGCTTGTGCTCTCAAATAACATATTGGCAAGCTTAAAAAGTCACAGCAGTGTGTATCATGAGTTGGAGGGGTAGTAGAGTTTTAACTCTCATAACTTCCATCCAAAAGACTGGAGTTTACATCCCCTGTAGAAGCTCTATTTACTTTGTATACGGCTTGGTTAGGTTTACATAACCAAATTACAGGAAAATTTTCTTAAGCATGGGTTTGTAGGGAGTTTTATCGCATTTGCAACATGCTTGCTCTCCACTTTATTCGTTATGACAGTGATAACTCCTGATACTGTGACATCAGCAGAGAACATCTGGTTTATGTTTTATCTTTTTCAGATGCTATAGGACTTCTTTAAAACTCTTCCAGACTACCCTGCTTATTGAAAAATGACACTAAAAATGGCATGCTAAGATCATATGCACAAGGGTGTGTTTTAATACATTACACTACAGTTGCTTGACAAATGTGTCTTCAAAGAAAAAACTGTATATATATTCCATCGTACTGCATTAGGTTTAAACTAAACCCACAAAATGTGTTAAATAGGGTTTGGAGTAGGCTTGTTGCCGCATGCTGCTGATTTTTCGTGCCAGGAAGGTCGAAGCTAAATTAGAGCACCAATCTGCTCAGCTACAGCCTTTATTTTTTTTTTTACACTATGAGATATCTTATCTTATTTTATCCTATCGTGGCAGCCTCTGGAAACTATCTTTAGAGTGCTTTGCTCCTAAAACTCATATTAATAATATTATTTTGTTTATTTAATATGTTTGGGCACTGCTATAGCGATAGGACAGATCTTGTGTGTAAACTCTGTAGTCACCAGTGGCCATAAAGAATAAAAGGGAACAAGCAAGTTTAATTCTGGTCTGCCTGGATACAGGATAAGGTATATGCAAATCCACCAACATCTTCTAAAACTTCCCATACAACTAAACAAGTGAAGTCTGATAAAGGAGACAAGCTAGATAGACTTTCACTGACTCTTCTGTAGAATATTTTCACTTCTTTCTATTCTTATACCTGCTCTCATATCTTCACTAGGTTTTATATTTTGGGCATTGCACTGAAGTTTTGTTTACATTTGTTGTTCTCCCTGATTCTTTTGTGAGGTTCTGGCACAAAGGGTTAGGTGTTTTTTTCAACACTTGACACTACTTGATTTGGTTCAGGGCAAACACTTGTGTTTTTGGTATAAAAGGAAAAAAAAATAGACTCTTTACTAACAAAGAATCTGCTCTTCCATTGTCTGGTTAGCCTTGGCGCAAACGTTGCCTCGCCTAATATATAATTGACTGCCTGAAAGGGAGAGACATTAAGAAAGCAAGAAGGTAAATGTAGAAGACAGAAAGTGATTTCGGTCACAAATGCTAAAAATGTCATTAAAGACAGTTTTATTCTGTCTCATCTACAGCATTAAGGATGAACTTAAAAAAAGAACTCCAAATGAACTCGCCAAATGTTTCCAACAGATGAAAATGCATTGCCAGATTTCAGATGAGTTCAACTGCTGCTTATTATCTGCGCTTCCTCTTTGGATTTGCATTTTTAATTATCAAATCAAACAAGATCTCCAGATTATGAAACTGCACATATTATTCCAAAAGCTTTAGTTGTGATAGGGAAACATTTTTTATCTCACTGTGAGCCATTGTGTTCAGTAAATCTCTGAACTCTCTCTTCCCTTTATCAGAAAACTGCAGGTATACAGTTCATACTGTATGTCAGTGCAGGCCAGAGAGTATTTAAATGCTCAGGGGTGAGAACATTGTTTGCCGCAATTACGCAGCGCTTCAGCGGGACTTGTCCGATCTCAGCCTACCGGCACAGCGTGGCGGTAATTGTTTAATCGAAAGGCCATTTACTTTTCCATTTCCTTTAACAATGTTGTCTTAAATAAAAAAGAAAGAACCGTGACAACAACCTGAAAACATTTTCACGATCAGGTGCAGAACATAACCACTGGAATAATTTTACCAACGAAGCAAATATTCAGTCAAAAATTCATCACGAACATTATCAAGGTCATCTGAGCATCCACTTTTTTTCTGCAAAATGTCACAGTCATACCTGATTTAAGTGTTTTGCTCTTCTTTTTCTGAATATGTTTGTGTTTCCAGTGACCTTAATGATCTAAACTCACCCTTTAGCCTTTAAGGAGAGAACTGAACCAAAAATTAAGATTTGTACCTGTGATGTGTGTGTTTGCGGTTTAATAAGAAAAACAAAGAAAACTACAAAACCTTGGAATTGGAACCAGGGGGAAAACAAAAGGATGCCAAGGCTGATTTCCAACCTTTAGACACTTGATTACAATTGATCCCAGTGAGGTCTACAGTTGAAACATCTGCAACAGTAATTGTTTACCCACTGTGCGTGTGTGTGCGTGTGTGTGCGTGTGTGTGTATCTGCAAAAGCGTTCCCTAAAGAGCCTTTCCCACTTAGAACAAGCAAGAGTCTTAATTGCTGAAAATGTTGTGCCGCGCTGCACAGGACTTGTTTAGACATTCTGCTTCTCTGGCAGGTGCTAATTGATCCACCTCTGAAAGGTTTTCTTACTTAATAAAAAGGAGGAAAGAAAGAAAGCAAAAACTTGTTACTGTTGGAGGCACAAACTTCTTTTAATTAAAATGTGACTTTTCTGGAGTTCTGCCATTACTAAAAACAAATGGTGTTAAATTCTAAGTACTAAATGATGACATTCAGCTCCTTTGATGTTTTTCACCCCTCTGAAACAGGCAGCTCTACTTGCATGCTTTTAAAGCTTTTCCAATACGCACAGGTGGATGTAAAGGCTATAGAAAACAGACCTATTTAATGCAGTTCCACACAATTATCACCTCAGGACTCTTCTGTGTTAAATACATCAAGTTGTCACTCAGGGACATTGTGCAAAACCGAATGTTTAATCTACATGGTATTTGTTGTTTTTTGCAGTTTAACAAGCTCCATTTATATCCCATTCCACTTTCCAATAAGCTTAGAAATTTGTCATTGTGGGTTTTCCATATAATATGTTCCTTTGTATTTCTTATAATTAGATTATTTCTAAATTGCAGATTACATGACTCAACAATCCATTCATCCCAAACTTAACCCTGTTAGACTGCCCGGCGACTTCCACATCCACTGCTTAATCCAGTATCAAGTTCATATTTTCAGAAACAACTGGAGGATCAACAAATCCAGTCCACACAAAGCCCTTGGAAGGTGGGCAGCTGTAGAGCTTGTATTTGCAGAAGGTGAAGCTTAATGGAAGCTGGGGAAGGGGAAGTAGGAAAGCTGTACTTGAGATAGGGCCAAGGAGGAGTTGTCAGCTTTGATTTATTAAGTGCAGCTCCTGCTCTGACTGCTGGTAACTTGTCAGTCCCCACATAATGGATGGGGCTCACAGCTCACTGCTCCATGATTGGCTTTTTTTTCCCTTTTTTTTCCTCCTTTCCCTGGACCCTGTCCGTCGGGCCTCTCATCCATCGCTATCTTGCTCCCATTTCTAATTAATTTGTTATTCACAATCTCCGCTACTTTTCCCGTTTGCTCGGGTGCAGAGGACCCAGCAGGCCACTCTTTTTCTCACTGTCTCACTCCACTGTGCATCGCTCATTCAGTATTCTCATTCGTGTTTGACAATGCCTCCCTGCAGTGTCAGAGTTGGCAAATGACTACTTTCCTTCCAATACCATTCTTCTAACACGGTGTCGGTCCACAGCAATACAACTGTGCTCATCATTCACTCACCGGAGATGCCTGGAAGTTTTTGTCTCCATCCTTCAAAAGCCAGTCAGTAAAAGAGCTTTACAGAGCCTGCTCGCTAAACTTATCCCGCGTGGGTTCGGTAGTCTGCAAATACGTGACGGGCCTCTTTAGCTCTTTTGTGTGCTAAATGTACCTAGAGTGAATCATTTTTGGTCATTATGCTAAGAGCTCTCTATAATTTCATACATGGATCCGAGGAATAAAGAACATATTGATGCTGAAGTAGAAAAAAAACACAGTGACAGAAAAAGTGCTTTTGAAATAGATTTTTTTTTCAGTTCTACAACCCTACAATTCAAGAGAACACACTCTTGGGGAAGCTTAAGTTTAGCCTATCATGCAAAATGCAGCGCGCAGCGTTGGCATGCTCGGCCTCACAATTCTTGTCAACTCACGTACCGGATGCGCGTAAACAAATACGAGACATATAAAAATAGATGAGACAATGTAGTCCACTTTATTTGGAATAACATTAAACCAAAGCGATAGCAGCAACTGTCGAGGATGACTAATGTTGTTTGTCTTGTAAACAGTCAGCCACAAAAAATAGGAAGAAAGTATCTTTTTTATGCTCTGCGAAGCAATCACAGCTTGGGGTGGTCTTAGTTTTTAAGACAAAGCTTTCAAATGCATGTGCATAACGCATCCGCGACAAACAAAAGAAGGATGGGGGGGAAAAAGCCACATGCACAAGATGTAGAGTTTGAGGTAAACCTCTGTGATGTTTATGCTATGACCCTTGCACTGAGCTCATGATCAACGTGGCACACACACACGTTGCGCACACACAAACATCACACCCAGCATGAGCCGTGCTGCCCTGCGGTGGACCCGTCCACCGCAATCCCTCACATCGCCGTCTTGTGCGATTAGCTTTGTCTTTGGCCAGATGCAGTGCAGCGGGCCTGGAGGATCTTACACTGTGTGGAGCTATTACTCAAAAACAATCAGTCACAACCCACTCTGATTTCATGTTTTCTCTCTCGTTTGTACTTCAACCGCTTCGCTAGATCTGAACACAGCGGGATGGCTTCTTCTGAATTTACAAGTGTTTTTTTAAGGATTTTTTTTACGTAATATATATTATATTATACACACAAAGACAAATTCATTACTCTGAATGCTAAATGTCATGCTATGCTTTCGCCCATTTATCAATCTGCCTCCAAGAGTGTGACAGAATTTATTTAAGAAAGTAAGCCTCTTGCAGTGGTAAGCATCTTGGCCTCTCGTGCCTGTTTCCTCTGTGTTTTGGGTTCAGATCACCATTCTGCTCTACCAGTGTAGTGACTGCTTTGCCTGGCTCAGTTCTTTTATTGCGTTGCCATGAGCGACAAAGTAAGACAGACAAACATGTCTTACTTTGTGATTGATAGAAGTCATCTCATATTTCAAACTTTAATTTTAACATTTAATTTTAAGCCAGCCTCTTATCAGTCAACTTAAAATCAAGGGTCCTGGATTTATGTTAAAAATAAATAAATAAAAATAACTGGAGCCAAACAGCTGAGCCAATAAATAAATAAATAATAATGTGATGCTCCATTTAAGTCACTATACTCTGAGGGACTCTTGAGGGACAGTGGGTACAGAACAGCATGAAATGCTTTCATTAAAGTGGTGTGCTACCATTTGAAAAGTTGCGTTTTATGCTCTTTATGCTAAGATTAAATGTTGCACTGGTGTGTCAGCTGAGCTCTCTCCTGGAGTGGGGGGAACAAAATGCTTGGAAAGAACTTAGTTTTGTAGAAGGAAAAATTAAGTTGGGAAAATCCAAGAAATTCGCTTGTTTACGCTTAATGTCTAAGAGTGAAGGATAGAGGTGTAGGGGCATAAACAACAAACAGTGAAAAGCAGCCTCAAAAGACTGCTTGATGGGTCACAGCATAATATGTTGTGCAGGGTTTATTGCAGAAATGTAAAGTGTGTGTGCGGGCGTGCGCGTGTGAGGGGCGGGACAATGTGACGGCGTAAACAAATAGAGGTGTCATTATCTGACAGGTCTGGACCTCAAAGGAAGCGGGTGATTTTATTTATTTCTTTTTTTTTGTAACAAGACAGAGGTATTGATTTAAATAGCTCTACCCTGCACCCAATGGCTTGTGTCATTTGATGCCACCTCTGCTGCATCCTCAATCTGTCTATTACCTGTCAAGCATGGCGTGAGGGTGCATGCCGTTATTTGTGTGATTTATAAAGAATTTCATTAAAAGGACAGTTTGTCATTCACGAGCACCCGGGAACTACGCTGATGTGTTAAGTTAAAAAAGAAGAGAATGGCGAGGAGGAAATGGAGGAGGGGGAAACGAAACAAGTGATGGGATGGAAATGGTCTAGCATTTATATAGCACTTTTCTATTCTTACCGACCACTTAAAGTGCTTCAGACTACAAGCCACATTTAACCATACATTCATAGGGTACTTTATTCTGTACACTTTAAGTACTTTATCTACATCTGATCTGAATGTAAAATAACTGACTAACCTAAAATTCGTGCATTCGGGCTGTGGGAGGAATCCAGTGTACCTGGATTCACCTCCACTGACACAGGGAGAGCATGCAAACTCCACAGAGAAAGGTCCTAGCTGGGATTTAAAACAGGAGGTGATCTTCAAACCACTGTGCCACCATGATGCACACAGAGAAGTTCATTGATGAAACAAGGAACAAGGAATTAGGAATGTTTTTTTTTATGTTACTGAAGATGAAGGGTTTAAAAAAAAAGTCAGGTATCAGGTACTCATCCCATTCATGTTACTATTAGAACACTCATAGTTCACACAGTATCAACATCCTCTCTCTACAATAACAAAAACTATTATTTCCTCCTCTCACTCTGAATAGACTGCATTTGTTAGTGTATGTTTAATAGTCAATGGCAGCTCCAACCTTAAAACACACACACACAAGACCACACATTCTCACAACCACACACTGACACAAACACAAAGTATGAGTGGTGCAATGCCATTCCCTCTGATGTAGGCCTTTTCTGACTTGTGAAGGTCAGTGTACGAATTGCAAAACACATATTGCTTAGTAGCTTTTTGAGGGCTGCCAGTAACTTATTTGTTTGCTTTCTTTTATCCTCTACAAAAAAAAATAATAATCTGTGTGAATACGCACATCCACACAAACTCACTTTCCGCACCAGATGTGGCAAAAACACTGCCGGTGTGGGTAGGTGTTAGAAATAAGCCGGTTGAACCAAATTGCACCACTTGAAACATTCACCTTAGCTGACACACACGGCCTCTGGGGCTTTTTGTTCAATTAGCACCAGTTGCCAATTTGGGAAGACTTTGTTGACTTCCATAATCTTCTTTATTCATTAAATGCAGATGCAGATCTTCCACTGGCTTCTGAAAGATGACTTTTTTTAGCCATTATGCTGACTTTTCTAGAGACAGACAGAATTTACCCAGCTCTCTACCTCAAAGTATGTGATATCTGATTGAGCCAATCTGGGAATAACACAAGTAATTGCCCAGAGAAGCAGTAGTGAGCGGTACCCTCCACCCATGCCACACAACATGCACAAACAAACCAACCAGAATAATTTCAAATAGTGAGAATGAGCCTGATGCTTACTATCACCTGCTGTGTGCCACGTCTTAGAAATGGCAGCTTTAGGCAATAAATCTCACAAAACTGTCAAGATTTCATCTACGTATTTAGAGTTTTACTGAACTCCTTTGGACAGTATGCATTCCACATATGCATCATACTGCTAACAGCTGCACATCATGCCAGCCTACGCTAGACCATCATCACTGCTTGTAGCCCATTTCCCCAGTCAACCTGTTAGCCAGAACGGCAGCAGCAGTTACAGCCCATGTGGTTTGAACATCCAATATGTTAGAGCCTCAGCTGATAAAAGGGAAATGCAGCGGGGACATCTGCAGAAAAGAGGCAAAGCTGGATTACTTTCAAGATCTGAGCAAAACTCCAACTTGATTAAGTGGGAGAGGTAGGTACATGCGGAATGGCAGGATGTCTCTTCAAAATCACTGAGATTGGTCAAGTAAAAAAAAAAAAGAACAGAAAAAAGTCAATATATACTTGACGTATAGCCTGCATGGCAAACACTTCCCAGAATATAATATAGTTTCTTTGCGCATTGTGCGCTTTCATTTGCTTGAGATACATATTAAACATATTACAGTGTGAGGTCACAGATCATTTATCATCAGCGGGATGGCCAGATGAAATTGGTGGGCTAAACCTTTGCTTTTCATAAGTCATTGTAAGTTTTACTGGCTTACTGCCAAAAACGGCTCATACAGCATGCTAACTGATGATGCGCCATGCCTTAATGCATTTTAGAGAGACAGTTCCAAAAAACGTAAGCAACAATTTCTTCAGTAAAACTCCAGTGTGCTGCCATCTATCTCATTAAGTTATCGTCCGACCAGTAACTGGTCTAATAAAAAAAAAAATGAGCCAGAGTTCCAGGTAATTTCTTTTGCTTTCAGTTGCCTCTTCATGCGTTCAGGGGCCTTATATTTTGATCAGCACTTTCTACTCAAATGATTTCACAGCATATGACATATTTACTTTCTGTTAGTAAGATCTACTGATTGACCTTTTTAAAATAAACTAAAACAGTTCCTTTTCTTAGGATACTGTTTTTTTATAGCTTTTGTTGTATTTCTCCTCCTGCTGCTAGCTTATAGCATATGCAATATCTGTAGCAGGATGTTGGATGACAGCAAACAAATGCCTTTCATGGCCAAGAGGTTAATCTTGGTACACTAACAGCTCTCTATGGGCTAGATTCCTGCAGCCCTGCTGAAACTTCCAATAACATAGAGGTTGCTGATGACACTGTATTCAGTTTACAATACAGAGGTACTGGAATTAATCAGAGGGGGATAAAAGATGTCCCATGTCCTATTGCTCGCCGCTTGTCCTTGACTAGACTTTCTGTTCTCCGTGATTGCCTAGTGTTTTCATCAGGCCACTTTCTATTTATCACAATAATTCGGTGGCATTTTCCTTGTACGGTCAGCAACTATCAGCACCTTGGTGTTGCAAAGCAAATTATCTCCAAGTCCTCTGGAGTTGGGATTTTGCTGCTTTGGTGTTATCTCCAGCATTCAATCTTACGTATTTATGAGGAAATTTATGGGAAAGGGCATTCTGTTGTGTGCTTATTAAACAGTAATGTAGGAGTGGGAAAGTAGAGTTACTTTCTTTTGTTTCTTCATTATTTTATATTAGTATTATATCAGATTTGTTTGTAGTTGTTAGTCAGAAGGCTACATGTGAATCGGATTGATTTCACCATGGTACATCTTAAAAGAAACATCGATTATACTTTCATTTCCTTTTTTATTTCTTTATTATAATTATTTCTTTTTGTCATGACCAAACTCAATGAGTCACACTGACTACCAGCATTTCTATGCTTTTCCCCTCTGTATGCTTTCTGTCTTGGATCCCTTCTCATCTTTCTTCTTCTCTTGCTCACTTGTTTGCCAGCCCTCGTTTATCTCGACAATCCAATAATTTATACTTAGAAGCGACTGGGCCAAGGGAAGCAGCAGAGGGTGAGCCAAAAGAGCTAGCGATAGTGGCTAATTAGCTACAGCTGCTGATGGGACTGCTCCTCGCCGCCTGCCAGAGGAGCCTTGATAAAATTGTTATCAAATGCAATCAGAAAAGTCGAAGCCATTTTTCACCACTGCATTAGGATCTCGGGCAAATTGGAGACAGTGGGTGGTGAGAAGGATGGGATATGAAAGGGAAGTTCTATATGAATGTTTTCTGTATAGGTATGTGGGAGGGTGGGTGTACCAGGAAAGCAGGTATGCTTCATCACAATGTGCAGCATGTAGGGAGAGGGAGACACATGGGACCCGTGTGTGTGTGTGTGGTGTGAGAGCGCTTATATATATGTTCCTAGTTTCACTGCACAGGTGAACCATTTCTAACTAAATGAGGCGACAGAGTAGGGCAGCGACAAGCACCCAGGAGAACACTTTTCATCTTACCATCTCTGCACTGAGCTTGCTTTTACATTCACCATTGTGTACCTCATCACTGTGTCTAAGTGTTACTACAGCAGATGGAGCATCACTCTATCTGCAGCATGTGTGGGTCGAGTGTATGCTGCACATTATGTCTGTAATGTGTTATTTTATTGTAATCTTTAAACCTATACAGTTAATGTCCATAAAGCTGCAATTCTCTAATAGTTAGGAAAAGTTAGTTGTATATATCGCAGCAGGGCTTCTTTCTCTTCAGACACAGCTATAAATAGAGTCACTGCACAGGGAGACACAGGCAGTGAGTGTTGTATCATAGATAGCAGCACGAACAGCATGTTGTTGGTGTATGTTGTGCTCTGAGGTATAACAAGGCAACGCTGCATGTGACAAACTGTATCAGGTAATTTATGCACCTACAGTCGGTAGGCGTGCGCCACTCGTTTGTGGCTTTTGTGCTTTCATTTTGTGTTAACTCTGGTCAAATGGATTCGCTTTGCCGCCGCCTCCGCATTAATGTCTGCATCCTCACTTGTTTTGAAATCAGACTCTGGCTTTTTGGTATAGTTGCAGATTGTTCCAATTCTTGAAGAATATGCGCATGTTTGTATCTATATGCCTGAAAGTGTGTGTATGTCTGTAGGATCTTTCCCAGGTGTTTACCCTGGCTTTAGGTCTTGGTCTAGGGAGGGTTGCAAAGGCCAGCTTGCTGGCAGCAGCTGGAGAGTGTCAGCAGATGTGAATTGTCAAGCGTTCTGTTTGGTTCATTAGCTGCTCTTCCACTTGCACCAAACACAGCTGTTGCCTGGCCCACAGAGCAAAGGGGAATGTTTCTGTGTGTGTGTGTGTGTGTGTGTTTGTGTGTGCATAGATATGTGGGGCTGTGAGTAAAAAAGGGTGGATTAAAAAAAAGGAGACGTAATCAGGTTGAATTTATTTGTATGTAGATGTACATGTGCATTTCGAATCAGTATTGATAGAAAAAGTTTGTTTTTCCATCTCTCAGTCACCTCGGTATATTACAGCATGTCATATTTCCCTCTCTATATTGCTTCAATGTTTTCTCTGCCAACTGCTCCGTCAGCTAACGAGCCAAACTATAGTTTTATAGTTTATCCCCCCACCCCATCTGTCAAGGAAAAAGTTTTGCAGCACAGCAGTATGTTGCTGTGTGTGATCTCTTTCAGTATGATTTGTAATGCAGGAAATTCAATGCACATTATTATTATCTGCAAATGAGAATCTATAGTTTTTTATACAGTAAATTCAGAAAAAATATGGAGTTGATGAGTACTAGAGGGTTATATCCACATTGACTCTTCATATTCTTGTCTGCTCAAGGTATATGAGTGTAAACCCATTAAAGGTGGATTACAAAGAGATGTATATATGTCTGGATTTGGCCATAGGCACTGCAATTTTATGTGTTTTTCTTGATTGGTTTTGCAAAGCTTGCATCTGACAGATAAATTAGTACAAACTGTCCCGTAATTCTTCTGTACCTCTGAGATCAGAAAGAAGCCCTAGCATATTAGCAATTAAAAAAAAGCCTTGATCTGTTCGAGGTTTCTTCCTGTTAAAATGGACTTTTTCCTTCCCACTTCCACCAGGTGCTTTCTCATAGGGGGTCGTCTTTTCTCTTTATTATTGGAGAGTCTTTATCTTACAATGTAAAACACCAACTGTTGTTGGTGACTTTTTTTTCAATAAAGTCTGTACCTATTACAGATTTAGTCTAACATTTTTCTCGAAAAGGTATTTACATGCTCATAATAACAGCAATAATAAATGTTGGTGCATCTATTTTAACCTTTTTTTTCTTGGTGGTAATTAAAAACAGCATAATGCTAGACCCACACGTCTCTACTTATACAACTATTATTACTCTCATCATTTATTTCTGATATTGTTTAGCTGCAGCACCATTGTCCTGCCTGGCCCAAGCCTGGTCGTGTACAATATGCATGCAGCTTGCTGTATGCTCTGAATAAATATTTATTCAGAGCCAAGGTCTGCTGTAATTAACAGGAAGGCAGCTGGAGAAATTCTATTATGCTTTTCCCTGGAGTCACCAGCAGCTCTGTAAGTCTCAGGTCAGCTGGTCTGGTTATGGAGATGTCTCATTCACACATTTCAACACTGCGTGTGTGATACACGGCCATGAATATGTATGCATCTGAATGCATGTGTGTGCAAATGTTGGCAGAAATCTGATACAGTGCAAGCGGGTTAACAAATGTTATAACTGCATTAGACGGGTATTGTCTCTGCTGCAGTCTAATTGGGAACAGTGCCGTGTTTAGTAGACAATGCTTGAGATATAAAATCAATTATAAACTTAAAGTCTGCCAAAAATATGTAAATAAGAGAGAAAAAAGGTGTGCATGGCACTGGTGAAATAAAACAGGAAGAAATTAGAGCTGAAAATAAAGCAATGATTGTTTTTAAAGAAACATATTTTTAGCACTGTCGACCTTTAAAAATGAAAGGAAAAAAAAGATGTGGCAGTGTTAAGTTGAAAAAGTACAGAGCAGGGGAGGATGGATGAAGTAAGAGCACTAGGTTAGTATCCGGAAAGAGGTACACAGAGGGTCTTCAGTACTGGCGATGCAAAGCTCCCACCTACCCGCCCCACCTTGCCCCTGTTTTAATGAAATCCCTCCAGCTTAATTAGGTGAAAAAGCACAAGATGTTTATGAAGCATTCTAGGCAGCCAGTGACAGCCACTAAAGAGCCATTGACTGCAAAAGCGGTGACAGGGTGGATCGACATGCTCACAGAAGAATACGCCATGAGGGTATTTATCCTGAACCTGCAGAGCTTGCATAGATGACATCTTAATAAGCTGAGCACTATGATACATTTTTAACAGAGCCAGTCAGGCTCTCTGGAGGACTGTGCACCAGTGCCCACATCTAATTGGGTTTTCACCTCCTCCAGCATCATTGTAGCGTTACGTTATTGTTGTATGAAGTTATATGCATATCCCCAACCACTTTACTGAGGATTGTCCAGCCATGAAACCTTACTTTGTTTTTGTTTTTTGCTCTTTACGTCATGCACTTCATTTGACTTGCTTTCACTCAAGTTTCAATGACATCACCTACCAAGAGAAAACTCGAAAAAGGAAAAAATGAAAACTTGCAAGAGCTTCTTTTTGGTGTTTTGTGAAAGTGCATTATAAGAATCTGAAATGAACACTAAATGAAATGAAATCTAATTAAATTGTTTATCTGTTAATTGCTTTGGTGTAGTATGAATGGCAGTTGCGGCAGTCTGTGAAAAAGCTAGAAAACTAATGAAAATACAGTTAAAGTCGATGTAAGCCTTCATATTTTCTGAAGCTGTTTAGTGGAGTCTTTGCCGGGCCGATCCCAGCCCTCAGTACTTATGTTTGACATCCCTGATTTCGATTGTGATTTTCTTTTAGAAGCAAGCGCTATCCAACTGCAGGTAAAGAAGCAATATATCATGAATCTGAATATATGGTTTGAACTTTAAACTTTATACATTTTCTCACCACCTTTACTCTTTCAAAACAAGAAGTGGTTCTGAAAACGACGTATTGGTGCGGCTCAGCGGCATTCTCAAATGTGCCGGACTTGTGCCAGAGCTGGCACTGCTGTCAGTGTCTCTCCCCCCAGCGAGCCACAATGACGAGGAGCACAGCTTTGATGTTTTCATTCACACAGCTTTTGTTTACATGTTTACTATTTCTGGCCGTGCACATCACGTCAAGAGACACTGCTGCAGCAGTGTGCATAAAAACAACAACAACAAAAACCCAGGACAGTGGAACAGAGTCAAGCAAAATAAATAAATAAATAAAAATCAAATAAATAGCTATCATTATTTTATATATTTATCTCCTTCGGGGCTAAACAGCACAATTGTGCTCTCCGTGCTTCCCCAAATTGTACCGTCCTTATGAGAGAGGAGTGTGGGAGTTGGATCTCTGGAGACCTGGTGGTTGAGGCACGAGGGGGAACTATGTTCAGCCTGCATGAGCTGCCAGTGAATCTGTTAATTAAGCATGCTAATGGCTGTAATTGTAGCTGGTGGTGAACCCAGCTGTTGAGGTAAATGCTAGGTTTAGCCCACTGGTTGTCAAGATTCAACTTTATGTGTGCGCGTGCGCGTGTGCGTGCATTAAGTACAGGCACACATATATTTTATGCATGAGCGAAGGAAGGGATAAGGTAGAGAGCGAGAGTAAAAGCAAGAAGGACTGAGCCAGAGGGAGAATGGCCTGGCCGCAGAGCGGGGAGGAGGTGAGAAGTGAGCGAGAGGCACAAAGTCTGTGACGTGATAGAAAGTCAAAGGAGAAAGAAGGGCTTTCTAACCTCTTGGCTTCTCGTGTTCCACTCGGCACTGGATGTCGTTTTTGCAGCTGCTCCCTGCAAAATATCCAATAGGTGCTTGCTCTCTGCCCGTGGTTTAGGGTGCCGAGGTTGTGGCTAATGTCAGGCTAATGCTGATCTAACCCCAGCTGGCAGCAGGTGTGCACTGGCAGCTCAGACAGGTGTAGAGCCAGTCTTTACCCCCGCTCATCTTGTCAAATGTTCATTCCAAGTGCCTGTCTGTGTCCATTTTTTTCTTCTACTTTTTTGGGGGGGGCACATATTGGTGCATCAATTAGGTCGAACATTAAGAAAGCACTCAATGTAATTCATTAGCGATGTGTGCTCAGCTTTCTCTTTGAAATTGCGTAGAATATCAGGAGATTTTTTGGTCTCTGTTGAAAAAACGTGTATACAAAAAAGAAAGATGATAATGGCGCCAAATGCAGAGACATCTCTTGACAGAAGAGTCCTCTCAAGGGTAAAAAAAAAAGGGCCATTTAGCAGGGTGACAGAGCTGAAGTATATAATACTCAAAGTACAAATTAGATTGAAAACAGCAAAAAACAAAAAAACAGTTCCAATTCGAGATATTCCTTATGTTATTAGTGGACTGGATCTAATCAAGGTGCTGTTGTGGAAAACCTAGTTAAGACTTTGTAATCATTGCATGTCAGCTGATCATGTTTTGTTCAATATTATGACCACAGTGGTATTGTCAACCCATAACTCGGGACGTCTTGAAGGTTTCGTCTGACCAAGTGTCGTCCTTGCAGATAGTCATTCAAATCCATCAACTATTCAGGCTCTTGTGTATTCTTTGTATTCTGTGTATATTTTATCATCAGGACCATTAAGAACGTCTGATGAGGCAGTTATGTAATCTGTATAGGCATTTAGCTACATCGGTAATCCGGGCAACAGTAGGTGAACTCTTTGGTGCTCAGAGGATTTACACATATGGCATTTGACATTTTTCAGCTCTCAGTCCTTAACAGAATAGCCAGAAATCTTTCATCCTGAAGCCAAAAGTGAAGAAAAATAGCCGTTTGTGTTGAACTTTAATTAATCATTAATTGGAAGGCACATTCTCGCCCTTTTTGAACATTGGTCTAAAAGTGAACCTGCCCCACGCTGCATAAAGAAGCATGTTTCATTTATACCCAGTGGTGAGAGGGGTAATCAGTGTGAGCCCAGCTGTCTGGGCTCCAATGTTCACGCTTTGATCGACGAGTTAGTAGATCTATGATAATTTGCCATGGTTATATCAAATGAATGCCGAGTGCGTGGGGTTCGTGGGGACATGCAACTTTTTTTGCAAGCCTGTGATCGCAGTAAGGAGCCGAGTTTAATAGTGTCTGTCAGAAATGTTTCTCGTCATTAATCAGAACTGCAAAGCATTTGCAAGAAGTTCACAAGCAAAGTTCAAGGACAATAATGTTCCTTTAACTTCCTTATAACATGTTGGCAAATGAAGCGTACAGAAGGTGTTTTGCTTTCGGGCAATAAATTTCGGATCAGACGCGAACGACATCAGATTTATCGCTGTTGTGTTTACCCTTGCACTGGTCTCATCTAGAAACTGCATTACTGAGGCATTTTCAGATCCTTAGCTTCTTGCACTTGGATTCTTAAAATTGAAATGGCTTGCACCTTGTTGCATTCAATTCCACAAAAGATGCTCGCTTCTATTGCTGCGCCACTGTGTGCACGCATGCTGTGCATATGCAAAACAGGACGTAATGAAACCTGGCATGTGGTAGCCGATGTTTTTGTTGAAAAACCCCATCCATTGGCTGAAGCATAAAGCTGCCACTCTGCCGTTTCATGTGGAGACCCAAGGAGAGCTAGACAATGATATTAGAAATAACCTTTGTTCAAGTCAATAAGCAATTTTGCATTACTCGTTAATCACAACGCGCTGGCCATAGCAGAGATGTGGGTTTCACAGGGGTAGGTGGAACTGTGTGTTCAGGTTTGTGTACGCAAGGTAAGAGAGACAGACATAATCTAGCGTGCAGAGAACGAGAGAGGGCTTTGGTTGAGTTATACATGCACACACATAACACACGCACACAGCATGTCCTTCCGTCGTCCTGTTGTCTGCTGGCCTGTTAGACCCTAATCCTTTTTATCTGTCTGCGCTGTGTCTGTGGGTCTCTGTATTTGTTCGGGCACGTTCGTGTGTGTCTGTTGGTGTGCAGCTGAGCAGCAGTGTGTGCTGGTCGTGATGAAGATGTCAGAGGGAGCTGATTAGCTGCCTGTTACCTTCTCTCTCAGGAGATGGGGTCTTGCCATGGGCAGAAGGTGACAGATGTGGACCCATGTCATTACTGTAGGAAAGAACACTGAGTGAAATTCCTTTTTTCTGAAGTTTTGTTTTTTAGAGATATGAGATTTGTTTTAATTGCTGTTCTTGTTATTGTGTTTGGCTTTTTACTTAGGTACTTCTCTGATGTGGATGCACGCAAGGATTGTTATTTTAGAAGAAAAACATTGAAAACACTGGGCAAGTGTGTAGAAAGAGAAGCGGGCAATCACCAAATGAACTCCTCACCTTCGTGGTGCTATAAACCGAAGGTGGTTTATGAGTCTCAAAGGTACTTAGACGGCTACAGAGAGCCAGAGGACACAGCAACAGTATGAGATCAGAATCTGTTTTCTTGGCTTCAGGATAGCTTCTGATATTGAGCTTGGAATTACTTTCATGTAATCCATTCATTCTCATAGCTGATTCCTGGAGGAACCGCATTCTGATGATTACTCCGGTAATCTCTTCCAAAGGCTTTGGTTTATGGAACAGCAAGCAGCGTGCGGCGATGTGGACGTTCCTCTGCGCTGCAAGGAAACAGATGACGTCAGCGCTCGAAGAAAGTCAACGTTTGTCTCACCGTTATACCCACCTGCATGTTTTTACTATCTCTCTCCAGAAATTCTGCCTTTGTTCAAAATTGCTGGGAAAGAGCATCGTTTACTTCCAGTGTTTATCTGAAATCAGCAATTAAAACAATTTCACATCAAAGGTACTTTCTCTGACAGCAGAGAAATACGTATGCATTTTATCCCCCAGTTTAAAATCACACTAAATAAGATTCTGTCGACAGGCTGTGACTGCAAATCGTCAAAACCTAGCTGCCGCCCAAACTGCCCATTTTTTTATTTATTATAAATATGTTCTGGCTGCAGGCGTGTGAGACAGGCACATAAAGACAAAGAAAAAAAATGTTTGCGTGTTGCCCTTCTGACCCCACAGCACACAAACATATGCAAAATCCCCTCACAGCTCCCCAGCTGTGTGTTTTAAATCAGTGTGGAGGACAAAATGCAGGGGAAAGGATGCTTCCCCATCGCTAGAGCATCCTTTGACATCGATTTGTGCTATTACTCCTTTTGACACCTGGTTCCATGTGACTAGATGGCCTACAGGCTGGACAACAAAGACAAGGAACAGGGGCAGCAGATACAAATGACCCCCCTCAGGCCAGTCCTTTCATCCTGTAGGAATGTGTGTGCATGCATCAGTGTGGGGTGCTGCGGAGGGGAGTGGGTGGACGGGCAGAGCGGTCAGTTAGAGGGAGGTGCAGTAGAATTATACTTTTGCACCTACACACCATATAAAGCCAATCCGGCAGAGGTGGGCACTGAGTGTCAATAATGACACTAAGATGCTGCTCTCTACATGATAATGATAGATCTGGGGTGGTTAGGGAATGGTGGTTAAACTAAGGGCTCTACCCACACAGGAATCCAATGATTATAGGAATGCATCCAGCTGTTGGTCCTTTGTCGGGACTTCTTAGCAGCCTGTTCGCCTCTCTCGGTTTAGCAGCTCAATAATAGGACTATCACATACACAGTATGCAGCACAGTGATAATATAAAACGGTTGCTTATTGTCTTGCTGTCATCCTTTTGACTCGGGCTACCATTTGGAAGAAAACTGTGAGATACCAGGTTGAGTGAAGGACATTAATGGAAGAAACTTTGCCACAGGGAAGATTTTTTTCTCATTTCTTTCCTTCTTAAGGTTATTTGCAGTGACATTCTATAGTGGGTAAGAGGCATTATTGATTAGGTTAAGATACAAAGAGTCTTTCATGGAGATCTGGGTTTTCTCACTGCAAGTCTAGCAAACATCATTAGCAAGCTGCAGAGAAAGTAACCAGCCCTGAAAGCCTGAGTGCAGACAAGCCTGTGCAACAAACACAGGTGGCAGCAATAAGAGTAGCGGGCTTTCAAGTGCCAGCGATGGCTGGGCTATCACCATGTCACCTCTGTCCCTAAAAAAAGGAATGGATGGCCAATTTGCTTCTTCTCTCCACCCATGAAAGGTGGAGAGGCAATGCTTTTAAACAAAACGCGACAGGCTTTTTAGTGGCCTTGGTGGAAGTGCACACAGACTTCTGCATAGGTAAAATATTTATGCTGCAATTTAAATTCTCGAGTTATTTTCCATTTTCATTAGACAAAAAACAAAGCAAAAAAAAATCCCTTGCCAGCTTGTATAACTTTTTTTTTTTTAAAATAACAACGTTTGAAATATGTGTTTGTATCCCAGGTGTTCTTGTGCTGAAAACACTCCATCTAGCTCTACAGTGCAGCGAGGGAGGATGAGGACACTGTGCGAGTGGGAGTGAGGAGAACTTGTGTTTTTGCTCTGTGCAATCATGAATGTGGCGACTGGGGCAGGGTACCCTTTAAATGAATAAACAAAACAAAAAAATTAAGGTTATGCAGTGCAAAAGGAGCCAAAATTTCCCTCTGTGCAGTTGCAGTCACACAAAATCATCTCTTTATTCATGCGCTAGAAAGCCCGTGCAGTCCATTATATAAAGATGTTCTGTTAACCCAAAGTTTACAGGCATTATGTTGACACAAAAGCTTTTCATTGAATGGAGTCGTTAGTTTGCTTTATGATGTATACGATGACAATTAGTTGATAAACCAATTAAGCATTTATTAAAGGGTTCTGATCCCTTTCGAGTCTGCTTATACGTGACAAACCTGATGGTAATGTTCTCCCACTGTCTGCTTATGGGTATTCTAATGCCGCATTCAAGTGCCACAGAGAGTCACAAACAGATGCACTGCGGTGGGATGACTAATTACTAATCAACTCATTATGTTGGCCTTTGTGTGAGCAACGTACATTTTTTGCTAGTCGTTCCTTCATCTGGTGTTATTCTGCCGAGTGCTCGCTAGTCAAGCAGCTGTAGGAAAATGAAGGAACGTCAGCACGTGTTTTGGTAGCAAAGCAAAGCATAGGCCACTTTACACTTTACACGAGGCCCAAATGTCTTAAAAAATACAAGAGGATGATGAGAGAAGAGGATTTTCGTGGATAGCAAGGATGAGTGATTCAGAGAAAGACAGGGGTGTTTTTAATCCGGTATGTCGCCACTTAAATCCCAGTCACTTAATTTAACCTCCTTTTGTTTAATTAACCTCAGATTTCAGAGCTAATTAGGTTCAGGTATTAAAGACAGATTATTTTTTTCCCAGTCTAGCTGCTGGCAAAAGTACGGATGTGTTCTCGCGCCGCATCAGATGAGATCTCATCCGGGGTAACGCTGAACCTTCGGGGGTGACAGAATCCGGTAACGAGAAGCGAGCTCGCCTGAGAGCGATGCCGAAGGTTCAGCCGTCATGAAAATTCCGTATCGCCATTGTTTTTCCAGTGGACATCCAAAACATTTGTTACACCTTGAGATCTGCTACACAAAGAAGGCTATCAGACATGGAACAATGGTGAGGCAAACAAAACAAAGGCTTATTTTCTACGTACGGGGGAAAAAAAAAAACTAATTAAGAACACCAAAAAAGGATCAAGGATTTTTATTCCGTTTTCTTTTCTTCCCCATGTTCTTTCTTTGTCAAAATGAATTGAAAACTGTCTTTTCAAGCATGTGCCTCCACTAAGTGTATTTTCTTTCATGTGACCACACACACAAACCCCCTCAGTCTCCTCAGATTCTCTACCGAAACAGTCCCGCTTTCTTGCGAGTGTACAAATAATATACCATGCCGGTGGCAATCTGTGATTTTAACTAGAACGTCAAAATGCGCCTTAAGAACTGCTGAACATATTGACCCCTCTGTTTTTAATAAGTCCCTATAGTAGAACAACAGCACTGTACTGAAGGGGACTGGCATCAGTATGTACTGCTCAGTGACAGAACACGCCGCGAGCAGCGTCCTCCGTTCACCCAATCACCAAAGCTGTCACGCCGTGCCTCATTAGCCTGATGGGAGATCCGTGGCAAGTGGCCCCACACTAACCTTCCGTGGCCCACAAATCAATGTGATCACAACAGGATGTGTGAGGGAGGGACAACAAGAGCATCTGTCCTGTCTGTCGGACAACAATACTTGGGGTTAATTATTGAGGCGGCGATCGCAAATGGCGGAGCCACTTGTGCGAATGAAGCGTAAACAAAGCAAATTGGAACAGGTATTACGCGGTGTCCATATTAGGCTTCCCTGAGGCCTTTGTCTGATTGCAGCAATCACCACATGCCTCTGGGCTACATAAGTGAGGCACATGAAGTGGTTTTAAAGCACAGGCTCGCACATCTATCTTTCCATCCATCTACCCATCCATCGCTCCTGCTTGATCCTCTACCGCCTCTTAGCCATATTTGAAATTACAAAAGCTTCTCTTATGGGTGGCTTATCACCCATGTAATGACAAAGTTCAAATGTGAATCCATCTGCACATCTCAAAAAGCCATTGAAATCCTCTCCCAAAGGTGCTGATGGCCACAGCAACTACTGTCAATTTAGAAAGTATCTGGAGTCTATAAAAAGGATTAAAAATTATGTGGCTCTAGACTAAAAACAAGTTTAGCACTCTTGTGGGCACAGGATCTAAATCCGCTTCAGAACAAGCCTTGTTGAGAGGAGGGATTGATATTTATTTTTCGAGTTTCTAAGAATTTTTAAGCACATTCAGCGGGGTGTTGCCACGTTTCAGCAGCATTAATCTATAGTCCAGACATTTGAACATTTAAAAGAACAGACAAGCTTTCAAAAGATGCACGGTCTGAACGCTACACTTCTTTGGTTCCAGCTCAAAATGGTAAGCATGATACATTTATGAGTCCTCCGAGCTTAGGGAAAATGCCAAAGCATGTGAATCATTTAGCATGCAGCCGGATTCAGGTGACTTTTTATATAAAAGAGTCTTTTGATTTCTCTCGCTTTGCCTTCGCTCATCACAGCAGCACTGTCATTTCCCACGTGCACACAGGGGTCCCAAAAGCTCCTGCAAGCGTGCACGCAGAAAGGTGCTGGAGAATAATTGTGATCGAAGGCTTTTATTTTTTCATGTAGTTTACTTTCATACCAAAGGAAGAAAAGCTTCCGCGCACGCAAACGCACATCTTCCCTTAGAGCTCGGATAAATCACTGGAATTGTAAAAGTGTTGCACTTATCTTACCTAAACTGGAGAATATTTAGTATTATGTGAGTCTCGGTGTAGGATAGCGATGTGATATTGATGTTTCCTTTTAGCCAGACTTTATTTTTTCTCAGTAAAAACCACCAAGGCAAACAGGCACACATGCACAACCAACAAACTTAACACAGCACAACAACAACGGGAACACAATGAAGGGCCTCTCATCCAGGGCCTCGGTATAATTAACTGGAGCAGCTGAGTTTAGGGATTACTCCAGGAGGGGCGGTGAATTAAAGCTCTGCTAATGAGTTGAAGTTTCTTAATTTGTTCTCCCCCGTAATTCCAGAATGGATTAGCAGTAGCTTTAGTCACCTCTTTCCACCGATTAGCATGGCTCGCCCGGTTTCAGCATTTAACTGCAGCGTGGAGCGAGGCGATGGAAGCAGCAGGGATGGTTACACAGCTTATGAGTCAACTTGTTCAGCGGTAAATGCTCGGCCGTGTTTAGCAGATAAAGGTATTCACCTACTCGGGAGTAAGAGACAATGAAATAGGAGGCATTGTCTCAATTAAATGATAAGAGCCGAGAGAATTTTTTTATTATTTAACCAAAACGACTAAATAAAAAAATAGAAAACATGGAATCATACATTGTGTGTTTGGTTTAATATGCTGATTTGTTGCAAAACACAAAAAAAGCTGTCGCACGTTAGTCCTGTGAAGGTGAAGTATCTTAATTTGATTTGGTTTCACAGAAAATATTTCAGAGTTTCTTCTGCTGTTTTGTTTTTTGAATCTCTGTTTTTCCACTCGCTCATCCTACCTCTCTCCCTTCCCGTGTGTCTGACTCCTCAGCAGCACCAGGATAGTGGACTTAAGACTGTCAATTAGGGTTAAAAGGCTCTGAGGATGGTGGAGAGCAGTCAAGCATGATGACTGGACCTGGCAAAACACCTGATGCCTAATAATGAAAATTGGCAGGGCTTGTTTTTAATTCTCCTGCTACTTGGGGCCATGTTGCTCAGGAGCACAATAATGCCGGAGGGTGGAAAGCCACACCTTCAGGCAGGTTTTTCCATTAGCCCTATGCTCTCTGGCATGCATGCTGGAGTGCAAGTGTGTCGATAATACACACGTTCCGACTACCAGTCAAAGCCCGCGGATGGAAACCCCCCATGCTTTGGACTAAATATGAGCAACAGCAGTGTAGCGTTGTGCTGATTTGTCTTCTTTTTAAATTGAAAAAGAAAAAACAAATGGAAAAAAAACATACATACGAGAATTCAATAAGACAGTGCAGTCATCTTTTATGTGCTTCTCCCTTTCAAATTATGCAGTATCCCCTTTCTGAAACACCTAATCAAAGCTTTATGAGATCAACAATGGTTATGCGGGAAAGCCAAGGAGTATGGCTTTCATATTGCATTTGATGTGTGCAATTCACTTTGCATTGACAACGGCATCCGAGAGACCAACAACAAAAGCTGGAAGAGACAAAATGTGTATACTGAATGATACGGGGGGGTTTAATCGAAGGAATGTCATCAAAAATGATGCATTCAAATGTGCTTTTTTCCTCTCTTAAAGGGCAGTGACCACCACAATCAATGAGAGCTAATATTATCTAATTTTTCTATTAGATGGCTTTTATATTATTGATATTAGAGGACGGTCAAAAACTTCCTCCTATAGAATGACAAGGTCATCAAACAAAACATCTGACTGATTACACAGTTAAAATGCGTAAGCTATGTCTCGTACCGTTTGTGACCAAAAGGTGAAATAGTGATAAAAAGAAGAAAAAGAAAACACTTTGCAAGGCTGCTGGCAGTATTTGGGCTCTTACACTGTCAAAACATCCAATAAAGTAGGTGAGAAGGTCCTGTAGCCAATTAGGGAGCAGTAAAAGACTGAGGCTCAGGAGAGGTTTTATTGTGAAACTGCATCACTACAACATCCTCAGATTATTTTTAGATTCAAGCCCCAGAGCAGAGGCTTGCGAAAGGTGTGTGAATATGCCCTTGCCTGGGAAATGTCACACCCGCACAGCAACATCAAGTGTTGAATTCAGTCCTAGCTTAAGGTATAAAGTCAGAACCACTCTCAGTCTAGAGCCAAACACGTGCGCTCTCATTAGGCTCTCTTGTAAGTATAGAAGGCGGGGAAGAAAGGAAATATGCAGTTTCTAAAGCCTACGGCTGACAAATTAGTGGGAAGATTTATTGCTGTAAGCAGGATCAGGCTGCCTGACCGATTAGAGTGACGTATGCATCTCATTGGTGGACAGCTTTCATCAGGCAACTGAATTGCCATGGCGACAGCCAAGTGACTCAGGATGGGAACAGTGGGTGGGCTTGTTACATACTGTGCCATATTTGCAGGCACTTAAATTACTTATGCAGCCACTTAAACTGATATTGCTTTTGTTTATGATAGCTTGATGTTGTTTCATCATGGATGTCTGAGTGAACAGTAGTGAAGTGGAGGGTGGTCATTCAGTAAAATTTGTGAGGCTTTTAGGCATCAGTGCTTCATTAATGGACAATTTCGGACTTTTATCATGTACGTGTTGCCAGACTTTAGAGTCCAGCAAATCTACTTCACTCTTGGTGTGTGTGTGAGAGTATTATGAGTTTGTCCATGCATCTATTAAAGATAGAGGTGGAAAAATTAGTGTAAACCATTGTACGCATCTAAGTCAGCACGGTCGGGATCGTTATTCAGAAGGGAGGATGGAAAGTGAGAGTGATACAGAGACCTTTAATTGAGGAGAACCCATTCCTTAGCCAGAGGGTTCAAGCACTGCTGACCTCTGCTGTGACCACAGTCATGTTGACAGCAGCTGCACTTCACACATACTCCCCCAGGCATGATGTGTCCACTATCCTTAAGTGATGAGACCAGGTTATAGGAAGATTTATAGGGCTCAAGCTGGGCTCTAAAATCATGCCATGGAGTGATGTATCACTCACTAACAAACAGCCGAAGTGGCACAGCCTGCTTTTGACATAAACTTACTCATCCCTGCTGGTTAACTCATGTGAGTGAAGGTTAAAAGCATTTCTGTTGATTCTAACAGGTTTATGTTTGTTGTTGGTTTGTGGGCTTTGGTAGTAAAACAGGTTAGGTAAATGTACATGGAGACTCGTGATGATTTAGTTATATATATAGTGTTATTTTCTACCGAAATGATAAATGTAAAGTAACAAAGAGTTGATTTCCCCATAGTCGGCTTGCCTTTTTCGCCGCATTTCATGAGCAGTTTTGTCATAATTGATCTTTTTTCTGCATGTGTTGCCTAGGTTTTTAGTATTTGACTAGTTTTAGTTCCCATGCATGTATTCCTTATGGTCCAGAGTGAAGTACTACACATTTTACCCACAACGTGTTATTAAGCATTCTGTAAGGCAGTAGATTTTATGGTAATCAAAGCCCCATTTTCCCAAGGTTGCTGTGAAAGTCATGCCTTTGTACTTTTTTTTGGGCTTTACACTGAGTTGAAGTTGTTATCAGGGATATTTCAGGTAATTGCCATAATTCAGTACAGTAAAACTGGCCACAGGTGGGCTGCTAATAGGAACAAAAGGCTGTGTTCATTATGTCCTCAAGTCAGCTCTTTTATGGAGTGAGTGAGGATATCGCGCGGCACATTTGACCACGGGCCTCTATTAGAAGAAAGGTCTTCCACAACTTCCATTATACTGTTCCATAATTCATCAAACATGCTGAATTTTTCAAGAGGGATTCGTCATCAGCTCAGATTTTTATCAACAATGGGCTTCCTTGTAGTTCACTGATTGGTTTCAGACAGGCTGAGCAGCAGATGAGAGATGAACATAAAAAGCTGCGTTAGGATACCTGTCAAATCTGTCAGTTCCCCAAACCTTGTGTTCATGGCCCCTTATAATGAATTAATGATTAATCAGGATTTTGTGAAAAGTCTCGGTGAATGATGGAAGAATAATGAGATTGTCTTTGATCACTTTATGTTAGCTCATGTCAGTAATTTGCGGTAAGTCATCTGAATTCAGCTATTGAACTTCTCTGTACGCCGCGAGCCCATTAAACCAAGTTGTTCCTAGAAATCTTCCACATCAACAAAACCAACAGTGAATCCTGATATCCAGGAAGATTTGAGTTACAGCACTCCCGATTCTGCAGCGGTCTCTCAGGCCGGCTCAGGCTTCCGATCCTCGCTGTGGACAAACCATTATTATGTTCATGATTGGACTCCCTGTGTGGAAATACCGAGTGCTCTCCTCTCTGACTGTATGAGCTTAATACTGTGTGGCAGGTCCGGCACTCCACTGCCTAAACACATCTGTCATGTTTTGTCATTGTGATACAGCAACCAGCTGACTCCCACCTCTGCGGCAGGGCGCGCTCTGTCACCGTGCAGATAGATATGTATATAAGAAAACAGACAAAAGAGAGAGGTTAAGTGTCTGTGGTAATGAGGCTTACCAGTACTTACATTACATAAATAGCAGAGGTTGCGCAAAGGAACAGAAAAGTGAGAAACTGAGCTGAAAAAAAAACTTTACACACAAACTCACGGTTTGCATACCTATACCCACACATTACATCATTACATTTCAGACCCAGCCGTCTGATTCATACCAACTTGCTGTACAAGTTTCTAGATTGGAGTCTGAGCAGGATGCTTTATTTGCTCTTAGTTTCTCAGGCCCTCTGCACTATGTTGTCTTATGATCATAAAAAAAAAATACCCAAAACAAGTCTGGCTTGACCTTAATCTCCAATTTGCACCCGCATGACTGCATTACCAAGACTCCAGAGACAGATACTATACATTGAACCATCTCACCTAGAGCTGCTCTTATACAATACTCTGTGCAAAACTATTCTCTTTGATTCACTTTTCTCTCAAGTTTGCTCAACCAAGTATTGATTGTCAACATGAATTGATTAGATCTAACCTAGAAAAAGTGAAGTGAATCTCTAAGATGTCTGCTGGCTAGCACAGCGTGGTGTGTTCATCTGGGCTTCTGTTTACTCTTTAGTATCCAAGTCTGAAATTGACTTATGGCATTAAGCGATAAACAAGCGTCTAAGGAAAAGTTTAAAGTTTTATGTGTGGGTTCTTTTTCTGAGATCGGTTCCCTTTTTTGTTTTTTCTAGTGCCTTGGAACGATGTATATTACACAACACTCATAATAATATTTGAAATGCAATGGAAATGCGCAATCGATAACTTATGAGAAGCAAATAAACTGGAAAATAACACAAATACAGACAAACTCAGACTGTTAGTGAAATATGGCTCACTTTAATGAATGCAGCTTGACATACAGGGCTACTTTATCACGGTTAACTGGGGGGCTTGGGATTTTGGCTGATAGTATTCTCGTGGATTATCTAAGGAGCGGTACTATTAGTGCTGTATCATCTGCAAAGTAAAAAACATTATTAGTGACATGACCAACTCACATACACACATACACAGTGTCAGAAAACACTGCATATGTGTCCACATGCTCTAATTAATCCATCATAATGTAGAGAACAGAGATTCTAATGAGCCAGGATGTAGGATTGGACAGCACAGATGCAGTGCACAGGGGTTCACACTGAAAAACCGAGGGCTAAAATCTGAATACGTTCTTAAATTAAGTTGTTTGTGTCCGCGTGGTGCGGTGTCATTTTCAGTTTTGGTTATGTAGTAATTGTCTTTGTTTTGTTTTGTTTAATGAAAATATTTGTTATTTGGTTTTCTCTTATGTCCTTGGACTTTTCATGTTTTGATTGATTGAAATGCCATTTTCTAATAAAACTATTCTAGAAAATATCTTTTGGAAAAAACGTATCAAGAACTAAAATATATAGTAAACAAGACTGACCCCTGAAACTGTTGCCACGAGTAGCATTTCGGAGAGATTGAGCTCTTGTTGGCACAGTGTGGCAGTAAGAAAACACATCAAAGTGCCACAGGTGCTGTGGCCTCTGTGTTTTGATCGAGGACTTAAAATAACACATTTCAGAGGAGAACAGTAGTCATTTCAGTGGCACTGTTTGGACCACGGGACTTTGCCCTGAAGCTGAAAGAAAACCTGCTGGAAAAAACAAGAACAATCTTTTGTGATCATTGTGTCGTGCGTGAGATTGTTTACTTACTGCTACAGCGGCTTGCAGACTTTTTCCCTTTAATCTCAACATCAGCCAACGGGTCTCTGAGAAATGCACATGAGAAGACATAATTTCTTACTGTCAGTGCCCTGCATTTACAGTACAGACACAACAAGCAAGGTTGAAACTTGTTCCCAGTGGCCAGAATGAGTGACGGGGATGAAGAAATGAAAGCCGCTGTCACTCAAGATTTTCTTGCCTGTCATTAGAAATGTGGTGCCTGTCATCACAGTGAGCTGGCGACGAAGCGCAGGTGGAACTAAAAGTGGGAACGGCTATGAAGAGAGTTAACTGTGACTGACAGGAAGAACAGAGCAATTACAGTGCCTGCCAAGGGCTTTGAGTTCACTAGAGGTGAGGATAATTGAGGAGGCAATATGTAACTTATGTTAGATATTGTTCGCCACTTTTTTGTCAGACATGATTTTTTAATGGCTCTTAGCCCTGATGTTAAGGGTTTTATTTACCTGGAAATTTCAGAATCTTTTTTTAGTCGGAGCACCGCCCATCTAAAGCGTATATTGCTTTCCAGGCAGAATAGGTGAGCAATGTTTAATAGTACAGCGTCTAATACCTCATGTTGGTCCCTATATGTATATAATATTGCCCATACTTCCTACTTTGCTACTCATTTGACAAAAAACAAACAAACAGTTGAGTTGAGAGCAACAGCATCTCCAAGTATAAAAGCTCTCTAACCAGCCAGAGACAAACATGGCCTCTCTCCAGAATCACAAGATGGCAGGGGCAGATGGCCAATTACATCCCATAATGTCTAATTGTAAATGATGAGGCAGGTGTCAAATTAGGCCTACCTACAAATGGAGGGGAATTCATAACACATCACCTGAGACACATACAGTCTGTAGTTTGAAAGAGAAACATTAGATATAAGGGGTTACTCTGGAAATGTATAGACAGTGTTTTACGTGACCTGTTATATAGAAAGATTTGACATTTCAAATACTAGATGTGAGAATCACCAGGCACCCCACGATATTATCCTAATACTTTATGCACGATAAAATGTTATTAAAATTTTGAACATTTTGCAATATGTTGAGTATTTTAATAACGTATATTGCCATTTATTGCCTTTTCAACTGCAGATTATGTCCTCTAAGTCAAACTTTGCCAGTATTGGTTTTAGCTAATAAGGTAAAGTTATCTCACTGCAGTCATTTTATTTTATTTTTTTTGCTGCAAAATTAGGTTTTTAACCATAACAGCACTGTCACTAAAACCTGCTGTAAATGTTGCCATAAGATGAGTCAGTCTGCTGTCAGTCTGTGATGGAATAGGGTCAAGTTGTTGATTACATGCAATCTGTTTCTGATAATACAGCAATTAACTGTAAAAGATTGTCAAAAGTTGCATATCTGTTGTTATTTACATAGGCAGAAATAAACATTTAACAGAATTTTATGTTTAATATTACATCTGTGTTCAGCAGCCTTTGTGTTTTATAGGAAAATAATCACAGTACAACCAGCTGGCGACCAAGTTGGGTCGAGTCCCCTCCAGTTGAGTTCATTGATAAAGGCTCATTCAGACTGATGGCAACATGTTGGCAATCTGTCTGCATTTATAAATTAGACAGCAGTTATTTACAAACCTTTAATGATCTCTCTGAGAGTGACTGCAGTCGATCCAAGTCAGACTGCAACCGTTTGCAGAAAGGATGCTTCCTATCTGGCAACCTGTGCAACCACCTTGCGATTAAAAGTCACTACAATATGCAATTGGTTGCAAAATGTAAAGAAAAAAAATAGTAGAATCACCAGGTAGCTACTGATTTTTTTAAAATAGGACATGCTATCTTATTTTTCTTCATATGACTGAGCCATTAACTTAATATTAACTCTGAATTAGGAGGCGGCTTTGATAAGCTAAGTGTGTCCAGTATTTCATTTTTTCACTTGAGCTGTATTGATCTAAGTTTTCTCAGCTAATGATATCTTAGGATGGTGGTGAATGAGATGGGCCCTCTTGTTCTTAGTATTCCTAGAATATTTGATCAACATTTTGTCTCTCAGCATCTCCATGCAAAATATAATACTACCCTGTATTGATTTCCCCTCACTCCAATAAAAAAAGATTAGCATTTCCCGATTAATCCAACTATGTGTGCAAATAGTGCAGACCTCTGAACGAAGACAGACGAGGTTATAGCAGAACTGTAACTAACCCGCAATGAGATCTTCTATGAAGTCATCAGAAAGTAAGTGATCTCTGTCACAAACAAACCACGGAATGCTTTCACTGGAAACTTAACCAGCTCAATTTGACAATACGTCTCGTATCGCATTACTAAAAAGTGAGTGGGCTTGGTTGAAAATCAATACATTTCTAACATACTTACAAAATGAATTTACTTCTATATATTTCAATGCTTTATATTATGTATTATGTTCGATGTTCAACAGAAGCGTTTGCCTTGTTTACAGTGCCTGACATTCACCCGTTTTCTCTTTTTATATTTCCACATTGTAAATGATTTGAGTGATTTATCACCGAGTCTCTTAAATTCTCGGACCACCAATGCAAAGTTAAATTTAGTCATCCAGAAAGCGCCTTATTTGGCTGGGTGAGCTTTCTAAAGTTTGAGTAAACAAATGAAAATGTCATCAGCGTCAGTATATGCTCAGGGACGTGACAGAAGACCTGAGCTACAAAGCAAAGAGCATGAAAAATTACATTGGTGAAATGCAATGCAATACCTTTTAAGTTTTCAATATTTAAAGTCTGACAACAAGTTAGGATATCTCACACACTGTTGGCTTGGGTTTGATCGTTTTTAAAAAATGTTTTTTATCATGCAGCCCCCACGCTTTTTGGATTTGTGCAAGTGAGATTGCTTACATACTATGTTAAATGCTTCTCTTTGTAGAAACAGTACATAACTGTGTTTCGAATGAGGTGCAGTGCTGTTACTGTGCAACTATCTCAGACATCCATTTCACTCTCTGAGTAAACAGACCTGTGTGGCTCTGCACTCAAGGTGTTTAGACACCAGAGAGTCACTACAAGGACGTACATTTCTGCAGCCAGTTAACCAAGCCTGCACTGCTCTCTCCTCGTCGCTCTGTTTGCTCATCTCTCCCCCCCCTTAAGAGGTCACTGCGTCCCCATTCTCCTTCTCGTCTTTCCAAACCTGATTATTGGCTCTCCATCCAGACACAGTCACTTCTGTTAATTAGAACAAACCTTTTAGTCATTGAACATACATCTTCTCTTCTAAGACCGGCCAAGACCGGAGCGGGCTTGCCACGGACCATCATTCATGTGAAGTGTCTGTCCTCTCTGTCTTTTCCCAGCCCCTGCCTCCTCTCTGTGGTGGCAGCACAGCTCCCGTCCAGAAGCCCTGAGCTGCTAAATAGCCACAACCAACCATCCGGAACGACCCAGCAATGAATATTAAAAATCCATCAGGCTGCAAATCAACAAGCCAGTACATGGCAAACACCATTCTTTTCATTTGGTGTTACTGTCACCCTTGCCCCCCCCCCCCCCCATTAACGCCGAGCGGTTATAAAGAAAGTGAATCAGCGCTATTATGGCATGTAAGAACCAACAACCTATTAGAGACTTTTGACCTTCTGCTTCAACATTTTGTCACGGCCATGTGACAGGAAAATTCAACAAACTTCAGAGGGACACCGAGAGCGAAGCAAAAATAAAGTACAAATAAGAAAAAAAAAAGGAATTCTTGAGAGCCTAGGACAAAGAAAAGATGCTGATTGTTGATTGCTTGCACTTGTAGCCAAAGGTTGTCCCTGTAAAAGCTTGCCCTTTCCTGAGCAGCCTGGCCTCTCTCTCTTATGAGTATGCTCATATGCTTTTAACGATGCTCTATAGCATCTCTGCGCTCAGCCATCGCCTCAGGAAGATGCTATTCCATTACCCTCACCCTCAGAGGAAAGCACAAACACATTTGGCAAATCATGTACAGCACGTGGAGATCTGCCGGAGGTTCCTTGCTCAGGCAGGCCTTAGGTGCTGGGTGGGGTCAGTCAGGTGGAGTTCTGGAAATTTAAGTAGCGCAGCGCACAGAAAGAGGATGAAAAAAGTGAAACTGAAATAGAAGCAAAGCTGACCGTTTGAGGACCTCAGTGTCAGAATACACTATGAAGCTGCAGAGAGGGAAAGAATGATAGGGATGGATCAAAATGATATCTAAACACATGTTATTGTAGGTTTCTGCTGTGTAACACTACATGCTTGCTGACCGAGTGGGAGAGGTGAGAAGCAAAGTTAGGCTGATTTCAATCTCCAGTGTGACATTGTGTCCGCTCTAACTGATTCCTATGGAGGGGGATGATTCGATTTTTACTAGAGATCAGTGTAATTGCCTGAATCTTACATCACTTTTTGTCAACACCCTGTTATCATGGCAGTTTGTTGTTTTTTGTTTTATCCCTGCATAATAGTGGCACAAGCAAAGCAGAAACAGTTTAGCATCTTTCTGTATTTGTAGCTTGGCAGCCATCCCTTGTGGATGCTGAAAAAAGTAATGGGATCCATCCTTATTCATTTCCTGTGAGCTAATTTGATCAATAAGTGTTTAACTAAAGTGATAAAACAGCTCCTATTTGAGCCACATAAAGAGATTCATATTCATTTGCTTGTACGTATCGCTGGTGTCACTGAACATTTGTTGCATGGCAAGGTCGTCTTCTGTGGGAACTTATTGAATCATAGCAGCAGCTCTAAAAATAAAATAAAAGGAAATGTAAAAGAAGAGGGACTAATATGATGTGTGAATTTCAAAATAGAAGCTTTATTTTATACCCGTGTGGGATATTTTCACATTAGGGTCTAGTCGGGCAACTCTAGCCGCCACATTAGTGATGATTTGTGTCTTTCTAGTATCTCTGTCCACTGTTTGACTAACGTGAGCTCCCATGTTATCAGCATCATCCCAGACCCACGCAGAACAAACACACAAAGACACAGCAAATCCCTAGACAGCCTTGGGCAAAGGACCCTGTCCCCCTGACCCACTCCGCATGGCCAGCTGAGTGTCCCACATTGCCTGCCCACTTCACAGCATATGGAAGCAAAGTGCTGCCAATGCTGCAAATGGTGGTTTAGATCCATCTGAGCCCAACTGTCACACGGTGGCACCTGGGGCGTGAGTCTTCTCGAACTAAACTCTGCTACAATCAGGCCACGGGCGCTTTGAAGAAAAACTGCTGCAATATAAGATGTCTTCTCCCTCCAGCCAGCTTGATAAGTATTTCATCTCTTCCAATCTCTAAAACCATTTGAGCAGACATCTATAAAATGAAAAAAAAAAAACTTGAAATGATAACACTGAATTGCGTGTAAATTCTGGTGTATTGTTGATATATACTTCCAAGTCTCATAAAGGGGCTAAATTGGATTTTGAAATTATTACTGCATATGTGTTTTGACAAAGCGCTCTTTTTTTCTCTCCCTCATGCAAATAAATGAACAGCGGCCGCTGCCTCTAATGCCCCTTCTCTTCCTGCCACAGGGCAGACATTAGTGTCACACTCTCTTCAATAGAGGTCTGTCATAAAAGACACATCAATAACCAGAGACGTCTCAATGTTCTCCATTATTATTATTCTTTAATGCTACCACAGAAACGATTTAATGCCTTGCACATTTTTCTCCTTCCTGCCATTGCTGATCTGCAGAGTTTCATTAGCATACAAAGCCCTGTTTTAGTTGTGGGGGGTTTGTGGTAGATAGCAGCCAGCCAGTTAGCTCATCTTTACTAACCCCCTTTGTGTGTGTTTCTTGCTGCCAGAGCTAAAGATGATGGTTTTGTGGCACATTGGGGAGGCTCTGTCACATTAATCCTTCCCACACACTGCTGTAAACCCAGCAGTGCATAATTCTACTGCAGGGTTGCTCAGATGGCCCCAGATACCATAAGCATGAGGTTTGAAGACAAACAGCATCTGGCAAGAGGAATAAAAAAAAAAAAGAAGTTGGGCAAAGGTAAAAAGTCGTTCAGGCATCTGTGCTTACTCAGCTGAGTTTGTGCGTATGTGAGCGGAGATGTAGCAAGAATATAAACTCTGCTTAGATGGACGGTTTTATTTTTGGGGGGAAAAAATCATTCCATGCCTTTCATAACAGGACTCACATGGCATGTTCTTGTATTCCATCTGGGAAATGGTTCTTGCTTTTTTTTATGTCACGTCTGTCATGCGTTTTGGGGGGGGGGGGGGGGGGGGGGGGGGGTCTGCAGTGCAAACTTGCTGCCAGGCTTGGCCTGAAAAATGCATCTCTGTGCAGAGAGCTTTTGCCTTCAGCAGCATGATTGCTGTCTGCCCCGTCTTTCCAAGTATCTTCAGCATCTTTAAACCCCTCCAGCTTTCTGCTACTTATAAAGAATCTGGAATTTTAGCGGGAGACAGGTGCTGCAGACAGACAGTCAACAAGTTTTTCACTTTCCCCTCATAACTTACGTTGTTGTAACAGAAGCTAGACTTCATGTACGCACACAGATTATGAGGTATCACACAGTACGCCCTGTAAAATGCTAACACACATTGAATTAATCACAAATTAGTGTGCATCATTATCTTACACTTTCTGTCTACTCAATAAGCCTCATGCTCATCCCTCTTGGGATGTTACTTTTTTACGTAACTAATGTTTTAACTTAACACTTTTTCTCCCCAGACAAACGCATGGTGACCTAGGGTTACAGGAGCAAATTGGTGTCACTTTAATTTGCCCGTATAGCGCCTCTGGTATCACACTACTCTGAACCTAAAATGTCAGTGTGGACCAGGTGCTAGTATGGCAAGAGGAGTGTGTGTGTGCGTTGTGTCGTGAAGGTGGACATTGTAGATAATGGTTGAATGGGAATAAAAAATGTTATTCATTATAATGTGTTACATAGCTCAGAGGAAGAAGCTACTGTATATGAGGTGTATAATGACATTTAGCGCTCGTGCAGAACACTGGGAATATATCTAATTACCAAGCAAATCACCAAGGAGGCTATTGGGGGGAGGGGTTAAAAAGCTTAGGTAAATGCAGCAAAACACAGAGGTCAGTGAAACTCAGAATGCTCGGTTGTGTGCAGTGCAAATGCTGAATGTTTATGTCACCGCTGTACTTCTCGGATACGAAGAATACGGAGAGCATCAACTCACACAAAAGGTTCCCTTTGGCTAATGTAGATGTTTGCTTTAATAACTTGGAGTAAGCAGATTCCCAGAGGGTACTGCATCTGCAAGATGAGCGCTCCCATCACCCTGCCGTTCACACTGGCAAACAAACACCCAGACATGGAATAATCTACTGTCCCGCATCTTTATGGCCGATCTTATCGCAACAGCGTAAATGTCTTTGACTTTGAAGGCGTGAGGTGAGGGTGCAGGGCCAGAATGCACGTGCGTCTGTGCTGTGTGCAGGCGTGCGTGCACGGAGTAGGGATGGGGTTAGTGGTGGAGGGAGATGGGGGATGGTGGAGTGGTATTTGGTATTTGCAGGATATCTGATAGGCCAGCGTGCCTTTGGATTAGAGATGGCTCCGTTATGGTAGCTGCATAATTAGAACAACCGTGTTGAAGGTGCTGCAAAATGGTCTGATTTTACAATATTGCACCCCCACGCCCCTTCAGAAATTATAAAAATGTGATGAAAGAAAGGATAATAACAATAATAAACACCTCCATGAACAGAGAGCCTTAGCTTCTGCAAATTAATGAGCCCTTATCGCTGTGTAATTTTCATGTACAGTATGTTTAGTTTTCGTTCACTATTCTAATAATGAAGGAAATCACCACTGCCTCTCTGGCTCGCTAAACATTTTACTTGACTGAGATTTGTAGTTCTGCAGAAATGAGAAAACATTTTGTCTCTTCCAGAGTGAACGGTTGTCATTCTTACCATAAAATAAAACAAGTTGTCTAATTGAGCCACATAGCTCAGTGTCATCCCGATGCCAGAACCAGTCAGGAATTGCTCAGCTAAACAGTGAGTGGCAGCCCACGTGGGTGCGTGTGCACGTGGGACACGCTTGGAGAATGTGTGTGTGTGTGTGTGTGTGTGTGTGTGCACATACCTCTGTGGGTGGTTGACTGGCTGTAAGACAAGGGATCCTGGCTGTGCTGGAATGCACCATGGCAAGGTCTGCTGGCCTGTTGTGCTCCAGGTAATTGCTGACATTTCTTCATTTGTGTACCTAATTGCTGATTTACACTGCTTCTAATAGCATGTGAAGTCAGATCCAGACGGCGTAATGGGCGAGGGGGAGTCTAGCCAGAGGTGTCCAAATGGTTCACTATCCCTCCCTGTCTTTTTCCCCCCATTCTCTTTCCCTTTCTGTCTATTCCACTCTTCTGTGCCTGCCTGACATCTTCGCGGCATCCTTTATTTATGCACTCTTTCATCAGTACGGCGTTCTCCTGGCAAAATGCCTAGTCAAATTGTCACTTAAGATCAGAGATGAGTTTATCTCTCCCTCACTCACTTGTTTTTCTTCCTTGCTGTCTTCCCATCTTCCCAATCCCTTCATGGGATGACTTGTGCAGTCCCTGCATGGAGAGGCTAACAAACGGTTTAGAGATCAGTTGACTGGAAAGAATGGAAAGCAGGCTGGCAGAAAGCGAGACAGTGGCTCAGCTTAAACTGACACTGAGCAAAATCACATTGTACTCCATCGCTGCGTTTTCCCAATGCATTTAGCGAAGATTATGATTTTTTTGCGCCAAGATGTTTTGTTTATCATTAGGGGAAACAAAACAAAAGGAAGTGATTATTTCCCAACATGATAAAGTTGCAGCAAGACCGCCTGCTACCGTCTTCCCATATTTTTCATATTTATGAGGTGGAGAAAAGGAGATGGAGGAAGTGTTCAACCATTTATTACAGCATAGGGGCCGAGTCATTTCCTAGAAATGAACACACACTGGGGTGTGATATATGGGATCCCCTCTTGCATGTAACGGCAATTTAAGTGTCCTTTATGATTTCATCAAAATCCCCTGTCCTTGTGTGGTGCAACTAAACACATTAAGGCAGAATGACGGATGGCCTCTGTGCGTTTAAGAAACACGGGTGGAGGATACAATATGTATCGGGGATGGAAGGTTTTCTAATTAATTATAATGAAAGAAATTTGCCCCGCTGCATTATTGTTCAGGTCCACTGGATGAGAACTGCCATGACTGCATCCATGTGCATGTGTGTCTGTGTGTGTGATGGCTCAAGTGCCCCACTGTGGCATGCCAGTGTTGGACTACATGATGCTGACTTTAATGGCTGCCTTAATGAAAAGCCCAGACCCTAATTAAGCCCTCTCCACATTGGTGGGGACATGCTAGATTTAGTTTTCCTCTCTCTCTCTCTAAGTTCCCTTGAGACCTGTTCTATCACTTCCTGTAGGACATGTTGCCTTGACATCTAAAAGCTTCCTTCTAATGGGTAAATTGTGTCTGGCAACTATGTTTGTCTGTGCCAACATATGCTCGAGCAGTGGAACTTTGATAACATAAAAATCTACTGTCAGCTCCTTTATTTTTCTTGAGGCACATAAGCTCTGAACCAGTACACATCTCAGAATTTCTGATCATCGAGGAACTTTACTAATGGAGACTTTCATTGACAAGAAAAATCTTTGGATTGGTATTTTCTAATTATCTGGTGTAACTGGCTCAGATATGCCTTCTTTGTAAAAAGAAAAAAATGTCCCCAGTAGGCTGGGGGATCTTGTTTTTTGCGACTCTTTAGAAGGTGTGCGTCGCTGATTCATGGGTGCCACTGTTTGATAAGGGTAATGACTTTCCTAAACACTCATCATCGCCAGTATGGAACACGTGTCGAGTGAGCTGACCGGAATGTTCTTGAGCAAAGTGACACAGAGCGGTGACGGACAAAGTGACTTCTTGGAGACGTTAGAGGTGTGGGAGATGTGCGAACCCAGCAGTGATGGATAGAGCCGCAGACCCAGCTTAGTCATCCTTCCAGTCGTCCTCAGAGACCCACTGGAAAATATTTGTTGCCCGTGTGCTCGTATACACAGCACACCTATAGCGTCAAAGCAAGAACACCTTAATTAAAGTTTTCCAGTACCCAGCTTGTGTAAATCTTCAGCACATATAAAATAGTGTAATAAACAGCTTTTTCTTTGTGAGCAATTGGCAGCTGTGACCTTTAGCTGTGTTCCACCGCCAAGCAAATGCTTGATAAAAATCGGTTCACATATCTAAATGGTCCTGTTTCTTCCTTTCTACCCTCTTTTTCATTTGACTTGCTTTAATCATGTTTCCCTGCTAGCTGCCACAAGTAAATAATGAGTAAACTGAAGATGTCTTTGATTTGCAAGGCCTTAGCTGGGTCACAGCTCAATTGGCACAGACAAGGAAAAAATCAGCCCGTTTGCTGAGGGCTCATTAGGAGCCTTGCCGCGTGAAGCCAGGGTCACTGGATGATATAGAGTCTTTTTATTGAAAACCCCTTGATCCTCAAGATCACGGAAATATGCTCCGTCATGATGGCAAGAGAGAGGGGAACAATTTCTCCAGATGACAAATTATATGCTTTGGGCTCGGAGGAAAAAAGAGAGAGAAAGCGTGAATACAGACAGACAGAAGAAAGAGAAAGAGAAAGAGGGAGAGGACCTGATCTATACCTATGTGACTCCGAAGCCTGCAGATGAAAAGTTGCATCATGTCAGACCCGGTTTTGATGCATGCTGCCCGGAGATGAGACAGCTGGCAGATATACTGCGGGTAAGAAGGCTATTCGATCAACATTTCTGCAGGGTTATCAGCATCAATTTTTAATAGTCTTCCATTAGAAAAAAATGGAAATAAATCATTTCTATTTCTTTGAGCCAACTGTGAGAATAAATGTAAACAGCCATTAGCATCTGTCCTTCGCTCTAGATAAAATTGGTAAAACAACCATCTGCTTGAGCTCAGTTTTAGACTGTAGATGCTATTCTGTGCTATATTTGATATTTCATAGTAAATACATTGATTAAGTTTGGGTGTTTGCTTCCATAATCAATAGCTTCCATCAGTAACTTTAACATTATTTTGGAACTTTTCAATCTGTTGTAGTCCACATGACAACTCAAATAGTTTCTGCTTGAAGAAAAGAAGGGTTTTTTGTGTGTGTGCGTGCATGCATGCGCAACTAAAGCGCAAACTAACAGGATTAATACTTATCAATTAGTACATCTGCAACAGGCTTAATGGTGGTAACATTTGGTATATCATTAGGCATATCATCCAACAGCTGGGTAATAAATCCTGCTGTGCTGACCCAAAACACGCACACATTCACAGAAAAAGTTGCCGTTTTTCCTTTTTTCTCAGTTGCTTTTAGTATTCCACATTACTACTGCGTGTGCTTCGATAGTCAAGAGTATGGGGTTTCTTTTTTCTAAAACATTTTCTGAGATTAGGAGGTATTTTTCAGTTGGAGTGGAACTTAGTTGGCGTTGACTTCTATAACTAATTCTTCCTTTAAGGAGGTTTTCAGTGGCCTCAGCCCCCATTATTCTTGCACATCTCATTCCTCTGATACTTCTCCCTGCTTGTTCTCCCACGTGACGATATCATTACTGCGGAGATGCCGTGATACCAGCAATAATTATTCATAAAAAATACGAACCTGCAAATTAATGGGGAGACATTATGCATACTGGTCTCGCGTGGTAATGCATTTGAGGGTATTTTTAACACAGGGTAACGCCGGCGCACAGGTTATCACCTGCAGCCCGTTATTCATATTCAGCACTATTTGAGCCAAGGTTAAACGTGGGTATTAAAGAACGGCAGCCGTAATGGTGTCACTACAGGGATGCATGTTAATGCACTCTGCTTATGTCCTTTATTTCCATCAGAACAGTCGATATTTGGTTTATTATTCCCTTCTGTTACTTATGAGAACATTGGCAGAAACCTTTTTGCTATTTAGTGTCAAACTGTCCCATGCTAAAGCTAAAACTAAACATTAATGGTTTGGGCAACTATGTATGTGAACAGCCATTAATCTTTAGTAATGGATATGAATTTTTTTCTATTGTATTATACTACATATTTATGGTTTTACAGTCCAAGGTTGTCCACGGGTCTGTTCTTTTAATTGGGAACAGTTATGGCACTTGTTATCAACCTCTGCAGAATTAGCCGTGGTTATTCAGTCCCCTCTGGGGCTGCATACAGTATGGCAGCAGCGGTAAGAAACTGTGAAAACTAAGGTCCAGATAGAGAGAAGGATAGAAATGGACACCCAGGGAGCTAGACAGAGCCAGAGGAAGCTCGGGACAGAAGGCTCAGGTTGTGACATGTTAATTGCTCCTCTGCAGCCAGATGCAGCAGAGAGTTGGCATCTTGTAAGGTCTAAAACTGCCTGGGAGTAGTTGTTTCTCTATTTTTCATTCACACCTGACAGGTAGCACTGACACTCACTGTGCGCACACGCTTACTGCCTGCAAAAGCATAACAGAATCAGATGTTTATCATCCCAAAGGGCATCACGTCACACTGCCAGTCCAACTCACTCCAGCTGATTGCAAACAAACTCACTGACATGTGCTTCTACAGTACTTGGATCCAAACCTCTCCATGCAACTGTCCGTTTATAGCTCCTTTTGAATTGCAGGGAAGGTATTTTCGGTGGTGTGTGTAGGATTAATACAAGCAGATTTTTCCCTCTCAAAAAGAAGGTTTTGCTCCCACACGATGATATTGTTTTTTCACTGTTTCATAAATTTAAGTGTGGGGGAATTCTTATATGTTTGCTGATTTTTTTTTTAAAGCTTCATGTTTCAAATGATTATGGCACAGTACAAGCCTCTGTAAGTAAGGCATTGACACACAGTTCTGCAGGGCAACAGGAGTAAATGGCGTAAATGGCGGCGCGGCAGTAGCACGCAGCGGCCACTCCGGAGCCAAAACTGGTGCTGCATTGTTTATTGTTTACGTTTCTGTGTGTAGCGTGCTTATTTTGCACTATGTATGGATAACGTCGCAACTGGTGTCGGTGTTCGTGCATACAACAGCCAGACACTTTTCAACCTAAATAACCTAGTTGACGACATCCAGGAGGGGCTGCGGGAAACGCTGCGTGAACTCGGCTTGCTCCGCGAACCAGGCCTCGAAGCCTCGGCGTTGCCTGATGCCGGCGGACGGAGGTGGAGACATCGGAAGCGTTGCGCGAGGAAGCGGAAGCGCGGCAAGCAGGCGGGAGTCTGTGCTAGGCTAAAAACAAACCCTAGCCGGCCGGCTCTACCGTCCATCATCTTATCCAACGTCTGCTCCCTGGATAACAAACTGGATTACATCCGACTCCAGCAGGCCACACAGCGTGAGATTAGAGACTGCTGTGTCTTTGTTTTCACGGAAACATGGCTCAGCGAAAGAGTACCGGACGCCGCTATTCAGCTAAACGGGCTGGCCTCGTTTCGCGCCGACAGAAATGCAGCTCTGTGCGGTAAGACTCGCGGTGGCGGCTTGTGTGTTTACATCAACGAGAAATGGTGCAAGAACTCTGTGCTAGTCTCTAGTTATTGCTCATCGCTGGTGGAGTTTGTGACTGTTAGATGCAGACCTTTTTACTTACCACGGGAATTCACCACTGTTTTCATTATCGGAGTGTACATTCCACCTAGCGCTAATGCTAAGGAAGCGCTATGGGAATTGTATACAAAGATCAGTGAACTGCAAAATACACACCCGGATGGACTGTTTATTGTTGCTGGGGACTTCAACCATGCAAATCTCAAGTCAGTGCTTCCTAGATTTCATCAGTATGTGGACTTTGCAACGAGGGGAGAAAACACGCTAGATCTTGTTTACACAAACATCCCCGGCGCATATCGGGCAGAGCCCCGCCCCCACCTCGGCTACTCAGACCACATCTCTGTTATGCTAATTCCAGCATACAGACCACTCGTCAGGCGATCAAAACCGGTTCTGAAGCAGGTGAAAACCTGGCCAGCAGGAGCCATCTCTGCTCTTCAGGACTGTTTTGAGAGCACTGACTGGAACATGTTTAGAGAGGCTGCAACTTACGGCGACTTCACTGACTTGGAGGAGTACACATCATCAGTGTCCAGCTATATCAACAAGTGCACCGATGACGTCACTGTCTCCAAGATCATCATCTCACGACCCAACCAGAAACCGTGGATTACTGCGGAAGTGCGTGCACTTCTAAGGACCCGAGACTCTGCCTTCAAAGAGGGAGATAAGGTGGCGCTTAGAAGAGCGAGGGCTGAACTTTCTCGGGCCATCAGAGAGGCGAAGCGCGCACACGCCCAGAGAATCCACAACCACTTCAAGGACAGCGGCGACACACGACGCATGTGGCAGGGCTTACAAGCCATCGCTAACTACAGGATGACACCACCTGCCTGTGACAGTGACGGCTCCCTCCCAGATGTGCTTAACAACTTCTATGCTCGGTTCGACAGGCAGAACGACGTGGCGGCGAGGAAGACCACCCCTCCTCCGAACGACCAGGTCCTGTGTCTCACTACAGCTGAGGTGAGGAAAACTCTACGCAGAGTCAATCCACGTAAAGCTGCTGGACCAGACAACATCCCAGGCAGAGTGCTCAGAGAATGTGCTGATCAGCTGGCAAATGTTCTCACCAACATCTTCAACATCTCTCTGAGCAGTGCCGTTGTCCCCACGTGCTTCAAGGCCACCACCATCGTCCCCGTGCCCAAGAAGTCTTCTGTGTCCTGTCTCAATGACTACCGCCCTATCGCACTTACACCCACCATCATGAAGTGCTTCGAACGGCTCGTCATGAGACACATCAAGATCCTGCTGCCCCCCTCACTGGACCCAATGCAATTTGCATACCGCCATAACCGCTCAACGGACGACGCCATCTCCACTGCACTCCATCTTGCCCTGACACACTTGGACAAGAAGGACTCACACGTCCGAATGCTGTACATAGATTTCAGCTCAGCATTTAACACGATCATCCCCCAACAACTGATCGGAAAGCTGAGCCTGTTAGGCCTGAACACCTCCCTCTGCAACTGGATCCTGGACTTTCTGACCGGAAGGCCTCAGTCAGTACGGATCGGGAACTGCACCTCCAGCACCACCACACTGAGCACTGGGGCCCCACAAGGCTGTGTGCTCAGTCCTCTGCTGTTCACACTGCTGACTCATGACTGTGTAGCAACACACAGTTCAAATCACATCATTAAATTCGCTGATGACACGACCGTGGTGGGTCTCATTAGCAAGAACGACGAGTCAGCGTACAGAGAGGAAGTGCAGAGACTAACGGACTGGTGTAAGGACAACAACCTGTCTCTGAATGTTGACAAGACAAAAGAGATAGTTGTTGACTTTAGGAGGACACGAGGCGACCACTCACCGCTGAGCATCAACGGCTCCTCTGTGGAGATCGTTGACAGCACCAAATTCCTGGGTGTACACCTGGAGAAGGACCTCGGCTGGTCCCTCAACACCAGCTCCCTG